>NC_051318.1:73666450-74291450 GCF_015220235.1 Choloepus didactylus
TGTATAAAAATGTAGCTTATGAGGGGCGACAATGGGATTGGGAAAGCCATAAGGACCACTCTCCACTTTGTCTAGTTTATGGATGGATGAGTAGAAAAATAGGGGAAGGAAACAAACAGACAAAGGTACCCAGTGTTCTTTTTTACTTCAATTGCTCTTTTTCACTCTAATTATTATTCTTGTTATTTTTGTGTGTGTGCTAATGAAGGTGTCAGGGATTGATTTGGGTGATGAATGTACCACTATGTAATGGTACTGTAAACAATCGAAAGTACGATTTGTTTTGTATGACTGCGTGGTATGTGAATATATCTCAATAAAATGAAGATAAAAAAAAAACAAAAAAAAAAAACAAACCAGGCCTTGCTGGAAGCCAGAAGATTATTACCACACACAGTGAACTTACTGAGATACCCAGTTTCTACCTCCCATCCTTGTGGCAGGCCATGGTGGGTGCCCTATTTTTGGAGGAAGACTGGGAGCAGAGCCAATATGACAACTGGCCAGCAAGAGAAACAAAGAAAGATAGAGATAATAAAAAAAAAGAAAGAAAAAGAAAACACTAGACAAAAGAGAGAAAACAATCTCCAGAATAAACTAATCAAGAAAATCAGATTCCTATGGAGCAAAAAATCATGAGCCACACCAGGAAACAAGAAGACAGGACCCAGTCAAAGAAACAAACTAATACCTCAACTGAGATTTAGGATTAAATTAAAGATGTTCAAACAAATCTTCAAAATCAAATCAACAAATTGAAAGAAAATGTGACAAGAGAGATGAAGGATAAGAAGAAGAAACCAGGGGACCATAGGAAGAATTTGTAAGCTTGAAAACCAAATGGCCAACCTTATGGGAATGAAAGGCACAATAGAAGACATGAAATACACAGTGGTGACATAAAACAGCATACTTGGAGAGGCAGAAGAAATGATTACTGAACTAGAGGACTGGACTTCTGAAATCCTACACACAAAAGAACAGATAAGGCAAAGAATGGAAAAATATGAGCAGGGTCTCAGAGCTCAATGACAACACGAAGCACACAAATATACATGTTATAGGTGTCCCAGAAGGAGAAGAGAAAGGAAATGGGGCAGAAAGAATAATAGATGAAATAATCAATGAAAATTTCCCAACTCTTGTGAAAGACATAAAATTACAGGTCCAAGAAGTACAGTGTAACCCCATATAGTATTGATCCAAATAGACCTACTCCAAGACACTTACCAATCAGATTTTCAAATGTCAGTGTAATTTGGGCAGAGAATAAAAATGTATTTGCAAAATTCCCTTGAGAATCTGGGGGAAAATGTGGAAATATTAAACATCTGGGGAATTACTGATATTCTCACAAGCATTGGGGGCTACCAATTTAGAAGGTTGGGCCCTTGATCTTGGGGCTTGGCCTTATGAAGATTGTTACTGCAAAGGAGTTGCTAAACCTACTTATAATTGTGCCCAAGAGTGACCCCCAGAGAACTTCTTTTGTTGCTCAGATGTCTCTCTAATAAATTTGGCAGGTAAACTCACTCACTTCCCCCTATGTGGGACATGACTCCCAGAGTGTAAACCTCCCTGGCAACATGGGACATGACTCCTAGGGATGAACCTGGAGCCATCATTGTGGAATTGAGAACATCTTCTTGACCAAAAGGGGGAAAAGAAATGAAACAAAATAATATTTCAGTGATGGAGAGATTTCAAATGGAGCTGAGAGTAATTTCTGGAGGTTATTCATATGTGTAATCTAGATATCGCTTTTTAGTTTTTAGTGTATTAGTATAGCTCAAAGGAAATACCTGAAGACACTTGTATAACTGTATAGCTGTGTGACTGTGAAAACCTTGTGGCTCACACACCCTTTACCCTAAAGGTAAATGGTAATTTCATGGAGAGTTGAGGGATACAATTATATATTACCAGAATTAACTGAAAAAGATACCAACCAATATTTAAAATGATCAGTAAATTTGTTGACTACACTGAAAATTAAATGTGAGACTAGTTGTGTCATCTTCTAGTCTATCATAGGTGATCTTATTCTAAAGATGATTCACTTTGTTCCTGTTCCTGGAAAATGTATTAACAGAACTTACGACACAATTATTTATTACTTACTTTTCCTTTTGTCAATTTCATATACATTGAATATTGTCATTGGCAAATGCTCTCCATTCCATCTAACCCTTATTAACCAAACTATGTATGATAACCATTTTATAGATAGCAAATAAAATCTTGGATTTGCTTTACTAAATATAATTTTACTATATTTTTCAGAACTAGCATAGTTGATTTTTAATATTTCCTAAAAAGACAGAAAGGCTCTTTAATCATATCCTGAACATTTTTTAATATAACCAAATCACTACTTCTTGGAAGATGGCCCTGCAAATAACTCCAAGGTAGAATGATGTTATATCAGTAGAATAATAAAGTTGACATTATTCCTCTTTTCCAATTGAAAAAAAGATGCAAATATTTAGGGTTTTATGTATTTAATATGTACAATAATTTTTAAAGTGATTTATTTTTATTTTGTTTTCTTCATCTATCTGTAAGAACTATCTTTTTTCTGGGTCAAAATTTGTTCCTTTACGTTACAAATGCAAAACAGTTTTAATGAAAGTAGAGATCTTCTATAAGAAATAACTATTGTATAAAAACAATTATTGAAAATGTAACATTTATTTTATTCCACATGTTACTGCTTCTACAAAAGTATTATGCATCTTCTTTCATTTTCAATTGTTCAGAATAACCTTTGCATCAGTAATAGAAAGTCATTAGTTTTAAAATTGATAGCAGAGAAAAATGTTATTGATTTATACTTGTGCACATAAATCCACCTTTTTCCAATGGACTGAAAAAATTTCCTTCAGTTTCTTCACAATTAGCTGGGCTACTGTCATTTTAGCATTCAGATATTTGTTCTACTCCATGCTAATGGACAGTAAGCATTCATCCTGGCTTTCCCATGGGAAAGACTTGAAGAAGCTTTGTTTATTCCAATAAGCAACAATACATTTCCTATCATAATGCCTTCCTTATCTTGGGTTGTATTGAGGATGTCTTACTGGAAAGAGATTTAGAGAGAGAGACAAAATGCATTAATGATTGTACCCACCTTCCTCATAAGTAGCAAGATAATTCTTGGACCTTCCTGATATATTCAACTTTAGTTTGATTTTGATTTGACATTCTTTATTTCCAGGACATTAAGTATTAGATATTTAGGTATTTAGACATATTCAAGAAAATATAAAATGAAATCTTCCTCACAATGTAGTAAAATGTGTGCTCACACATATCAAATAAATATTTTCTATAACTCGTCATTTCTGTCTGGATTGAAAGACTGGGAGACACTGGGATAAAGGCAGATAGTCAGCATTTTGGATCATTTCTAAATAATTTCCAGGAAAGTAGGAGAGAAATGAGTGAGTATATGTGAGTGAGAGTGTGTACCCACAGATGCAACTGTAGCCAAGAGAGGCTTACATTTAACTGTGTACAGGCTGCCTTGTTGACTGGTCCCATGACTTCATCGTGGTCAGTTTAGCTAGGTTATCATCTCCAGTTGTTTGGTCAAGCAAGCAGTTGTTTGGTCAATTGGCTGTGAGTCTATTTCATAGACGGATTTAAATTATTAGTCAATTGATTTATGTATGGCTGAGTACATCTACAATAAACAAAGGAGATTGCCTTCAGCATGAAGAGTCTTCTCACCAATTAGTTGGAAGCCTTAAGGTAAGGACTAATGATTTCAGAGAAAGAATAATTTCTTTCTCTACCTCAGGCAGCTAACTTCCCCTGGGGAATTTGTCCTCACCTTCGTTGAGTTCCCAACCTGTGGCCTGCCCTATGGAATCAAATTTGCCAATCATTACGACCATGTGGTTCAATTCTTATAGTAAGTCATATATATTATATATAAATCATATATATATATTTCTCCTGTTTGCTCTGTTCTCTAGAGAACCCTGACTAATACAGACTTGCTACTGTTAATGCTAATTCATAGACTATATACTATACAAGTTATAATCCTTTCTACAAATAACAAATATGCCTTTTGACTGGAACACATACACAATAATGTGTAATATCTTCCTCTTAAGTTTTCATTTGGGCTATTCATTTCAAATTTGTCATAAAATGTTTTGTCTTTTGTTAAATGCAGGAAGTATTATAGATGCAGGAGATGTTTCCTAATGATCTGCTCTGATGGTTATAATTTTTTTTCAAAGCAGAAAAAAAATCAAGCCAGTTTAAGAAAAATTGGTATCTAATTACAAGTATACAGAGTTCCACAAAGAACTCAGAGTTAGTTTATCTTTAACTCAGGAATGGATTAAAATTACTGACAGAGCACACCATGGAAACTGGGAATGCATCTGACTTAACTGCTTATTGCATATCTCTGTACTTCAGCTCCATTCCCATTTACCAATCAGCCTAGTTTTTATATTTTCCAGGCTATATTTACAAATAGCCATCATTAAGAGTTGCTGATTTAACTTTTTTATTCAATGGACCAGTTAGAATCCTAAAATTACATATCCACATGAAGGGTTTTACTGGTCAATCATCAGTCAGATGTCTTTCTAATGGACTAATACTGTCATGTTAATGGACCATGTATTGCTGGTCTGGGGAAGGGTCAACCTTGCTTCCACTGTGGTCATGTAAATGTTGGGGAAAGAACAATCACCAGTGTATGGAATGTTAACCTTCTAGAGTTACACTGCAGTTGACATAGTGATGAAGTTCTCAAACTTTAAGCTGCATCAGAATGATCTGGAGGGTGTTATAATAAGCAGATGGCTAGGCCTCACCCCCAGTATATTTTACTCACTATACCTGGGGAAAGGCCCACAATTTGCATTTCTGACAAGTTCCTGGGTAACTTAGATGATGCAAATAATGGAACTTCAGGCATATTGCTTAAGATTTTGCAAATCTGTACCAGTATCTATGAAGTGGAAGTCATAATGCACGTCTTGAATGGCTGTTACAAAGTTTTGAATACCATTTCCAATTAATGATTATCGTTAATTTCTACTTCTGAGAAAAGCCCTTGAAATTGGGATGATTCTTTCAATGAATACAATTTCTTCAGTTATAAATTGTAAACTTTAGGGAAACCACTAAAAATTTTTAAAAAGCAGTATTACTGATAAATTAAAAGAGGAGATAAACTGTAATCATATAAAATGTTCAATTAAAACCAGAGGAGGTAGAAAAGAGGAGACAAAAAGAAAGAACAGTGAAATCAATAAAAAGCTGTTACAACTTGATAAATATTAATACAACTATACTGCAGTCACTTTAAATATGAATGGTCTGTATACCAATTAAATAATTTATCTCCAATTCCTTCATCAGAAAATATGTAATTCCCATTAGAAGGCTGATTCATGTGCCACATCTGGAAACTGCAAAATGTGAAGGGATATGTTATTTATCTGTTTTTCAATTCAGAATTGCCAATGACTGGGCCCTTTCTCTCCTTCCATAATTCTATGCCAACCCTTATCACTCTCTTGCATCAATATCCTTTGGGTCTCCTAATAGAAATCAAAATTCTACTCTCAAGGACTTCTGATTCCAATCCTGACATGTAAAGAGGTTGGACGTAAAGTAATTGCTCACATTCTTACAAAAGGAAAATTTGGTCAAACTTTAAAACAATGACTTTTCTTGAACACATCAGAGTACTGAGGTCATGGATAAACTGCAACCTCTAAATCTGGAGTAAAAGGTGAATCCATGGAGTCATAACCAAGATTTGCTTACCTAGAGCAAAAGATGCTGAATTCATACGCTAGTAGGAATACTTCTTAAATGGAACTTTTGGCAAATTGCTGGAGGCTGAGTGGATGGGCATGAGAGTGAGAAACTCTTGGGGTCATGCTCCTATGGAAGTTTCCACTCTTTCATGAGCTTTACTTCCAGGAAAATATCAAGAGGTGTTACACATAAAAAACTGGAACACCAGAAGAAGAAAGAAACCATGGAGCATAAAAAATATTTCAAGAAATAATGGAAACAAGATTTTCCAAAATAAGTTACAGACATCAAACCACAGATACAGGAATATCAGAAAAAAACCAAGTAGTTAGATTTCAAAATCAAGCAAAAGACCCAGTCATTTCAAATTCAAACTACAGAAAAGCAAAGACAAACAGAAAATCTTTAAAGAAACCAGGGGGATTTCCCTAGAGGGCTAAAAGGACAAGAATTATAGAGGATTTCTCATTGGTTACCATACAAACAAGAAGAGAGTGAAGTAAAATATTTAAAATGTTGAAATAAAAAAATCTCAATGACTTAGAATTCTTTATCCAACACAATTATCATCAAAAGTGAAAGAGAAATGAAGACTGTCAGAAAAACAAAAATGGAGGAAATTCATTGCCAGCAGACTGCCTGCTCTGAATGTGAAAAGAAGTGCAGTGAAAGGAAATCAGAAACTTGGATTTACCAAAATAAAAGGACTAAATTATGGCAAAATAAAATATTTTATTTCCCTTTCACTTAAATATTTTAAAGAAAATTGATTGTTTAAAGCAGTGACAGTAACCATGTATTAGTGTTAATAAAACAGGCATGAATGAAAGGAATATCAGCAATGTAACAAAGAATGGGAGGAATGGATTAAGAATACACTGTTATAAGTTACCTGAGCTTCAAAGTAAAGCATTATTTGAAGATGGATTTAGGAAAGTTATAAATTGTAAACTTTAGGGAAACCACTAAAAATTTTTAAAAAGTATTAATGATAAGTTAAAAGAGGAGATAAAATATAATCATATAAAATGTTCAATTAAAACCAGAGGAGGTAGAAAAATGGAGACAAGAAGAAAGAACAGTGAAATCAATAAAAAACTGTTACAACTTGATAAATATTAATACAACTATACTACAATCACTTTAAATATGAATGGTTTGTATACCAATTAAAAGATATTTTTAGAGTAGATTAAAAAACAAACGCAGTTAACACAAAGAGGTTAAAAGAGAAGTAATGAAAATGTTATACCATGCTGAAATTAATCAAAAGAAAGCTGGATTACATACATCAACTTCAGTCAAAGCACACTTTAGAACACAATTTTATCAGGGAAAAATTTTCCAACAAAATATAAAATTCTACATCTAAGCTCCTAACAAAATCACTACCGATATAGATGGCATGAACAGTAATGCCAATCTTCTTTATCTAATTGACATTTATAAAATATTCCATCTAACAATACCAGAATATACTTTATTCTCATTTAACATGGGAAATTCACCAAAATGGGTTTCATCTGGTCCATAAAACACACCTACCTCCCACCCTATATAAAAATTTCTAAATGTATCTAGGACCTAATTATAAAAGCCAAAAAAAAAAAAAAATACTAGAAGAAAACATAAGGGAGGGACATTCATACCGTTGGACTTGGTAGTGTTTTCTTAGCTATGACACCAAAAGCACAAGCAAAAACAGGAAAAAGAAGAAATAGACTTCATCAAAGTTAATAACTATTGTACATCAAAGGACTCTATCAAGGAATTTAAAAGGCAACCTACAGAACATATCTGATAAGGGGTTAATATCCAGATTATATAAAGAACTGATACAACTCAACAAAAAATTAAAAGGTATGCAAAAGGCTTCATTAGACATTTCTCTATAGAAGATATACAAATGGCCAAAAAGTGAATGAAAAGATGCTCAACATCATTGGTCATAAGGGAAATGAAAATCTAAACCAAAATGAGATACTACTTTTCATCAATTAGGATGGCTATTATTAAATGAAAAGGTAACAATAAGTGTTGATGAGATAACAAAAATAGGAAATCTTATACATTGCTGGTGGTGCTGTAGAATGTTGAAGCCACTGTGAAAATCAGTTTGGCTGTTCCTCAGAAAGTTGAAAATAGTATTACCATATAACCTGACAATTCCACTTCTTGGTATATATGCAAAAGAATTGAAAGCATGGACTTGAACAGATATTTGTAAACCAATTAATATAGCAGCATTATTCACAATAGCCAAAGTAGAAGCAACCAATTGTCTATCAACAAATGAATTGATATACAAAATGTAGTATATAAAATTACACCAAAAAAGGAATGGGGTTCTGCAACTCTGATTAACACTGTTGAGTGAGATGCTTCAAGATCCTTTACCCCTTACAGAAACTTTGTACAACCAGCAGAACTAGCAGAAACATGTTCCTCAAGTTCCAGAAAACAGTTAAAGGACTATAGTGACAGGGCTACAATAAAGCAGTAGGATCTTGTGGTTCCCTGGCTGGCCCCTCATGTACTCCCCTTATCAGATCAGCATGGAGCTGGCCCACACTCCCAGTGTGGGTCCCTAGTTCTTGTTCCAGAGGAAGCAGAGTAACCATCATGCACATAGTGGGAGGATACATGTCTGACATAATCTGTCTGGTGGTGGTCCAAAGGACTGCACCAGGACACTTAAGGCATACTTGATTCCACAGAACTTGCTTTGCAAGTGGAAGGCATATCACTTAGTTCTCCTACAGAATGATGATGGAGAGCCATCAAGTTGCTGCCTGGGGCAAGGGATTGATGGCTGTAGGATATACAGTATGATACTTAGGACCATAAAGAAACTTTCCTAAGGAGTACAGAACATTCCTGGGGCTACATGTGCATGACCAAGAACAGATGCATGTGAAGAAAGGATCAGAGTGGCCCTTATATTTTGGTCTCAGTTATTCTCTAATTCATGGATAATAGTTAGATAAGCCCTGAAACACAGCACTCATAAAGGTCATTCATCAAAGTTGAGAAAGGCCCGCCCTTCCTTCCTCCTTCCCCCTCCCTCTCTCCCTCTATCTCTCTCTCTCCCTTCCTTTCTTTCTTTCTTTCTTTCTTTCTTTCTTTCTTTCTTTCTTTCTTCTTTCTTTCCTTTCTTTCTTTCTTTCTTTTTCTTTCTTTCTTTTCTTTCTTTCTTTCTTTCTTTCCTTTCTTTCTTTTAGTTCCTGGAATATAAGCATACCTCTTTCATAACCTAGCTGGATCCAACCTTAAGGAGGAGATGCTTTAGAGTCTAAATTCCAGCCTTAACACATTAAAATATCAAACTGCCAAGGTTTAAACAACAAAAGATTACAAAACTTAAAAAAAAAAAACAGGAAATGATGGCTCAGACAAAGGAGGAAATTAAAATCTTAGAAACCACCAATGAAGGACCAAACCTGAGACCAACCAGACAAAGACATTTAAAAAATGATCTTAAATATTCTCAAAGAGCTAAAGAAAAACTTCTAAAGGAAATTAGGAAAATAAAAGATGAACACAAAGAGAATATCAATAGAGAGATGAAAATTATGAAATGGAGCCTAACAGAGCTGAAAACCACAGTAATAGAAATTAAGAATTCTCTGGAAGGGTTCAATAGTAGATTGGAACTGTTAGAAGAAAGAAACAGTGAAGATTGAAGATAAGACAATTGGAATCATTCAGTCTGAGGCAGAGAAAGAAGAAAAAATTAAGAGAAAATATGCAAATAATGGCTGAACTTCCCAAATTTAGCAAAATACATAAATATACATATCCAAGACACTCAACAGACTCCAAATAGGATAAATCCAAATGTATCAACACTATTACATATTATAATCAAACTGACATATACCAAAAATAAAGAGAAAATTCTTAAACTCACAAGAGAAGCAACATGACATGTACAAGAGAGAAACAAGATTAAATGCCAATTTCTCATCAGAGATCATGGAGGCAAGATGGTAGTGGGATGACATATTTGAAGTTCTGAAAGCCAAAATATTGCCAACCAAGAATTCTGTGTCTAGCAAAACTGTCCTTCAAAAATGAGGGAGAGATTAAGACATTCTCAGATTTTTAAAAAATCTGAGGGAGTCCTTCGCAACTAGAATGGCCCTTTAGGAGATGCTAAAAGGAGTTCTGCAGGTTGAAAAGACATAGACAATAGATCAAAGCCACATGAAGATATAAGGATCTCTGGTAAGGGTGATGATGTGGGTAAACATAAATGTTTGTATATTGCATTTTTGGTTTTTACTCCCCTTTTTTATTTCCTACAGTATCTAAAAGGCAAATGCATAAAATTTAATGATGAATCAGTGATTTTGGACTCATAATGTAAAAAACATGCAGTTTAGACAAGATCTACATAAAGGTGGGGGAACAGAGCAATATAGGGATATAGATTGTATAAATCATTGAAGTTAAGTTGGTATCTAAGAAAAAGAGATTTTTATATATTTAGGGTGTTAAATTCAAGCTGCATTGTGCCTACAAAGAAAATACTGGAGAATATGTGAGCTCACATAGACAGAAATTAGAATATAATTTGCTAAGGGTGAGGCACCAGGGGAATGAGAATTTAATGCATAATGGGTGTAGGGTTTCTATTTGGGGAGCTGAAAAAATTTTAGTAATGAGGTGGTGAGGGTACCACAACTTGATAAATATGAATAAACCCAATGAATGCTATGCTTGGGAATGGCTGAGATAAGAAAGTTTATGTGAAAAAACAGAAGGTACAACTAAAGACAAAATGATAAATACAGTTCATGATCCTAGACACAATCTATCAAGGGAGAAAAACAGGCTCAACAGGATGGTATTGGAACATATGAAAAAACTGATTACAGACTACAAGTTTTATATCAATACAAAATTTCTTGAACTTCATAAATTCATTTAAGATGGTTACATAAATGAATATCCTTGTTTTTAGGAAATGTACATGGCAGTATTAAGAGTTCAATGAGCACGATATATACAACCTATACTCAAATGTTCAGAAAATGGATTGATAAATAGCAAACAGAAAGACAGATGGATGGAGAAATTGACAAATGGATAGAATAATATGGCAAATGTGGCAAATGTTAAAATTGATGGATGTGGGTTTCTGGGATAATAGGGGTAAGTTGAAAGTCTCTGTATGGGGGGTTTGTACTACTTTTGTAACTGTTCTTTAAGTAAGAAAGTATTTAAAATAAAGAGTTTAAAATGATGAAGAAGTAATTGGGTTCTGATGCATGCTTCAAACATGAATGAATCTTAAAGACATCACATTGAGTGAAATAAACCAGACACAAAAGACAAATATTAAATGTTTTATGATCTTTTTATAGGAAATACCTAGAAAAAGCAAACTTCTTAGAGACTAATAGTTAACAGATTACCCAGGGTCTGTAATGGGGTACAGTGGGGAGGAGAAAGGGAAGTTCTAGTTTAAATGGTGAAGAGTTCATTTGAAGTGATAATAAAAAAAAGTAGGAATAATGGATATCAGTGATAGTAGAAGAATTTTGCGAATGTGATTAATATTAGTGAATTTTACACTTAAAACAGGAAACTTTTAGTTGTATATTTGTCACTGCAATAAAAATTTAAATATTTAAAGAAAAATATAAAACATACAAAGTATGTTCTCAAATCGCAATGGAATTAAACCAGTAATCTGTAAAATAAATATAGCTGGAAATCCTCAAATATATTTGAAAACAAGCACCACATTTCTAAATAACACATGGCTCACAGAAGTATTCTTAAGGAAAATTAAATAATATTTTGAGTGTAATAAACATAAAAATACAACATCTGAGTTTGTGAGATGCAACAAAACCAATGCATCATAAATTAGAAAAGAAGAAATATCTAAAGTTATTAGCCTAAGCTTTCACCTTAGGAAAATAGGGGAGGAAAAGTAAATTAAGCCTAAACTAGGGAGAAAAGAAAATTATGGAAAAGCAAGTGGCCTAGAATAGCCATCACAATATTGAAGAAAAAGAACAAATTTGGAGGACTCACACTTCCTGACTTCAAGACACCGTGAAGCTACAGTAACCAAGACATTATGATGTTGGTGAAAGAACTGATGAAACAATCAATGTAATATTATAGAGGCCAGAAATAGACCCCACAGATATTAACTACTGGTATTTGACTAGGGCTTAAAATAAATCAATAGAGAAATGGTAGTCTATTCAATAAGTAATGCTGGAACAATTGGACCTCCATGTGCAAAAAATGGACCTAGACACAGACCTTACTATACCTTACACAAAAATTAACTCAAAATGTATCAGATTCCTAAATGGTAATGCAAAACTACAAAATTTATTGAAGAAAATCTAGGTGACATGTCTGGTGATGAGGTTTTACATAAAACTCTAAAAGCATGATCCATAAAAGAAAAAAAATTGATGTTGGACTTCATTTAAAGTAGAAGTTTTTGCTCTGTGAAAGGCAGTGTTAAGAGAATGAAAATACAAACCACAGATTTGGAAAAAATATTTGCAAACCACATATCTGATAAAGGACTTGTATCCAAAATACACAAAGAACCGTTAAAACCCAACAGTAAAAAAACATGTAATCCAATTTAAACATATGCAGAAGATCTGAAAAGACTCCACCAAAGAAAATGTAAAATGGAAAATAAGCAAATGACAAGATACTCCACATCATTAGTTATTAGAGAAATTAAAAACAATATGATACCACTATGCATCTATTAAATCACTAAACCAGACAAACAAACAAAACAAACACTGACAATAGCTGGCAAGGATTGAAAACAACAGGAATTCTCATTCATTGCTGTTTAGAATGCAATATCATATGGCTGCTTTGGAAAAGAATTTAGCAATTTTTAATGAAACTAAGCATAGTCTTAGCATATGATCCAGCAGTCAAACTCTTAGGTGTATATACAGCATGTTTTAAAATGTATGTCCACAAAAAACCTGCATGAAAAATTTTTCAGCAACTTTCTTAATAATCTCCTAAAGCTGGAAGCAACCAAGATGTCCGTCAATAAGTGAATGGATGAAAAAACTGGAACCTCCATACAATGGGCTATTGTTCAGCAATGAAAAGAAATGAAATAAAATCCATTCAAAATCATTGCTGAATCTTAAATATATATCACTAAGTGAAAGAAATCAATCTGTAAAGGCTATGTAATGTGTGGTTTCATTTATGACATTTTGGAAAAGGAAAAATGATAGAGATGGTAAACTAATCTGTGGCTGCCAGGGGCTAGGTGGGTGGACTGAATAAGTAAAGCACTGGGGATTTTTAGGGTGGTGAAATTATTCTATGGTACTGTAATGGTGGGTACCTGACACTAGAAATTTGTCAAACCACATAGAACATTACAGCAGAAAGCGTAAACCTTAATGTATACAAATTGAAGAAACTAATTTAGGAGTTCCAGGGGATCCCAGCATGAATGTGACAAAAGAATCTAAGTGTATTTCGAATGTATTAAACACCATCATTGAAGCGGGCAGGAGAAAAAGTACTCTGGAAATGAGTGGATTCTACAAGACTAAAGGTCTTTTCTCGTTGCACTCCTATTGTTTATCTGCTGATCTATCATTGACATTTTCTCATCAGCCGGTATAATACTCAAGCAATAATCACGACCATCACAAAACTATTCACAGGCCGAGGGTATTTTCTCAAGGCCCTTGGCTCTATAGTGCCAAGGTTACGTCCTTACCAGTCTTCAGTCTTAACTTACATGCTATTGACTCCCAAGTTTTCTCTTTAGTCTACAAATATTCTCTGAGATTCAAAACTATTTTTACACCTTTAGATGAATTTCTTAAAGGTATATAATATTCAGCTTATCCAAAAAGGATCTCACGATCTCCACCTTTTTCCCCTCCACCCTGGAACTGCATTCAGTGACAGTTACCTCAGTGAATGGCACACCATCTTTTTACTTGCACAAGCCAGACACCTAGGGATCATTTTCTTCACATTCCCCACTAATTCCATAACAATGAGAACTTCTTTCCATTATACCTCTTACAGATCTGCCTAACTCATTCAATACACTTCACCTACACAGCCTTCACCTAAGTCCAGTCATTGCCCACTTGGGTTATTAAAATTATCTCCTAAACACTCTCCTTGTATGTCTTTCATCCATTTCCTAAAATGTAAGCAATGTGATTGCTTAAAAGCACTTACATGATCATGTCTCTGTTCTGCTTTAAAATTTTCATTGACTATCTGTTGTTCTTAGCATAATACTAAGGCCCTGCTCCTTATCAGGTGTCAAGAAAAATGCTACCATTTTCTTTTTAATTTATCCTGTATCTATCCTAGTCTGACAATGTGGATTGTTTCTAAAGAGTGCCCTTTAGTGAATAAGTTTAAATAGTTTAAAATTACTTCCATAGATATTTTTCTAGAAGAAAAAGACAGGACTGTGTTACATAAAATCATGAATTTTACATGAATATGTTTTACAATACTACAGTTTTGACCAGGAGGGAATTCTCCAATTGGCTATTTATGATGAGAAAAATATGACAGAGATTTCTTTTTGTCTTTCATTACATGGAAGAAACATGTAATGGAAAACTTTAGTTGGAAATATCAATCTTATCCCTGGAGATGGGTCATGATGTTGTGGTGACATATGTTGAAAAGATTTGAAGAAGAAATTACAATGATATTTCAGGGCAACCAGGATGCTATTGTTACTGTTATTCAATTGGTCTTATGTTTGCTTCCTTCTGTTTTTTTTTTCTTTTTCCCCTGAGTAGACAAGCTTCATATTAAAAGAAAGAAGCACTGCTAGGAAATAATTAAAAATTTCCAAGAAAGTGAACATTGTTAGTATTCTATGCCCACATGCCAGCAATGTAGTCAATTGACTCTTAGCTCTGTTCACCCTTTAGGGCACCTTGGAACATACTTAACCTTAGTTGAGTGTACGGCCTTCAAAAACAGGAAGGAGGAAGATTATTACACATGGATATTTCTTACTAGTCTTAGTAAGTGAAAGGAGAGATGGGATCAGCAGTTTGTGGTGGGGTGGTGGATACCCAGAATGTTCAGTTTTCCCTGAGTGAAATTTTTGTCAATACCCAGCATATTTATTTTACTATTCAAAGAATGGTTATATGTCAACCACTAAATGTTAACCACTCATCAGTTGATATTCCCTTATCCTTCTCTGTAAAGTGGTTATAAATTTTCTTTTAATGAATAGATGGTTGAGAAAATTAAAACAAGTTAGAGAAATTAAGTGGTTTAGCCCATGTCACAGAATGATAGGTGTAGTAGAGTCTGCCCTTCCCATATGTCAGCTGTTAGCTCTCTTATTTTCAGCTTTATCATATACCCTACAATTAACCCATTTAAGGTTTACAATTCAATGGTATTCAGTATATTCAAAGAGTTGTGCAACCATCGTCACAAAATTTAGAACATCCTAATCACCTCCAGAGGAAACTTGATAACAATTATCAGTCACTTCCCATTTCACTCTAACACCTGGGCCATTTGAGAACTTTCTGTCTGTATAGTTTTTTTTATTCTGGTAATTTACTATTAATGGAATAATACAATATGTGATCTTTTGTGACTGGCTTCATTCACTTAGCATAATGATTCAAGGTTTGTCCATGTTGTAGTATGTATTGGACTGCATTCTTTTTTATTGCCAAATGATATTCTATTGTATGTATATGCCACATTTTATTTATTCATTCATCAGTTGTTAGATGTTTGAATGTTTCCATTTTGGGGACATTATGAATAATATTGCTGTGAACATTAGTGTATACATGTGTGGACATTTGTTTTCTTTTCTCTTCAGTATAATATCTTGTAGTGGAGTTGCTGGTTCATATGCAAACACTTTGGTTTACATTTTGAGGAACTGCAAGACTGTTTTCCAGAGTGGCTGAAATATTTTACTTTCTCACCAGCAATAAATGAGTATTCTAATTTCTCCACATCTCCCTCTACCCCAAAATTTTGTATATATACCGTCTTATTAGAGCTATTCTGTTGTGTGTGAAGTGGTATTCCATAGTAGTATCAATTTTTATGTTCACATGGCTAATAATGTTGATCATCTTTTCATGTTATTATTACTATTTTTATTTCTTCTTTAGAAAAATATGTATTCATATATTTAATTTTTTAATTAAAAAATTATTTTTGTTTTTGTATTATTGAACTGTAAATGTTTTTTATATATAATTCCCTTATCACTGGATTGTCTTTTCACTTTCATGGTGATATCCTTTGAAGAACAAAGTGTTTTAGTCTCAAGTCCAATTTATTTAATTTTTCTTTTCTGACGTGTCATTTTGGTGCTGTATCTAAGAAGGCTTTGTGTGACCCAAGTTCAAGAAGATTTGCTCTTTTGTTTTTTTCTTAAAGTGTCACAGAGTGAATCATGTATTCTGCAAAAGATATATTCAAATCTTAATCTGTGTTCCTGGAGGTGTGAACCCTTTTGAAGCTGTTATAATTAGTTAATGTGTGGCCAAATTGAATTAGGGTGGGTCTTAATCATAGGTTTGGAGGCCCTATAAAGAAAAGAAATTTGGACACATTCAGTCAGAGAAAGCTGCAAGAAGAAGCCAGAAGTCAGAAGAAACAGAGGAAAGAGATTGCCATGTGGATGGAAAACTGCGATCACCAGCACTACACACTCCAGGAGAAATCATGGCCTTGCAGATATCTGCAGTTTGGACTTCCAGCCTTCAAAACCTTGAGACAACAAATTGTTGAAGCCAACCCATTGTGTGGTATTTTTCATAGAAGCCTTGCAAACCGAGAGTTTTATATTTCTAGCTCATACATTTAATTTGATGATGAATAATGAGTTAAGTTTTGTTTATGGTGTAAGGAAAGGGTCTATATTCCTTCTTTTGCATGTGTATAGAGTTTTCCCCAGCACTATTTTTTGAAAAGTTTGAGCTTTCATCATTGAATTGTCTTGGCATCTTTCTGAAAAATCAATTGACCATAAATATTAAGGCTTTTTCTGGGCTCTCAATTCTATTCCATTGAACTAATGGCTACCATTATGATGATACTACATTATCTTAATTAGTGTATCTTTATAGTAAGTTTGAAATCAGCAAATGTGAGTCATAAATTTTTGTTATTCTTTTTCAAGATTGCTTTGGCTATTCTGGGCCCTTGGCATATCCATATGAATTTTAGTATCAGTTCATAAATTTCTGCAAAAATGGCAGCTGGTATTTTGATAGCTATTTTGTTGAACCTATAGATTAATTTAGGATGCATTTTCATCTTAAAAATAATGTCTTCTTATCCATGTACTTGGGCTATCTTTCCATTTACTAGGCTTCTTTAATTTCTTAGAAAAAAAATTTTTTTCAGAGCATTTGTTTTCCACTAGGGAAATTGGGAATTTGTTAAATTCATTCCCAAGTGTCTCATTAATTTTGATATTCTTTCAAATGTAATCATTTTATTAATTTAACTTACATATTGTTAGTTGCTGGCATATAGATACAATTGATTTTTCTATATTCACTTTATAGCATATTAAACTAATATGTTAGTTCCAGGAGTTTTTATCGGATTCCTTAGGATTTTCTAAATACAAGGACATGTCATCTAAAAATACAGATAATTTTTCTTCTTTCTTCCAATCTGGATGCCTTTTATTTCTTTTCCTTGCATAATTTCTCTGGCTAGAACTTCCAGTATAATGTTGAATACAAGTGGCAGAGGCAGACAGACATACTTTTCTTGTAGTTAATCTTAGGGGGGATACCATTTAGCCTTTCATTTCAGTTTGATGTGAACTGTGGGTTTTTCATAGATGTCTTTTTATCAGTTTGAGGAAGTTCTTTTTCATTCTAAGATTGCTGAGAGTTTTTATCATTTAAGGATGCTGGGTTTTCTTAAATTCTTTCTCTGTATCTACTGAGATCATCATAAGGTTTTAGTTATTTTGTCTACTTTTATGGTGTGTGGCATTAAATGATTTTTGGATATTAAACCAACCTCGAATTCCTGGGATAAATGCCATTTGGTTATGAGGCATAATCCTTTATACATGTTGTTGGATTTGGTTAGGTAGAACACGGAGGGAAATTTAAGTGTCTACATTCATAAGAGATATTGCCCTTTAGTTTTCTTTTCTTATTATGTCTTGGCCTGATTTTGTTATCAGGGTAATATTGGTCTCACAGAATGAATTGGGGAGTGTTCCCTCCTGTTTTATCTTTTGAAAGAGATTTTCAAGAATTCGCTTTACTACTCTAAATGTTTAGCCTATGTCAGAATTCACAAGTGAAGTCAACCAGGCCTGGTCATGGAAAGTTTTCCAGTGTCTATTTCAATCTCTTTACTTTTTGCTGGTCTAGTCAGATTTCCTGTTCCTTCATGGGTCAGTTTTTGTGCTCAGATTCTAATTTGTAATTTGTTGGCATGCAGTTTTTGACAGTGATATCTTATACTCCTTTTATTTACATTAGGTCAGTATTAACACCCTATCATTCATTCCTAGTTTTAATAATTCAAGTCTTTCTCTTTTGTCTTAAATATCTAGTGAAAGAAAATTGTACTGATATTATAAATAGAATGACTTTCGGTGTCATTGATTTTCTTTAATTTTTCTATTTGCTTACACTATTTCTGCTCTAGTCTTTATTATTTCTTTAGATTTAATTGGCTCTTCTATTTTCTGTATCTTAAGGAGGAAGGTTAAGTTATTGGCTTGAGATATTCTTATTTTATAATACAGAAATTGATTTAATACATTTCATTTCCATATCAAAGAAATACTTTGTATATTAAAAAATAAATCTGAACAGAATTTGGTTTTACCTGAGGAGGAAAATGAAAGAAAACTATATACAAGGTGGTATGTCAAGTGATTCAGAAATACTATCATGTTATGAGATAAGAATAATTTTTCATTTTACAGTTAAGATATATGAGATTCAGAAAAACATATAAGCAGCAAGAGAAAAGCAATTCACCACTTACAAAGGAAACAGCACAAGACTAAGTAGTGACTACTCAGCAGCCACCATGGAGGTGAGAAGGCAGTGGCATGACATATTAAAACTCAGAGAGAGAAAAATTGCCAACCAAGAATTCTTTATCCAGCAAAGCTCTCCTTCAAACTTGATGGAGAGCTTAAATTTTTCACAAACAAATGCTGAGAGAAATTGCTAACAAGAGACCTGCCCTACTTGAGATACTAAAGGGAGCCCTACCAACAGAGAAACAAAGAAAGGAGAGAGAGAGATGGAGAAAGGTTCAGCACTAAAGAGATTCAGTAGGGGTACATTAAAGGACAATAAGAGAGAGAGGGAAAAAATATATATCTGACAAACATAAACCAAAGGATAAGATGGGTGATTCAAGAAATGCCTTCACAGTAATAATGTCGAATGTAAATGGATTAAATTCCCCAATTAAAAGACAGATTGGGAGAATGGATCAAAAAATATGAACCATCAATATGTTGCATACAAGAGACTCATCTTAGACACAGGGACACAAAGAAATTGAAAGTGAAAGGATGGAAAAATATATTTCATGCAAGCTATAGCCAAAAGAAAGCAGGAGTAGCAATCTTAATCTCAGATAAAATAGACTGTAAATGCAAGGATGTTATGAGAGACAAAGAAGGCCACTACATACTAATAAAAGGGGCAATTCAACAAGGGGAAATAACAATCATAAATGTTTATGCACCCATTCAAGGTGCCACAAAATACATGAGACAAACACTGGCAAAACTAAAGGAAGCAATTGATGTTTCCACAATAATTATGGGAGACTTCAACACATCACTCTCTCCTATAGATAGATCAACCAGACAGAAGACCAATAAGGAAACAGCAAACCTAAACAAACTGATAAATGATTATGTTTAACAGACATATATAGAACATTACATCCCAAATCACCAGGATACACATTCTTCTCTAGTGATCACGGAACTTTCTGCAGAATAGATCATATGCTGGGACATAAAACAAGCCTCAATAAATTTAAAAAGATTGAAATCATTCAAAGCACATTCTCTGACCACAATAGAATAAGATTAGAAGTCAATAAACATCAGAGACTTAGAAAATTCACAAATACCTGGAGGTTAAGCAACATGCTCCTAAGCAATCAGTGGGTTAACGAAGAAATAGCAAGAGAAATTGCTAAATGTATAGAGATGAAGGAAAATGAGAAAACAACATAACAAAACCTATGGAATGCAGCAAAAGCAGTACTGAGGGCAAAATTTTTAGCACTAAATGCACACATTAGAAAGGAAGCAAGAGCTAAAAATCAAAGAACTAATGGATCAACTGAAGAAGCTAGAAAATGAACAGCAAACCAATCCTAAACCAAGTAGAAAAAAAGAAATATCAAGGATTACAGCAGAAATAAATGACATAGAGACCAAAAAAACAATAGAGAGGATAAATATCACCAAAAGTTTGTTCTTTGAGAGGATCAACAGGATTGAAAAAGCCCCTAGTTAGACTGACAAAATCAAAAAGAGAGAAGACCCATATAAACAAAATAATGAATGAGAAAGGTGATGTTACTGTGGATCCTGAAGAAATTAAAAAAAATTATGAGGATACTATGAACAACTGTATGCCAACAAACTGTATAATGTAGAGGAAATGAACAATTTCCTGGAAACATGAACAATCTAAACTTACCAGAGAAGAAGTAGAAGAACTCAACCAATCAATCATAAGCAAAGAGTCCAATCAGTCATCAAAAAGCTTCCCACAAATAAATGCCCAGAGCCTGATGGTTTCACAGGGGAATTCTACCAAACTTTCCAAAAAGAACTGACACCAATCTTACTCAAACTCCTTCAAAACATCAAAGAAAATGGAACACTACCTAACTCATTTTATGAAGCTAACATCAATCGAATACCCAAACCAGGTGAAGGTGTTACAAAAAAGGAAAACTACAGGCCAATCTCCCTAATGAATATAGATGCAAAAATTCTCAAGAAAATACTTGCAAATTGAATCCAAAGACACATTTAAAAAATCTTGCACCATGACTAAGTGGGGTTCATTCCAGGCATGCAAGGATGGTTCAACATAAGAAAATCAATCAATGTAACACAACACATTAACAAATCAAAAGAGAAAAACCAAATTATCATCTCAATAGATGCTGAAAAAGCATTTGACAAAATCCAATATCCCTTTTTGCTAAAAACACTTCAAAAGGCAGGAATTGAAGGAAACTTCCTCAATATGATAAAAAGCATATATGAAAAACCCACAGCCAGTATAGTACCCAATGGCGAGAGACTGAAAGCCTTCCCTCTAAGATAAGGAATGAGACAAGGATGCCCACTGTCACCACTGTTATTCAGCATTGTGCTAGAAGTGCTAGCCAGGGAAATCTGGCAAGACAAAGAAATTAAAGACATCCAAATTGGAAAGGAAGAAGTAAAGCTGTCATTATTTGCAGATGATATGATCTTATATCTGGAAAACCCTAAGAAATCGATGATACAGCTACAAGAGCTAATTAACAAATTTAGCAAAGTAGCTGGATACAAGATTAATGCACATACTTCAGTAATGTTTCTATATGCTAGAAATGAACAAATTGAAGAGACACTCAAGAAAAACATACAATTTTCAATAGCAACTAAAAAAATCAAGTACCTAGGAATAAATTTAACCAAAGACGAAAAAGACCTATACAAAGAAAACTGCATAACTCTACTCAAAGAAATAGAGAGGGACCTTAAAAGATGGAATACTATTCTGTGTTCATGGGTAGGAAGGCTAAATGTCATTAAGATGTCAATTTTACCCAAAATCATCTACAGATTCAATGCAATACCAATCAATCAAAATTCCAGCAAACTACTTTGCAGACTTGGAAAAGCTAGTTATCAAATTTATTTGGAAAGGGAAGATGCCTCGAATTGCTAAAAACACACAAAAAAAGAAAAACGAAGAGGGAGGACTTACACTCCCTCAATTTGAAGCTTATTATAAAGCCATAGTAGTCAAAACAGCATGGTACTGGCACAAAGATAGACATATTGATCAATGGAATCAAATTGAGAATTCAGAGATAGACCCCCAGATCTGTGGCTGACTGAACTCTGATAAGGCCTCCAAAGTCACTGAACTGGGACATAACAGTCTTTTCAACAAATGGGGCTGGGAGAGTTGGATATCCATGTCCAAAAGAATGAAAGAGGACCCCTAACTCGTACCCTACACAAAAATTAACTCAAAGTGGATCAAAGATCTCGATATAAAAGACAGTACCCTAAAACTCCTGGAAGATAATGTAGGGAAACATCTTCAAGACCTTGTATTAGGTGGCCACTTCCTGGACTTTATACCCAAAGCACAAGCAACAAAAGAAAAAATAGATAAATGGGAACTCCTCAAGCTTAGAAGTTTCTGTACCTCAAAAGAATTTTCAAAAAGGTGAAGAGGCAGCCAACTCAATGGGGAAATTTTTTGGAAACCATGTATCTGACAAAAGGCCAATATCTTGTATATATAAAGAAATCCTGAAACTCAATGACAATAGTACAGTGAGCCCAATTATAAAATGGGCAAAAGATATGAAAAGACAATTGTCTAAAGAGGAAATACAAATGGCCAAGAAACACATGAAAACATGTTCAGCTTCACTAGCTATTACAGAGATGCAATTAAAACCACAATGAGATACCATCTCACACCAATTAGAATGGCTGCCATTAAACAAACAGGAAACTACAAATGCTAGAGAGGATGTGGAGAAACTGGAATTCTATATCATTGTTGGAGGGACTGTATAATGGTTCAGACACTCTGGAAGTCAGTCTGGCACTTCCTTAGAAAAATAGATATAGAGTTTCCCTTCAATCCAGTGATTGCATGTCTCAGTGTATACCCAGAAGATCTGAAAGCAGTGACGTGAACAGATATCTGCCCGCCAATGTTCATAGCAGCATTATTCACAGTTGCCAAGAGATGGAAACAACCCAAATGTCCTTCAACAGATGAATGGACAAATAAAATGTTGTATATACACACGATGGAATACTGTGCAGCAGTAAGAAGGAACTATGTCGTAAAACATATGACATATGACAACATGGATGAACCTTGAAGACACAATTCTGAGCGAAATAAGCCAGGCACAAAAAGGAAATTTTACATGCTACCACTAATGTGAACATTGACAAATGTAAAATAAATGGTTTATAATGTAGAATGTAGGGGAAATTGTGATAGAGAGCAATTAAGGTAGGGGGTACGATAACCCAATAAGAACAGATAAGCTATCGTGGGTAAATTTATCATTCTGGGATGCCCAGGATGACTATGGTTTGTTAATTTCTGATGGGTATGGTAGGAACAAGTTCACAGAAATGTTGCTATATTAAGTTATTATCTTGGGGTAAAGTAGGAACATGTTGGAAGTAAAGTAGTTATTTTAGGTTAGTTGTCTTTTTCTTACTCCCTTGTTATGGTTTGTTTGAAATGTTTTTGTATTTGTATTTTTTAAAAAAAAATTTTTGATATAGTTAATTTAAAAAAAACAGTTAATTAAAAAATAATTATGAAAAAAATATGCAGAGCCCCCTTGAGGAGCTGGTGGAGAATGCAGGGGTGTTGGGCTTCCCCACCTCACTGGTTGCTGATGTGCTCACAGACATAGGGGATTGGTGGTTTGATGGGCTGAGCCCTCTACCATGGGACTTGCCCTTGGAAAGACTGTTGCTGCAAAGGAGAGGTTAGGCCTCCCTATAATTGTGCCTAAGAGCCTCCTCCCAAATGCCTCTTTATTGCTCAGATGTGGCCCTCTGTCTCCAGCTAAGCCAACTTGGCAGGTGCAGTAACTGCCCTCCCCACTATGTGGGATTTGACACCCAGGGGAGTAAATCGCCCTGGCAATGTGGAATATGGCTCCTGGGGAAGAATCTAGACTCAGCATCATGGGATGGAGAACATCTTCTTGACCAAAAGGGGGATGTGAAAGGAAATGAAATAAACTTCAGTGGCAGAGAGATTCCAAAAGGAGCTGAGCGGTCACTCTGGTGGGCACTCTTACACACAATGCAGACAACCCTTTTAGGTTCTAATGGACTGGAATAGCCAGCAGTAAATACCTAAAATTATCTAACTACAACCCAGAACCCATGAATCCTGAAGACGATTATACAAAAATGTAGCTGATGAGGGGTGAAAATGTGATTGGGAAAGTTATATGGACCACACTCCCCTTGGTCTGGTTTATGGATGGATGAGTAGAAAAATGGGGGGGAGGCACCCAGTGTTTTTTTTTACTTTAATTTTTCTTTTTCACTTTAATTTTTATTCTGATTATTTTTGTGTGTGTGGTAATGAAAATGTCAAAAATTAATTTTGGTGATGAACACACAGCTATATAATGGTACTGTAAAAATTGAATGTATGCTTTGTATGACTGCATGGTATGTGAATATATCTCAATAAAAATGAATAAACAAAAAGAAAAACATATGTACTTGCAAGCAACTGATATTTGAAACTTTTGTGACACTAGAGCCCACATTCTGAGTCAATGTCTCTGGCAATTATTTCTGCAGCATACTATGCATAATGGCATCCTCGGGAATGCCTCCTATACTAGATTTCATGTTGCTGGTAGCCAAAAGAAGCTGAAATTCCAGATGCATACTAATCCTCATTAAGTTTTTACTTTAAGAAAGATTTTATTTTAAGGTTGCCAGAAATATGATATCAATATGCACAAAGGGGGAAGATAAATCAAACTGTAACAAAAATAATTAAGATGAGAAAAAAATGTGCTGAATTATATTTAAAGATGCTTTTCTAGGATAACATAAAACTTAGTTTATGTTAAGGTCTATAAAATTACTGAGTTAGTTTTGTGTGTGAGATAAAGAAGGGGTCTGTTTTCATGTTTTTGAATGTGGCTACTGAGTTGTTCCAGTACCTTTGTGGAAGAGATTCTTTGCACATTTTTAACCAAAGTTTCATCATTATTTAAAAGGTATTCATTCTTGAATAAATGAATGGTAAATAGTTGACATTAGCAACATGCTCCACGTGAAACTCATGCAAAACTCAGGCCCTACAACTTGAATAAATGATGAAATTACAAACCATTACCCAAATTTTTGGAAGTGTCAGTGAGGAGAGATAAGTTTCAAGTTCTCACACTACAAACTCAAAATGCAAATGACAACCAATGCAACAAGCTGTTTTAAGGAAAATCATGAAATAAAATTTTTTTCCATTGTTTGGTAGACATATTTTCGTCCAAGGCTTATTTCCTTTTTTTAAAATTGTTTTAAAATTTTAAAAATTTTCAGATATTTATGGAATACAGAAAATAATTTTGAACAATCGCAAAACAAGAATTCTAGATCTATATCTATCTAGCTATCCACACACATGCATAAATACAGTTATTCTTCATTTTTCATGGATTCAATATTTGTGAATTTGCCTCCTAGGTAAAATTTTTTGTGACCCCAAATCAATATTTGCAACACTTTCAAGACCATTTATGGATAAGCACAAAGCAGTAAAAACTTTGAGTCACCCAATGTGCACAGTCCCAGCTAATGTAGAGCAAAGCACATTCTGGCTCTTTGTTTCAGCTTTCATCCTGTAAACAAGTTTCCTTTTCACAGTATACTTAGTGCCACATTTTTCAAATTCTTGTGCTTTATTATTGGTGATTTCACAGATTAAAATAGTCCCCAAGTGTAATGCTGAAATGCTGTCTCCTGTTTCTAAGCACAAGAAGCCTGTGACATGCCTTATGAGGAAAATACAAGTGTTTGGTAAGCTCTGTTCAGACATGAGTTAGAGGGCTCTTGGCCGTGAGTTCAATGTTAATGAATCATCACCTTATTTAATGAGCCCCAATTACCTACCCCCAGTTCAATTAATGGTTAAATTTGCTTAAAATTATGTTTGGATGCTTTTTAGAATGTTGTTCTAAAATGTTCTGAGGCAATGACATTGTTTTTATATAGAGTTAAAGCAGAAGAGTCTCTAAAAGGCTGGTGAAAGAAAGAAATTCGTTGATAATCATTTTATTCAAATTTTAGGAGGAAGCAAAAGACAGAAGGTGTTTTTAAACAAGCAGAAATACACATAAAGCAAGGTTATGCATTGGTAGGTTGAAGAAATGTTATGACCAGAGGCTCAGAGAATCGTAACTTCAGCCTAAATTTCCCTAGGGGCAATGGCTTAGTATTTACTAATTCAGTACCTGCAGCAACGTCATAGAACATAACTATCTCAATAATTATAATTGACTGAGAATGTATATGTGTGTATATAAATTCTAAAGAAAATAAGTTAGTTGAAGTTTATGCTTAATTAAATTTAATACGAGTGACCAGATGATATTACTGATGTGTTATTTTTGCTCATCAAAAAAGTCCTTTCTAAATAATGACTTCCATTCCTTTTGAACACAACAGCACAAAATAATTATCAGATCATTTTTAATATTTTGTCAAGATAAGCAAAATGGTTAGCTTCTCCAGTCACATAAAAATCAATAAATGTGTCTTTGAAAATGTAAAACAACTGTATTCTGAACTTTGATATGTAAATAATGGAAGACCATTATCTTTAAGTACAAGCATTACATTTTTTTAAGTTCAATATTGAGATATTTTCACATACCATCTAATCATCCAAAGTGTAAATCAGTTGTTCACAGTACCATCATGTAGTTGTGCATTCATCACCCCAATCTATTTTTTGAACATTTTCCTTGTACCAGAAAAAGTGAAAATAAGGAGAAACAAATAAAAATAAAAAGGACACCCAAATCACCCCCCATCCCACCCTATTTTTCATTTGGGCTTTGTCCCCATTTTTCTACCCACTCATTCATATACTGGATAGAGTGTGATCTACAAGGCTTTCACAATCACACTGTCACCCCTTGTAAGCTACATTGTTATACAATCATCTTCAGGAGTCACGGCTACTGGGTTGCAGTTTGATAGTTCAGGTATTTACTTCTAGCTATTCCAAACAAGTATTACATTTTACAACAAATATTCACAGTGGCATATTATTTTGAGGGTATGGATAATGGCAATAACTTGAGATTATTTCCAGTAGTTACACTGAGAAAGTTTCTTTTCAAAAGCAATAGAAAAATAATTTCCAGGATAAATGTAATAGGAAAATTAGACATCCTTTTAAAGGATTATCAATGCATGACAGTTTATCAGGAGAAAGTTATTAATCTTTATGTCATATTAGAAGCTTTGGAGCTAAATAATATGGAAAGAAAGTTCCTTTTTATTCCATCTAACATTTTTGAACAGCATAGGTACAGAAAGACTATTGGGACTATCTTTTAGCATTATATGCATAATCCTGTAGCACAAAGCAACAATTATATACAAAATAAAATTCTTTAGAAGTCTGGATATGGATATTGTTATCTCAAAATTTTTAAAAATCATTTTATATAGCAAATAACTTACCACCCTCATGTGTTTCTATTTCAGGTTAATATTATAATATGGGTATTCAGGCCCATACCGGGTTCATGCAGAACATGGGCTAGTGCTGCTGCAAGACCAAAAAGCACACCAGGCACAGACGTAGACATAGATTTATTGGGACTTGTGAACAGGAGAGATTTTCTGGTGTTGGCCAATCCAGAGGGATAGCACTCTGCGAAAGGATTGGGGGTACAAGGGGCAATATATGATTTTAGAACAAAGACATTCCATATACTATGAGGACATCAGGCTGTAGTATAATCATTAAAGGGGCTTAAGACCTGATGTTTTACTAAGATTAATGTTTAAGACTAAGATACAATCAATGCTGTTTGACATCCATGATTACATTCTTCTCTGTCTGGGGAGATTGTTTTCTTGACCTTTGTCCTTTGTAAAGCAGGCCTGCTACATGCCATTTAGGAGTGGGCCCAGCCCCTTTTGCTGTCACAATGGGTTACTAGAGAAATAATACTATCAATGCTTTTACATATTGGATTATTTGCTATATTGCTGAAGACTCAATTATAGTTATCTGTTAAGTCAGTGTGAGGGTTAACAATTCAGTCTTTAGAAAAAGGCTACCCTGCCTCCATCTACTAGTTGCTTAACTTGGGGCAAGTAACTTAGAAATGATAAGCCTCAGTATTCCTAAATTTAAAACAGATATCATAAGAATAGTCATAAGCATTAACATGTATTCAGAAATGTTAAGGGAGTATCCAGGAGATAATCAACTTTCAGTGAGAGCTGGTTTTCCATGTTACTGTGCAATACAGAGCTTGTGTATACAGGAACTAAGTATCTTAAGTTGAGAAATGGTTTATGGATTTGCTATAAGGCCTTACATATTTATATATAATCTATACCACTCTACACATGCACACACACATATGCACTTTATATGTGCATGCATGCATGCACTTTCTGTATTTTAGCAGAAATGTTTATTTTTATGTGATGAGTAATAAATTATAATAAAAATATAGAAGTGTTCAGTATAAATGAATGATAATTTAGAACTTCCTGTTATACCAGCATCTAGGCATTGGTACTGGGGGAATTAATGGTAGCTATCATTTCAAAGACATTAGGAGCAGGGACTTTTCCCTTTTTCTAAATTATGAGCTTCTCAGATATACCAATATCTATCTGACTACCTGTATCTCATTACCAAGCCCAAGCAAGAGTGTGTGATTCTTATTCACATGTGGATTCAAATGACAACTCAGCCCTTTCAGATACTGAGGGAACAACACAGTGCTGGTCTAGACATATATGGATCTTCAGAGCCTTCATTATTTAAACAGTACATGCATGTGCATACACACACACACACACACACACAAGTAACAGGAGTGTTCCTATTTTTAAGTGAACATGTTATAATAATATGCATGTGTACATATGTATAATCTACAAATAGACATGTTGTTCCTTGAAAAACAAACAATTATATAGCATCTATTTCAGCATCAAATTCAAAGATTTATAAAATGAGTTGTTATTTTGTTGCTCTGAATATTTAAGTTATATATTGATTTATAATACATATATTATTCCAATAAATACACTCCCTGTGCCAGTTTGAATATATTATGTCCCCTAAAATGCCATTATCTTTGATGTAATCTTGTGTGGGCAGACATATCAGTGTTGACTAGATTGTAATTCTTTGAGTGTTTCCATGGAGATGCACCCCACCCAACTGTGGGTGATGACTCTGATTGGCTAGTTTCTGTGGAGGTGTGGCCCCTCCCATTCAGCATGGGCCTTGATGAGTTTACTGGAACACTATATAAGCTCAGACAGAAGGAATGAACTTGCTACAGCCAAGATAGACACTTTGAAGAATGCACAGAAGCTGAGAGAGTAGCTGCAGATGAGAGACAGTTTGAAGACGACCATTGAAAGCAGACTCCTGCTCCAGAGAAGCTAAGAGAGGACAAACACCCCAAGAGCAACCAAGAGTGACATTTTTGAGGAACTGCAGCCTAGAGAGGAACGTCCTGGGAGAAAGCCATTTTGGAACCAGAACTCTGGAGCAGACGCCAGCCACATGCCTTCCCAGCTAACAGAGGTTTTCTGGACGTCATCGGCCATGCTCCAGTGAAGGTACCCAATTGTTAATGTGTTACCTTGGACACTTTATGGCCGTAAGACTGTAACTGTGTAACCAAATAACCTCCCTTTATAAAAGCCGATCCATTTCTGGTGTTTTGCATTCTGGCAGCATTGGCAAACTAGAACACTCCCCATCCACCCACACACATCCTATTGGTTCTGTTTCTCCAGAGAACGTAGACTAACCCAGTAGTGGATAAGATAAACTGAATTTCCTGTTCTTTTGAGAATTTAACAAACTAATGATTAGGGAAGAGTAAATGGAAATGCAGAGTACAAATAAAAAATAAGTACTCCAAATTTGAACAAATGTATACCTAGAAAGCTAGGGAAATAGTAAAAGGCAGGAATCAGGAAGATTTTTACAGGTATTAGTATGAGGAATCAGGTAATAGTAGAAAGGAGTGAATTTGATATAAAAGGGACTTAAATGATATCAATTTGGTGTCTATCTCTGCTATTTTCAAGATAATTTACCTAATCACATCCAAAACAAATTCAGAGATTCATTTAGAGCCTGAACCAGCTGTCTTCATAACTGGATAGGAGTAAATAAGCTATTTATTACTGCTCAAACCTCTCTGCCTCTCTTTCAGCTAACACATGAATGTCTTCCATTTCTCTTAATTTTCAGTACTGGTGGGACACAATCACTGAAGGTGACATGTGGTCTGTGTCACAATTATACCCATGGAAATAAACAGATGTTGCTGGAAAAATCATGTGTGTGTATATATATATATATATATATATATATATATATATATATATATATAAAAAACAATTTTTTATGTGCAAACGTCTGAGTGTTCATGTTAAAGCCCTTATAAATATGGAACTGGAACACATTTTGCTAAAAATTCATTGGTCTCAATTAGATATTGAATTATATTTCTTCAAGACTTTTCTAGTGGTTACTGCATTTGGTTAATTAAAACTAGAGATAAATTAACTCATCTAAAGGGGGGGAAATAACTTGGAAATATTGAAAAGCATTGTACAATATGAGATTTTTTTTTCCTTTTTTTTAACATTTTATTGTAGTACCATATAAATACAACTTAAAAGTTCCTATTTTAACCAATTTCAAGTGTACAACTCAGTAATATTAATCAAAAATAATAAGTCTAAAAAAACTAGCTATGGGTAAAGATACTATCTAGTGAACCTCAAACAACTTTTATGTATAAAGAGATATATTAAAATTGCTTTGCCATTACATGAATTCAGTTTGTGTTTATCCATCATTTTGTATATAGATACCTAAATAAGAAATCACTGCAGAAATGAACTATTTGTTTCTTAATTTCCTATGCATTTATAATTTATTCAAGAAATCCATTTATTAAAAATTCAGTAATTGGAAAACTAGTAATAATATCAGATATTTGATGGTAGAGTCAAGACAGGAACCCAATGCCCAATATCTGTGGAAGGCATACATCTAGGTTATACTGGATTATAAATGGACAGAAGTGAAATATGTCTTAAGTCTGAAAAATGTCAAATTATATTACTCAATCAAGGACTAATTTCACCTACTATATACACATATAATATTATATACTTATATATACTGTAGTGAAAAACAGAAAGCTCTACTTAATGCATTATACAATTAAAAATATTTTACCATATCTCTGTTAGATAAACAAGACAAATATTATTGTCCTCTATTTATAAACTAAGAAATTCTAGTGCACAGAGAATTCTCGAGGTCACATGGGTAGTAATTCACAAAACCAAAACAAGTAATTATTTATTTTGATTTCTACTCCAGTGGCGCATTACCTCTGCTATGATAAGAAATAACTGATGAAAAATTCATCATTTCTTTACAATAGGACACCAGTAAAGCAAGAAAAAAGTTTAAATTCACTTGAAATTGAAAGTTAAGGGAAGTTAACACTGTGAAAGGAAAACTACATCTCAGGTATCCATTTTGGCATCTATTCTAAATGATTTCTACTACTGCATAATCATGTCTTTTAAAGGAAAGATGCTGTTGAAAATCATTATGATCCAAAAACTGAACAGTGAGAATCACTGAGTCTGTGGTTAACATAAAATAGCTATGTAAAGTATGAATTCTTTGGTACCCAGAGGCAAGGTCAAATCTATTGGAGTACACGTAACTGAAGAAGTTCTCAGCTTGCAGCTCACATACTATGACTGCTTCTCTGTCGGATTCTCATTGCGCCCTGATGTTCCTGCTGATATACTTGTCTGGAAGATGACCTCTGGTCATTATGGTATGTTGTTTTCAGAACAGATAACAGTGTGCGCTCATTTCATGTCTTTTGCTATAGAGATGCATTAGATGAAAAAGATCACATACTGGCTCCTAATCAAAGCTCACAAACATTCTCATAAGGCTGGTTTTTTGGTACAATGTAGGGACTTCAGAATGCCTGAGGACAATTCAGTACAGAACTGCAGCAATATGGAAGGGTAGACTGCATCAATTTCCTCCCATTTTTATTACATATCTTTAAATTCTTTAGCAAAATATATGGTATTCAAATATTTATGTAAAAAAACTCATTGAACAAATTGTGTTTTGATATGTGTAAACACATTTGTAAATATTGTATATTTAGGTTGGGCATGATTACAACCTATATTTTCACCTGATCGATTAAGTCGTATCAAATAATGAAATGCAAATAATGAAGGTTAAATGCAAATAATGACAGTTAAGTTCAAGAAACCATTAATTAAAACCAGTTTACTTAATTCACCTTGACAATTTAATTATGCATGTATTTTTGTGAAATAATACTAAAAAATCAAAGCTTATAGAATTTATATTCCATTCTATACATAGCGATATAGCAAACGTAATCCAACACAACTGTGTTGATTTTTCCTACCCTCTCAGAATGGCTTTGGCATCAGTAATACAGTTTCAAAATTCAGTTTTTCAGTATGCTAAATTATGTCTGTGTAAATAGAAAATTCTTATGGAATAAGAACATTCTCTCCCTTATATTGTTATCCTGAAAATGTAATGGATACCTGGATATTCTCTTAAAACTCTTTCTGTACCCCACTTTTTACATTCCAAAATCCATTTTAAAGTGCCATTTTGACTTATGACTGCTCATTCACCCTCTCTCACATGCTATTGGGTCTCTCCCAGGCTTTCTATCCTCTAAAATATCCAGTGTTCCAAAAATGCCTTTCTTACTACAAGAAAAATCTTTTTCTTGTGGCCTCTTTAGTTACAGTTTTAGTATTGGTGGATTAGTTTAAATCACAGCAACCAAACAAAATTATATGATTTTCAAATCCTGGATAAACATTCAACAACCCTCTGAAGGCACTGAAGTGCAAACAAAAGCAGCTAGAAACTGGAAATAATTTACGTATTGAAAGAAGGAAACAATAACTGGTGGGATCCAGGTTTATGTATCTTTTCCTCACAGTATTAAAACATACAGAGACAGCAACAATCTTATAGACTAGGGGTGACAAAAGATAGAGTAAAGGGATGATAAAAAAAATTTCATAAAAGAAGGGGACACAGAGGGAGGAGTTCCAAAATCGGTATCTATCTCCCTCATATCCTTGACTCAACTCAGAACTTCATATGCACAAGGGAGAGTCCAAAGAGTCCAGAAGAAAGCAACAGTTGAAAGGTGGTGAGAGCCAAGCATTGATTTTACATGCAACCTACAGAGTAGATAAAATAGAGTTTAAGTGCCACCAAGAGTGTGGAGATTTGTAACCACCCCTGAATTTTTATTAAAACTTCAGAAGAAAACAAGCTTAGGAGTAAATCATATGTTCCAGGTCTAAGTGATGCACCATAAAATAAAGACAAAAGCAAAACTCACCAACCTTAACAAAGTATTAAGAAAAGATTCCACAAATTCAAAGTAATCAACAAGTAATTTAACTGCCTTCCAGAAAAGAAAATCAACACTCCCCCAAAATAATATAATTCAGGGCCAATCCAATGTGTCTTCCACACATAATCTGTCCAGTGTGCACCCAAATTATAGTCATGTGAAAAATCAGGAAAATGTGATCCAAGGTCAAGATAAAAAAGCAGTCAATAGAAACACTGAAGTGACCCAAAGGTGGAATTTACAAACAAGGACATTACAATATCCATTATAAAAATATTTAGGTGCATAAAGGAAAAATATGATGGTCATAGTAAGTGAACAAAGGATGAATATAAGCAGAAGAATGGAAATAAGCAAGCAAAAAGAATCAAATGAAAATTACAAACTGCCTTAAGATATCTGAAATAAGAATATTACCAAAAAGGGCTTAACAATGGATTGGAGAAGGCAAAATAAAGGACTAGGGCTAGTAGAAATGAAGCCAGAACAATAGAAATAATCCAGTCTGAAGAATGTAGAGGAACAAGATTGAGTATCAAGAAAAGAGAGTAAGTAACCTATGAGGCAACATGAATCAATTTAAAATAAGTGTAATGGTTTCTAGAAGAGGGGGTAGAAAAAATAAGGCAGACATATATTTGAATAAATAATAGTAAAAATTACTCAAAATTTGATGAAATACCTAATCTTACAAATCCAAAAAGTAAAATAAATACAAAGTAAGAAACTGTCAAGAAATTTTAGGCATTTCATAGCCAAACTCCTAAACCCAAGATAAAAATTTTAAGCAGAAAATAAGACACATTACATACAAACAAGGAAACAATACAAATAACTGATGATTTATCTTCAATAACAATGGAGGCAAGAATACAATGGAATAATAGTTTCCAGTACCAATAAAAATTTACAAAAGAGATTTCCTTCCTAAATGAGGTCAATATAAACATATTTCTGGAAAAATAAAGTGATGAAACATGAAACATGTTATATGTTTACTATAAAAAATGCTAAAAGGAAGTTTTTCAGGCTAAAGAAGAATGACATCAGGCAAAAACTTAAATCTACATGCAAACCTAATGTGTGAGAAGCAAAAAAAAGTAAATATGGAGGTATTGTGGTTGGAAACTGTGTGCATCTCAGAAAATCATGATCTTAAATCTAACCCGATCCTGTGGGTATAAATCCATTGAAAGTAGGATCTTTTGATGAGCTTATTTCAGTTAAGGGGTGACCCACCTCATTCAGGATGGGACTTAATCCTATTATTGCAGTCTTTCATAAATGGAATCTATACGGAGAGATAGAGAGAGCCACAGAAGCCAGAAGCTGAAAGCAATAAAATATGGAAGAGAAGGGAGAGACGTCGAGACATTGCCGTGTGCTTTGCCATGCCAAAGAGGAACAAGGATCACCAGCATCCAGTCTTCAGGAAGAAAGTATGAACTTGATGATGCCTTGATTTGGACATTTTCTCAGTCTCAAGCTGTCAGTTAATAAATTTCCATTGTTTAACCAATCCGTTTCATGGTATCTGCTTTCAGAACCCTAGGAAACTAAAATGAGGGTAAATTTAAAAGATTATCTTTTGTTTTCTTTTAAAGTTTCTAAAAGATAGTATGTGCTGAAATTTATAAAATATAAATGTAAGCTACATTGCTCCTTCCAGAACTCCTGGCTCAAAGACTTTCCTTGGCTGCGGTATTCCAAGGATACTGGCCTTATGTCTTGCGGCTGGTGCCAAAAAACCCCTGAGGACGGGGGAAGCGGGGATTCTCCCCAAGTGGGGCATGATGAGCTTTCCCGAGGGACCCGCAACTACAAGAAAACCCTTCTTCTGAGGCACCACGTTTCTACCGAGCACAAACTCAACGAAGCCAACGCCCAGGAGTCAGAAATACCATCAGAGGAGGGGTACTGTGACTTTAATAGTAGGCCAAATGAGAACTCTTATTGCTATCAACTTCTTCGACAACTAAATGAACAGAGAAAGAAAGGTATTCTTTGTGATGTCAGCCTTGTGGTGAGCGGAAAAACCTTTAAAGCTCATAAGAACATCCTGGTTGCAGGCAGCCGTTTCTTTAAGACTTTATATTGCTTTTCAAACAAAGAAAGCCCTAACCAAAATACTACACATTTAGATATTGCTGCAGTTCAAGGTTTTTCAGTCATCTTGGACTTCTTATATTCTGGTAACCTGGTGCTCACAAGCCAAAATGCCATTGAAGTTATGTCAGTGGCCAGCTACCTTCAAATGAGTGAAGTTGTTCAAACTTGCCGACATTTCATTAAAGATGCCTTAAATATAAGCATTAAATCAGAAGCTCCAGAATCTGTTGTTGTGGACTATAATAATAGAAAATCAGTTAATAGAGATGGTCTTTCTTCATCACGGGATCAAAAAATTGCCAGTTTTTGGGCAACACGGAATCTTACCAATTTGGCAAGTAACGTCAGAATTGAAAATGATGGTTGCAGTGTCGACGAGGGCCAAATAGAAAACTGCCAAATGAATGACAGTAGTTGGGTCCAGGATGGTTCTCCTGAATTGGCTGAAAATGAATCTCAAGGTCAAACAAAAGTGTTTATTTGGAATGATATGGGCTCCCAGGGAATTCAAGAGACTGGCAAAACAAGAAGGAAAAACCAAACTACAAAGAGATTTATTTATAATATACCACCTAATAATGAAGCAAATTTAGAAGATTGCTCAGTGATGCAGCCTCCTGTTGCCTATCCAGAAGAAGATTTGCCATTTATCAAGGAAGAACCAGATTTGGATGGTGCTCTACTCTCAGGGCCAGATTGTGATAGGAATGTGAATGCAAACTTATTGGCTGAAGCTGGCTCCAGTCAAGATGGAGGTGATGCTGGTACCTCACATGATTTCAAGTATGGTTTGATGCCTGGCCCTTCAAGTGATTTCAAGTATGGCTTGATACCCGGTACTTCAAATGATTTCAAGTATGGATTGATACCCGGTGCTTCAAATGATTTCAAATATGGATTATTGCCTGAATCTTGGCCAAAACAAGAAACTTGGGAAAATGGGGAATCATCTCTAATCATGAACAAGTTAAAATGTCCTCATTGTAGCTATGTAGCCAAATACAGACGAACACTAAAAAGGCACTTGCTCATTCATACGGGAGTGAGATCATTTAGCTGTGATATTTGCGGAAAGCTGTTTACTCGAAGAGAACATGTAAAAAGACATTCCCTGGTGCATAAAAAGGATAAAAAATACAAATGTATGGTGTGTAAGAAGATCTTCATGTTAGCAGCCAGTGTTGGAATAAGACATGGATCTCGACGCTATGGTGTTTGTGTAGAATGTGCAGATAAATCACAGCCAGGAGGGCAAGAAGGTGTAGATCAGGGACAGGATACAGATTTCCCTCGGGAAGAAGAATATGAGGAGAACGAAGTAGGAGAAGCTGATGAAGAGCTGGTTGATGATGGAGAAGATCAGAATGATCCATCTCGATGGGATGAATCAGGAGACGTTTGTATGTCTCTAGATGATTAACTGATCTACTGTTCTCCTCAAGGATGCTGCATATTTGGACATAAAAATCGACAATTTGAATTGTTGAACTTGAAGGCTTGCAAAATATGGTACATGCTGGATGGTAGTTATGTTGCTGTGAAAACTGTAGGGTCAAAGCCTTATAGCAAAAAAAATTTTTTTATATTTGCACAGGACTGTACAGCAAACAACCTTGTGGTTGGATTACATGAAGTCCCCACACCTTCAGTCAGTTATCAAAGTAAAAATATTTTTTATTTATAGGATATGCCGTAACTTTTTGGGTCTTATGAAAATATAGTATCTGTCCTTGCAGAGCTTACATTCATGTGTCATTTTAACATGAATGAAGAAAATCCATTTATGGAAGTACAGTGACAGCTGACCCAGTCACTCTGTCCATCAAACCACTCAGGCTAGTTTGTACTAGTAGAGTTTTGTTTCTATTTTTATTATTATTATTATTATTTTTAATACAGATTTTCAGTGAGGGGATTTTTCAACCCCATTGGTTCTCCTTTCTTGTATTTCCATTTTAATTTGCTCCATAACTTAAACCAAGTCTTTTCTAGTCTTAGCTATTATTTCTCAGTTTTGTGCTGATGGGCATGTTTATAAGAACTGGAGAGGTAATTTATTGGAATGAACTAACTGACTTCCTCCATTCCCCCTTTCCTTTTTGACATGAATTTTACTACTTCACAAATGTAGAATGATGTTGCAAAGTTACCATGGTGAAGTTGACAAATACCACTAAAATGATTATGATTTAGAAGTAACTTTCTCCTGCTGCTTTAATCTGATAAATGGTTATTATATGATGTTTTCTGACATGGCATTTGGGTTTGGGTATCTGTTACTTTGGCACTATTCTTGTTAGCCTCTTTTTATTTTTGCCAGTGTACTATACCTCAGTCCTATTTGAAAGACAGAAATCTAATTGAAAGAAAAGTCATAGAAACAATAAGTAAAATGATTTGTTTTATAATTTATCCTCCATGTCCAGTTTGGTTAGCTTGTTATGCAATATAAGTGAAATATCAGGTTTTTACTCTTGTGCCCTTATTATCATTAAAATTAACACAAAAATTGCAAAAAAAAAAAAATATATAAATGTAAAATATATGACAACAGCATGAACAATGAAGTAAATGAAACTATACTGTTGCAACATTCTTATGTTTTGCTGAAGTGATAGAACAGTCAGTCAAAATGCATTCTATTAAGTATTCATATTGCACTCACTAGAGCAATCATTACAAATATTTGCTAAAGCTAAAATAGCAATAGAAAATTTAAACCTTTATTCTAAAATTATTTGATTAAAAATAGCTAGGGAAGTAGAAACAGAAGAATAAGAGGAACAACTGCTACTACAGCAGCAGCAGCAACAGCAAAAATTGAAGACAAACAGAAAACAAACAGAAAAATGGTAGAACTAAATTCAACCATATAAAATTACACTGATGTAAATAAACTGAATGCCCAAATACAAAGGCAGACATTCTTTAACTGCATAAAAAGGCAACAGCCAACTCTGTATTGTACACTTTAAACAAGAAGTAGATGAAAAAAAGATATATGCAACATTAGCATAAGAATAATCTGGTGTGACTATATTAATAGAGATTACATAGACTTTGGAGCAAGGATTAGTATTGAAGTAAAGACAAAGCATTATAGATATGTATTTTGAAATACAGAAAGCAGATACTGACAGAACTACAGAGGAAGAGAAACATCCTTTTCTCAAAAATTGACTGAACAACCAGAAAAATATAATCAATAAAATACAAACAACAAAACCAGTTACCTTAATAAAACTGATACTTACAGAATAATACACACAACTTCATACTACATACAACTTCAGAATATATGCTCTTCTCAAGTGCACATGGAATGTTCACTATGATATATCATACACTAAACTTCTATAAACTTCAAAGTTTATTCTCCAAACTTCAAAGGATTGAAAACACTTGGAATATTATTAGTAATGAAGACTAATGAGTTGTATTGAAATTATCCAAATACTTGAAAAATAAACAACAAATGCCTAAAACCATATTGATATCACAAAGATAGGAGAAATACTTTGAACTGAGTTATAATAAAATTGTAACATACAAAAATATTAGTTGCTGCAAAATCCTGTCTCAGAGGGAATTTTATAATTTTGAATGTTCATATTATAAAAGAAGATTTAAAATGATGAGTTTGTATCTGAGAAATTTAATTCATAAAATAAAAGTAAATTGTACCAATGTAAGTATAAGGACATAAATGATGCAAATAATAAAGAAAATTTTTACAAAGGAGGTTCTGATGTTTAAAACAAATAATAAAATTGGTGATCAAATGATTTCTGTGAAATCTGTCAAGACAATTCACTGGGTCTTTCCAACAAATTGTACTAGAACTACTGAATAAGCATAAGAAAAAATCTTATCCATTTTTTCACACCACACATACAAATGAATTCAAGAATGATTGTAGATCTAGATGCAAATGCCACAGCTAAAATATTTCTAAAAGAAGATGCTAGATAATGGATTCATAATCCTGAGTTAGGAGAAGATTTCTTAAACAGATACAGAAAACACTAAGCATAAATAAAAAATATTAATTAAGCATCCTAAGTTTTTTTTTCTTTTTTAGAGAAGTTGTGCATTTAAAGAACAATCATGCCTAAAATACAGGATTCCCATGTACCACCCTATTAACACCTTGCATTGGGTGGAACATTGTTACAACTGATGTAGAATATTTTTAGAGCTGTATTATTATAACAACTTATAATTTTACATGGTTTAATTTAGGATTCACTGGGTAGTGTAGTGCCATGGACTTTTAAAAATTTTTTATTCTGTCACAATATACACAATCATACATTTCCTCTTTTAATCACATTCATATATATATTACAGTGCTGTTAATTACATTCACAATTGTGTTGCTATCACCACCACCCATTAACAAAAAATTACCATCATTCCAAATTAGAACCCTGTATATTTTAAGCCTTAACTTCCCATTCCCTACCCCCACTCCATACCCTGGTAACCTATATTCCATAGTTTGACTCTATGAGTTTGTTTATTCTCATTGTTTCAAATCAGTGAGATCATACAAAATTTGTCCTTTTGCGTATGGCTTATTTCACTCAAAATGATATCTTCAATTTTCATCCATGTTCTAGCATGTATCAGGACTTCATTCCTTTTTATGGCTGAATAATAGTCCATTGTATGTATATACTATATTTTATTTATTCATTCATCAGTTGATGGCCACTTAAGATGCTTCCACCTTTTGGCAATTGTGAATGATGCATCTTTGAACGTTGGTGTGCAAAAGTCTGTTCAAGTCCCTGCTTTTGATCATTTTGGGTTATATGCCTAGAAGTGAGATTGCCAGGTCATATGGTAGTTCCATTGTTAGATTTTTGAGGAACTGCCAAACTGCCTTCCACAGTGGCTGCCCCATTGTTATATTATTTTTCATTTTTTAAATAACAGTCATTCTAATGTGTGGGAAATGGTATCTCATTGTGGTTTTGATATAAATTTCCCTGATCAGTAATGATGTTGAACATCTTATCTTGTGCTTTCTGGCCATTTCTATATATTCTTTAGAGAGATGTCTATTCAAGTCTTTGACCTATTTTTTAAATGGGTTGTTGTCTATTTTATTTCTTTATGTATTCTAGATATCAAACCTTTATCAGATATGTCATTTCCAAATACTTTCTCCCATTGTGTAAGTTGTTGTACTTTCATGATAAAGTCCTATGAGGTAGAAAAGTTTTTTATTTTGATGAGGTCCAATTTATCTATTTTTTCTTTTGATGCTTGTGCTTTGGATGTATAGTCAAAGAAACACTGCTAACACAAGGTCCTGAAGATACTTCCCTAAATTTTCTTCTAGAAGTTTGATAGTAATGGCTCTTATACTTGTCTTTGATCCATTTGGGTTGAGTTTTGTATATGGTGTGAGGTAGGAGCCCTCATTCTCTTTTTTTTTGCAAATCAAGATCCAGTTGTCCAAGCACCATTTACTGAAGAGACTATTCTTTCCCAATTGAGTGGTTTTTATCGCCTTGTTAAAAGTTAGTTGGCTGTAAATGAAATGGTTGATTTCTGAGCACTCAGTTCTCTTATCATTGGTTTATATGTCTGTCTGTGTGCCATACCATGATATTTTGATTACTGTGGCTTTGTAGCATGTTATAAGATTGGGAAGTGTGAGTCTTCAAACTTCATTCCTCTTTTTCAAGTTGGCTTTCTCTCTCTGGGGCCCCTTACCATTCCATATAAATTTGATGATTGTCTTTTACCATTTCTGCCAAGAAGGTTGCTTGGATTTTTGATTGGGATTGCATTGAATCTATAAATTGCTTTGGGTATGATTGACATCATAATCATTGTCTTCCAATCCATACACATGGACTCTCTTTCCATTTATTTAGGTCTTTTTTGATTTGCATTAACAATGTTTTGGGACTGTGTACAATTTCTCTACATCCTTGGTTAGACTTATTCTTTGATATTTTATTCTATTAGTTGCTCTTCTGAATGGAATTTTTTCTTGATTTCTTCTTCTGATTGTTCATTGCTTGTGTATAAAAACACTGATTTTAGGGTGTTTTCCTTGTACTCTGCCACTTTGCTGAATTCATTTCTTTTTTTATTTTTTTTTTAGTTTTTATTGAGACTGTTCACATACCATACAACTATCCAAAGTTCCAAAGTGTACAATCAATTGCCCATGGTGCCATCACACAGCTGTGCATCCATCACTACAATTAATTTTTTCCCAACTTCTAGAACATTTTCATTACTCCAGAAAAGAAATAAAGACAAAAAATGGAAACTCAAATCCTCCCATACCCCTAACCACCCCCCCTTCATTATTGATTCAAAGTTTTGTTATAGTACATTTGTTACTGTTGATGAAAGGATGTTAAAATACTACTAACTGTAGTAGATAGTTTGCAATAGGTATATATTTTTTCCTATATGCTCCTCTATTATTAACTTCTAGTTATAGTGTCATACATTTGTTCTAGTTCATGATAGGGATTTCTAATATTTATATAGTTAATCACGGACATTGTCCACAAGATTCACTGTTTTATACATTTCCATCTTTAAACCTCCAACTTTCCTTCTGGTGACATATGTGACTCTGAGCTTACCCTCTCCACCACCTTCACACACCATTCAGCGCTGTTAGTTATTCTCACAATGAGCTACGATCACCTCTGTCCATTTCCAAACATTTGAGTTCACCCTAGTTGAACATTCTGCTCATAATGAGCAACTGCTCTCCATTCTTTAGCCTCATTCCATATTCTGGTAACTTATATTTCATGTCTATGAGTTTATATATTATAATTAGTTCTTATCAATGAGACCCTGCAATATTAGTCCTTATTCATCTGTCTTATTTCACCCAATAAAGTGCCCTCAAATTGTCTTCATCAACCCATTTATTTTTAAGACGGTTTTATTCACACACCATACATTCCATCCTGAGTAAACAACTGTTGGTTCCCTGTATAGTCATGTATCTATGTATTCAGCACCATCACCACTATCTATATAAGAACATCTCCATTTCTTCCACAGAGAAGTAGGAAGAGTCAAAGAAGGCAGAGTGACAAAAGACAAAGAAAAAAGAGAGAGAGAAAAAAAACATGACAGCTAGAAAGCAACAAAAGGAAAGATAGCATTAAACTAAAGTAGCATAAAAAGTCAGACAACATCACCAGTGCCAGGAGTGCCATGGCCTTCCCCTGTGTCCCCCTCCCCCATACACATTTAGTTTTAGTATATTGCCTTTGGTATCTTAAAGGAAGCATAATACAATGTTTCTGTTAATTATAGTCCCTAGTTTGCATTGATTTTATTTCCCCCAATCCCCCCCATTTTTAACACCTTGCAATGTTGACATTCATTTGTTCTACCTCATGTAAAAATATATTTGTACCTTTTATTACAATTGTTGAGCAACCCAGGTTTCAATGAGCTATACAGTCCCATTCTTTATCCTGTGTCTTTCATTCTGGTGTCCCGCATTCTCCTAGCCTTCCCCTTTCAGCCATACTCACAGTCATCTTCGTTCAGTATACTTATATTGCTGTGCTACCATCTCCCGAAATTGTTTTCCAAACCTGTCACTCCTGTGTTTTCCATTTTGTCTGCAGTGCTTCCTTTAGTGTTTCCTGTAGAGCAGGTATCTTGTTCACAAACTCTGTCATTGTCTGTTTGTTAGTGAATATTTTAAGCTTGCCCTCATATTTGAAGGACAGTTTTGCCAGATACAGGATTTTCAGTTGGTGGTTTTTCTTTTTCAGTATTGTTCTAGTTTGCTAATGCTGCGGAATGCAAAACACCAGAGACAGATTGGCTTTTATGAAAAGGGGATTTATTTGGCTACTCAGTTACAGTCTTAAGGCCATAAAGTGTCCAAGGTAACACATCAGTAATGGGCTACCTTCACTGGAGGATGGCCAATGGCATCCAGAAAACCTCTGTTAGCTGGGAAGGCACGTGGCTGGTGTCTGCTCCAAAGTTCTGGTTTCAAAATGGATTTCTCCCAGGACCTTCCTCTCTAGCAAGCTTGCTCCTCTTCAAAACGTCACTCACAGCTGCACTGAGTTCCTTCTCTTTGAGTAAGCTCATTTATATGGCTCCACTGATCAAGGCCCACCCTGAATGGGTGGGGCCATGCCTCCATGGGAATATCTCATCAGAGTCATCACCCACAGCTGGGTGGGGCACATTCCAAGCAAATCTAATCAGCACCAAAACCTCTGCTCCCCAAGACTACAACAAAGATAATGGCATTTAGGGGACACAATACATTCAAACTGGCACATTCCACTCCCTGGACCCCAAAATGACATTATCTTTCCAGGTACAAAATACATTCATTGCCTCACAATATCACAAAAACTTAAATCATTTCAGTAACAAAAGTTAAGTACAAGATCCTATCAAAATCAATTTAGTCGTGGTCAGTCCTAAGGCATAATTCCCCTCTAGCTGTGGATCTGTGAACTTAGAACAAGTTATGTGCTTCCAATATACAAAGGAGGGACATTCACAGGATAAACATTCCCATTGCCATAAGGAAAAACTGAAAAGAAAGCAGGGTTCACAGGACCAAAATAGTTCCTAAAACCTGCAGGACAAACTCCATTAGATTTCAAACTCTGAGAGTCATTTAAAGAATGATGTTGCATCCTTGGGGCTTGAGAGAGCAGGAGTCTAACCTTTCCTAAGGGCCTTTCTGGCAGCCCTTTCCTCTCCAAATGCTTAGGTGAGTGCTCCAACATATCCACACATTGGAGAGACCACCTTCTCGGCTCCACCCTCCTCAAACATCGGGGGCAGCTCCCGGATTCGCTTCCATCTCTGGGGCACATGCTCAGCCCCTTCAGTGTGGTGGCAGCCAGGCTCTCCCCAATTCCCTGGGAATGTGCTCCACCTTCTTTGGGACCTGAGGTGGCAAAACTCTTCCAGAGCATGGAGGTGGAAAGCCCACCCTTGATCTCCAGGGCAAATGCACCCTTTCTATGCATGTGGGCTGCTCCGCTCTCCCAGCCCAAGACCTCTTGACTCCAGACCTCAACCTCCATGGCTCTGTCTTTGAAGAAATTTTTCCTTCAGTTTGTTCTTTGTCTGTCTCCTCCAGTCCAGACTGGCAATGGCTCTGTCTGTAAAGATCTTGCAAAAATTCTGTTGGCTTCGCATGAAGCATGCAGGGGTCAAAGCCATCAGACAATAGGACTTTCCACAAGTCCTTTCTGGATAATTCCATCTCCATTCTTGGCTTGTACTGAAATGGTGGCTGGGTTCTATGTTTGGTTACATCCTCACATTGGGCTGTAGTTTCAGGGATTCCACCCCCTGGAAGCTCATAATTTTCCAAGCCATCAGCTTCTGGTTTCTTTGAACCCAAGAGTTCAGTTCTAAGTTTATCTGTCTCCACTTGCATTTTACTATAAGCTGCAGGAAGAAGCCAGGGTACCTCCTCCACATGTAGTCTGGAGATCTCCTCAGCTAAGTATTCCAGGTTGTCACTTTCAAATTCTTCCTTCCATTTGACACAAGGATTCAATTTTGCCAAATTCTCTGCCACTTTAAAACAAGAATCACCATTCTTCCAGTTTGCAACAACACATTCATCATTTTGGTTCAAGGCCTCGTCAGAAGTACCTTTAGAGTCCATATTTCCACAGTCTCTTCAAAGCAGTTTAGGCCTTTTCTAAAAAACTCCTCACAATTCTTCCAGAATCTTCCCCTTATCCATTTGAAAAGCCGTTCCAACATGTTTGGTATTTGCAAACTCAGCAGCAAAAGTACCCCACTTCTCTGGTACCAAAATCTGTTCTAGTTTGCTAATGCTGCAGAATGCAAAACACCAGAGATGGATTGGCTTTTATAAAAAGGGGATTTATTTGGCTACTCAGTTACAGTCTTAACACCATAAAGTGTCCAAGGTAACATATCAGTAATCAGGTACCTTCACTGGAGGATGGGAAGGCACGTGGCTGGCGTCTGCTCCAAAGTTCTGGTTTCAAAATGGTTTCTCCCAGGAAGTTCCTCTCTAGCAAGCTTGCTCCTCTTCAGAATGTCACTCACAGCTGCACTGAGTTCCTTCTCTTTGAGTCACCTCATTTATATGGCTCCACTGATCAAGGCCCACCCTGAATGGGTGGAGCCATGCCTCCATGGGAATATCTCATCAGAGTCATCACCCACAGCTGGGTGGGGCACATTCCAAGCAAATCTGATCAGCACCAAAACGTCTGCCCCACAAGACTACATCAAAGATAATGGCGTTTGGAGGACACAATATATTCAAACTGGCACAAGTATCTTAAATATATCACACCACTTCCTTCTTGCCTCCATGGTTTCTATTGAGAAATCAATACATAGTCTTATCAAGCTTCCTGTGTATGTGATGGATCACTTTTCTCTTGCTGCTTTCAGGATTCTCTTTTTATCTTTGACATTTGATAATCTGATTATTAAGTGTCTTGGCATAGGCCTATTCAGATCTATTCTGTTTGGGGTATGCTGTGCTTCTTGAATCCGTAATTTTATATCTTTCATAATAGATGGGAAATTTTCATTGATTATTTCCTCTATTGTTGCTTCTGTCTCTTTTCCCTTCTCTTCTTCTTCTGGGACACCCATAACACATACATGCATGCATTTCTTGTTGTCATTCAATTCCCTGAGACATTGCTCATATTTTTCCATTCTTTTTCCTCTCTGTTCTTTTGTGTGTAGGATTTCAGGTGCCTTGTTCTCCAGTTCCTGAGTGTCTTCTTCTGTCTCTTGAGATCTGCTATTGTGTGTCTCCATTGTGTCTTGTGTTGTGTCTTTCATCTCCATAGATTCTGCCAGTTGTTTTTTCAAACTTTTGATTTCTACCTTATGTTTGCCCAATGTTTTCATTATACTCTTCACCTCTTTTGCCATATCTTCCTTAAACTTTTTGAATTGATTTAGCATTAGTAGTTTCAATTCCTGCATCTCAGTTGAAGTGTAAGTTTGTTCCTTTGACTGGGCTATATCTTCATTTTTCTTAGTGTAGGTTGTAGTTTTCTGTTGCCTATGAATCTCATTTCCTTGGTTATCCCAATCAGGTCTTCCCAGACCAGAAAGGGCTCAAGTCTCTGAAGGAGGCAATATTTAATATCAGGTTTCCTTGAGGGTGTATCTTAGAAGATTGACTCACCCTGTGAGGTCTCTAGCCACTGTACTTTTCCTAACCTGCCCAGCAGGTGGCACCTGTCAGCCTGCCACTCCTGACTGGTTTAAGGAGGTGTGGCCACCTTAGTTCCTGTTTTGGCTGTTTTCCTCCAGGCTCTGGGGTCTGGTTCTGAAAGGAAAGCTGGGCCCCACCTCCTTCTTTGTAGGGAAGATACACCCCCTAGGGATTATCATCTGCATTTAAGTAGGTTCTTTTTCTCTCTGACTTTGCTATCTCCATCCCTGTCTGGGTCAGAGTGCTGTGAACTGAAAATGGCTGAGGCTTTCTCCATTGAGCTGCTCAGGTTGAGAGAAAAAGGATCAAAAGACCCCTTTCACAGCCAGTCTACAGAACCCCAATTTCACCTGTCAGCTAGAGATAGCACCTGGTCTTCTGGGCTCCCCCTCCTGGGACAGAGAAGTCTTCAGGCTCTTTAAGGTCAGTCATCACTAATAGCCTCTGCCTGTTTGTTGGGGATTTGTAGCTTGTATTGAGCAGTACACATTTGTTAATTAAAACCCCAGTTTGAGTTGGACTGAGGTATATTGACTTGTTCAAAGAGTGCTGCTGTATACCACAGAGAAGTTTTAGAGTTTGGGCTACCATGGGGGGAGGGGGATCCCCACTCCGGTCAGCAGTTTTTACTTACAGATTTTATGCTGTGATCTCAGGCATTCCTCCCAATCCAAGTTGGTGAATGATGTGTGGGCAGTCACAGTTGTCCCACAGAAGTTATTCCAGATTATTTACTAGTTGTTCCTGGTTGTTTATCAGATATTCCAGGGGGACTAACTAACTTCCATTCCTCTCTATGCTGCCATCTTCTTGGTCTCTCCTGCTGAATTCATTCTTTACCTCTAGGATCTTTTTTTTGTGGATTTTTCCAGGATGTTCTGTATATAGGATCAGATCATCAGCAAATAAGCAAATTTTTACTTCTTCCTTCTAATTTGGATGCCTTTTATTTATTTTTCTTATCTAATTGCTCTTGAAAGACCTTCCAGTCAAATGTTGAATAATAGTATTGACAGTGGGCATCTCTGTCTTGTTCCTTATCTTAGAAGGAAGGCTTTCAGTCTTTCACCATTATATTAGCTGTGTGGTTTTCATATATGCCTTTCATCATGTTGAAGAAATTTCTTTCCATTCCTAATGTTCTAAATATTTTTATCAAGAAGGATTTGTTAATGCCTTCCCTGAATTAATTTAGATGATCACATGGTTTTGTTCCTTCATTCTGTTTTGTGATATACTATATTAATTGGCTTTCTTATGTTGAACCAACCTTGCATACTAGGAGTAAACCCAACTTGATCATTCTACTATTATGCTGTTGGATTCAGTTTGTTGGTATTTTGCTGAGGATTTTTGCATCCATATTCATAAGAGTCATTGGTCTTTAGTTTTCTTTACTTGTGATATGTTTATCTGGCTTTGGTATGAGGGTGATGTTGGCCTCATAGAATGAATTAGGGAGCATTCCTTCCTCTTCAGTGTTGTGGGAGAATTTGAACAGAATTAGAGTTAAGTCTCCTTGAAATGTTTGGTAGCATTCTCCTGTGAAGCCATCTGATTCTGGGCTTTTCTTTTCTGGGAGGTTTTTGATTACTGATTCAATCTCTTCATAGTAGTTGGTTTGCTGAGATCTTCTATTTCTTCTTAAGTTAAGAATTTGTCCATTTCATCTATGTTATCTAATTTATTGGCATACAGTTGTTCACAGTGTTCCCTATATCTCTTTTTATTTCAGTGGGGTTGGTAGTAATGTCTCCTTTTTCATTTCTGATATTTGTTATTTGTATCCTTTATTTTTTTCTTTGTCAGTCTAGATAATGGTTCATCAAGTTTATTGATGACTTCAAAGAACTGACTTTCTTTTGTTGATTCTATTGTTTGTGTTTTGTTTTCTATTTGATTTATCTCTACTTCAAACATTGTTATTTCCTTCCTTCTGGTTACTTTGGGTTTAGTTTGCTCTTTTTCTAGTTCTTCCAGTTTTGAGGATGGGTCTCTGGTTTGAAGTCTTTCATCTTTTTTAAGGTAAGCATTAAGACCTATAAATTTATCTCTCAGTACCGCCTTCATTGCATCCCATATGTTTTGTATGTTGTACTTTAGTTTTCAGTCACCTCAAGATATTTCCTAATTGCACTTTTTAGTTGCTCCTTAACCCACTGATTGCTTAACAGCATATTTTTAAATTTCCACAGACTGAGGGTTTTTCATTTCTCTCTCTGTTATGAATTCTAGCTTCATTATGTTGTGGTTGGAGAATGTACATGGTAGGATTTCAATATTTTTTAGTTTATTGAGGCTTGTTTTGTGATAACATGTGGTCTATCCTGAGGAATGATCCATGTGTGCTCATGAAGAATGTGTATTCTGTTTTTGTTGTGTGACACATTTTATATATGTCTGTTAGGTCTAGTTGCTTTAGAGTATTGTTCCAGTCTTATATTTCATTGTTAATCTCCTGACTGGATGTTCTATTCTTCTATCCATTGTTGAAAGTGGTGTATTAAAATCTTCTACTATTAATGTAGAACGGACAATTTCTCCATTCAAATCTGTCAGTATTTGCTTGATCTATTTTGTGGCTTTGATGTTACATGCATATATATTTATAATTGTTACATCTTTTTATTCAATTGTCCCCTTTATAAGGATATAATGACCATATTTGTCCCTCATAACTGTTTTACTTAAAGTCTGTTTTATCTGACATTAGTATAGCTACCCCCTTTCTCTTCTGGTTACGACTTGCATGTTATGTACTTTTTCCATCCTGTCACTCTCAGCCTACTTTTGTCTTAACTAAAGGTCTCTTGCAGACAGCATATGATTGGGTCATGCTTTTTTGTCCATTTTGCCAATCTTTGCTTTTTGACTGGAGAGTTTAATCCATTTACATTTAAAGTCGCTACTGATAATTCAGTACTATCTTCTGCCATTCTGCTATTTAGCCTTTGTGTGTCTTACATTTTTGTCCCTCAATTCTTCTGTTAACACCTACTTTTGTGTTTATTTGATTTTTTGTGCTTTACCATAATGCATGTCTTCTCTTTTCTATCTGATTTTTCATCCATTTTCCTTGTGGCTACCATGGGGTTAAATTTAACATACTAAATATATACCAATAATACTTGGTTTGATACCAACTTAACTTCAATAGCAAACATACATGTTTTTCATCCTAAAATTTTTAAATGTCTGGGTATCAAAAGACACTATGATGAATATGGGAAGGCAAGTCATAGAATGGGGAGAAATTAATCAAAAAATACCTGTCTTACAATGGATTTTTACCCTAATCTGATTAAAACAAAATAAAACTTTGACAAATCAATAATTAACAAACCAGAAAATAAAAAAATTGGGCAACAATATTCACAATATTCAATTAGGGTTAATTTTGCTGACACTTAGTCTATAGTTTTAGAAATTATACACAAACACAAACACACAAGCACTCATGAATATAAACAGGAGGAAAAATTATCTTCTACTTATATAGAATCCTTATACCCACTAAACTTTTATAAGTGTGTTTTATATAAAATAGCTTTCCCTACCTTGCACCGTGACAGGTTTTAAAACTGAATAGAGTGTTTAGATACACTGAAGAGAACTTTGGAATAATTTTTCAGCACAGCTAAGTGGCTAAATAGTGACACATGGATGATTATATCATCATACATCAGCTTAGGGTTTCATATCTTCTCGAACTGGAGACTATCTGTGTAGAATGTCTCTAAATTATGTACATATAGGCTTTTGATTGTTAAAAATGTCACATAAAACCTCAGAGCACATCATTTAAATGCTTATGATAAAATTTTTGATAACTCCCCCAAATTTTATTATATCTATATGTGCTAACTGGAAAATATTATAACCAAATTATAATCAAAAGATTATAACTTTAAGGCACACTGAAGGAACTAAAATTATTCATGAATAAAGCTAACAAATTAAATTGATCCATTAAAAATTTTTGTTTGATCCTTGATATAAAATGTTATTGAATATAAATCATATTTCAGACCTCATATCAATTAATGATGTTGAATATGGGACATTTTAGATATAGTTCAATTTGGAAGAAGGGGTTAGATTTATTAACCTGTTGAGATCCATTATACAAGATCAGTTAACCAAAATTGATGAAGTCTCACATGCTGGGAATTAGATGAAGACATAACTCCTGTTTTCTTCTTCTAACGTATGATTTTTTTAAAAAACTTAGGATTTTGGATTAAAATTTTGTTTTTTTGTTTTTTTCTTATTAAAATATGTACATTGCTGTCCTGAATCTTAGTAATTTCTGATTAGTAATTTGTTGCATCCCCCTGAACCAGCTGCAGGACTCACCCCAAAAGAAGAAATAGGGGAGCTGGAACTGCCTCAAACAGCCCCCAAACAGGGCTGATTGAGATTCCAAAGAAAGTGGCACTGAATGTCAGGGTGATCAGTTCTTAAGCACTTATTAGGGGAACTAACATATAGAGAACTTCAGCTACCTTGCAATGGACAGCGAGAATTTCAATAAAGTCACTCGAGTATGTCCACATGTGTAGCAACTGCTCTACAGGTTATATAGTTAAAGGGCAAAGGTCACTAAATGCCAGGGTTTGCAAGCAAGTTTTGGGAAAATATCTTGATGTGCACTCTTTTCTTGAAATAAGATGGGCTTGAGGTGGACAGTGTTCAAGGTTATACCAACCAAAGCTCAGTGTGTTTCTAGGGAGTTACAGGGAGGGATGTCCAAGGAGGGGGACTGGGGCAAGGTCAATCCTAGTTAGGTAGGAGATGCTACATGTATCATTTAGTCATTGTACTAAACTAAGAGCTAATGTATCAATTAATGCAGTTTGAGATTAACAAGTCCCAATTTCTAAAAACGGTATACCTTCCCTAACTCACACCTATTACATGTCATTATATTGCAACAGTCATTTGTGTGCTTTTAATAGGAAAATGAAAAATACGAGGGATAACTTGTTTAACAAGTTGCTACAATGGTTGCATCATTGGAACACAGGTTCAGGGCACAACGAAAACTTCCATCAAATGAAAGTACAGAATAAAAAGTCTGGAAAGGGCAAATAATATCTTTGTCCCGCACTCAGCACAGTCTTAAAGAGCAGGGGCAAAAGTCCTGTGATGGCCTGTCTCCTGGGATAGCTTGGATCTTTGGAACGTGGCATAACTTGCTTCATGAATTTGAGAAATTCATTCCCACTCTACCAGCTTCACTTTCTGTTCTATAAAATCTGACAATAATACCTTCTCTGTCTTTCTCTCACAGTGCTTGCACAGATAAAAATTAAATGATGCATATTAAAGTATTTTATAAACTTTAAACTGCTATGCAAATACAAGAGAATTAACATTTCAAAACCATAGTTCACATTACTAGTATTCCTGTAACAAACAGCTCAAATAAAAGAGAGATTAGATTTGCTAATGTGTTAACCTCGCAGGACTATTGATTCCTTTGAGTTTAATGCATTAATAACATAACAAGGTGAGTTCAAGATTTGCCTGAAGGGGAATATTTTTCCTGCTTCATTCCTTCTGTCCTTCATTTCCTTTTGTTTTCGCCTGAAATTGAAAAGGTAAACAAGCTCTAGAATTGACTTCTAATACAGAAAACCAAAATAAAAAAGACAGAAGAGTGCAATGCTATGGGAGAAAGATCCACCACCAAAGAAAACTATTAATGTAACTTTCTCCTTGGATTATTTGTATTCTTTACCTCCCTGTGTAAATGTAAGAATCTACAGTTTTCTCATAACTTGTATGCTATTTTAGGTACAAATTATTTCAACATTAACTTTTAACACCATCACAAATTCAGTCCTGATTTTTGTACTCAGTTTATTGTTCTGCTTTGTTTTGTTTTGTTTTGATTTTTTCATTGAATGGTTACTGTTAAGTTTTGACAGAGTTATTTTTTAATTTCCAACCAAGGGCATCCCAATTATTTTATCATATTTAGATTACATGGACATCTTTTAGCACTTACTATGTGGTTATTAGTACCATCACTAACTCTTGACTAATTCCCAGACTTGTGCTTGGGTTTCTGCATTCTGAATATCTGAATGTTTTTCTTTGTAAATTCTTAGCTAAATATTTTTATTAGCTTATAAACATCCATATTTCCTATTCTGTGTATATATAACTTTAAGAAAGAGAGAGGAGGATGAATTAGGAAAAAACAAGGACATAGCCTATTCTATTGGCTTGAATGTGACTAGCAAATATTTTCCTTAAATTGTATCCAAATTGCTAAAGCCTCAGTCAAGATTTTAGCAATTGCTAGATTTATTTAACTACTCTCACATCTGCTTTGAGGTTTTAGTGTTTTGATCACTTTTTAATATCTTCAATTATAATCCTCAAAAAAAAAATACATAAAGGAAGCTTGAAAGTGGACACCTAAGTGTCTTTGCTTTGAGTACCTAAATTGTAGGTTTCTATTCATCTCTGACAGTCTTCCTTAGTGAAAGAAATCACAGCTGGAAGAATAAAGTACAGTAATTATTACTTCATTTGGAGGTTGGGAGAAAATGCAAATACCCAAAGTTTGATTCTATATCAACATTCTATTCTTCTGTTCATCAGTCATCCTGATATTCATTCCAATTAACAAATATTCGGTATAGTCCTATGGAATCATCAAGTATAAAAAATGGAGGACAATTATGAATAACCAAATTCAAACCACTCATTTTACAAAAGAAGGAACTCAAAGTTGAGAATGATCCACTTATTTTCCTTAGGTTCAGAGGAAATGTGAATAGTTAGTATATGGTACATTCTTGTAATTTATAAAATATGGAATAATACTTAATGGAACAATGACAGGGTGAGGTAACATTGGACACTTTATACAGAAAATATAAAATTAAATACTTGTCAATATCAAAGCCATTTCCCCAATGCAATCAAAATGTTAGTGCAGAGGCCTTTCAAATACATGTGTACAATTATTATTTCCTTAATGCCCAAATAACACATGCAGGAAATATTTTCCCACAGGAGTTTCCCATCTTACAGAAAATACAAACATTTCTTTCCTTGTTCAGTCTTTGTTAGCAGGGAAAGTGGAGAAAAATGCCCTTTCAGCCATTGAAACATTAATCTCTTAGACACCACTCCCTGTGAAACCAAAAAAATGATTAGATCCAAATATGTGTTGCCTTTAAGTCTTTGGAGATTTTTTCTGATTTTAATTCCTTCTAATGCTAGCAATTTGAGGCATTGCTTTCAGGTCCAAAATTATTTTATGGGTCCATAAAAATCTCCTTTTGATATTTTAAGAAGTTAAAGAGAAAGGGAAAATAAAAAGACAACTGTAGAATGAAATGATAGAATAATTGATATAAATTTACCATTGAATGGAAGGAATCGAATATTGTTGTTTTGTGGATGAACATAAAGTGTCTTCTATCCAAATACTCTATGGAGGAACACATTTCGTTGCTCTCCACAAATACTAAATGTCTCATCTAGGGGAAAAACACTGCTTTGCAATATAATAGTAGGCTTTTATATTTTATTCTATATGCATCATGGAAATTCTTTCATTTCACAACTATTATAACATTTAATAAAGGAAAATTTAAAATATTCTGAACTTTATCACCTATTACATTACCTATGCATTAAAATTCTTCCATTTAGTTTTTATTTTAAGCTTTCTTCTAACTATAAGCGTCACATATATGTAATTGAAATATTGTATTGTTTGAAAGTATTACATGTTAATGGCTTGATGGAACCCTTTCTACATGTTTTTATCACAAGTACAGGAAATTTTGATAATATTTTGATATAATAGATGAATGACATTAAATGTTAAAATGTTTTCTTTGATGTAAAAACATAAAAATGCTAATTGTCAATTTAAGACAGCAAGGTTTTGATAATTTTGCATTTCTTTACCATGGTGAATTTATATCTGGACACACATGCAATATAATTTCCAAAACATATTAGTGTTCTCAATAATGTGGAAGGATTAATCAGTCCAGTTAATTTTCTGGTTAGCACAACCTTCTGCTCCCCTAAGTTAACACAAGGTTCCAAAACTTTTTCCTCTGAATTCCTTTCACCTTTGGAAAATAAGTCCTTTACTAAAAGCCTTTAACATTTATTACTTAGGTTTCTCTATATATAGTGAGAGAAAATACAGGTAGTTAAGTATTTTCTAATGCACTACAAAGACTCTTCATTTTTCCATTTTATCTATCAGCATGACTTACTTTCACCTTGTTCCTTCAGCTCATTGTGCTAAATTTACTCCCAGCACATTTTTAAGAAGCCAGCAAATAGTCTCTTGGTTTCAAGGAATGAGCAACGCTTCCTCTAGTTCACTAAAATGGAGAATAATTCTTGAATGTGTCGTGAAAGTACAGATTCACCCATCTTGCATAACAGTGGGAACCTCATTATAACCCTCCCTTAAATTTTAAAGCAAGAGTGTTTACGACACTGCAGAATAATTTCTTGGACTTTGCTTCCCATTTGTTTTAGTGCAGATTAAAGGGGCAAATGACTGCAAAGGAGCAAGAAATTGGAAAACCATACATTACTCCCTATGAGAGAGAGGGAGTGTGAGAGAGATAGAAACATGCAAAAATCTACAAAAATATAAACCAAAAGTATTTCTGTAGGCCTCTTTAGAAAAAGAGTAGAAGAAATAAACAGAATATTCACTTTCCAAGGAAAAAAAGGATGATGCTAATCATACCAAGATTCTGTGAGTGATTAACTGTAAAGTTGGCGAGTTATTTAGGACGGATTTCCTAGTACTTTCATTACGGACCTAATAAATGTTATCTTTTGAAATGGGGGTAATCAATACACTTTTTCTTGCCATGATTTCACAAGACTTTTTTAAGGGTCATCCTATGATTCATCCTTCTTTCTACACAATACAATGTGAAAGTAGAGATGGCCATGCAGAGCTTACTGAATACCATCTACCTGATCCATACTATAGGGTACAGTAATGAAAGTAAAGTACTATAAAATAATTCTATCTCTTTTAAACAAACACAGCAGATCTATTGGTCTCTATTAGAGGTACAAGTGTTTTAATTTTGCTTTTGGTAGAGGTGATATAATCGTTAATTAGAGAGCCGCACAATTTTCCTGATTACTATTAATAATCAAAAGCTCACTTTTTGTTCCGTACCAAGATGGTAGTATAAGGCATTCCAGAGTACTTCTCCACCACAGAATCTCCGGATGATTGGCAAAAACTGGCAGGGTCATCTTCCTCATATCTCCAGAAAACAGATCAGGGTTTGCAGAAACTGGATGAGTGCTGAATCAAGAAAAGGCAGCTTTAAAAGTAGTAGGAGAAGCTTATTGCACATTTGTTAGCTCCTGTTCCTAACCCCTCTCTGATGTGGTGTGGAGCCAGCCTACACTCTCATTGGGAGTCTCTGTCCCTGATCTGGAAGGAAAAGAATAACCCTTAGGAACACTCTGGGGTGACTGTAAGTCAGTACCAATTAATCAGGTGGCAGCATGTAACACTGAGCTAGGAAACTCTACTCTTCTCCCACAACTTTCCCTGCAGGCAGAACAGTTAAAGCAGAGTGAAAGGAATTAAGTCACAGTGGCCTGGGGCAAGATTACCTGTTTTAAGACAGAAAATAGTGTGCATGGGGGGTGGGAGAGAGAAAGTCTATTTCATAGGGAGTAAAGGGGACATTCAAATTTCTGTAAATGGGGGATTTCCTGAAGACAGGAGAAAGCACAAATCAGGACAAGATTCAGACCCAGAACAGAAGGAGAGAACCCTGCAATTCACTTTTGCCTCATGCTGATCTTCTTGTTAGGAGGAATAAACTCTGAAGGACAGCACCATTCAATGCTGAGCCAACTTGCAACTACTATAAAAGGTATTTTTTGCCTTGTTTTGTTTGATTTGTGTTAGTTTCTGGTGCTGAAGAAAATCTCTGTCATATTATTAGCTAGATACAAATTTAATAAACAGATAGTTCAGGCAATAAATCCCAGATTTAACTCTTTAAAATATTAAAATAAACAGTGCAAAACAAAAAAATTAAAAGTGAAACAAAGCAACAGGAAATGAAACCCCAAACAAAGGAATGAGATAAAAATCCAGAAACCATCAATGAAGAGGACCAGCCTTTGCACATCCTGGACAAAACCTTAATAAAAGATCCTCAATATGCTCAAGGAGATGAAAAGAAAACAGAGAATGAACTACAGTATACCAGGGAAACAACAAAAGAACAATTTGAACATTTCAATAAAGAGATAGAAATGTTAAAAAGGAATCAAACAGAAGTCCTGGAACTGAAGACCATTTTAAGTGAAATGAAAATTTCCCTAGAGGGTTTCAGCAGCAGAATTGGAGCTGGCAGAAGAAGAAACAGTGAACTTGAAGACAAGACAATAGAGATGATTCAGGCTGAGGAGCAGGAAGACTTGTACAGACATCTCTCCAGAGAAGATTTACAAATGGCCAGAAAGCACATGAAAAGATTCTCAAGTTCTTATCCATTAGTGAAATTCAAACAAAAACCACATTTAGTTATCATTTCACAACCATGAAAGAGGCTACCATCAAACAAAATGGAAAATAACAATTGTTGTAGAGGGTGAGGAGATATGTTAATACTTACTTGTTCATTGTTGGTGGGAATGTAAAATGTTTCAGTTGCTGTGGAAAACAGTTTGCCATTCCTCAGAAAGATAGGTATAGAATCACCATGTGACTTGGCAATCCCATTTCTAGACATATAGTCAAAAATTGAAAGCAGGAACTTGAGTTATTTGCACAAAGATGTTCACAGTAGCATTATTCACAACTGTGAAAAGATCAAAGACATCCAAGGGTCCATCACAGATGAATGGATAAGCAAAATGTGGTATATGAATATATATAATTTCTGTTTTGAGTGATGGAAAAGTTTTGGTAATGGATGGTGGTGATTGTAGCACAACTTTGTGAATATAATTAACACCACTGACATATATTTGCATGTAGTTAAAAGGGAAATTTTGCATTGTACATATGTTACTGGAAGAAAATTTTTTTAAAAACATAGAACTGTACAACACAGACAACCCTAATGTAAACTACGGATCATAGTTAGTAGACTTATCATAATATTGTTTCATCAGCTGTACAAAGGTACACACTAGTGCAAAGTATTAATAATGGGAAGGGAAATATATAGGAACTTTGTATTTTCTGAATGAATTTTCCATAAACCAACAAGTTCTCTAATGATATATGTATATATATGATGAAAAAACATATGTATTTTTACTTGAATGGACAGCTTGACCATTAAGCCCCTGAGAGAAGAAAGGAAACTCTTCCTTATTTTCTCTTCTCCATCCCGGTATCTCTGTGATCAGTGGTAATTTTTTGTCCTTAGTTGTCCATCAAGTTGCCTCTTTTTTCATCACAATAAACCTTTTTAAAATTTTTTTAAAAAAGCTCACCTTTAAAAGACAGCATCCTTGGACTAGGAGGACAGCATAAGATTATGTAATAGGGCACCATTAAATGAACCACAGCAATCAGTGACGATGAAAATTTTATTACTATTTCACAGAATTTGATGAGACAGATTTCACATATTCTTCCATTTGAAGAATCAAAATAAATTTTCATCACTGTCCAATTTTGTTTGCCCAATGAATCTACCAATTTCTCATTTTAAGACTTATGCTAGAGACTATAGCTGCTTTTCTTTGTTGTTGAGTCTCATCTCAATAGAGTTCAGAATCTTAACTCATCTTATATATCAATGTTTCCTTAAGTGTTTTTTGTGGATTTTAAGTGGCAAGGAATATTAATGTATGCATGAATTAAAAGTGGGTGCTATGAAAGATTTGAAAAAAAGTCAAGCACATGTTTTCAAGTACAGTATTATCAGCATTAGGAACACTAACATATATTGTAAATGAAAAGGGAATATGTGTATTTCCTCAATTATTTGACCATATATATGCTTTACTACCATATGGAACTGGGATCTAGATTTCTTGAGACTGGACTTGGAAAATTCTATTGTACTTTTCATTCTGTAGGATTTCCAGAGTAAAAGATATTTGTGGAAAGAAACTTACAGGTAAGTCCTCAGAGTCTTAGCTTTTCCTTGCGATACATAAACTATATAACACTGGGTAAGTAACTTAAACTTTCTGAGCCTGAATTCTTTCATATATAAAGGCATGGAAATTGTAGCTACCTCATATATTTGCAAAATTAAATGGTTTGATATCTGTGAAATGCTTAGCATTGTACCTGATACTTAGAAACAAAGAAGCTAATAAAGATCATTATCTTCCAAATATAAAAAATGAATGAATGAATAACTGTAGTGTGCAGGTTTGAATGTATTATGTCCCCCAAAATTCCATTACCTTTGATGTAATCTTGTGTGGGCAGATGTATCAGTGTTGATTAGATTGTAATTCTTTGAGTGTTTCCATGGAGATGCGCCCCACCCAACTGTGGGTGATGACTCTGATTGGGTAATTTCTATGGAGGTGTTACCCCACCCATTCAGGGTGGGTCTTAATTAAATCGCTGGAGCCATATAAATGAGCTGACAAACAGAAGGTACTCAGTGCAGCTGTGAGTGACATTTCGAAGAGGAGCTGAAGCCTAGAGAGGAACATCCTGGGAGAAAGCCATTTTGAAACCAGAACTTGGAACAGACACCAGCCATATGGCTTCCCAGCTAACAGAGGTTTTCCAGATGCCATTGGCCATCCTCCAGTGAAGGTACCTGATTGTTGATGCATTACCTTGCATATTTTATGGCCTTAAGACTGTAACAGTGTAACCAAATAAACCCCCTTTTATAAAAGCCAATCCGTTTCTGGCGTTTTGTGTCCCAGTAGCATTAGCAAACTAGAACAGATTTTGGTACCAGAGAAGTGGGGTGCTGGTGCTGCTGTGTTTGCAAATACCAAACATGTTGGAACGGCTTTTAAATGGATACGGGGAAGATTCTGCAAGAATTGTGAGGAGCTTGATAGAAAAGGCCTAAACTGCTTTGAATAGACTGTCTGTGGAAATATGGACTCTAAAGATAATTCTGATGAGGCCTTGAGCAGAAATGATGACTGTGGTGTTGTAAACTGGAAGGAAGGCGATCCTTGTTTTAAAGTGGCAGAGAACTTGACAAAATTGAGTCCTGGTGTTGGATGGAAGGCAGAATTTGAAAGTGATGACCTGGAATATTTAGCTGATGAGATCTCCAAGCAAAATATAGAAGAAGTAGCCTGGCTTTTACTTGCAGCTTATAGTAAAATGTGAGAGGACAGAGATAAGCTGAGAAATGAACTCTTAGTTTCAAAGAGACCAGAAATTGATGGCCTGAAATACTCTGGTCTTCCAGGGGGTGAAACCCCAGAAGCTACAGCCCAACATGAGGATGTAACCAAACATGGAACCCAGCCACCATTTCAGTACAAGACAAGATTGGAGAAGGAGTTAAGCAGAAAAGATTTGTGGAAAGTCCTATTGTCTGACAGCTTTGACCCCTGTGTGCTTCATGCGAAGCCAACAGAATTTTTGCAAGATCTTTAGAGACAGAGATGCTGCCAGTCTGGACTGGAGGAGACAGACAAGGAAAAAATTGAAGGAAAAATTTCTTCAAAGACAGAGCCATGCTCTGCAGAGGTCTGCAGTCAAGAGGTCTCGGGCTGGTAGAGTGGAGTGGCCCACATGCATGGAAAGTGTGAGTTTGCCCTGGAGGTTGAGGGTGGGCCTTCTGCCTTGAAGCTCAGGAAATGTTCTGCCACCCCAAGCCCCAAAGAGGGTGGAGCACATTCCCAGGGAATTTCGGAGAGCTTGGCTGCCACCCCACTGTTCTGAAGGGGTTGAGTGTGTGCCCCGGAGATGGAAGGGAATCCAGGTGCTGCCCCAATGTTTGAGGAGGGTGGGGCCAAGAAGGTGGTCTCCCCAATGTGTGGATATGTTGGAGCACTCACCCCAGCATTTGGAGAGGAAAGGGCTGCCAAAAAGATCCTTAGGAAGTGTTAGACTCCCGCTCTCTCAAGCCCCAAGTATGCAATGTCATGCTGTAAATGACTCTCAGACTTTGAAATCTAATGAAGTTTGTCCTGCAGGTTTTAGGAACTGTTTTGATCCTGTGAACCCTGTTTTTCTTTCAGTTTCTCCTTATGGCAAGGGGAATGTTTATCCTATGAAGGTCCCTCCTTTGTATATTCGAAGCACATAATTTGTCCTAAGTTTACAGGTCTACAGTCAGAGAATTTTGCTTTTGGACAGACCACACCTGTAACTGATTTAATGGGATCTTGTACTTAACTATTGTTACTGAAATGATTTAAATTTTTGTGATATTGTGATGGGATGAATGCATTTTATATATGGAAAGATCATGTCATTTTGGGGTCCAGGGGGTGGAATGTGTGGGTTTGAATGTATTATGTCCCCCAAAATGCCATTATCTTTGACGTAATCTTGTGTGGGCAGACTATCAGTGTTGATTAGATTGTAATTCTTTCAGTGTTTCTGTGGAGATGTGGCCCACCCAAATGTGGTTGATGACTCTGATTGGATAATTTCCATGGATGTGTTACCCCACCCATTCAGGGTGGGTCTAAATTAAATCACTGGAGCCATATAAATGAGCTGACAAACAGAAGGAACACAGTGCAGCTGAGAGTGACATTTTGAAGAGGAGCTACAGCCAAAAGGGACACTTTGAAGAATGCACTGGAACTGAGAGAGGAGCTTCAGCTTGCAGAGACATTTTGGAGATGGCTTTTGAAAGCAGACTTTTGCTCCAGAGAAGTTAAGAGAGGACAAATGCTCCAAGAACAACTAAGAGTGAGATTTTTGAGGAGCTGAAGTCTAGAGAGGAACACCCTGGGAGAAAGCCATTTTGAAACCAGAACATGGAGCAGACACTGGCCATATGCCTTCCCAGCTAACAGAGGTTTTCTGGATGCCAATGGCCATCCTCCAGTGAAGGTATCTGACTGTTGATGCGTTACCTTGGACACTTTATGGCCTTGACACCAAATAAACCCCCTTTTTTAAAAGCCAATCCATTTCTGGTGTTTTGCATTCTGGCAGCATTAGCAAACTAGAATATGCAGGTAAGACTGTCCTTTTCCTATATTTGGAAACCATGGATCAAAAACTGTAAATTGCTCTAGAGCAGAGTCCTAGCCAGTCATCTCTTTGTGCCAGATGCAAATCTATTGTTTGGCTTATACTAGGAACTCCTAAGTGCTTGTTAAAAATAAAAAAAAAAATTTAAAAAAATAGTAAAAGTTATAATGAATTCAGAGTTCTGTACGTGTTTGACTCTATTTCATTGTAGCACACTGAAAAGTTGTGCTTTGTTTTGCTCTATCTGAACCTGCAATGGATTGTGTAAAACTTATAAATGAAAAGAAAAATACAAACATAAAAAGCCACCTATGCTATTAGTTGCAAAAGTCAATATATGGATTTCCCCCCTCTGAAATTCTAGTAATGAAGCTTTTATGATTTAAATTATATCTGCTTGTCAGAAAAAGTATCAGCAAATGCTCTCGGTTGTGTTCATGATTTTTAAGCCTTGAGAAAGTAACTATTCCTTATAAGATATCTGGCAAGTTACCTGAATTTTTAGAAAGAGATCAATCAATTAGGAAATAGCTTTACCTTACTTGCAATAATATAGTCGACCTATTTACACTGAAGAATTGACAGGACTTTATTTTATTAAGGATGCATAGTAGAAATTTTCAAGATGACTTTTGCATGGGGAAATATCTATAGCCAAGACTAAGAAGTTACTAAGAAAAATTCTACCCATTGATGCTTTGGAAAGCGGTGAAAATGCAAAATTTTTTCATCTCTCTTTATGGAAAACTGTTTTAGGTACTCATCTTCTTCAACATTGAGTGTGGGAAATATCTCACTTTGATTAAAGGTCCTCAAATTCTCAATATTAAGTGACTTTACCAGTAACCTATAATCAGTGATAAATGCAGTCAATAATCCTGGTTTTTAAATTCTAAGCCTAGTACTGCTGATTTCTATAGAATATTTTTATATTTAAATTAATCCTATTTGATCACTTTATGTTGTTAATTTCTTATATTATTCAGAAAGAATACAGAATTTATAGTTTTATAAATTCAGCCATCTTCTACCTGGAAGATGGCTGGATTACATCTAGGAAGAGCGAATAGTTTTACATATGTTTACAAATTTAATGTTTTCAACTATGAGTTTCAGTGTTCAACACTCCCAGCAACATGTGCATCCTTTCTTTGCCCTCCTATTGCTTAATTTGTGTTGCAGCAGAATAATTTAATACACATCATTACTTTAAAGTCAGAGTACAATGAAATTTATTTTCCACAACACAGTGCCTTTCCTTTTCAATAATTCCTGTGGAGGTAGAACATGAGCCACAATTTGCCCCTGTATCATAACCGTATTTGACTTATCTCTGATTTAAATAGCAGAATAAATAGTTCTTTTAACAAAAAACCCAAAAGTCATGTCATCAGTTGCACAATGGGCCTCTGGGAAAGTACACAAATAGCTGATTACGGAGTGTGTCACAGCCATTTCTCAAACCCCAGAGTCCAGTAATATGTACTGACCATAGATAAATGTGTTTCCTCTCTGTAGGCCAGACTTTCAGCAGATTTTTTATTGCTCAAGTGTCAAAGAGACAAAATAGATTTTGATCAGGCATAGGTAGCTGCCAGAGGCCTCTAATCTGTGAGTGGCATTAATGCTAATAAAACGCTAAGTGACCTGTAATGATCACTTAACTGTTTTCCTTCAGCATTTTGACTTAGTCACCTTCCCTATTAAGTCTGAGGATCACCTACTCAAATGAACATATTAGTAGAAGGAACCAGGACACATTAAACATGTTTCACTTCATTATAAAATGAAGTTGAAACTTTAATGGTATGGGAGAGTTGATATGTTTGGTGAAATTTATTTTAATTCTAGAAAATGCTGCTAGTAGGTAGTAAAGAAGGAGGAAAATCTAAGACAGAAACCTGGATTTTCTATACATGATTTATTTAAAATAAATAAAATGGTATTCATGAGAAGTATCATTGCATGTCCCAGGCTATCCTATGTTCTTTGCAGAAATTTTTTAAAATGGTATTTTTTCTTTGTAAAAAACAAAAGACAACAAAAAAACCACACAAAAATATATGATAATCACTGCCAGAAATGCATTTTCTCCCTAAGAAAACTAAAGTACTCATGTAATACTTCGTGTTCCGTTGTAAGTTACTCTTTGTTCCAAATAGGTTAAGTTAGATTTTAAATTTGGGTGTGGAGTGGAGGTCAGATGCCACACAACGGGAAACGGTGGCCACGATGCAAGAGAAAAGATAGCCTGCTACTCACAGATCCCAGGGAGAGGGGTGCCGTTGGGTTGACAGGAAGCAGCTCAGGAGGCTCAATCCGCAGGCAGAGAGCACCGGAGCACATAAGCAGAGCAAGAAGGACCTTGGGCTTATGCCTTTATCACAGTCCACGGGTGGGGTTTAGTAGATTTCCCGTGGGAGTCAAGATTCGTTAGTTTAAAGCAAACGCGTTTGAAAAGGGCAAGGGACTGGGTGTTGGAAGGCGGTGGGAGTGGTGAGCTTATCTTTTGGGACCAGCTGTGGGTTTGGGGTGAGGTGTGTGGCTGGTGTGGGTGCTGGCCGCACATACGGGTTTGGGCTCTGGGGGCGTTTATGCCCCTGGGCTGGAAAACTGCTTGTTAACAAGGCCAAAGACCAGCATGGAGGCTAGTGGCTTAGCCAAAGTAAGCCAGACGCCCGCAAAAAGTTTGATAGTTTTAACGCCCTTTCTTTCGTCACCCAATCTTTTCAACTTTATTTTCTCTCCAATGTAAAAAAACAATCACCCTTGGTATTGTCACTCTAGTTTAAAAGTACCCCAAGTAATTCTAATATTCAGACTTAAAGATACCTGCTATAGAAGCTATCAAGACTTCTGATCACTAATATATTCATATCTATCTCTGTCTATATATTTCTAATTATATATCTATATCTACATATTTTTAGCTAATTCTCCATCTCTATTCTCATAGAATTCTTTATGTCCATTTTTTTCTATATATAAGGGCAAATACATTTTATCTTTTTAAAACAGAGTCAACCTATAGACATAGTTTGGCAACAGTTAATGCTCAGTTAGTACATTATTAATATCTTTCCATACTAACACTATTAATAAGTATGAAAGTTCATATAGCACTTACTGTATACCAAGTACTGAGCTGAACACATATTAACTCATATAAATAGAAACCCTATGAAGTAATTCCTACTCTTACTCCAATTTTATAAATGAGAAAACAGAGACACAGAGAGCTTAAATAACTTGCCCATGACCACCAGCCTTTGCTGCCCAGTTAGCCTGGCTCCACAGAACTAGCTCTTAAATACTGAATAATACTTCCTTTCTACAAGGAGGTCACCCACATCCTACCCAATAGCTGCTTAGCATTCCATAATACAGATGCATCATAATCAATTTAAGACTTTCCCTCCAGTCCTTGACTAATACAAATAACTCTACAATGAGCATTTGTGCACATGTCTTTGCATGCCTGTGCTGTTATTTTTGTAAGATAGTTCTCTAGTAATTAAAACTTGATTTAAAGAGTAGCCACATTTAAAAGTCTGATCAATATCGAAAAATCGTCTGCATCTTAAGAAAGTCTAAACACTTTAATTTTTCATTGTTAGGCTTCATCAGATGTTTGTGAAAATTTAATACTAACTAGCATTAGCTGCTGTGATGGGCTTTTTGTGATTGGCAAATTTGTTAAGCGTGGCATCTTAATCTCTATTTAGGACATAGACAAATACATCCAATAAACAAGATAAGATTAGTAACTTAGCTCTGGGGCTCAACTGTAGAGAGCCTCTCTCCTCCAGCTCATTTATTCCTACCATTGATGATTATTGAATATTGAACAATACGGAACATTATTAGCTTATTAAGTGCCAGATATTACACCTAAAGTAGAATAAATGCAGATTAAAAATTTATAAAATGCAGATCATTATCCCATTCTATAGATTAGAGAAGCAAGGCTCAAAGAGGTTATGCTGCCAAAGCCAAATATCTAGTATGTGCAATAGCTGGAATGGAATTTATGTGTGTTTTGTTTGAAAGTTTTCACTCCTATCCTTTTTACCATATCTCCTTTCTTAATTAGGTTTTATGGCAGTAAGAAACAGATTCACCCAGGTTATCTGCAAAAAACAAGAGTTGTTGTTAAGAATGAACATAAATATTAAGAAATGACTGCAAAAAGCAGCAGCACATCTAGGTCTCAAAGGAATGTAAGGATGTTGTTTAGGAACGAGAAGGTCATTCAATGTCAAATGAAGCTCTATGTTTGCAATATTACCTCATTCTATCAGTAGGGGAAGTTAACTAGTATTCTATTACTCTTGCAGAACTTCTCTATAACTTCTGTAGACTTTTAGCGTTTGCTTCTTCATATCACCTATTATTACCATGTACCTGTACACTATAGTCTTCCTGGATATGCTTTGACTTATCTTCCCATTACCAATTACCTATTCTTGGCAATGCTACTAGTGTTGCAGATAGAAAGAAGAATAAAATATTTTTCATGGTTATATATACTTGGCTATAGCTGTGCTGGACTTTTTGTAGTTCCTTAAATTCCCCCATGTTATTTCTAACTTCTTTTCATTCACATATACTCTTCCCTAACTGAAATATGCTTACTTCTCTGGTCTGTGACAGAAGTCTCTTCAGCTTCCATGACATGAATCAAATATTACCTGTCTAGAAATCTTTCCCCAACATCATCCACAAGGTTATGAACCCCAGAGTTAGGTGCCTTGAAAAAAAAAAAAGGTTAAAAATATTTCTATTGTCTTTATGCCTCCATAATTGCATATTTCACATTGTTTATTTATTATTATTATGTATGGTTTGTTTATCAGTGAGTCTCCCACGTTGGACTGTGAGGGCCTAGCTAGCAGAGTTCTTATAAATTTCTCTTGTATTCCCTAAATCTCAATCAGTGATTAGAACCTAATCAATGTTTAGTAAATATCAGTTGACTAAATGAATTGCCAAACTACATTATGATTTCTCTACCTTTTCCTCAAGGAAGCTTTTATAAAGGTTTCCCTGAAATCACATATTCATTTATTTGTTTAGTAACATTAAGATGTCTAATAATACCCAGAATTATTTAGGCAAGAAGAGTGCATTTCTGTATTTAACAGAATACTTCATATCTTATGATATTTAATGTTTACTTGCTTATAAAATAAACATATCATATGGAATCTTCTTTTTTAAATTTTTGTTAGCTTCAATTTAACTATAGTTACATGTTTTCATCAAATTAATTTTTCTATTACCAAAAAAGAAAAATTATTATAAATAAAATGACATATTTTAAAAATATATTGTTAACTCAATTATTCCAGCAATCTTTTCTTAAATTTTTGCTTAAAACTTCATTTGAATTGTTATACAATTGGCGTTTTCAAGAGCCAAATTTATCACTTGACTTTCAGTTCTCCTTTTCTCTGAAACAGAAGATATTTGGGTACTTTTTAAATCATGAAGCAGATATGAAAACAAACATAAACAAATAATTGGCAGATTCAATCCTGAAAATTTGACACAAAAAGCAAAATATCTGACTTCTGGAGAAACATTTTTTTTTCCTGAGGTTATTTCAATTTCACTTAGTAAAATTGCCAATGTATCTTTCCCTTAAATGTAGCTCTCCTCAAAAAGAATTTCATTCTTAGACAATAAAATACTACATAATTCAAATCAGAATGTCATAGATATTCTCAATATGAGCAAAACTAAATATTCATTCATTCAAACCTTCTAATTTTTCTAAAAATATTTTTAAATTCAAGGTACAGTTGATTTCAATACATTTCAGGACAGCAATAACAAAAACAAATACCGTGATATTTTCAAATGGAAAGAATATTTCTTTCCTTTTTGTCATAGTTTGAAACTGTTCTTGTAAAAACCTAGTGACCCACCAGGATTACCTAGGGTGCTTTAAGAATGTATGGTTCTGGGGTCTTATTCTGGGGTCTTATTTTCAGAGATTCTGATTCAGTAGGTCTGGGATGAGAACCTGTGAATAAGTAATAATAAATATTTCAGTTCTTCTGATTCAGATGCAACACAGATTTATGTTTGGTCACATTGTTCTTTCTACATGTGAGAGTTTATGAATAAATACTGAATCAGTTACTGTATTTGAAAAGCACAGGAATGCTTAACTTGGGAAACAGTTTGTTCAACCATGAGTTGGAATAGTATATATCACTTTCAAAGAGAAGGTAATAAATTTCTTTTTTCACTATATATACAGAAAGTACGTGTATAATTATATTTTAATCAAGCTAAAATATATCTATGTGTGAATATCCAGAATATATATATGGGTGTGTGCATAAAAATATCTATATATACAGATCTAGATATACATATAGTATGTGTTTTGTGTATACAAAGTGTATGTAGATTCCAGTATATGTCTTAAAAATCTGGACTTCTTTTGTTTGTATATGTTTTTTAACATGTGTAAATTGTATGGTGTTATAAACTTTGCTTTCAACCTTGTGTTTTTGAGGTCAATTCATGGTGCTGTGCAGCCCTAACTCATTCCTTCTAGCTGCTGCTTTCATGCCCAACACACGGAGATCCCCATGTAAGAAAGGAATAAGTTTAGTTTTCACATAGAGACAGCATGGAATAAGGGAAATGGAGGCAAAACCAGTTTAAACAAGCCCCAGACAAAGAGAAGAGAGAATCTGCCTGCTCCTTATATGGAAAAGTAACCATAGTTACTGGAATGTAAAGAGATATGAGGTAAAATCAGAGGCGGGAACTCACAGCAAAAAAAAAAAAAAATTGGGGGGGGTATAGGCTGATCAGTTCAAAATCTCAATAATGAGCTAGTTGGCTCTCTGGGATTGGCTGATCAGTTCAAAATCTCAAAAGATGAATTAGTTAGTGTTCTCAGATAGGCTGTAACCTCTGTAGTACCCAGTCAATGGGGAAACAGGGGAGGGACTTGCGAATTAGGAGTAGGAGATTTAAAGATCACCATTCTCTTCCTCTGGCGCGCCAGCCTTCCACGTGTTTGGCTGGACGCCCTATCTTGCAAGATAGTAAATAAATTCTTTTCTCCTCCAGAACCGAGCGAGCGTTTATTCCCTTTCGGGTACCGCTTTATTTCCGACACCCTACTGTTCTTATCACTTATTGATGAAATCCTACATTGCCTTCAATTCTTTTTGCCCTCACATAATATCTTGGGATGAGTCATCTTAAGCATCTATGCTAGTTTCTCTCTGGTAAATATGAGAGTGGAATGGTATGTAGGATATTTGCATTCTCAATTTTACTAATAGGGCCAGATACTTAATCAAAATTACTCACAATATAATTCAAATGTATACTACTGCCAGCAGTTTCTGCTTGCTCTCCCAGCACTTAATCTTCTCCCTCATTCTAAGTTTTGCTAATGTGATTGTTGTAAAGTGGTGTCTTGAGCTATTTTCATTCACATTTCTCTGAATATTTAACAATATTGTAATGCCATCTTAATTAAATATGAAACTCTCAGGTACATATGTTTTTATCTCTGACATATATTTGTTTATTCAACTGACTCCAAGCCTGTTAATATGTCTCCATATATGGTAAGGTGAGCCTTTTGTCCTTCGCTATTCTTTTTCAAAATTTTCTTAGCTCTTTATTGACTTCTATTACTTGATGTAAATTTTAGAATCAGCTTGTCTAATTTTTTGGTAGGCAGTTTTTGCAGTTTAAGAAGGTTTTCCTCCATTCCTTTTTTTATTAGAGCCTTGAGATAGAGACTTTTAGCAATAGCCATTGGCCAGTTTCTTTGTTGCTTTTTGCTATGAACCCTCTAATAATTTATCCTTGGATTGTTTTCCTGGCCACCCCTGCTTCTAGCTGAAGCTCCCCATTCCCCACCTTGGCCAATCAAGACCTATCTACATTCTATCTCGCAAGTTTATCACCAAATTTTAGTGGTTATTGTTGTGTTGCTGTTAATATTTCTTTTTATGGAATACTTCATATTTCATAAAAAAAGAAATATCTTCTGTCTTTTTCTGCTCCTATATCTCCAGGGCTTAGTTCTGGAAAGGAATTCAGAAGTCCCAGTTAATGCAAAATCTTGACATAACCTGCAGGTAAGAGAAGACTCAGGTATTCCTCAATGCAAAAACCAAGAAAACAATAAATGCAGTGGCACTTGCTATACTCTGGACAGATCCTTGGTCATTATCAGGAGTCAATCAGCACTGAGAAGAAGGGGTGGGATGCAAGGCCAGAGCTACTTGCTGTGTCTCACATTTTTGAGAGACATTCTTGTTAGTCTATTTAACTTATGCCACGGCAGAATATTTGCGTTTGAACTTGGTTTTCATATCAAAGATGCAGGATCTTTTACCTATAGGTAAACGGCGCAATAGCCATTAGCCAGTTTCTTTGCCCATCTTTTTTTCTTTTTAATTCATTTTTATTGAGATATATTTACATACCATGCAGTCATACAAAACAAAGCAAACATTCAATTGTTTACAGTACCATCATATAGTTGTGCGTTCATCACAAAAATTAATTTTTGACATTTTCATTACCACATGCACAAAAATAATAAGAATAAAAATTAAAGTGAAAAAAAACAATTAAAGTAAAAAAGAACACTGGGTGCCTCCCCCCTCCCCCATTTTTCTACCCATCCATCCATAAACCAGACAAAAGGGAGTGTGGTCCATACGGCTTTCCCAATCACATTTTCACCCCTCATCAGCTACATTTTTACATAATCGTCTTCAAGATTCATGGGTTCTGGGTTGTAGTTTGATAGTTTCAGTTATTTACTGCTAGCTATTCCAGTTCATTAGACCTTAAAAGTGTTGTCTACATTGTGCGTAAGAGAGCCCACCAGAGTGGCCTCTTGGCTCCTTTTGGAATCTCTCTGCCACCGAAGCTTATTTTGTTTCCTTTCACATCAAGAAGGTGTTTTGGTCAAGAAGATGTTCTCCATCCCATGATGCCAGGTCTAGACTCCTCCCTGGGAGTCAGTCATATTCAACGTTGCCAGGGAGATTTAATCCCCGGGTGTCAAATCCCACGTGGGGGGAGGGCAGTGACTGCACCTGCCAAGTTGGCTTAGCTAGAGAAAGAGGGCCACATCTGAGCAACAAAGAGGCATTTGGGAGGAAGCTCTTAGGCACAATTATAGGGCGGCCTAGCCTCTCCTTTGCTGCAACAGTCTTCCCAAGGGCAAGTTCTGTGGTCGAGGGTTCAGCCCATCAAACCACCAGTTCCCTATGTCTGTGAGCACATCAGCAGCCATCAAGGTGGGGGAGCCCAATACCACTGCATTCTCCAACTGCTCTTCAAGGGGGCGCTGCATATTTTTTTCATTATTTTTTTTAATTAAATGTTTTTTTTTAAATTAATTATATCAAAAGAAATTTTTTAAAAAAATTCAATACAAAAACATTTCAAACAAACCATAAGGGAGTAATAAAAAGAAAACTAACCTAAGATAACTGCTTTACATCCAAAGTGTTCCTACTGTACCCCAAGAAAATAACCTAATATGGCAACATTTCTGTGAACTTGTTCCTATCATACCCATCAGAAATTAACAGACCATTAATTTCTGGGCATTCCCAGAACATTAAATTTGCCTATGATAGCTTATCTGTTCTTATTAGGTTATCATTCCCCCTTCCTTAATTGCTCTCTATCACTAGTTCCCCTACCTTCTACATTATAAACCATTTGTTTTACATTTCTCAATGTTCACATTAATGGTAGCATATGACATTTCTCTTTTTGTGCTTGGCTTATTTCGCTCAGCATTATGTCTTCAGAGTTCATCCATGTTGTCACATGTTTCATGGCATCGTTCCTTCTTATAGCTACATAGTATTCCATCGTGTGTATATACCACATTTTATTTATCCACTCACCTGTTGAAGGACATTTAGGTTGTTTCCATTTCCTGGCAATTGTGAATAATGCTGCTATGAACATTGGCCTGCAGATATCTGTTCGTGTCACTGCTTTCAGATCTTCCGGGTATATACCGAGAAATGCAATCACTGGATCAAAGGGTAACTCTATATCTAGTTTTCTAAGGAAGTGCCAGACTGACTTCCAGAGTGGCTGAACCGTTATACAGTCCCACCAACAATGAATAAGAGTTCCAACTTCTCTACATCCTCTCCAGAATTTGTAGTTTCCTGTTTGTTTAATGGCAGCCATTCTAACCGGTGTTAGATGGTATCTCATTGTGGTTTTAGTTTGCATCTCTCTAATAGCTAGTGAAGCTGAACATGTTTTCATGTGTTTCTCAGCCATTTGTATTTCCTGTTCAGAGAACTGTCTTTTCATATCTTTTGCCCATTTTATAATTGGGCTGTCTGTACTATTGTCATTGAGTTGTAGGATTTCTTTATACATGCACGATATCAGTCTTTTGTCAGATACATGGTTTCCAAAAATTTTTTCCCATTGAGTTGGCTGCCTCTTTATCTTTTTGACAAATTCCTTTAAGGTATAGAAACTTCTAAGCTTGAGGAGTTCCCATTTATCTATTTTTTCTTTTGTTGCTTGTGCTTTGGGTGTAAAGTCTAGGAAGTGGCTGCCTAATACAAGGTTTTGAAGATGTTTCCCTACATTATCTTCTAAGATTTTTATGGTACTTTCTTTTATATTGAGATTTTTGATCCATTTTGAGTTAATTTTTATGTAGGGTGTGAGGTAGGGGTCCTCTTTTATTCTTTTGGATATGGATATCCAACTCTTCCAGCCTCCTTTGTTGAAAAGACTGTTATGTTCCAGATCAGTGGCTTTGGGAGCCTTATCAAAGAACAGTAGGCCACAGATCTGGGAGTCTGTCTCTGAATTCTCAATTGGATATCATTTATTAATATATCTGTCTTTGTGTCAGTACCATGCTGTTTTGACAACTGTGGTTTTATAATAAGCTTCAAAGTCAGGGAGTGTATGTCCTCCCACTTTGTTTTTCTATTTTAGAGTGTCTTTAGCAATTCGAGGCATCTTCCCTTTCCAAATACATTTGATAACTAGCTTTTCCAAGTCTGCAAAGTGGGTTGTTGGAATTTTGATTGCTATTGCATTGAATCTGTAGATGCGTTTGGGTAGAATTGACATCTTAATGACATTTAGACTTCCTATCCATGAACATGGAATATTTTTCTGCCTTTCAAGGTCCCCTTCTATTTCTTTTAGTAGAGTTATGTAGTTTTCGTTGTATAGGTCTTTTACATCTTTGGTTAAGTTTATTCCTAGGTACTTGATTTTTTTCGTTGCTGTTGAAAATTGTATCTTTTTCTTGAGTGTCTCTTCAATTTGTTCATTTCTAGCATATAGAAACATTACTGACTTATGTGCATTTATCTTGTATCCCACCACTTTGCTAAATTTGTTAATTAGCTCTAGTAGCTGTATCATTGATTTCTCAGGGTTTTTCAGATATAAGAGCATATCATCTGCAAACAATGACATTTTTACTTCTTCTTTTCCAATTTGAATGCTTTTTATTACTTTGCCTTGCCGGACTGCCCTGGCTAGCACTTCCAGCACAATGTAGAATAACAGTGGTGATAGCGGGCATCCTTGTCTTGTTCCTGATCTTAGAGGGAAGGCTTTCAGTCTCTCACCATTGAGTACTATGCTGGCTGTGGGTTTTTCACATATGCTTTTTATCATATTGAGGAAGTTTCCTTCAATTCCTAACTTTTGAAGTGTTTTTATCAAAAAGGGATATTGGATTTTGTCGAACACTCTTTCAGCATCTATTGAGATGGTTATTTGATTTTTCTCTTTTGATTTGTTAATGTGTTGTAATACATTGATTTATTTTCTTATGTTGAACCATCCTTGCATGCCTGGAATGAACCCCACTTGGTCATGGTGTATGGGTTTTTATCGTGTCTTTGGATTCAATTTACAAGTATTTTTTTGAGAATTTTTGCATCTCTATTCATTAGGGAGATAGGCCTGTAGTTTTCCTTTTATGTAGCATCTTTGCCTGGTTTTGGTATTAGATTGATATTAGCTTCATAAAATGATTTAGGTAGTTTTCCATTTTCTTTGATGTTTTGAAAGAGATTAAGTAAGATTGGTGTCAGTTCTTTTTGGAAAGTATGGTAGAATTTCCCTGTGAAGTCATCTGGCCCTGGGCATTTGTTTGTGGGAAACTTTCTGATGACTGATTGGATCTTTTTGCTTGTGATTGGTTGGTTGAGGTCTTCTGTTTCTTCTCTGGTCAGTCTAGGTTGTTCATATGTTTCCGGGAAATTGTCCATTTCCTCTACATTATCCAGTTTGTTGCCATACAGTTGTTCATAGTATCCTCTTATAAATTTTTTTTTAATTTCTTTGGGATCCACAGTAATGTCCCCTTTCTCATTCATTGTTTTGTTTATATGGGTCTTCTCTCTTTTTCATTTTGTCAGTCTAGCTAGGGGCTCGTCAATCTTGTTGATCTCAAGGAACCAACATTTGATGTTATTTATTGTCTCTATTGTTTTTTTGTTCTTTATGTCATTTATTTCTGCTTTAATCCTTGTTATTTCTTTTCTTCTACTTGGTTTGGGATTGGTTTGCTGTTCATTTTCTAGGTTCTTCAGTTGAACCATTAGTTCTTTGATTTTGGCTCTTTCTTCCTTTTTAATGTATGTGTTTAGTGCTATAAATTTCCTCCTTAGTATTGCTTTTGTGGCATCCCATAGGTTTTGGTATGTTGTGATCTCATTTTCATTTGTCTCCATATATTTAGCAATTTCTCTTGCTGTTTCTTCTTTAACCCACTGCTTGTTTAGGAGCGTGTTGTTTAACTTCCAGGTATTTGTGAATTTTCTAAGTCTCTGGTGGTTATTGACTTCTCATTGTATTCCATTGTGGTCAGAGAATATGCTTTGAATAATTCCATTTTTTTTTTTAAATTTATTGAGGCTTGTTTTATGTCCCAGCATATGATCTATTCTGGAGAAAATTCCATGAGCACTAGAGAAGAATGTGTATCCTGGTTATTTGTGATGTAATGTTCTATATATTTCTGTTAAATCCAATTCATTTTTCAGATTGTTTAGGTTTTCAATTTCCTTATTCATCTTCTGTCTGGTTGATTTATCTATAGGAGAGAGTGATGTGTTGAAGTCTCCCACAATTATTGTGGAAACATTAATTGCTTCCTTTAGTTTTGCCATTGTTTGCCTTGTGTATTTTGTGGCACCTTGATTGGGTGCATTGACATTTATAATCGTTATTTTTTCTTGTTGAATTGCCCCTTTTATTAGTATGTAGTGGCCTTCTTTGTCTCTCATAACATCTTTACATTCAAAGTCTATTTTATGTGAGATTAATATTGCTACTCCTGCTTTCTTTTGGATATAGCTTGCATGAAATATTTTTTCCATCCTTTCGCTTTCAATTTCTTTGTGTCCCTCTGTCTAAGATGCGTCTCTTGTATGCAACATATTGATGGTTCATTGTTTTTGATCCATTCTGCCAATCTATATCTTTTGATTAGGGTGTTTAATGCATTTACATTCAGTGTTATTACCATGAAGGCATTTCTTGAATCAGCCATCTTATCCTTTGGCTTATGTTTGTCTGATGTATTTTTTCCCTCTCTCTCTTAATGTCTTTTAATGGTCCCATACTGAATTTCTTTAGTACCAAACCTTTCTCCATATCTCTCTCTTTCTTTGTTTCTCTGTCAGTAGGTCTCCCTTTGGTATCTCAAGTAGAGCAGGTCTCTTGTTAGCAAATTCTCTCAGCATTTGTATGTCTGTGAAAAATTTTAGCTCTCCCTCAAATTTGAAGTAGAGTTTTGCTGGATAAAGAATTCTTGGTGGCAATTTTTCCCTCTCAAAATTTTAAATATGGCATACCATGCCTTCTTGCCACCATGGTGGCAACTGAGTAGTCACTACTTAGTCTTTTGCTGTTTCCTTTGTATGTGGTGAATTGTTTTTATCTTGCTGCTTTCAGAACTTGCTCCTTCTCTTCAGTATTTGATAGTCTGATCAGAATATGTCTCAGAATGGGTTTATTCTATTTGGAGTTCACTGGGCATTTATGATTTGTGTATTTATGGTGTTTTTAAGATTTGAGAAGTTTTCCCAAACAATTTCTTTGAATACTCTTCCTAGACCTTTACCCTTCTCTTCACCTTCTGAAACACCAATGAGTCTTATATTTGGGCATTTTATTTTATCTATCATATCGCTGAGGTCCATTTCTATTTTTTCAATTTTTTTCCCCATTCTTTCTTTTGTTCTTTCATTTTCTGTTCTCTCATCCTCTAGGTCACTGATTTGCTGTTCAGCTTCCTCTAGTCTTGTACTGTGAGTATCCATAATCTTTTTAATTTGGTCAACAGTTTCTTTTATTTCCATAAGATCATCTATTTTTTTACTTACTCTTGCAATTTCTTCTTTATGCTCTTCTAGGGTCTTCTTCATGTCCTTTATATCCTGTGTCATGCTCTTCTTCATGTCCTTTATATCCTGTGCCATGCTATCATTGTTTGTCTTTAGTTCTTTGATTAATTGCTCCAAGTACTGTGTCTCCTCTGATCTTTTGATTTGGGTGTTTGGGCTTGGGTTATCCATATCATCTGTTTTTTTCATATGCTTTAAAATTTTCTGTTGTTTTTGGCCTCTTGGCATTTACATAACTTGATAGGGTTTTTTTGGGATATGTAGACTGATTCAATCTCTTATCTCTAATTTGTCGTATCTACTGCTTCATGGAGTGCATTTTCTCTAACTAACCAGCAGATGGCGTCTGCGAGCCACCTATTCCCCTCAAGTCAGTTCTCCCCCACTCTGTATTTGTGGTGAGTGGGGGTGTGAGTCTTGTGGGGTCCAAGTGGTGCACCAAGCATGCATGTGTAGTTTTTGTTGCCTGCCCTGCATATGGGGCGTGTGTCTGAGCAGTTGGGGGGGTGGCTTTAATAATCAAATCTCCCAGGTCTTCCTGGAGATTTAAAGCTGTTGCAATAGTCTAATCCTTTGGTTCAGTCTTGCCACAGTTTGTCTCTGCTGCTGACCCACAAGTCCTTGGTATTGACGTATAGTCCCTGGGACTTGCGAGTGGGTCCCTCTTCCAAGCCATGCACTCCTAGGTCCTCTGCTGAGGGACAACTGTGCTACATCACAGGTGAGCGCTGTCCCCCAAGGGAGGTTCTGGGCTGCAATACTGTATAGGGGCATTCCCAGTCTGCTGAAAGGATGGCTGAATTGGGCATGTTAATTTCCCCCTTTTCACACAGCTCCACCTTCCCAGGTCTGGGACAATTATCTGAGGGTGTGGGAAAGGCTATTGTCCATGCCCAACATTGTGGTGTGTGGCTGTGTTGTTGGAAACACTTCCTGTCACACTGGGTTGTTTGGGGAAGCTCTGGGCTGTGGCACTGGGGCTGGGCAGGATTGTTCCCTGCCCACTGGGAAGATGGTTGTAAGAGGATGCCCCTCTTTTCTTGGTAAGTTGTGGTGTTTAGTGAATTTTCTCAGCCACTCTACTTATTGCTTTGTTTCTCAGAGCTCTCTTAGCTCTGCTCTTGTCTGGGCCCAAATTGCAGGTCTTTGAGGCTCTCTGTAATGGGTTTTTTAGAGTAATTTTTTTAGAAAAAGAGAAAAAGATAAAAAAGAACAAAAAAGAAGGGCCTTCCTTACAGATCTAATCAGCTATTGAAATGGTAAGAGACAAGGAGATTAGGGCCATTTAGGAACAATCAAGAAAGCAGAGAAACCGGCTATTCAGACAAGGAAACTTTCCCTCTGGATTTGCATATGAGCCTGACTCTGTTTGAGCCCTGCCCTTCTCTGTTCTATGTTCACCAGAACTCCAAAAAGTCTCTGTTTTTATTTCTGGGTGTTTATTTTTTTGGTGTTTTTGCTAGCCCTATCTCCTCTCCACTGGGCTGACTGCTCCCGGATTCTCCAGTGTCTGGTTTCAGTCTATCTGTGTTTGGAGTTTGGATCAGCAGTCTGGGTTTTCAATAAGAGCAACAACTGCTGTTCTCCCTCCTTATTCCCAGCACTGAAGGCCCCTCCTCCCGTGGGACTGAGCCTGGCAGGGAGGGGCGTGGGTCCCCTGGCCATGAGAACTTACAGATTTCACTAATCTCAGCTGTTCCACCTGTTTGTGAGTATCATATGAAGTATGCCCAAAGTCAAATTGCTCTCTGGTGTCTGGTCCACACAGTTCCCAGCTTTCTACCTACTGCCCTGGAGGAGTAACTAAAACCTACACCTCACCACTCCGCCATCTTGTCCCACCCCCTCTGCCCATCTTTATTAGAAACTCTGAAACAATTTATCTTTGAAGCATCTTTCTTATTCTAGAGTTCAAGGTCTCCAGATTCTTCTTTATGTTTACCCACAGAAGGGTTTGCTCACATTTACCCATGAATGAGTAATGCCCTAATTAAGGAAACATGAAATTTTGGGTTGTTTTTGTTCTTCCTAGAAACTTACTTGATGCAAAATGCTCATATCTTTATTTTGTAGTATAGAATGGGACCATTTCATATACTGCCCTTTGTTAAAAATATATTGTATTCACTTGTGTTATCAGCGGTTAACCAAAATTTAATAATTCTGTCCAGTATATACTTATCGCAAAGATACTTGAATAATTTCCTTTATTAAAATCATACCAATATAGGCTTTAAATAGTAAATACTGGGCATGGGCTCTTTCTTATTTATCTCTATATCCTTCACAGTATACTTATGCATAGGTTCTTAGTAAATATTAATTCAGTTAAAGTTTATTAAATTGAGCCAGTGCAAGCCAGTACAAGGCAGTAATGTTGGTTTGATAATTTGGTTTGATTAGATGTGGTGGATAAACCTGTTGTAACAAAAGTGACAAGGCAGCAGAATAGTGATCTTAATTCATTCCTTGATATTCAAAATGAATCACCTATCTACTTACAATTTGGTATTGGAAAAATATTAGTTACATTACAAAAAGAAAATAAGATTAAATTAAATGCCTGTCTCAAACCTACAATTATGGAAATCTCACAGTACAAACTCAGTTCTCAGGTTGCTCCTATTTAATTGTAGTGTGTGACTTTTTATTTTTTTAGTTCAATCATAGTCTCACTCACCAAAAAAAATGAGCATCAGAGATACTTATGATTATGTGCATTCAATCAGTCCAAAGAAAAACAACCTGTACTCATTAAAATAAATAAATTTGGAATTAATTTATGTGGGAGAAATAATTCTCCAAACAAGTTGACATAATATTTAAAGCTAATAACCAGAGTAAACCATGGATTATTCAAATGTTAAAAAGACACTCTTCACAAAAATAAATTTCATTATTTTAAGTGTGATAAAATTTCAAATACATACTATGAATATGACAAAATGAACATTGCTTCAGCCATGCATGTCAGTTTGTGGAATGTGCAGAGGATTTGTAGTAACGTTTTATATTTCAATGGCTTAGGCTATAAGCATCCATCTACAAAGGCATTTAACTAATGATGTTGTTTTCACTGGTGCTTAATATTTCAATTATTGATGAAATATACATACATCCACATTCAGAGATTTCAATTTAATGCTTAAGATTATATTTTTATGTTTTCATTGTTTTTATGTTAATTTAACATGTAATAAAATTGCAAAATTAATTTTATCTTAAACATTTCATCAAGTATCAGAATAGAACAAAACATTCTGGCTCCTAATTTGGATTGCAAATGAGTCTTTATAGAAACGACAGCAATAACTTGAAGAGAAAATGATGTTAGTACTTGTAAACAAAAGATTGTTTGATATTGAATAACCTATAAACAAAGATGGCCATGAGCTTACTTTTGTCTGGCATTAGAACACCAGTTCAGGAAAGGAATGCTTCTGAGTAAATTAGTCAATATCACCTCTAGGGAATGGTAAATTTTAAAAATTAAAATTAATTAATGAATTAGCTAAAATTTTGAGTACAATATTTAAATGGTATGCAAAACAAATAATTGAATAAATGTGTGCATGGATGTGTATATAAAAACCATAATAATTTCCGTTAGATGGATATAATTTCAGCTCCCTGTAAAGGCTGGCCTTTTGTTTAAAATCATTACAGTAATACATTGTGCTAGAAAGTCCTCTAATATATTTCCATAATGGTAAGTCCCAGTGAATGATGATACTTTTAATTCACAGAAGTACTCCAATCAATGGTCTAATAGATGCGATTATAATTATCTTTAACATTAGCTATTTTATCTTTGGTCCCTGGATATCACTTTGTAAGTGCTCTCTTCTTATACCAGGTATCTATGACAGAAATATATAGATAATCTATTACTAAAGAAAAGGTTATAGACTCTAAATTGATTAATCTCAAATAAAGTCTTAAGAAAGACATGCAAACCAGGGGTTCATGCTTTTAGTGTGAATTCTTGGGGGTAAGTAAACAGTTTCATAAATTACTACTCATTAATATTCAACATTAAAAAAGGCTTTTTTTGTTCACTGAATACATTCACTGTGATTTGAATAGTTACTGAAAACCTAAAATGTACGAGACTCTTGAGGATAGTGTCAGTATAACGAAACATGAAAAAAAAATCCCTTGTATCTAACATCTTATAGTACAGTTGAGTTGGAGAGAGAGCAAGAGAGAAAAAAGAGATAATTATGGGGGAATGTTAAAAGAAATAATCACAAATGGCTCCATCTCTTAATAAAAATTTGTCATTTTGCAAGTTATTTATTTTTCTAGGCTTTAGTTTTCCATGTAAAATGGTAATGATAATAATAACTACCTGATTGGGATTTTGGTGATGACTGAGTAATATAGGTAAAGTACTTAGGACAGAGTCTCACAGTATTTTTTAGGAGGACTTATAAGAGGAACACATAATCCTTCTTAAGGCTTATAAATTTTGTCAGAGGAATTATTTTCGCAACCAAGCTTTGCAGGATTAGAATAAATTTAGCCAAGCAAACAGTGCTGGGTTGGTTAGGTTGGAGAATTGCTTCTAGATAGAGCTCAAAGCACATCTGATGTACGGATGTGAGAGAAATGATGTGTTCAGAAAATTGCTTAGATAACAGGTTGTATTGCTAAAGAACCTGCATTATTTGAGGAGAGGAAGTATAGCATGGTGGTTGGGCCTCTGGCTCTGAATCTGGATTGCTTGTCTATTTTTAATTTTATATAAATAAAATCATAAACTCTGTCTCTTGCACCTCACATTTTCACTCAACATATTGACTATGAAGTTCATATATGTTATTGTGTAAATCTTAAGTATGTTATTTGTTCTAGTGCAATATACCATCACACAAATATAACACAGTTAATTTACCATTGATGAACATCTGAATGTTTACCATGTTTGGTACTTATGAATCAAGCTGATATAAATATTTCACCCAAGTATGTTTGTGGAAAATGCTCTCAATTCTTTTGGGAATTGATGCCTAGGAATGTATACTTGGTGTCACGGATAGACATTTGATTAGCTTTAATAGATGCTGCCAAGCAGTTTTTCAAAATATTTATAGCAATTTATGCTACCACCATTATAATATGAGAATTCAACATCTTTACCTACACTTGGTTTACAAATCTTTTTAGTTTTAAAAATTGTGGTGGGTATATATAGTTTTTGCAGACTTGGAGTCTTTCTACTTTGACATCTATTCCAGGAGAAAACTGTCACAAGGAGTACAGTTGTCCCATAGCCCCTAGAAGACATGGTTTATATTAGCTGCCTTATCTATTGAGCTGAGACCATGCACTTTTCTGATAGTGCCTGTCAATGACTGAGTAGAGCTTTGGTCTTGCCATTTCTGACCAGTGCAGGATTTTTCTATGGGCAGTCTTTTTGCTGGAGCTCCTCATTGGGCTACCCAGAACATTTTCAGGGCTCCACTGCAGTCTGAGTCATTCTAGCCAATCCTTCATTCATCCTCCTCCCCTTTCACAGATGTAAGATCTGCATTGCAATCTGAAGGTTTCTCTTACTCACTTCTGCTTCTGTTCTCCTTGATCTTTCATAGCCAATACCCTCAATAAATCTCTTCTACCTCCATCTGGAGAGCTGCTTACCAGAGAATCCAATCAACACAGCATTGATATTTCAGGAAGGTTTTTGTCATTTCCCTGATGAATGAAGAAGTAATCACCATTCATTGAATAAAGAAATTGATCACCATTTATTGGCTATTTGAAATTCTCTTTTCTAATATGTCATTTCAAGCATTTTACTGATTTTTTTCTGTTTGGAAAATGGAAAAGTTCTTTGGAAAAGTTCTTTAATGTAAGAGTTGTTTTCAAATATATGGATCACAAATAAATTTTCCCAGTCTGTAAATTACTGACTCATAATTTTGGCATTTTTCGATGAGCCATTTCTCTAACTGATATTTTCATTCTTTTTGTTTGTTTGTTTAATTTTTCATTTAAGTCTTTCTTCTTCAATACTATCTTGCAATTCTAGTTTCTCTTCATTTCTATATAAATTTACAATGTTAACAGTATAAAGAGAAGAAAACCCTAGGGTCACTGCAATGGTACCAAAAAGTATTTGTAAAATAGTAAACCCTTAATCATGACATAAACTTTCAGCTAGTTATACTTAGAAGAGATCTTACTTAAACAAAGAAGGAATATCTATAAAAATCTTCAATGTATATGCTAATCAAATGGTAAAGTTACATGCTTCTACTCTAAGATTAGAATCAAACAAGGGTGTCTACCCTCATCAGTTTTACTAAACATTGAACTGGTTATCCTAGGTAGTGCCGTAATAGAAGAAAAAGAAATAAAGTGTATGACACTTGAAGAAAAAATAGTAAGATTGTCGTGATTTATAGATTTCATGATGTTATACATAAACACAATGGAAACTAATCTATGATCAAATTAATAGAATTAAAAATATGTTGCTAAACATAAGGTTAATATATGAAAATCAGTATTATTTCTATATACTAGCAATAAACCATCAAAATGTGAAATGAGAAGCAATACCATTTGAGCAAAATATATAAAAGTATAAAATAAAATGTCACCAATTACTTTAATATGAAAGATATCCACAATGAAAATTCTAAAACATTGCTAATGTGAGAAATTATATTAGTTGTTTTCTAAAGTTAAACTAATCTTTCATTCCTAAAATAAACTACATTTGGATATGAGGTGGTAATCTTTTATATGTCATTAAATTCAACTTACAGAAGAAAGATTTTGTATATATCTAACTTATTTCACATATATTTGTTCTGATTTCATGTCAGGCATCATTCTTTATATAATTCATTTAAAAATAATATTGATAATGATGACTACTGTTTAAAGAATATTTAAAATGTTCAGGCACCATCATCTAATTTAAAGCTGGTGACAACTGTATACTCTATATGCTAGTTATTCTTATTTTACAAATGAGAAAAATGAGCTAAAATAGGGCTAAATAATTGAGTTAACAATTGAGTTAACAATAGAGTGGTATTTGGGGAAAACCACCCATTGCACATTATAGACTATATTTTATAGGGATGTGTTACCAGTACTACACTAATACTAGGGATGAATAACTAAGGACTGATAAGAGCTTTGGGGTGTTTTGTGTTATGATAATTGTTTAAAATTGAGAGTGATGATGATTGTACAACTAAGTGATGATAATATGGTACGCTGACTATTTATCTTGGACAGAATATATGCTGTGTGAAATTAGGAGCCCCCAACTTAATAAGTCAAGCCCTTGATCTTGAGGCTGCTCTTAAGAAACTTATGGCTGTAAAAGGGAGGCTAACCTTATCTATAATTATGCCTAAGAAGCACCTCCAGAGAACCTCTTTTGTTGCTCAGATGTGGTTTTTCTTTCTCCAAGCCCAACTCTGCAAATAAATTCATTAACCTCCCTGCCACAGGGACATGACTCCCAGAGGACTGACTCTCACTGGCAATTTGGGACATGATTCCCAGGAATGAGCTTGGCTCTGGCATCAAGGGATTGAAAATGCCTTCTTGACCAAAAGGGGGAAAAGAAAGGTAACAAAATAAGGTTTCAATGGCTAAGAGATTTCAGATAGAGTTGAGAGGATATCCTGGAGGTTGCTCTTATGCAACTTCCAGCTAGATATCCTAAATGGCTACAGTATGCCAAGCCCTAACCAGCAGTAGTCCTGAAATACCTAGGCCCTTATCTGAGACTCCATGAAAGTTTCACTCACTAAGTTTATTTTTCAGAAACTTAAATCCTCCAGAGTGTTCCTATGCCAGATATGTCCCCAAACCCAGAGGCAACAGCCTCTTCAAGAACATCAACCAGATATAGTCCCCTTCCCCATAATGTCAACACCCCTTTTCAATCTGAACAAGTTAGGGTGGTCACTGCCTAAACATCCCTCAAGATCAAGAAAGTGATTAAACTAGAGGGAGGGGTAGCAACAGACAAGATAGGATTTAACAAAAAATTACAAATACTGAATACTTAATATTAATACTTTTTTAGATGCTAGGGTATTAGAATAGCTAGAAGGAAATAACTGAAATGGTGGAACTGTAATCCATATCATTCTTTGAAATTTGCTAACTACTTGTTAAATCTTACTTTGAAAGTTATCACTGTTCTGTATAAATGTTATGTTTCACAACAAAAATGTAAAAAATAATGTTGATAACAATGATTACTATTTAAAGAATATTTAAAATGTTCAGGCATTGTCATCTAATTTAAAGCTAGTAACAACTGTATACTCTATATGCTAGTTATTCCCATTTTACAGATGAAAAAAATGAGCTAAACTAGAGCTAAATAATTGGGTTTAGAGACATATCTATTAAGTGAACAGCAGGGATCAAAACCAAGCCTGTCTGACTCAAAACCCCTTTTGTTTATCTACTAAATTATTTTGACTCACATGAATGCTAATGTAATCTTTATTGATTTTGTTTTTTGAATTACCTAAACTAATGGATATATTTTCAAGTAAGGCCAAATACATTGCCCATTGTGCTTGGTGCTTTATCAAACTGACTATCATCCCAAGTAATCTAATGCTTTGTAAATGGGGGAGCAAAATTATGCATGTGTACATAGGCCTGGTTTATTTTGGAAATGAAGTAGAAGAGACTGAGAGAAATATCATTATTGGTAAAATATGAAATCTAATATCTACACAATTATTCCTTTGAAATGTAAATCTTTCTGTTTGGAAGTATATTGGAGATGATTAGATGAAAATCTTACAGGCGTTATGATATTATCATAAATTATATTTTAACCTAATCACAGAAATTTTCAGGCCTCAACATCTGACAGTTTTATTTGACACATGATTACTCAACAAATTTAGATGAAGAGAACTTGGGTTTTATTGTTTGGGATATTTTCACCATGGAATTCACCCAAAGTCTAATTTCTTTTCTCTGGCTACTTATAATACACATCTGTGCAGTAGTTCTAATTTTACTCTAATCCTATATAACCAAATCTGGAGGAAGTATTGACTTGGCTGAAATTCATCCTTATGGGCACTCCTGGATCCTGACTTATTACGCCGCAAGTTATTTCTTAATGACACTTCTAAACTTAATATCGTTAAAGCATTTTTTTTCATTTCTACAGTTTAATCAGAAAATTACACTGAACTCTGGTTTCTGTAGTTCTATGTTTAAATCCCAGCTGTCTTGAAAGTTCATTGGTAATCTGGCCTCATCATCAAAATAGCTTTGCTCTTACTGCCTAATCTAGTACCTCAGCGTGTATCACTATCTTCTAGATGCACTAGGGGATTGCTTCTCATCCTAGAGTAATCTCTGGATCATTTCTTTAAAGGTAAAAATCTTTTAAATCCTTTCCTGAGAAACTGTTATTAAGAAATTAAGAATTATACTCTGAACAAATATTTCTCTTGTGAGATATCACTCAAAAAATAAATGGTTTGTCTTTATAACTGGTCATGTCCACTGGCATCGAAAGATACCTCAAATGTGTGTATGTATATGTATATATATGGATTGTAGAGTATGAAACATATAGAATACGTATAGTAGAGCACTTGTGTGTGTGTATGAAATTTAGTTATCTACAGATTCTCTTTTGAGAAAATACAGCACTTCTTTCTTTGATTGTGCCATGTCCTAAATCTGAAATGCTTTCATTTAATCATATTGCATGCTTTCTTCTTATTCCAAATCATGAAGTCAAGAAACCATTCCCAGCTAATCCAATTCCAACAGTTTCTTCCTTTTTGCCAAAACTCCTATTTTTTTAAATAGATAGCCAAACAAGCCCACTTAATACAGATTCTAAATTTAACTGTAGCACTTCTACTGACATGCCAAGTAGAATGGTAAGCTTAAAGAAATGGATCTTGTAGTAATTGCTTACAGAATCTAGAACGTTGCATGCATTTGGACATTATAGCTTTTTTAATGACTCTGTCTTTGTTAGTTAATTAGTTGATAAATAAAATAAGTATTTAAAAAGACACTATATTTTTTATGAATAAAATAACAGTCTCTATTCTCACTGTCTATTTTGTATGAAACTATTTGTGTGTCCTGAAAAATCAGTTTTTTTGGAAGAGATAAGAGTTTTAGAGGGATCTGGGGGTAATGTTAATATGAAAGCAACACGTGAGGTGAAAGAAATGGAAAAAATGCTGAGTGGTAGATTCACAATAAAAATATAAAATTAAGAAAAATATTAAAATATATGCAAATACATATGCTATAAAATCCAATTCTGGATTTTTCCCTCTAGGTATTTGTTATGGTAAATGTATGAAAACCATATATGGTAGGTTTTTTTTCCAGCCTCTACTTTTGTTAATTTATTACCATGTACCATGTGATGCTCTTTTTGCATTTCCCAGTAAAAGAGTAACGCTGTTTGTTCTGAATAATTTTTAATTATTGGTTGAATAAAGAATCAGTCACTTTAGAACATACATAAAACATGCTGAATTTAATCTACTTAACAATGAAGACTAACATAAAACATAGTATTAATACTCATATGGTGATAAAGCAAATATTAAAAAGAATATTTGAACCAATCCATATCTTTGAAGCAGTATAGGTAATCATTTCAAAATTGGAAGTTACAAAATCAGTCAGAACAATGATCTGCTTTCTGTGGGGAGTATTATTGTACTTTTAATAACACAAAGAGTTCAATAAGCACTTTTCTATAGAATTATGTTTGAAAAAAATTAAAAACCTATGCTGTTTTATAATAATTCATAAAATTAATATGAAATTTAACTTGCATTATATATTTTATATACCCCCAATTTTTTGTCAGATAGTTTCTCAAAAAACCTGGATAAAAAAAAGATTTTAATCCCTATGTTTTCTGCACTCAACTCATCATCATATATTTACTTATAGTTTGAACTTCTTATAATTCTATATTTAACAAAATTTTGCTCATTATCATGACATTCTACCTTTCAGGAATACTCATATCTTTTTATTTTTAGTTGACAAATGTACTGCTCAAATGCAAGGTATTAATAAAAGGGTTCTAAATGGGGAAAAATAATACACCCTAAAGTAAACTATGGACTATAGTTACTAGTACAATTATAGTATTGTTTCATCAGTTGTAATAAAGTTACCACACTAATGCAAAGTGTTAAAAATAGAAGGGGGCATAGGAAATTATGTATTTTCTGCATGATTTTTCTGTAAACTTACAAGTTCTCTAATAAAAAAAATAAATTTAAAAATTAGTTTAAGATGTTAGCTTTCATCAATAGTTCATACTTTCGTGGTATTTCAGTGTTTGAAAAAATACCCAAGGGAACAGGAGACAATTGAATGACATATTCCTTTGTTTATAAATGGAAATGTTCTCAAAGGTTTGTCTTTTCAAAGCTTTAGGCATTTTAACTGTTTTTTTTTTTTTTTTTGTCTCTATGTCCCATTTTTCTCCCAATTGTCCTTGTGTTCTCCAGTTACTCCAGTTGAAAGTGGTGTCTCCATATATTTTATTCTTTCTTTGCTGTAAAACTCCAGTAGAATAGCTGACCACACATGCTATAAATATTGGTTTCAATCAAAGCTTAAGTAAAAAGCTCCTTAGTTCCAAACTAAAAAAGAAGTTGAAGATATTTGCAGCTTTTAAATCTTTCTTATGTGGAGGCAGATTCTAATTTAAAAGGCAGGACTTCTATTCAACTTGATATATGGTGCTGCCCTTACAAGTGCAATTAAGCTGTGTTAGTTTGGAGAGGTCACATCAGAATTCATGGAAATTAAACATTTATAACATTGGATCAAAAATGGTTTGTACATCACACTGATGATCCTCCATTTATACAATTACCCGGTTCTTAGATTACTTGGGCCTCAAAACATAGAAACCATTATTAGAGGAAATATAAGTATGAAATGAGTATTTAGATGCAGTTTCTAATGAAAAATGCATTAGCCAATGCTAATGCAAGCAAATAGAATTTAAAAAGATCGGTGAGCATGATCAGCTGCAACAGAGCAAAATCATTCTTGATGCTCCAAGCAGCAGAAAATCAATGTTTCCAAGGCTTGGAAATTTAAGCCAAGTCTGTGAACTACTGAAAATAAAGTTCAACATTTCACTGGGGCACTCTTTTCTGTTGTGGAAAACACATTTTAATAGGAATATTGATAAAATTTTATACGTCAAGTAAATAAACACTTTTGAGGACCTACTGTGTTGCACACTAGTTATTAGGTATTAAATCAGGAAGAAAATGAAAAGAAAAGAAAATCTTTTTATGATCCCAGAGTCCAGTTAAAGTAGGCAGACAAAAATGGATAAATCATAATACAACGTCAAAAATGACATATGTACAAAAGCTTACAGGAAATAGATGAGAAGATTGCAAATTTCTTTGACTGACTGAATGAATGAAGCATTGAAACAAATGATGGCCTAAAGGTAAAATGACAAATCTTCTTTGGGGAGTGAGTCCATTGCCTTCTCCCCCACCTCTTTAAGGAGTCCCCTTGAAAGCATCATAGTCCTGATAAATGGCTCAACATTCTCATGTTAAGATGCAGGATCCTAGTCTTTCTGACCCTAGGGAAGGTAAAAGAATACTCTGAAATTAACTCCCTGAGATACACTAGAGATAGTCCACTTACAAGGTGCATCTATTCATCACTTTTGTGCTACTGTGTATATGTGTGTACATCCGATAATGCTTATTCAATATTAAATTGTTTTCCCTCTTTTCTATATTGGCATCAGGTTGGGAGTGGCAGAGTTTTGTTGGTAGGATTGTTTTATTTCCCCAATACTTTATAATCGCCTATCAAGAATATGAGATTTTTCCTGTATTGGGAAGAAGATTTCTAAATTTCCTTTTAATTTTAAGATTTATTTTATGATTCTAGTATTTTCATTAAGGGCTCAATTAAACAGGCTATCCCAGGGCAATAAACTAATTATAGTTACTAAAAGTGTGATGATTAACCATAACATTTTTTATTTTTTTAAGTCAGTGCCTTATGAGAATTGAAACCATCTGGACCCACGGAATTCTTAATCTATATCAACATGACATTATTATTACATTATCTTCATTGCATGACATTACCACTTTGGGAAACTCTTATCCAAGGAAGCTACAAGTTGCAAATAATTTCTTTGTTATGAAAAACCCACTTAAATGAATATCCACTTTTCCATTTTCAAGACATAGCATCGAATAACTCTTTATTCCACAAGACTTTTTGAAGCCCTCACCTTAAAACCCTTGCTTTACCTAGTAGCTTTGATTCTTGAAGATGATTGTATAACTGTGTAGCTTACATGGTGCGTCTGAGTTATTGTGAAAACCTGTGGCTCACACTCCCTGTATCTAGTGTATGGACAGATGAGTAGAAACATGGAATAAAAATTAAATGAATAATAGGGGGGATAGGAGGATGGGATGTTTCCTGTGTTCTTCTTTACTTGTATTTTCATTCTTATTTTTATTTTTTTTGGAGTAATGAAAATGTTCAAAAAATGATTTTGGTGATGAATGCACAACTATATGATGGCACTGTGAGCAATTGATTGTAAACTGTGGATGATAGTAGGCTATGTGAATATATCTCAATAAAACGGAATTGGGAAGAAAAAAAAAAAAAAAACGTGCTTTGCAATGTCCATTAATGCTGGTCTATTATGTCCCGCCTCTTACTCAAACCTAATCAAGTCCTTCAATTGAAAGCTCTCTCTTAAATCAGTCTCCAAAACTTCAAAAATGTCATGATGTGGCACTCACTCTCTGCTTTGAGCTGTGGCTAGGACTCTGTCCAAGGGAGAAACATCCCTTAGGATGGCAAGAATGAACTCAACAGTTTGTTTTGGTGGTCTTACAGGTTTAATATATATAAAGTGTACTGATACATAGAACTAAAATCAGAATACAAAAAGTACAAAAATTGAGAAATTTAAGTCTAGTTTAATAAAAGTTCTGTAAATCCAAGTTTACCACCAAATGATGACTTAAGTTGGCAGAGTAAAGCCAGACAAAATAATTCTTACACATCACTGCTGAAAACTGAAAAGTGAAACTAAATCCTACTGATTTAAATATATATATGTTTCTATCAATCATCTATTATCTATCTATCTATCTATCATCTATCTATCACAATAATCCTAGCAGCAATCAAGCAAACACAAAGTGCACATCATCACATATTTTTCAAAGTGGATTTGGTAAGGAAGAAAAGGCAGAGAGAAGATCTCTTAGCTCCAAATCCTGCTCACCCATCCCTCCTTAAGTCCCCCAGCAGGTAATGTTCCATGTCAATGAGATTGGAGCATGAAAAAAAAAATTAATCAGACAGAAATCCTGAAATTTCCTTTACACCTAATTTGGAGTGAAGCAGATATTTAGGTTAAGCAGGCTATCTGGGAATAGAGACACAAATTCAAAACACACTAATAGTACAAGTTACTTATAATGCTTCCATTTCCTCAAGAGGCATGGAAAACCAGAATACTCAGCATTTTTTGTGTTTGCCTTCTGGGAGGATAACTGGAGGGTGAAGATAAAATTATCATAATCACCTGAAGATAATTATCTCCTTCAGTAAACAGGAATTTATCAGAAAGGAAGTTCAGTGAGAAAATAGAAAAGGCAAACTCCTCTAGGGAAGGACGTGGGCCAAGGAAATAAAGTATTTCAGATCAGTTGAAGTTTACTCTCCAGCTGGACACTGATGATGCCATGGCCCCAAGTCCCTGTGGTGCCAAGGGTTTCCTTTATTGCCTATAAACAGAATAGAATGGCCAAGAATGAGTTTGTGAGGAGTAAGGTAGGTGCTCAGTAAGTGAAAGTTTTGTAGAACAAACTGTCCTTATTGAAGTGACTCTTTAGGAACTCCTAAAAATGAAGAAAAGACACAAACAAATTCTGCATAAATGCAAGGGTAATCTTCCCGCGTACCCAGGAAGATAAGGGTGATCTGCATTAAGAAGAAAAGATAAATTATTCATTAAATAGCCAGGACAAAGGGCTAGAAATTTAGTGGAAAAAAATAAATAGGGCCTTGGCTCTAAAATAAATTCCAAGATATATATATGTACATATGAGCATGAGTGTGTTTGGAGAGGGAAAGAGAGAGAGAGAGAGAGAGAGAGAGAAGATTGGTGAATTTTTTTTTAAATAATCTAAGTGTTATGCAAATCTAAATGCATCAAATGGAAGTCAATAAATGACTTCAATATACACTTAAAACTTCTATGTGGCAAAAATACCATCAATAAAGACAAAGAACATACAACTTTCATTGTTAAAGAAATGCAAACCGTATACATTTTTTTTTTACCTAAAAGATTGACAACAGTGAGTGTTTGATAATTCTCACTGATTTAAAATGTTTGAATAAAACGGTATTTTCATACACTGTTAATGGGAGATTAAATTGGTTTAAATTTCAGAGGACAATGGCATATAAATAACAGATGGAGGTAGGTAGTATAAAGAAATCATTAAAAACATGAGCTTGATATCCGTTTACCTATGTTAAATTTGGCTACTTCCCAGGCAGTTAGATGTGGATATATTTTCTAGCCAGTAACACATAAGCAGAAGAGTTGTATTCAACTTGCAAGAAACTTCCTTGAAAGGAAAGAGGACTTCTTTATTTTCCCTTCTTCCATCTTGAGGCTTCCAGTGTTCATTTATTTACTGGACTATCCTCTAGCAGCTGTTTTTAATCATTAAAAAAGAAAGTCACAAATTAAAGAGTAGAGCTAAAAGCTGGAAATCACATGGGTTGTTTCTGATATGTGTGGAGAAGTGAAAATCAGTTCCAACAGTTTTATAAGAAAGAGAAATATTGTTTAATCTTGTATCCTGTGGTTTTGTGGAAGTGATTAGGCATTGGTGGATGGAGACTTATATTTTCCAAGCTAGAAAACTTGAGCTTTGTTATGCGGTAGTGAAATATTTGTTCATATTGTTGCCTATTGTACCTCAGGGCCATGAAAGAGCACATGGTTTGCAGCTGTTTGCTGTGGCTGGGGAGGAAGGTTGCAGAAACAACAGAAAATGAATGAGGAAACTTCAACAATTTCTAATTAAAGTAAGTATTTTAATAAGTAATAATTATTTTTGGACATTTCAGAATGATGCATTTTAAAAGAAACATCATTTGCAGTATCATCTTTCACTGTACGCTGCAATTGTCGATATTGAATGTACAGAAAATTTTGAAGAATATACATTAATCTCAGGATATGGCATGCACATTTTCTTTTTAAAAACAGCTGCTTAAAAAAAAAAAAAGTTCTCCATTTCCCAAAAAGCAAGTAACAAAAAAAGAACTTGTGTTATTGGGATTCCAATTACATACAAATTTATTCTGACAAATTGTATTCTTAAGAAAGATTTCATAGAAAATAACTTTTGAAAAGCATTAAAATCTCTCATCAAATTGAAATGATCACTCCACACAAATACTATGAATACACTTCAGACATGAATGGACTGTACTTATGTTCAACACACTTTTAGCATCTTGATGATTTCTCTATCAGCTTTTCTCTGTGTAGACTTCATTCTAATTTTATAGTTTTTCACAAATCTTGATTTCTTTAAAATATTTTACTTTTCCTTAAAATCATTTTATAAATTAATATAAATTATATACTCATGAGTTAAGACCCCCACCCCCCCAGAAAAGAGCAAACAGATGCTTGGGTTGAAGTGCACATCTGTTGGCAAGTGAGGAAGTTTTATGTATGCCAAATTGCATCTGTCCCTTATTTTTCTCTTGATGGTAAATATTATAACAAAAAAGTGGTATTTTACCAATTAAAATAATGATTACCGAGAAGTCAAATTTTTACTATTTTATCTCCAAATGTTATATTTATTCTGCATTTTAATTTTATAGAAGAAATCTCTGATAATCACAAGTGGGTTTACCTGTAAGACTATATTGGTAATGATTAATGTGGTTGTACACAATTAACAAATTATTAGATGAACTGTGTTGGGTAAAATTATGTCATTAACTGACTAAGTTTATTGTTATAAGCAAGCAAGATAGTAATTAGAATCACTTTCTAATTACACATCTGCATATTTTATATTGATATAAATAGCTACATTATTTTCTTGACACCACAAAGAATAAAAAGAGAGTCATGATTTATTGGCAACTGCAGCAACCTGTGAAAAATGAGTTAAGTAAAATTGAGTGAGCAAACCCTAAACAATGTTGTATTCAGTTAAAAGTGAGACAGTTTCCCAGATTGAGTGGCTATTATAATATACTCATGAATTTGACATTTATTATTTTTGCATATTGTCATGTTTTTGAAATACCTGAGAATATGCTTAAATTGATCAAATAATTTCTTAAAATAGCTGAATGGAAATATTAAATTATAGTAAAGAGGCAAAAAAAAAAAAAAAGATTTTGTGGGAAAACTCTGCATGGTAAAATAATCCAAAAGAAAAAATGGGAATTCTCTTTTAGAGAAATGACAAGAGTCGTTGGTATTGCTTTCATTTTTTTTTAATGCATACATCTATCCAATAGCTGATGGAGAGTCCCAGCTGTTCTTAACTTTTTATTATATTTAACCCCTGCAGTTTCCTCTTCATTCAACTATGGGATAGAGTCAAGAGTACTACATATGGAGTAAGAAAACGTAATTTCAAATATTGGAATAGGTACTTATCTACAGAGTTATCATGCATAAGTTACCTTATCTCCACATTTCTGTGTAAAACAAATATTTTAGTTTTTTCCATAAGAATTAAGTAGTATAGAAGATAGAAGTGAATATAACTCTACTCCAATTCAGTTTACCTACTGAAAAAAAAATGCTTTTTTTCCCCCAAGAACTGCTTGTTTTCTCTTGATTTATTTATTCTTAAAAGCCCTGTTTAGAGTGTACCAACTAGTTGAGTTGTTTATTGTTTTAAAACTTCTATTTCTTTTTACAAAAGCCAGTATCTCTCTCTCTCACACACACACACACAGACACATTTTCTAGGAATTAGCTCAAATGACCACGGGGTTTGGCAAATCAGAATTCCATAGGCAGACTAAAAACTGGAAACCTTGAGAAAGGTCATTCTGGAATCTGGCACATCTGAATTCTGTAGAGAAGTCCACAATCTGGAAACTGATAAAGGAATGCTGCATTTCGCAGGAGAAGCCTACTGGCTGAAGAAGAGACAGACTTTTCTCTCATTTCTGAAATTCTCACTTTAAGACTTCCAACTGATTGGATAAAGAGATCCCCCCGCCCCCACTGCTGAGGGCAATCGTCTTTGTAGATTGTGGATGGATTCACTCCTAGATGCTCTAAGTAAACTAACAGATGTAAATCTACCCATGAAACACCATCACCATAATAACCAAGTCAGTGCTTCCTTAATCAAACAACTGCAAACCAAACCTAGCCAAGTTGACACATGAAATTAGCCATCACAAATCCTATGAAACACATGCCTTTTTCATAATATCCACATTTTCACTGGAAGTGCTAAAGCAGTGGTGGCTTGCGGGTAACACTCTTGTATATATATGTGTGGTCATATGCATAATTTAATGAAATTTAAGAATATATGTATAAATCATGAGTAAGATTTTTAAGTAATAGTTATATATATGTAATTTAAGAGTGGCCTTTTAAAACAAAAACATTAAAATATTTAAAATCTTGATACATGTTTTTAATTAATTTTCTTAAATCTCAAACACTGGGTAGAATCTTTATTTTAAAATATTCTGTGAAGAAATACACTTTCATCGCACAGCAAACTATAATTGTCTCCAGGAAAATTAATTTTGCTATTATTTGAGTTGCTACCTTAACCACTTTCCTCCCCTACCACATGGCCAACCATTTGTTTTTTTTAAATTCAGTTTTATTGAAATATATTCACACACCATACAATCATCCATGGTATACAATCAACTGTTCACAGTATGATCATATAGTTACGCATTCATCACCACAATCTATTTCTGAACACTTTCCTTACATCAGGAAGAATCAGAATAAGAATAAAAAATAAAAGTGAAAAAAGAACACCCAAACCTTCCCCCCATTCCACCCTATTTGTCATTCAGTTTTTATCCCCATTTTTCTACTCATCCATCCATACACTAGATAAAGGGGATATGATCCACAAGGTCTTCACAATCACACTGTCACCCCTTGTAATCTACATTATTATATAATTGTCTTCAGGAGTCCAGACTGCTGGGTTGGAGTTTGGTAGTTTCAGGTATTTACTTCTAGCTATTCCAATACATTAAAACCTAAGAGGTGTTATCTATATAGTGCATAAGGATGTCCACCAGAGTGACCTCTTGACTCCATTTGAAGTCTCTCAGCCACTGAAGCTATTTCGTCTCAATTTGCATCCCCCTTTTGGTCAAGAAGATACTCTCAGTCCCACGATGCCAGGTCCAGATTCATCCCCGGGAGTCATATCCTGCATTGCCAGGGAGATTTACACCCCTGGGAGTCGGGTCCCATGTAGAGGGGAGGGCAGTGAGTTCACCTGCCAAGGTATGGCCAACCATTTTTATTGAAAAAAAAAATGACAGACAAGCCATGATTATTCATACCTGAGTATTTGGCAGATGTTTTCTTGAAAATGAACAAGGTGAACTTGTCACTTCATGGAAAACAAACAGAGTGCTTGTTGGCAATAATAAAATGTGAGCTTTCAAGCTTCTCAATACTTAGAGAGTTTTTTGATGCGATCAATGGTGATGTTAATAAATGTGATTTTCGATACTGTATAATGCACCACATAACAAAATATGTAAATATTTGCAAAACCTGCTCAGTGTACCATAATTCAATCTTACCTTTTATTATAACTAACTGCAGAGTATAAACTTAGACATTATAGAAGATACTTTTGTTGGAAGGTGGAGTACTATATTGAAAGCTTTTAGGTTTCTAGAAATATCACTTTTTCCTTGGATGAAATGTAGAAATAGATTGTTAATATGTCCCTCTAGACAACTTGTGTACCAAACAATTAAAAACTGAAATTAATGGTGAGTTCCTAAAATGTAATTTATCTTTGTTTTTATTGAAGGGGAATTAATTAGAATCTAGGCTTGTCAGAGGGAAAAAAAGTTTGTTGTTGTTACTTTCAGTACTGTTTTAAAGGCATATTAGTTTGCTACATGGAGGGCAAAGCTGTCTGCCCAGAAGTAGGCCACCTGAATGATGAAAGGCAGAATCAAGGATTATTTCAAAAAATAACTTAGTATCTAATTCAATTCTTGAACAAAATCTCCGAGTTTGCAAAGTGATTTTGGCACAATAGGCATTGGGAATTATGGCCTTTACTTAGAAGATTTGGAAAACGGGAATCTTGCACTACTGCTTTAACTGTAAAATAATCTTAGTAGTCTCATATAAAACATGTAATGCAGTAATGGATAGATTTATTAGCAGTCTTCCTGTAGAAAACCACAAAATGCATCTCAAAATTGCTAAATATGCTCAACCACCGAAGAAATACATGTAATTAACTGCTAGCTATCTGGATTAATTAAAGGAATTTATTATTATAACAATAAATCCATATGGCAATAATTTATTGACAAATCTTATATTTTTCTGAAATGCCTTTTCAATAAAATGTTAATATATTCTCAAGTGTCCATCTATGCTGTTACTTTTCTTGAGTGTTCATTGCAATATTCTGGAATTTTCTGCTTTCATTTTGAATTTCTCTAGGTTTAAGTAAATATAAATACTAGCTTGTAAATACTCTAGATTAAAGCATTAGAAAAGCAGTTAACCAATGAAAATCCACTTTATTTATTTCCTTGTTAATGCTAGAGGCATGCTTCTTTTTCTTAACCTGTACTCTTCAGTGCCTACGTCAACATCAGTTTACATTACTTAATTCACTAAATGTAACCTAGGGATATGAGTTAATATGACTCTTACAAGTAATCGCAGTGCAAAAATACAAACTTATGGTTAAAGAAAATCTGACCAAATATTTAAGAAATTAGTTTTTAAAGTATTTTAGTTGTATTGTAAAATACTATCATAAATATTGGGACATTTGATTATTTTCTAATGCTATGAGGATAAAAATAATTTATGATTCCTTTTTAAAGAGAGATGGATTTTAAAATACTTTATCTTAATAAATGTAAAAAGAACTAAATAGAAAAATTTCCACATGTACTCTGAATATGTATGTCAGGTAATATTATCAAGTAAGATATAATTGCAGTTAGTATTATACACAAATAAACAGCACCGATTTCTGTAATGTTGACTTATTTATGTTGTTCATATGTAAAAAATATTTCCCAAATATTTGTAATGGATTGTTATTCTATAATAACAGTTATCCTCTTGTTTTGTTCAAACATCTTTTTTATAAATATTACAATAGCTCACTAAATATGGTCTACTTTATGTTCAATATTAGAGAATTTGTATTGATAAAGGCAAAGTAAAATATAAATCACTTCTGTATTTTTATGAAGTTCTTCTTCCTTAGCATATAATACCCAGAAAATAGGCTAAGTCTCCAATGCAGTGCACAGTGGAATGCAATACCATTGCCATGCACATGCCATTTAATGTTTGCTGAATGTATCTCCTCTCATTTTCTTGATTACTATACCTTTGTCTCACAGGTCCAACATTCTTTTGCAGGTCTGCTTCAAATTTTTATAGTCAGCAAATTGTGTATGGTGTTGTAAGTTGAAGGGCATAATATACTATGATATGTATTGAATATAGGAATCCTTCATGGTCTCAAGTTACAGTGCTTTGCTTAGTGAAAATTAAGAATTTTTCCTTCTAAGGCTGTGAGATACTTTTTGCAAAAGTTCAGGGAGTATACTGATTTTTTTCTAGGATATATCAATTTATGATTATAAGCATTCAATTACTTCTTAAATTTGGACTTTTTCCATGCTTAGTTTATTTCATATTATATTGCAGCCATAAACAAAGTCATTTATATGAAAACACATTTTTGAGAAGTCTATATAGAATTAATTTTCTTATTTTTTTATATTCTATAACATAACTATGGATGAAGTATATTATATTCAATTTTACTGTGGTTAAAATCTTTCAGAACATTGAATTTTCATGGGATAATGGTAATCCCTTCAAATTTGCATTACTTCCTGTGGGCTAAACTACTACTATAAATAAGAAAAAAGACTAGAATGAAAATTTTGAAAAACTTCAAGCTTCTGTACTTGCATTTATTTTAAATTAAATACATGTTTAAACTGTCAGAATGTATAAAGTTGCAAAAGGTCTTTTCTCAGATGACAACAAAAATTAATAACTCAATATAATAGAAATTGTATTTCTCTATGGGGCTGTCAAAGAGCATTGAATGGGAAAAATCATAATTTTTTTAATTCCAAAGGGGTTAGTCATTCATAGGTGATCAGAGAGCCAAAGCACCATCTAAATCCAGGGGTACATGCTAGTTGTGGGCAAAAGTGGGTGGAGGAGTGGGTGTAGCATTAATTGGAAGACTTTGTAGGGTCCAAGGAAATTGACTGAACCTTTGAAAACACTGTGACCTAGTGGGAAACATTTGAGTCTAGAAGAGACCCAAACCAATAAATAAACCTCCCAAAGAGTTCTCCTTGTACTTCTCCTGGAATTCTGTTGCAAATTCAGCTGTGCAAAGGGGGTTGGTAGTTGAAGAAATTTGCACAATATAGTACACTTCCACAATGCCTGGACTCTGGGATCATGCCAGGGGTAAATTCAAAAGCAACCAAAAACTATCCGGCCTAACTCCTTCTCAGCACAAATACTGAGAATATAAAAGAGTTTGATTCTTCAGGGTGGCAGCACAGAATATTAGTGGTTGAGCTTAATGGAAATGAACCTAAGCCAATTAAAGCTGCTGACAAGTATCAGAGCAGCTTAGTTTTTGCAGAATTTGAAAAAAAAAAGACATCAGACATGTGAATCAGTAGAAGTGTGACCAAAAATTAAAGAAAAAATCAGGAAGAATATCACAACAAATAGACCACTGATGAGCCAGATGTTAATATTAGCTGACAGGTATTTTTAAATAACAACCAAAAATATGTTAAAGAAATTTCAGGAAAAGGTGGATATAATGAGTAAAGAACTTGAAAATTAGAGGAAAGAAATAGAAATTCTAACAGAAATAAATGAGAAATTTCGAGTTAAAAACTAAAAAAAAAAAATCTGGGCTAAAAAATCATTATATGGATGCAGTAGCACATTGGATAATACAGAAAAATGTATCAGTAAACATGAAGAAATTCCAATAGGAACACATAAATAAAGATTTGTTTTAAAGATATTCACAGAGATCAGTGACTTGTGAAATATCATTTGATCTAACGTGTAATCGGAGTAAAAAATAGTAAAGGAGAGAAAGAGATAGATAAAATTTAGCAAAGAATAATTAAAATTTTCCAAATTTGAATAAAATATCAACCGTGAGATCTGAAAGCCATGGTTCCCCCTAAAAGTATAAGTAATTAATCAAATAAGTGCCAAAATGCTGAACTTTTAAGAAAAAAGAAAGGAGAAAAATCTTAAAACTGTCAGAAAGAAAGACATTGCATTCAGGGACACTGTGATGAGAATGATGACTAGATTTACATCAGAAACAATGGATTTAGAATACAATCATAAATTATCTTTAAATTGTTGAAAATTAATAAGTAAATGAATAAATACACTCTTGAAAGATTTAAATATCCAGCAAAAACTTCACTCATATGTGAAGACAAAAAAAGACAATTAACTTAAAAAATGATTCTGGTTGAAGAAAAATGATACTAGGTGAAATCTTGGATGCACATGAAAGAAAGAGGAGGGATAGGTAGACACAAATATGTAGCTAAATATATAACTATTTTTTATCTTCATAACTTCTCCAATTAAAATAATAAGCTGTTTAAAGAAAAAAATGGCAATGTGTAATGAGATTTATAGCATATTTAAAGTAAAATATATGCTGCAATAGTACAATAATGGAAGTTTGAGATATAGAAATACAATGCTTTGAGTTTCCATTCACATTATATGTGAAATTATATAATAGTAATTCCATGTAGTCTCTGAAAAATTAACTCGTACTGCAAACACACACAAATGCAAAAATCCAAAAGAAGGCAGCAAGCAAGATGTAGAGTGAAACTTGATTCTATCAATAATGATGTGAATTGTATATGGTGTAAAGACCCCAATTACAAATCAGAGATCATCAATATGAACTGCAACAGAAAAACTAGATTTGACTGTATGACATTTACACATAGGATGAGAGGAAAATGGAAAACAAAAAGAGACGTGCCATGAAAATACTAAGAAAAAGACAGATATAGTTATATAAATGTCTGACAATGAAAATGTCAGGACAATGACTATTACCAGAAGGAGGATATTTCCTAATGAAAAATGTTTATTTTACTAAAATAACTTAGCAGTCTTAAATACATGTGCAACTAACTTAGAATTAAAGACAAGTCCAGAAATATAGTTGGAAATTCCATACTCATAAGTTTGCAATTGATAGAACAAGTAGAAAAAATTATCAATAAACCTATAAAAGTTCCAACAGGATAATCAAACAAACTTAATTAAAATATATAAAACACTACATCAACCACTGCAGAGTATACATTTATTTCAGGTGTGCATGAATTGTTTGACAAGATAGACCATATTATAGGCCATAAAACAAAGCTCTATAAATTTCAAATGATTCAGTCCTTTCAACAATATATATTATTCTCTAAGCACAATGAATGTTATTGGTCAATAATTAAAATATATCATATAAATCCCCAAATAATTGTCATTTATATTAGAAAGGAAGAATAGTTTAATAACAATGATCAAAGCTTTCATCTCAAGAAGCTAGAAAAAGAAGAGCAAATTAAACTGAATATGAATTCAGAGGTGATAGTAATAGGCAGAAATCAATGAAATAGATAACAAGAAAAATTAGGGAAAAAGAAATGTGGATTTTTTTTCCAAAAAAATTCTTTGGAATGAGTAAAAAAATTTATAAAATCCTTGGAAAACTAATCAAGACTATAATAAAATAATTTCATTACCAAAAAGAAATGAAATGGGACATTACTACTGACCTTCAAGAAATTAAAGGTTTCCATGCCAATCATTTTAACAAGGTAGAAAAAATAAGACAAATACAGTGAAACACACAACTTAGTAAAACATACACAAAATAAAATAAACTATATGAGCAATTCCTTACTTGTTTTAAAATTAATCCATAATTACAAACCACCTCACAAAGAAAACTCAAAGCCCAGATAGCCTCATTAATAATTTCTGCCAACATTTTAGGAAATAAAAATACTATTTGTTTACAAATTCTTTCAGAAAGGTCACTTAGTCCTTACACAAAAATATCAAAAGTGAATTTTAACAAAATAAATTTGCAGGCCAAAATTATTTATGAACATAGATATAAATATCCTTAAAATATGAATAAAGCAAATCCAACAATATCATAGAAGGATAACACATCATAACACGTGGTTTTTATCTTTTGAATGCAAAGTTGGTTTTACCTACAAAAACCAAGCCATGTAATACATTAACAAAATAAAGAGTAGCATATGGTCATCTCAATAAATATACAAAAATCAGTTGACAAAATTCAATTCTTATTTATCATAAAATTTTTAAGTAGAGTTTAAGTTTAAACATTAGGTTTTATGAAAATTGTACTTTACAATTTTTGCTTTTTACTTATTTTGGAAATGTTTTCCTTCAATATTTCTTTCTATAAATTTATATATTTATTTTTCACGCTGAGGCATTTTATACATCTGGAAATTATTTTTGCAAATGATATGAGTTATAGATATAATTCTATCTTTATATTGATAATTATCTCATTTTATGACATTTATTAGGAGTTCACATTTCCCCCCAGATTTGTAATCATAGTTCTCTAGTATATTAATGCATCTTTTTTTTCTTCTTCCTTTATATGGGTTTGTTTTTTGAGTCTCCATTTTATTTTATCATTTTTACCATTACATAAAAAATCTATTTTAATTAAAAAACATTATATAGTATCTTGATATCTGGGAGAGAACATCTACCCCTTGTTTTTCTTCTTTAGGTTTGATGAAATAAATACATTGGTAGTAACTTGTTTGTTTGATTAAAAAAAAAACAAGCACAAAATAAACAAATAAACAAATAAACAAGTATTAAGAATAAAATAAAATGAACTGTTTGGACTTCTATTAGATAGACATTAATTTATAGACTAATTCTGTAAGAATCCACAGTTAATATATTTGACTTTCCTAGTCTATGAAAATGGCCAAGTAACTCTTCAAGAAAAAGAAATCATATATATGCATGCTTAATTTTATTGTAATTTTTTCTTATCTAAAAGATGTGTAACATATAATTCATTAATGATAACAGATACAATATTCTTTATTGTGAATCCATATAGCCTATGATCCTTACAGAATAATGTCACTAATTTTTGTCTATCTCTTGAATTTATAGACAAACTATGTTTTTAGTTTAACTATGATTTGAGAAATGGAGGTCATCTCAATCAGCTAACAATTTTTCTAATAATTTTCACTCAAAAATAATTACCCACTTTTGAGTTGGGTTGTTTGTCATTTTATTGTTAAATTGAAGTATTTATTGATATATTCTGGATATTAAACCTTTATTGGATGTGTAGTTTCCAAATATTTTCTCACATTGTGTAGGTTGTCATGTTACTTTCATGATAAAGTCCTTTGAGGTGCAAAAGTTTTAAATTGATGAGGCCTCAGTTATCTATTTTTTCTTTTGCTTCCTGTGCTTTGGCACATCAATGCAGTTAACGTTATTAATAGGATGGTATATGAAGAACAAAAAAATTGATTACTGGCAGTGATCTAAAAGAACAGATGTATAAAAAAATTACAATATCCATTCAGCTACCATAAAAGCCTCAAATGCCAGCTTAAAATCAATCTGCATTAAATACATAAAAACTGAATAAAATCATAATGTACCAATTCAGATCATTTCTATAGAAATATTGCTCTTGTAAAGTCTGTATATATAAACATATTTGAAACAAGCAAGAATGACTAGCTCTCCCAAATGCCCCAAATGAAGCTTGGAAAGAAGATGGAATTTACTTTTAATAATACTGTATTGCAGGTATATTAAGGATTATGTTTAAAATTTGCAATTTGCTGTAAAATATGAATATTAATATGAATGTAAACAATGTAAACATTGTGGTAATACTATGCACCTTATATTGTGTACTCTGTCTATCATGTATCTATTTTTCCCACTCCAACTTTATGCTAAATATTCAGCTCTTTAATGGGTCTGAATTTAGTATACATTTGTTGTTCAACTCCTCCACCTTAGTGAGTTTGATGTCATCCCAGTCCAGGGCTCTTGGCTTCGGGTGTCTGCATTGTTCTCAGGCCAGTGACACTCCCTGCACTTGTTTTGTATTATTGTTTCAGTCCAATTTTTTTGTCGGTTTGATTTACACAGGCGCTTGTAGAATTTTTCCTGCAAGTCTTGTCAGCTCAGGAATGATTTTTAATTTGCCTGTTATAAAATATCCCATATAGTTTTCCCTGGGAAGTCTATTTGGAAGACAGTCTAACAAAGCACCAGAACTAGAAAATATTTCTACGTAAACTACATGATCCTCATTTTCCCATCCCTTGTTCAAGATAGAGCAATTTTGCTCTCTGGACATTCATGTTCAGCAAGGATCTAGTGGTAGACGTGTGTAAATAGACGCATTTTGGGACCAAGGATTGACAACAGGTCAGCTGCTAATTCATATAGATATTATTGCTATTCTAATTTTACAGATAAGGGAAATAATGTTTGGTTTAGTTAAACAGTCTTTTCATATGTTGTTTTGCTTCAGAATCTGTGATATGTTTGATAAACCAAAATTATCTCAAGTTGTTTAAAGAAATGTCTTCTGTTCAAACTGGAACATATTGAATAATGTGCCAGCAAATATCATCTAGACAATTTTCCTTTATTATAGTTAACTGACACACACAAATATCATTTAAATTACATTTAAATTATAACATCTCCCTGCCCAATTTGTGGTAGCATTTTCATGGATGAATTACTCCAGGCTCTTCCTTCCTTGTTATAGCAGTTTTATTAAATTATGCTTGTGGTTATTAAAGGTAACTTGATATGCTTTCTTATGAATAGTAAATACTTTTCAGAATTACAATAATTGAAGCATTCTGAACAATAAGAGCAAAGTGGAAAGGTCAATCACAAAGTGTTGAAAACTAAAAACACCATTTACTATAAACCAGTTAATATTATCTGAGACTACTTTCTGTCTTTGTAAATAATACATAAGTAAATTAAATATTTTAAGTACTGTATATCTTTTTGATAATTTAAAGGAATAGTTTGAAAAAAATGATGTATCTCAGAGTCACTGAATCACTTGAACATATCGGATTGCTGCATAGACAACCAACAATTACCAGAAATAACTTAAAAAAGAAATAAGAATCAATCAGAAGATTGGCAGAATGAGAACTATGCTTTAGACACCTTAGGATACACTATTTTAAAGTTACCCATGTATCTTTTCATTAGCACATAACCTGTCTTCACTTGCAATTTTTTAATCTCTTGTCTATGACACATATTTAATTAATTTACAAATGATAGGGAGTACCTAAATCCAAATTCAACATTTCTTTTTCTCTGTGTATAACTTCAGATCTGGAAAGTTGGAAGAATGAATGGGAAAAAAAGAAAATGCATAAACATTCAAATCTTGCATTCTATCTGCCATCTCTAATATTTGTCTGAACTAATATTAATCTCCAAGCTGTTTGCTTAAACTTTACTATCTTGTGTCTCCATTGCCACCTTTATGGTCTTTCTAAATTAATCTTTTGAAAATTCAAATCTGTTCATTTTACACCTTACTTAGTAATCATATATGATATGCCATTGCCAGCAGTTAAAACATAAATGCACCAAGCTAGCATTAGAGGCTACTAGCAATACATCTCACTTTAGTTTTTGAAATTAACCACCTGCCCTTAATATTATATGACTTGCTGTATTCCATCTCTCCATAATTCAGCTCACATGACATCCTCTCTCTCTGTGTGTGTCTGTTTGTATGTGTATGCCCCTGCATGTAAAACTTATCTAATTATATTGAGTATTATTTTTTTATATTTTCTATATTTTGTATACCCTGGATCTATATATTTAGCTTACAGATACATTAGTTTTACATAATATATTCAACAAGTACTTATTTCATTTTCTGAATGGATGTTTTATAAGTGTGTTGTCAAGAAGAATGGATGAAAACTGTGCCATGGAAGATGTGTATTTGGTGAATTGTGGATATGCCTATGTAACATCTAGGCACATCAGTAATAGTCAATTAATGGCACATGGGATTAACCATCAATAATAAGTAAGAATAATATCACAAAATGCTATGCTAAATTACGTATCATCACTAATTTCAAAGGATGCTTCCTGTAGAATTAAGAACACAGAATTTAAGGAGAAGCAATGACAAGGAAAGCTTTGGGTTGGGATTTAGAAGGTATCCTTACATTAATGAAAATAAGGCATAGAATTAAAACAAATTTACAAATGACTAGAAAATATATGTAAGTCTCAATGACTAGAAGATATATCATAATGAGTTAGATGATACTATGGTAAATATTAAAAATGAATAGAAAAAGGTTAAGTGAATATATGATAAATAATAAATTAATACTTAGTAATACTGGCATAAAATATTTTGAAATTAAAATTTTCTTATCTTATTGCATTTAGAGCTCCTATAACATGATGTCTTAAGTACCCAGATACTCTACCATAAATATTTATGCACATATCCCAGGTGGAAATATAAAAAAAAAATTGAGAATAATATAAATACTTTGCCAACAATATCATATATAAATACAAAATATCATCTTTAAATATCATTTGTAAATGTAAAATTTATACTACTTGCATATGTAAAAATAATACACATAAAACAATTCATAAAAGTATTATTTATTTACTATAATTCAGAATCAGCTATGCTGAAAGCATATTTAACTATCATCCTATTTGAAGCAACTATTATAGTATAAAATAAATTCCTGAAATTACTTCCAGTTCTATGATTCCATTTAAATATCATTCAATAAACTAAATTAAAAATCAGACCATTATCAGACTCTCCAGTTATTTTCAGTTTTCCCTAGGCACTATAATTATTAGTAAAACCAATCTCTTTGTTGTAAATTAAACACAAATTGAAACAACATACCTGAGTATGTCATTAAACTATTCTTTAAAAAATACATTTGTAGTAGGCAACATCAAGGAATTTTAACAATACAAGAGGATGATTCTTCTCAACTGACAAAAGATCAGATTATAAGGTAGGTTGCTTAGGTTTTATGTTGGATTATAATTATCTCAGATAATAATACTAGTGGTTACCAAAGACCATTCTTCATTTCTTAAGCTGTTACAAGCCATGTGTAGCATATCAGTTGGTACAAAAGTTAAACTGATTTTCTTAAATTTCCATCATCTTTACAATGTAGCTATAATATAGAATCACTTATTTTCATTAAATTAATTTAATTTAATGACATCACAATTAAATAAGGAGCTAGCATTAAAAGAACAGTTTCTAATTATTTCCTACGAACTTCAAGTCTATTGTTGTGCTCTGTGATTGTACAATGTTAAGACTGACAAATATATTGGAAGGATCCATTCTCTAAGCAGACAATAATATGTAACAATTTAATGTTGATATGTAACAAACTAGCAAGGGATTCTTCATAGAAAAAATGAAACAAACAGTGGGTTTCAAAATTTAATTTTAGGTACATGAATGGACCATATGTTCTCATCACCAGCATCTGCTAGTTTTGATGATCAGGTTAAGTATTTCTTCAACAAACAAAAATATTTTGAATTGCTGCTTTTTTAAGTAGGTGGAGGCCATGCAATAAACTAAACAGAATGCATTTCCATTTTGCTTTAAGATCTTGGTTAGAGATTCCTTAAATTAGTAATTTATAGCTGACTTTTTAAAAATTAAGGATCTAAATAAACTGGGCATTTAATATTTTAAAGTGTATTCTCTCTTATATTTCAATGTGTTTGCTTAAAATACATACTTGCATAATGAACATTCAAGGATGGAAATAATAGATACTTTACAGACAACGTATAAAATGTGATTCAGCTTTATGGTAATTTGAGATTTGACACAGATCTTTTGAACTGCTAGGCATTAGTGTATGCGCTGTGTCAGTGTAACTAACCATGTTCACTTCCCTGGAGAATACAGGTTTACATTAACCACTAAGTGGACCCCAGGGAGTCTCCAATGACTTGGAACTGTTTAATAAAGTGGATCCTCTTGAAATTCTGATAGCTGATTAAAAAAAAATAATAATAATAAGGAAAGAAAACTTCTGTTCATGAAAAAAGCCTTGAAAACCACTTCAAACATTTAAAGATTTCAGACTGGGAGTTTATTTGCTTGAAGAGCATAATCTGGCATGTGTGGAGGTTTCATAGGAAGCTTGGTTGCTGGCTGTGTAAGTGAACATGTTAGGATGGTTTAAGGGTTTTCTTGCTTTTTGGCAAGTAAATAAGAAGATAAATTACATTGATATTATTATATTCTTCAATACTAATTGTGCAGAACGAAATACAAATCTGCATTAGACAGTTGTTAGTGTCCTCAAATTAAATTTTTTGGGAAATCTGTGATTCTAAAAATTTGTACCTACATATCCTATACAATACATATGCATGCAAACCAATTATAAACCATACATACAGGAAGAGAAAGCAAGATTTGTATTTGTATATTGCTTCACAGAGTAGTTATTTGTGAAACAATATATTTATGATTGTAATTTTGTATAGGAAGAATATAGAAAATTTGAGGTGACACTGCATTATGATTATTTTAATAAAACCTAGAGAGTCAGCAATATAAACCCCAGGCCTCTACCTTTTTGCTGCACCTGATGGAGAAACCCATCTGCTTTGCTCCATCCTATCACTAAAGCAGCTGAGCACTAATAGAGAACACTTCATAATAAAGCAAATGATTTCTATTCTAAATATGTAACCACCTATTACACTGCCTTCCTTATCACAATCCAGAAATATTTGATATATTCCTACGTTCCATGATGATTTTTTTCTTTAATGTTCTCATTGTCTTTTACAAATACAGATGTATTACATGTATATTGGAAAAAATTAAAGTGGTGCAGAAACACATCAGAGATAGTAATTTAGTACTTCAATTAAATGCAAAGCAGTATCATAGGATTTGCAGGTTAGTGGGAGAGACAACATTAGTTAAATAAATTTAAATTACAAATTATGGTTAGTTTATTGAGGAGAGGCACTTAATGCTATGAAACAGGTGGATTGGACCTTGTCAAAGTTGTCAGGGAAAAACCCTCCAAGGAAATCTATGTTGAGCTGAGATTTGAAAAAATGATGGAGCATTAATTAGATGAAGGGTTGAGTAAACGGGCCTTAAGTGGGAAGGAAAGTGCATATTAGGAGCCAATGGAAGGAGGCCAGTGTGGCCAGGCCTAGGAGACAATGAGTAGCCTGAGGCTGTGGTGTTAGTCCAAGGCCAGATGATCCAGTGTCTTGGACCAATGACGAGGACTTTAGAAGAGAGAACCATTCATGTGTATGAACACTGAATGCCTTTCCATTTATTTAGATCTAATTTGATTATTTTCTACAATGTTTTGTAGTTTTCAGAATAAAAGTCTTTCACATTCTTGGTGAAATTTATTCTTCTAGGTACAGCCACTCTAGAAGGCAGAGTGGCAGTTCCTCGGGAAGCCAAGATTAGAATTGCCATATGATCCAGCAATTCCATTACTAGGTATATACTCAGAGGAACTGAAAGCTAGGACATGAATGGACATTTTCACACCAATGTTTACAGCGGCATTATTCATGATTGCCAGGGGACAGAAATAGCCCACATGTCCATCAATGGATAAATGGATAAACTGTGGTGTATACATATGATGGAATATTATGCAGCTGTAAGACAGAACAAAGTCATGGAGGATATAACAAAATGAATGACTCATGAGGGCATCATGTTGAGTGAAATTAGCCAGAAACAAAAAGAGAAATACTGTATGTTTCACTAATATGAACTAACATTAATGAGCAAAACTTTGAGAGTTAAAGCAGAGAATACAGGTTATCAGGACATAGAAAGAAGGTTGAGATCAGGCATTTGATGCTGATGGAGTATAGAATGTTCAACAGGACTGATTGTATCAATCCGGAAATGGATACCACAATACTGTGTGATGGTAGTACAATATAGTAAGTATACTGAACAAAGATGACTGGGAGTAAGTTGAAAGAGGAAGGCTAGGGACATGTATGACACCAGAAGGAAAGACAGAAAATAAAGACTGGGAGTGTGTAACTTAGTGAAAACTAGAGTGGTCAATGATTAAATGTACAAAAATAAAAATGTTTGTACATGTGCAACAACAAATGAATGTCAACTTTGTAAGGTGTTGAAAAGGGGATGGTATTTGGAAAAAATATAATCAATGCAAACTAGAGTTTATAGTTAACAGGAACTTTATAATATGCTTTCCACTAATTGTAACAAAGGCAGTATACCAAAACTAAAGGTCTATAAGAGGGGGCTATAAAGGAGGGATGTGGGATTCTTGGTGGTGGTAGTGTTGTCTGAACATTTTCTAGCATTTTATTTTACTTTACTCTGATTTTTTCCTTCATCCCTGTTCTAGTTTGCTAATGCTGCTGGAATGCAAAACACCAGAAATGGATTGGCTTTTATAAAAGGGGGTTTATCTGGTTGCACAGTTATAGGCTTAAGGCCATAAAGTATACAAGGTAACACATCAGCAGTCGGGTACCTTCACTGGAGGATGGCCAATGGTGTCCAGAAAACTTCTGTTAGCTGGGAAGGCACTTGGCTGGTGTCTGCTCCAAAGTTCTGGGTTCAAAATGGTTCTCACAGGATGTTCCTCTCTGGGCTGCAGTTCCTCAAAAATGCCACTCTCAGTTGCTCTTGGGGTGTTTGTCCTCTCTTAGCTTCTCCAGAGCAAGAGTCTGCTTTCAACAGCCATCTTCAAACTGTCTCTCATCTGCAGCTACTCTCTCAGCTTCCATGCATTCTTCAGTGTCCCTCTTGGCTGTAGCTCCTCTTCAAAATGCCACTGTCAGCTGTACTGAGTTCCTTCTGTTTGCCAGCTCATTTATATGGCTCCAGTGATTTAATTTAGACCCACCCTGTATGGGTGGGGTAACACTTCCATGGAAATTATTCAATCAGAGTCATCACCCACAGTTGGGTGGGGCACATTTCTATGCAAACAATCCAATCCAAACGTTCCAACTTAATCTCCACTAATATGTCTGCAGCACAAGGTTGCATCAAAGAGTCTGGCTTTTTCTGTGGGACATAATACATTCAAACCAGCACAAACCCTTTTATTCTTATTTTAATTTTTTTTGCATGTGTAATTAATGTGTTCAAGGAGTGATTGTGGTGGTGAATGGGAGTGCCAAACTATATGATGACACTGCAATTCTACACTGTGGATGATTGTATGGTATGTGGATATATATCTATAAATTTACAGGGGAAAAAATAAACAGGGGGATACAAGTTCTGGAGAAAATGTGCAAAGAGGGATGTACCTATTTATTGTTGGTGTAGCCCATCTGGAGAGCAGTGTGGTGCTTCCACAAGAAACTGCCATAAAAGGTCCTGCAACCTCATTACTGGGTATATACTTGGAAAAACTGAGAGCAGGGACACAAATGGGCATTTACACATCGGTGTTTATGGCAGCAGTATTCATATTTCCAATGGATGGAGGTGTTTTAAGGGTACATCAACTGATTAACAGAATGGTGAAAGGCGGTGTATGTATATGATCAAATATTGAGCAGCTACAAGAAGAAATGAGGTGTGAGGCATGCAACTAGGTGAATGGACACTGAGGACAGCATTTTGAGTGAAACAAATCAGAAATGGAAGGGCAAACATTATAACGCCTCACTAATATTTACTATAATGTGCAAACTCAGAATTGAATTGAGAACATTAGGTTATCAGGTGTAGGCTTATTGTAAAGTTCCTAGATTGTAAGCTTTTACAGAAGTCACATCTATTCCTGGGTTGCAATGGATATCTCTAAATTGTGAGAGGTTGGGCTCTTTGTGTATGACCTCGTCATTCCCTGAAACTTCTGGTATTTGTGTGACACATGAGACTCAGAGCTAGAGTTCTGTTGCTATGAAAGTCAGTATTATCCCATACAGCAACTGTCAGAAATAGTGAAAAAGATATCAGACTTCAATCAGAGATATAAATGAAGCTAATTTGGTTAGGACTAAAGCAAATCAGACTAAAGGATAAAGGACAATATTGATGATGTTTTAAAACTTCAGTTTCTGTGTGAGACCAAAGAAAGAGATGTTTGGTGCAAAATGTATATTTTCTGTAGCACATTATCTAATTTAACTTGTATGGTCAATTTATTTGAACACCTTTATTACATGGAAGCTTGAATATAGAGATCTTGTTGGTTTATGCAGGTTAGTGTGATGCCCTGATACATACCAGAGTAATTTGGACAGAGAATAAATAAATATCTGTACAGCCCCCATGAGGGACTGGAGAAAAATGTGGAAATATTAAACCTCCCCACCTGGGGAATTCCTGATATTCTCACAAGCATTGGGGGCTAACAATTTAATAAGCCAAGCCCTTGATCTTGGGGCTTGCCCTTATGAAATTTATTCCTGCAAAGGAGAAAGTAAGCTTACTTAATATTATGCATAAGAGTCATCCCCACAGAACGTCTTTTGTTACTCAGATGTGGCCTCTCTCTCAAGCCAACTCTGCAGGTAAACTCATAACCATTCCCCATCCATAGAACATGACTCCCACAGGTGTAATTCTCTCTGGCAATGTGGGACATGACTCCCAGAGATGAACCTGGCCCTGACATCATGGGATTAAGAAAGCCTTCTTGCACCAAAAGTGGGAAGAGAAAGGAAACAAAATAGGGTTTCAGTGACTGAGAGATTTCAAATAGAGTTGAGAGTTCATTCTGGAGTTTATTCTTATGTATTATATGGATATCCCATTGAAGTTTTTAGTGTATTGGTATAGCTAGAAGGAAATAACTGAAACTGTTGAACTATAATCCAGTAGCCTTGATTCTTGGAGATCATTGTATAACTATATAGCTCTTAAGGTGTGACTGTGTAATTGCAAAAAACCTTGCAACTGACAGTCCCTTTACCTGGTGTATGGACAAATGAGTAAGAAAACAAAGACAAATAGTAAATAAATAATAGGGGGATATGGGGTGTGGGCTATTTTGTTTTATCTTTTTTATTTTTATTATTATTATTTTCTTGGAGTAACAAAAATGTTCAAATATTGATTGTGGTGATGAATGCACAACTATATGATGATACTGTGAACCATTGATCATACTTTTTGGATGATTATCCGGTATGTGAATACATCTCAATAAAATTGCATTAAAAAAAGAACAGGTGCTGGATTTTGTAAAATGCCTTTTCTGTATCAACTGAGATGATCATGTGTTTTTAATTTTTTCTTCATTCTATTAACATGGCATATCACACTGATTGGATTTATTATTTTGAACCACCCTTGCATTCCTGGGGTAAATCCCATTTGGCCATGTTGCATAATCCTTTGATGTGCCGTTGGGTTCAATTTTGCTAGTATTCCGTTGAAGATTTTTGCATCTAAATTCATAAGAAATTATTAGTCTGTAATTTTATTTCATTGTTATGTCTTTAACTGGCTTTGGTATCAGGGTAATGGTGACCTCAGAATGTGTCACAAATGTTTCCTCTTCAAATTTCTGGAATAGTTGGGGAAGGATTGGGGTCAATTTTTCTTTAATCTTTGGTAGAATTCACTGGTGAAGCCTCCTGATCTTTGACATATTTTTGTTAGAATGTTTTTGATTATTGATTAATCACTTTAGTTTTTATTGGTTCATTAAAATTTTCTACTTCTCCCTGATTAAGTTTAGTAATTTCTTTGTTTCTAGGATTTTTTTCTGTATTTATCCCTCCAGTGGCATAATATTATTCAAGGTATTTTTATACTCCATTTTATTTATATAATATTAGTAGTAGTATCCCCACTTTCATTTCTGATTTTACTATTTGTGTGTGTTCTCATTTTCCCTTGCTAGTCTAGCTAAAAGTCCATTAATTTTATTGATCTTTTCAAAAAACCAACTTTTGGTTTCATTAAGTCTATGTTTTTCTATTTTCTTTATCTTTTATATCCACCTAATCTTCATATTTTCCTTCCTTCAGCTAACTTTGACTTTAGTTTATCTTCTTCTAGTTCCCAAAGGTGTGAAGGCACATTATTGGTTTGTCATCTTTCTTCTTTTTTAATTGAGGCATTTACTGATATAGATATCCCTCTGTATTTGCTGCATCTCATTATTTTCAGTGTGCTGTGTTTCTGTTTTCATTTGCATCTAAGAGAGTTCCAATTTCCTGTGTGATTTCTTCTTTGACCCTTTGGTTGTTTAAGATTTATTTTCATATATTTGCGAATTTTCCAGTTTCCTTCTCTTACTGGTCTCTAACTTCTTTTAATTGTGGTCAGAGGCAATGTTTTATATAATTTCCACCTTTTGAAATTTTTGAAATTTGTGTTGTGACATAACATATGCTCTATCCTGCAGAATATTCATGTGCACTTGAGAAGAATGTATTTTGCTGTTGTTGAGTTAGTGGCCTACATATACTTATTAGGTCTAGTTGATTTATGCTATTGTCCAAATCCTCCATTTCATTTTTTTTTTCTTTATGGTTACCATGGAGTTCACATTTATCATCCTTAATTTATAGCAATGTATTTTGATTGATACAGACTTAACATCAATATAATACCCAATAATTATTCCTGTACCCCTCTTTTTATCCCTTCATCTTTTTCCTATCAAACACTACAACTTCATACTATGTATTTTCAATAACACAGATTTATGATTACATTTTTATACATTTATACTTTAGATGCTGTAATTATTCTTAAAAGTGGAGTTACAGACCACAAATGCAATAACACTGGGTTCTATATTTACCAGGCAGTTACCTTTATCATGGATCTTTATTTCTGTGTATGGCTTCAAGTTACTGTCTAGTACTCTTTCCTTTCATCTTGAAATATTTCTTTCAGCATTTCTTTCTTTTTTCTCTCCTCTATTAGTTTACCCTTTAATTTCTCTTTTTAAATTCATTTTTATTGAGATATAGTCACATACCATGCAGTCATACAAAACAAAGTGTACATTCAATTGTTTACAGTACTATTATATAGTTGTGTATCCATCACAAAAATTAATTTTTGACATTTTCATTACCATACACAAAAATAATAATAAAAACTAAAGTGAAAAAAAACAATTAAAGTAAAAAAGAACACTGGATGTCTTTTTTTTTTCTTCCCCCATTTTTCTGCTCATCAATCCATAAACTAGATAAAGGGGAGTGTGGTCCATATGGCTTTCCCAATCATATTGTCACGTCTCATAAGCTACATTTTTATACAATCATCTTCAGGATTCATGGGTTCTGGGTTGTAGTTTGACAGTTTCAGGTACTTACTACTAGCTATTCCAATTCACTAGAAGCAAAAAAGGGTTGTCTAAATTGTGCATAAGAGTGCCCACCAGAGTTACCTCTTGGCTCCTTTTGGAAACTCTCTGCCACTGAAGCTTATTTCATTTCCTTTCACATCCCCCTTTTGGTCAAGAAGATGTTCTCCATCCCACGATGCCGGGACTAGATTACTCTGCAGGAGTCATATTCAATGTTGCCAGGGAGATTCACTCCTCTGGGTGTCAGATCCCACCTATAGGGGAGGGCAGTGATTTCATCTGCCAAGTTGGCTTAGCTAGAGAGAGAGGACCACATCTGAGCAACAAAGACGCATTCAGGAGGAGGTTCCTAGGAACAATTATAGGGAGGCCTAGCCTCTCCTTTGCAGCAACGTCTTCCCAAGGGCCAGTCCTGTGGTAGAGGGCTCAACCATCAAACCACCAATCCCCTATGTCTGTGAGCACATCAGCAACTATCAAGGTGGGGAAGCCTAACACCCCTGCATACTCCCCCAGCTCCTTGAGAGGGCCCTGCATATTATTTTTCATTTTTTTTAAATAAGCCATTTTTTAAATCAACTATATCAAAAAAATTAAAAAAAAACATACAATACAAAAAATATTTCGAACAAACCATAACAAGGGAGTAAAACAAAGACAACTAACCTAAGATAACTACTTTACTTCCAACATGTTCCTACTCTACCCCCAAAAAGTAACCTAATATAGAAACATTTCTGTGAATTTGTTCCTACTATACCTGTCAGAAATTAACAAACCATAGTCATTCCTGGGCATTCCAGAATGTTAAATTTACCCACAATATCTTATCTGTTCTTATTAGGTTATCATTTCCCCTTCCTTAATTGCTCTCTATTGCTAGTTCCCCTACATTCTACATTATAAGCCATTTGTTTACATTTTTCAATGTTCACATTAGTGATAGCATATAATATTTCTCTTTTTGTGCTTGGCTTATTTTGCTCAGCATTATGTCTTCAAGGTTCATCCATGTTGTCATATGTTTCACAACATCATTCCTTCTTACAGCCACATAGTATTCCATCATGTGTATATACCACATTTTATTTATCCACTCATCTGCTGAAGATGGTTGTTTCCATCTCTTGGCAATTGTGAATAATGCTGCTGTGAACATGGGTGTTCAGATATCTGTTCATGTCACTGCTTTCAGATCTTCTGGGTATATACCAAGAAGTGCAATCACTGGATTGAAGGGTAACTCTATGTCTAGTTTTCTAAGGAAGTGCCAGACTGACTTCCAGAGTGGCTGAACCATTATACAGTCCCACCAACAATGAATGAGAGTTCCAATTTCTCCACATCCCCTCCAGCATTTGTAGTTTCCTGTTTGTTTAATGGCAGCCATTCTAATTGGTGTGAGATGGTATGTCGTTGTGGTCTTAATTTGCATCTCTCTAATAGCTAGTGAAGCTGAACATGTTTTCATGTGTTTCTCAGCCATTTGTATTTCCTGTTCAGAGAACTGTCTTTTCTTAACTTTTGCCTATTTTATAATTGGGCTGTCTGTACTATCATCATTGAGTTGTAGGATTTCTTTATATATGCAAGATATCAGTCTTTTGTCAGATACATGGTTTCCAAAAATTTTTTCCCATTGAGTTGGCTGCCTCTTTACCTTTTTGACAAATTCCTTTAAGGTACAGAAACTTCTAAGCTTGAGGAGTTCCCATTTGTCTATTTTTTCTTTTGTTGCTTGTGTCTTGGGTATAAAGTCTAGGAAGTGGCTACCTAATACAAGGTCTTGAAGATGTTTCCCTACCATTATCTTCTAGGAGTTTTATGGTACTGTCTTTTATATCGAGATCTTTGATCCACTTAGAGTTAATTTTTATGTAGGGTGTGAGGTAGGGGTCCTCTTTCATTCTTTTGGATATGGATATCCAACTCTTCCAGCTCCTTTTGTTGAAAAGACAGTTATGTCCCAGTTCAGTGGCTTTGGGGACCTTATCAAAGATCAGTAGGCCATAGATCTGGGGGTCAATCTCCAAATTCTCAATTCACTTCCATTGATCAATATGTCTATCTTTGTGCCAGTAACATGCTGTTTTGACAACTGTGGCTTTATCATAAGCTTCAAAGTCAGGGAGTGTCAGTCCTCCCACTTTGTTTTTCTCTTTTAGAGTGTTTTTAGCAATTCAAGGCATTTTCCCTGTCCAAATAAATTTAATAACTAGCTTTTCCAAGTCTGCAAAGTAGGTTGTTGGAATTTTGATTTGGATTGCATTGAATCTGTAGATGAGTTTAGGTAGAATTGACATCTTAATGACATTTAGCCTTCCTTTCCATGAACATGGAATATTTCTGCATCTTTTAAGTTCTCCTTCTATTTCTTTTAGTAGAGTTATGTAGATCTCTTTGTATAGGTCTTTTAGATCTTTGGTTAAGTTTATTCTTAGGTACTTGATTTTTTTAGTTGCTATTGAAATTAGTATCTTTTTCTTGAGTGTCTCTTCAATTTGTTCATTTCTAGCATATAGAAACATTACTGACTTATTGCATTAATCTTGTATCCCACTAGTTTGCTAAATTTCTTAGCTGTAGTAGCTTTATCATCAATTTCTCAGGGTTTTCCAGATATAAGATCATATCATCTGCAAACAACGAGAGTTTTACCTCTTCCTTTCCAGTTTGCATGCCTTTTATTTCTTTGTCTTGCTGGATTGCCCTGGCTAGCACTTCCAGTACAATTTTGAATAACAGTGGTGACAGAGGGAGAGCTTTAATTTTTCACAGACAAACAAATGCTGAGAGAATTTGCTAACAAGAGACTTGCCCTACTTAAGATACTAAAGGGAGCCCTACAGACAGAGAAAGAAAGAAAGGAGCTAGAGATATGGAGAAAGGTGCAGTACTAAAGAGATTCAGTATGGGTACATTAAAGGACATTAAGAGAGAGAGGGGAAAATATATCTGACAAACATAAACCAAAGGATAAGATGGCTGACTCAAGAAATGCCTTCACAGTAATAATGTTGAATGTAAATGGATTAAACTCCCCAATCAGATGATATAGATTGGCAGAATGGATCAAAAAAACATGAGCCATCAATATGTTGCATACAAGAGACTCATCTTAGACACAGGGATACAAAGAAATTGAAAGTGAAAGGATGGAAAAAAATATTTCATGCACGCTATAGCCAAAGAAAGCAAGAGTAGCTATATTAATCTCAGATAAAATAGACTTTAAATGCAAGGATATTATGAGAGACAAAGAAGGCCACTACATACTAATAAAAGGGGCAATTCAATAAGAAGAAATAACAATCATAAATGTTTATGCACCCAATCAAGGTGCCACAAAATACATGAGAGAAACACTGGCAAAACTAAAGGAAGCAACTGATGTTTTGACAATAATTGTGGGAGACTTCAACACATCACTCTCTCCTATAGATAGATCAACCAGACAGAAGACCAATTAGGAAGTTGAACACCTAAACAATTTGATAAATGAATTGGATTTAACAGATATATATAGAACACTACATCCCAAATCACCAGGATACACATTCTTCTCTAGTGCTCACGGAATTTCCTCCAGAACAGATCATATGATGGGACATAAAACAAGCTCAATAAATTTAAAAAATTGAAATTATTCAAAGCACATTCTCTGATCACAATGGAATACAATTAGAAGTCAATAACCATCTGAGACTTAGAAACTTCACAAATACCTGGAGGTTAAACAACACACTCCTAAATAATCAGTGGGTTAAAGAAGAAATAGCAAGAGAAATTGCTAAATATACAGAGATGGATGAAAATGAGAACACAATGTACCAAAACCTATGGGATGCAGCAAAAGCGGTACTGAGGGGGAAATTTTTAACACTAAACACATACATTAAAAAGGAAGAAAGAGCTAAAATCAAAGAACTAATAGATCGACTGAAGAAGCTAGAAAATGAACATCAAGCCAATCCTAAACCAAGTAGAAGAAAAGAAATAACAATGATTAAAGCAGAAATAAATGACATAGAGAACAAAAAAAAAAAAAAAACACACACACACACACAATAGAGATAATAAATAACATGAAAAGTTGGTTCTTTGAGAAGATAAGACTGACAAGCCCCTAGTTAGACTGAAAAAATGAAAAAGAGAGAAGACCCATATAAACAAAATAATGAATGAGAAAGGTGACATTACTGCAGATCCCAAAGAAATTTAAAAAATTATAAGAGGATACTATGAACAATTGTATGCCAACAAACTGGATAATGTAGAGGAAATGGACAATTTCCTGGAAACATATGAACAACCTAGACTGACCAGAGAAGAAATAGAAGATTTCAACCAACCAGTCACAAGCAAAGAGATCCAATCAGTCATCAAAAAGCTTCCCACAAATAAATGCCCAGGGTCAGATGGCTTCACAGGGGAATTCTACCACACTTTCCAGAAAGAACTGACACCAATCTTACTCAAACTTTTTCAAAACATCAAAGAAAATGGAACACTACCTAACTGATTTTATGAAGCTAACATCAATCTAATACCAAAACCAGGTAGATGCTACAAAAAAGGAAAACTACAGGCACATCTCCCTAATGAATATAGATGCAAAAATTCTCAGCAAAATACTTGCAAATTGAATCCAAAGACACATTAAAAAATCATACACCATGACCAAGTGGGGTTCATTCCAGGCATGCAACTATGGTTCAACAAAAGAAAATCAATCAATATATTACAACACATTAACAAATCAAATGAGAAAAATCAAATGATGATCTCAATAGGTGCTGATAAAGTATTTGAGAAAATCCAACATCCCTTTTTGATAAAAACACTTCAAAAGGTAGGAATTGAAGGAAAGTTCCTCAATATGATAAAGAGCATATATGAAAAACCCACAGCCAGCACAGTACTCAATGATGAGAGACTGAAAGACCTCCATGTAAGATCAGCATTTCTTTTTGAGGAAAGTCTAATGGTGACAAACTTCCTCAGCATTTCTTTATCTGGGAATGTCTTGATTTCTCCCTCATTTTTGAAGGTCAATATAGAATTTTTTTGACAATTTTTCTTTTCTTTCATCACTTTAAAGGTGTCATTCCACTGCTTTCTGGCCTCTTTGGTTTCTGATAATAAATTGGCAGTTTATCTTATTGAGGATCATAATATGTGATGAGTCATTCTCTCTTCACACTTTTAGTATCCTCTCTTTGTTTGCGGCATCAGCTAACTTGACTCTAATGTGTTTCTGTGTGGATATCTTTGAGTTTTTCATATTTGTAATTCATTGAGCTTCTTGGATTTGTACGTGCATGTCTTTCATCAAATTTGGGATGATGTTGGCTACTATGTCTTCATATATTCTTTCCGCCCCTTTCTCTTTCTCTTCTCCTTTTGGTTATCCCATAATGTGCATGTTAGTTTGCTTCATGGTGTCCCCCAGGTCATGTAGGACCTGCTCACTTTTTTGTTCTTTTTTCTTCCTGCTCTTCATATTGAATAATTCCAACTATCCTATCTTCCCGATCACTAATTCTTTGTTCTTTCTATTAAAATCTGTTGTTCAATGTCTCTACTGATTTTTTATTTTTTAATTTCAGTTACTGTCCTTTTCACTCTAGAATTTACCCTTAGTACCTTTTTAAAATTTCTACCTCTTTATTGAATTCTTTCCTTTGTTCATGTATTAGTTCCTTGATTTCCCTTAGTTCTCTGTCCATGTTTTCCTATAATTCATTGAACTTATTTAGGAGAATTGACCCAATGTCTTTGATTAGTATTTCTGATTACTTTGTCAGGGATGATTTTTGTTGCTTGATTGGTTTTCTTAAATAGGCCATTACTTCCTGTTTCTTTGTATGCCTTGTAGATTTTATTAAAAGTCTGGATATTTGAATATTTTAACTCTGGAAGTTGGATTCTCCCCTTTCCCTAGGGTTTTCTGTTTCTTTCATTTTCTTATTGCTGAAGTCTTTAGTAAGTAGTCTATTTATTTAGTGATATCTCCAAAAATACTATTCAAGAGGTCTATTTCTTGATGTGAATATTCACTGAAGTCTCTGTTACTTTTGTTTTCATATATCCAGTGTTATAACAGTGACATACTAGACTACAGGATTTAACAAAAAGAAAACAATCAAAATATTAGAAAAATGCACCTTTCCCAGTCTTTTCCAGTCTTTCATTGTCTTAATACCTATCTGAGTTGGAAGCGTGGGGTCCTCTTAGGTCTATCTGAGCATGCATTTTTCTCCTTGGGCATGCTATTGGCCTCCTAAATCCCCCTACTAAATTCTCTGCAGTCTTATCTATTGGGCTGTGGTGCTTTATTATGTCTCAAACGCCTAAACTTTTGCCTAAGAAATCTGGTTTGTTTCCCTCCAGTGTTTTTGCTATGCTTTCCACTAGTCTGTCCAGAATGAGTTCTGGGACAAGTGAGATAGAGACAAGAGCCTTGGATCAGTCCTTTAGGCAGCCCCCAGAGGAGTTGGGATAGACATACATATACCCCAATCTTCAAATAAGGTGGGTGCTCGTCCCTCTTTACTCAGGACCAGATACCTGCACTAGAAGCATGAGTTGCCACCATGTCCAACTGGAGAAGTGGATCGAGGTAGGCTAATAAAGCATAACGAGGCTTTACTAATGTTTTTAACTTGCCTTTTGCTTGATACAGTGTTTGCTTTATTTTCTTGATTCAGTGATTGAGTGTTTTCCAGAGTTCTTAGAAAGTTGCTCTGCCAGTTTCTGCTTATTTTTTAATATTTTTGTGGGGGTATGGCATTTGGGAACTTCCTACTCCACCACCTTGTTCCCACCCCCTTTTAAAAGTAAACATTTCTCTCTTGCTTTTGGCCTTCCCTACTGGTCCCCATAAGTAATCTGACTTATATCCACATTTGAGAACAACTGGTAACCACCTTCAGTACAAACTTTTGTTATTGTTGTTAATTTTAAATAAAAAATTACAATGCCCTCATCTTCACTATTTGAATCACATGTGATCAGATATTATCTGGTGATATTTCTTCAATGAGGTTGAATATATTAATTTTTGAAGTAATTGAAAATGATAATGAAGTTGAGTGTGATGCTATAATAGGAATAATTCCTCAACTGATAAGCTACTTTACTAAGCAGAAGCTCACTATTTTTATAAGTAGCTTTCTACAGGTTTTTGAAATTACTTACGACACTTTTTTAGTCAAACACATAAGTATGTAGTTAAAGATGATTTACAAATGTATGAGTTTGAATACTTTCTGGTTCTGTGAGTGGCATCTGCTTCTGAGTATTTTATGCTTTGGGTACATACTTAAAACATACATTTTGGATTATATTTAAGGATTTTCAAAAACTCTGGAAGAAATCTAGAGTAAGCCCATACAGACAACCAAACTGAAAAATTATGTTCACTTATGTTCAGGGTTTTTGATCCTTATTTTTATCATGAGTATCAATATGAATGTAGTATAAAATTAGAGGCAAAAGTGCTTGTAAGTTTCTCTTTCTTCAGAGTTATCAAAATGTCCCAGAGTGTTTACAATTTCATAAAAAATTATCTAATGCTGGAATGTCCTATTGAGATCCCTGAGATAGGAATGTTTTTACAATTAATATATTCTTATTTTTAATGGAAAAGAGTAGTATCAGTTGTTTGCTATGCTATAAATTTTGTGGTTAAAACAACTCTCATTCATCATTTCACAAATTCCATAGGTCAGAAGTCCAGGCATGGCTTTTATGGCTTCTTTCCTAGGTTCTCCTTAGCTTGGTTCTCTTCTTCAGCCTTTAATCAAGGTATCAGCAGAGGCTGAAGCTAAAAATGAGGCAGTGGGTTCCCTTCCAAGCTCACTAGTTGTTGAAAGATTCACTTCCTTGAAGAGTTAGACACTGGCTTCCTTACTTTGCCATACTGTGTGCTTCAAAACACAGCAATTTGCTGTTTCAAGGCCAAGAGACTCTAGACTCTTTTAACGGGATCACCTGATTAAGCCAGATCCACCCAGGATAACCTTTCTGCTTATGAGCTCAGAGCCCACTGATGAGAGATTTTAATTACATCTGCAAAATCCTTTCAGCCTCACCATATAATGTAACTCAATAAAGGGAGTGATAGTCTGTTGCATTGTCAGATTCCACTTACATTCAAAAGGAGGGCAGGCAAACCAGAAGTCTGGAATCTTTGGAACCACCCTAGAATTCTGTCTACCAGAAGAGTTTTAAAAAATCTTTCTAAAACAATAACAATTTAGATAATTGTCTCAGGAAGGTAAGTGCACAGACTAAACAATAGTACTCATTTTGTGATTATAGTGTGTCTCTAGAATCTAGTGGTCAATTAGATATTTAATATTTTTCCTTTGAAGATGATATATAGCCTCTCCAATAAGAAAAGGAATAAGTATAGGCTCAGGGAGGGGGAGAAAAATTAAATCAAACACTGCTTTCCAATAGGTTTCATTCTTATGACAATTAGCTGAGGAATTTTAGTGTCTACATGAGGAAAAAAGGACTCATTGAATACAGTTGGAATCAAATGCGATTAGATGATCTCAGTTATATAATGTCACTGAATTCTCTTCCATTACCTAATAAGGAAATGCTCTCAAGTTGAATAAGAATCCCAAATTAACTTTTCTGATTTTTTACATGAAACAAATTTACTAGGGTCAGCTTATTTAAACAGTACGTAGGGAGCTCTATCAGTTCTGTTTTTCACTACTTTGCCTTAAACTAAGTAGCAGGTACTTGTGACATTATTTATTTTTCTGGTTTATCATTGCCATTACCAAATTAACTTTTCATTTCTTTAGTATATTTAGGTCTGGAACATAGTTATATTTCTTGTGAGAGCATCTATCTCTTAGAAGGGCTTATATTCTTTAAAATATTTACATTAGGACTGAAGTTTTTTTCAGTGTTAAGAATAATGTTCTTGAAATTTTAGAAAGATTGATTCACACCAATTTTGCCATCATTTGTTTTTTGTAAAATAAGGTTGACTTAATTTGTAAAAGATATAAAATGAAGATGATGATATGGAACTGATCTATAGAAATATTCATTCCATTGTAAAGTTCCTCCTGCTAAATAAACAGCTTCTAATTGAGTAAATCAAGCATTTGGAGACATTACTATAATTATTTGTTCCTTCATGTTAAATTTAGTCAATAACTATTTTTCAATTAGCTAGATGGAATTTTGTCTTTCAATATTTAACATGCATATGGTGTATACTGCTGTGTGCAAATTAAATCCTTCAGTTTTGCTTTACATGATTAACCTTTCACCCAATTTAATCTGTACATTTGATTTTAAACTTCTGGGATGGTCTGTGATTGATGCATGCCTTGAATGATAAAACCATAGCATTAACTTCGATAAGATGAGTGTGTTACGGTCTTACCAACAGAATTGATCCATCTTCTCGTGATTTTTTTGTTCTTTACAATTCACTTATATTTGTGTGTGTGTGTGTGTGTGTGTGCGTGCGTGCATGCATGCATGCTTCAAAAAGCTTTTGGTACCTTTCAAATGCTGTAATTAATTCTGTCAGTTTATTCATCTGTTCCTTCATGTGGAGGATTGATAAGGAAACGAAAGAAAATAACTATAAATTACTATTTCTAAAAACTTTCTGATTGTGTATTCAATGAAACAAAATCAAGTAGGGATCACTTTATCCTATGTATCTTTTGAATTTAACAATCCGAGTATTTATTACATAAGAGTTGGTTGCATTAGGTTAAAATTTCAATATAGATCAAACCTCTACTTTTCAGGGGAATTATTGTTTATCTCTTGATTTTTCAAGTGCTACATACTATTGTTATGTATCTGCTGCCAAAATATTCTATGCGAATTTTAAGCAGAAATAATTTTAAGTAACTAGAAGTTTAATTCAATTTCTAATCCTCTGCTCCCCCACAAATCACAAGAGAATGGTGTCCATTTTTCTGATGCTAAAACTTGGGCTATTCTTAGATAAACAGTATATTGACTCAATTCCATGAACCACTCATTTCCTTCCAATCCCAGTTATACTAGTCCCTTTGAAACATGATATATGCTATCAGCCTATAACTGTACAAAAAGTATATATGAACTTCTAAGTAATTTGAAAAATAACAATTTCATAACCCCTGATGCTGATAAACAACCATCATGTTCATGGCATCTTTTAAAAAAGGTTTCCATTCTCTTCTGCAACCAAGCATCTTCATGTGTGCATTTAATAACACCGTGGTTTTTCTTGTGAGAATAAGATAATACACTTTTTCATGGATGAACATTTATTGTCCAGTCAATAGATGTGTATGGAAGACATGTATCAGAAACTGTATAGAAGCTGGAGTTAAAAAAAAAATATTCGATGAAAAGATGTTTAACATCATCAGCCATAGAGAAAAGCAAATAAAAATCATAAAGAGATATCACTATATGACACTCAGAATGACCGAAATAAAAAATAGTGATAACACTACTATAGGATGGGGAGAAACTTGATCACTCATTCAAGGTGTATGAGAATAAAAATGTCATAGCCACTCTGAAAAGCATTTTGGCAATTTCTTGAAAAACAAAAGATGCACTTATCATATGACCCAATAATTGCAACCTTGGACATTGTGCTGGTTTGTATATATTATGTCCCCCAGAAAAAGCCATATTCTTCAATGTAATCTTGTAGGGGCAGATGTATTTAGTCTTGATTAGGTTGGAACCTTTGGGTTAGGTTGTTTTCATGGAGATGTGACCCACCCAACTGTGAGTGACACCTTTGTTTAGGGTGTGACCTCTGATTGAATGTTTCCATGGAGACCTGGCCCTGCTCAATCAGCGTGGGCCTTGATTAGTTCACTGAGTCTTATAAAGGGGCTCAAATACAGGACTTCAGAGCAGCTGCAGCTTACAGAGACATTTTGAAGACGGCCGTTGAAAGCTGACGCTTTGGAGAATGCTATTTTGAAACGCAACCTGGGAGCAAGCAGAAGCTAGCCAAGTGCCTTCCCAGTTAACAGAGGTTTTCTGGATGCCAATGGCCTTACTCCAATGAATGTACCCTATTGTTGATGCCTTACCTTGGAAACTTTGTGGCCTTAAGACTGTAACTTTGTAACCAAATAACCAATAAGCCAATCCATTTCTGGTGTTTGGCAAAACGGCAGCATTAGCAAACTGGCACAGACGTTTATCCCAAAGAAGTGAAAAATTATGTTCACACAAAAACCTGTACAAAAATTTGCATAGCAGCTTTATTCACAATAACCAGAGCAATCAAGCTGGTCTCCAACAGGTGGATGACGAAACAAATAGTGAGGCACACATACCATCGAAACTACTCAGCAAATAAAATGGAACAGACTATTGATAAGTTCAGTATCCTGTATGGATCTCCAGAGAATAATGCAGGGTGAAAAAACCCAATCTCAAAAGATTACATACTGTATGATCCACTTATATATCATTATTGAAATAACAAAGTTGTGGAGATAGAGAACAGATTATTGGCTAATAGGGGTTAGAGATGAGGGGCTGGGATGGAGGAGGGTGGGGATGGCTTTAAAAGACAGGACAAGGGATCCTTGTAGTGGTAGAACAGTTCTGCATCTTGATTGTGGTGGACATTACATAAAGCTATATATGTAATAAAGTTGCATAGAACTATCACACATACACATACATACCCATACAATATTACATATAAAACTGGCAAAATATTAATATGCTTTGTGGAGCCAATATCGATTTCCTTGTTTTGAAATTGTATCATAGTCTTGCAAGATGGTACCTTTGTTACCTTTGTGGGAAACTGAATGAAGGGCACATGGTACCTCTTTGTACATTTTTTTTTTTTTTTGCCGTGTCCAGTGATTCTATAATTATTTCAAAATAAAAAGTTAACAATAACAAGAACAACAAAATTTGCGCAAGATTGACCTTGTTTTTACTCTCAAAATACTTTAATCTCACAGGTGACATACTCTACAAGACAAGCCATTACAATGAGGGGTAAAAGGGCTAGGAATGGTCATTCTGGTGCTATAGGAGCATTGGCAGAGTGAATTAAATTAGAATGCACCAGCACAAGTTTGAAGTAAATTTTTAAAATAGAACAAAATTTTAGCGGTGTATTTCTGCAATACTGTTCCTTTACATTTGTAATGGATCAATTATATGTTGAACCCCTCCCACCTCCTCCCCATGTATTTCTCTTTTAATGATCCATTTTTTTTTCCTGGTGCTTTCTACCATAAAAGATTAGATGATTAGTCTTTGTGTCAAGGAAAAAGGAATCTATAATCAAAGAATTCATAGCATAGGGAATAAAGAGACAATGAATTGAGAAACTTTCACCCTATAAGGAGGAAATATAATACCTGTAAATTGGCATATCATTGTTATAGTTTATCAATTTGAACCCAATGTTCAATTTTTAAATTGTGAACAGGTAAAAAAAATTCCAGCTTTTCCAAAATCATGAAGATACTCTTGAATCACAGATTTATTCAAAGAATAGTAACATGTTCAGTAGGAATTTGGAATAGACCTGCAATATAATGACTATTATTATTTTGAGATTATGTTGTTAATAAAAACAAAAACTTGCTTAGAAGTTGCATAGAACTTCCTTGTAAACTCTTTGTTTATTACAGCAGTTGTAGGTTTGCAGAAAAATCATGCAGAAATTACAGAGTTCCTATATACTGTGCCTCAGATACAGGTTTCTCTATCATTAATATTTTACATTAGTGTGGTATTTTAGTTACAATTGTTGAAACAATATAATTATAATTATGCCATTAACTTTAGCCCACTATTTATATTAGGGTTCACTCTTTGGTCATAGTTCTGTATTTTGTTGTTGTTGTTGTTTGCAAGCTGTACCTTCCATTCAACCTAAAATTTCCCTCTATATCCCTTTTCAGATATACAATTCAGTGGTATAAATTACAGTCATAATATTGTGCCCCTTCACCATCATCCTTTGCCAGATTTTTTCCATCATCCTGAAAACAGAAACTCTGTACCAATTAAACATTGTCTCTCTGTTCCACTCCCCACCAAACCCCCATAACGTGTACTCTAGTTTCTAAATTAATGAATTTGCTTATGCTGTTTATTTCATGTTAAGTGAGAGAATACACTGTATATCCCCCTGTTGTTTCTGGTTTATTTCACTCAACATCATGTCTTTAAGGTTCATCCATGTTGCAGTGTGCATGAGAAATTCATTCATTTTCACAATTGAGTAATATTCCATTGTAGCTATATACCTCATTTTGCTTATCCATTTTGTTTATTTTGATGGACACTTGGGTTGCTTTTACCTTTTGGCAACTGTGAATAAAGTCTCCATGGACATGAGTGTTCAAATACCTATTCAAGGCCCAGCTTTCAATTATTTTGGATATATACCTAGTAACAGTACTGTTGGATCATATGATAATTCTATACTTAACATTTTCAGGAAATACAAAACTATTTTCCAGTGTGGTGGCACTATTTTACACCCCCACCAACAATGAATGTGTGTTTCTGTTTTTCACATACTCTCCAACACTTGTTATTCTCTATTTTTTGTAAATAGTAGCCATTCTTGTGGGTATCTAATGGTATCTCACTGTAGTTTTGATTTGCCTTTCCCTAATAGCTAATGATGCTGAGCATCTTTTCATGAGTTTATTGGCCATTTGTATATCTTCTTTAGAGAAATATCTATACAAGTCTTTTGCCTATTTTTCTACTTGCATTGTCTTTTTATTGTTGAGCTGTGGAGTCTTTTATATATACTGGCTATTAAATGCTTATCGGGCATGGTTTCCAAATGTTCTCTCCCATTTGGTAGGTTGTCCCTTTACTTTTTAGATAAAGTGCTTTGATGCACATAAGTTTCAAATGTTGATGAAGTCTCACTTATCAAATTTTCTGTTGTTGTTCATGCTTTTCATGTGAAGTCTAAGAAACCACTGCCTAACAAAAGTTCCTGAAGATGCTTCCCTGTATCTTCTTTTAGGAGTTTTATAATTATGGTTCTTATATTTAGGTCTTTGATTCATTTTGATTTTATTTTTGTAGATGATGTGAGGTAGGGTTCCAGCTACATTCTTTTCATATGTATATCCACTTTTGTCAGCACTATTTGTTGAAGTGACTATTTTTTCCCCACTGAGTGGACTTAGCATCCTTGACAAAGATAAATTGGCCAAAGGTATGAGGGTTTAATTTTGAAATCTCAATTCAATTTCATTGATCTCTACAGTCCTTGTACCAGTACCATGCTGTTTTGATTACTGTAGTTTTGTAAAAAGTTTTGAAATCAGGAAGTTTGGGTCCTCCTTTTTTTCTTTTCTTTTTCAAAATAATTTTAGCTATTCTTGGCCTCTTACCCTACCATATGAATTTGATGATTGGCTTTTCCATATCTGTGAAGGAGTCTGTTGGAATTTTGATTGGAATTGTTTTGAATCTGTATATTGCTTTCGGTAGAATGAACATGAAATGCCTTTTCATTTATGTCGGTCTTCTTTAATTTCTTTCTGCAACATTTTTAAGTTTCCATGTACAAGTCCTTTTCCTGCTTGGTAAATTTATTCCTAGATATTTGATTCTTTTAGTTGCTATTGTAAGTTGATTTTTCCTTTGATTTTCTCTTTGTTTTGTTCATGACTAGTGTATAGAAACACCATCGATTTTTGCATGCTCATCATGTACCCCATCACTTTGGTGAATTGTTTATTATCTCTAGTGGCTTTGTTGTGGATTTTTCAGTATTCTCAATGTATGTGATCATATCATCTGCAAATAGGAAAAGCTTTATTTCTTTCTTTCATATTTGGATGTTTTTTATTTCCTTTTCTGCCTAATTACATTGGCAAGAACTTGTAGTACAATGTTGAATAACCATGATGACAGCGGGCCTCTTTGCCTTATACCTAATCTTAGAGGAAAAGCATTCAGTTTCTTACAATCGAGAATGATGTTGCTGTGGGTTTTCAAACATTCATCTTATCATATTAAGCAAATTTCCTTCTATTTCTAATTTTCTGAGTGTGTTTTTTTCTTTTTGCAGGAAATGTTGATGAATTTTGTCTAATAGCTTTTCTGCATCTGAAATAATTGTTTTTATTTTCCTTTGTTCTTTTAATGTGGTGTATTATATTAATTGAATTTCTTATGTTGAACAAAACTGGGATATTTTATACCTGGGATAAAACACACTTGTCAAGCTGTACAATTCTTTGTACTATTGGATTCTATTTGCTGGTATTTTCGTGAGGAATTTTGCATCTATATTCATGAGAGATATTGATCAGTAATTTTTCTTCTTGTATTTTCATCTGGCTTTGGTATTAGGATGATGCTGACCTCAAAGAATGAGTTGGGAAGTGTTCTCTCCTCTTCAATATTTTTGGAAGAGTTTGAGTAGTACTGGTAATATTTCTTCTTGAAATGTTGGGTAAAAGTCACCTGTGAAGTCATCTTGTTCTAGAATCTTTAATTGGGAGGCTTTGATTACTGATTCAATCTATTTTCTTGTTATTGACTGTTGAGATCTTCTATTTGTTCTTCATTCAGTGTAGGTTGCTTGTGTGCTTCTAGAAATTTATCTGTTTCTTCAAAGTTATCTAATTTGTTGGCATACAGTTCTTCATAATATCTTCTTGTGTTCCTTTTTGTTTCTGTGGGGTCAGTAATAATGCTGCCTTTTTCATTCATTATACACACACACACACACAGACACATGCATATACATATATATATATATATATATATATATATATATATATATATATATATATATATTTAATTGAGATTGTTCACAAACCATAGAACTATCCAAAGATCCAAAGTACAATCAGTTGCTCACAGTATCATCATACAGCTGTGCATCAATCACCAAAATTAATTTTTTCCAATTTTAGAATATTTTCATTACTCCAGAAAAGAAATAAAGACACACACACACACACACAAAAGGAAACTCAAATCCTCCCATATCCCAACCACCCCCCTCCATTATTGACTCATAGTTTTGGTATAGTACATTTGTTACTGTTGATGAAAGAATGTTAACATACTACTAATTGTAGTATATAGTTTGCAATAGGTATATATTTCTTTCCTATATGCCTCTCTGTTATTAACTTCTAGTTACAGTGTCATACATTTGTTCTCATTCATGAAAGAGATTTCTAGTATTTGTGCAGTTAATCACAGACATTGTCCACCACAAGATTCACTGTTTTATACATTCCCATCTTTTAACCTCCAACTTTCCTTCTGGTGACATGCATGACTCTGAGCTTCCCTTTTCCACCACCTTTACACATGTTTCAGCACTGTTAGTTGTTCTCACAATATGCTACCATCACCTCTGTCCATTTCCAAACATTTAAGTTCACCTTAGTTGAACAGTCTGCTCATAATAAGCAATTGCTCCCCATTCTTCAGCCTCATTCTATATCCTGGTAACTTATATTTCATGTCTATGAGTATACATATTATAATTATTTCATATCAGTGAGACCCAAAAATATTTGCCTTTATGTGTCTATCTTATTTCACTCAATGTAGTGCCCTCAAGGTTTCTTCATCAACCCATTTCTTTTAAGATGATATTGTTCACACACCATATATTCCGTCCCAAGTAAACAATTGTTGGTTCCCTGTATAGTCATGTATTTATGTATTTAGCACCATTGCCATTCTCTATATAAGGACATCTCCATTTCTTCCACAAAGACGGGAAGAGTCAAAAAAGGTAGAGAGGCAAAAGAAAAAGAAAAGAGAAAGGAAAAACAATCAAAAAAACAAAACTTGATAGCTAGAAAGTGACAAAAGGAAAGATAGCATTAAACTAAAGTAGAATAAAGAGTCAGACAACATCCCCGATGCCAGGAGTCCCATAAACTTCTCCTATTCCCCACCCCACCCCCATATGCATTCAGCTTTCATATATTGCCTTTGCTATATTAAAGGAAGAATAATACAATGCTTCTGCTAACCGAAGTCTCCAGCTTGCATTGACTGTACCTTCCCCCAGTCCCACCCTATTTTTAACATCTTGCAATGTTGACATTCATTTGTTCTACCTCATGTAAAAACATATTTGTACCTTTTATTACAATCGTTGAGCACCCTAGGTTTCCTTGAGTTACACAGTCCCAGTCTTTATTGTTCATCTTTTGTTCTGGTGTCCCACATGGTTCCAGCCTTCCTCTTTCAACCATACTCATAGTCATCTTTGTTAAGTGTACTTACATTGATGTGCTATTATCTCCCAAAATTATTTTCCAAAGTTCTCACTCCTGTCTTTTCCTTTCTGTCTGCAGTGCTTCCTTTAGTGTTTCCTATAGAGCAGATATCTTGTTCACAAACTCTGTCATTGTCTGTTTGTAAGAGAATATTTTAAGCTCTCCCTCACATCTGAAGGATAGTTTTGCCAGATATAGGACTCTTGGTTGATGGTTTTACTCTTTCAGTATCTTAAATATATCACCCCACTTCCTTCTTGCCTCCATGGTTTATATTGAGAAATCTGCAAATAGCCTTATCAAGCTTCCTTTGTATGTGATGGATCGCTTTCTCTTGCTGCTTTCAGGATTCTCTCTTTATCTTTGATGTTTGATAATCTGATTATTAAGTGTCTTGGCAAAGGTCTATTCAGATCTGTTCTGTTTGGGGTATGCTGTGCTTCTTGTATCTGTAATTTTATGTCTTTCATAAGAGATGGGAAATTTTCATTGATTATTTCCTCTATTATTGCTTCTGCCCCTTTTCCCTTCTCTTCTCCTTCTGGGACCAGTGACATGTACATTCTTGCTTTTCATTTTGTCCTTAAGTTCCCAGAGACGTTGCTCGTATTTTTCCATTCTTTTCTCTATCTGTTCTTTTGTGTGTAGGTTTTCAGGTGCCTTGTTCTCTGGTCCCTGAGTGTTTTCCTCTGCCTCTTGAAATCTGCTGTTGTATGCTTCCATTGTGTCTTTCATCTCTTGTGTTGTGCCTTTCATTTCCATAGATTCTGCCAGTTGGTTTTTCAAACTTTTTATTTCTACCTTATGTATGCCCAGTGTTTTCATTATACAGTTCAGCTCTTTTGCTAATTCTTCCCAAAACTTTTTGAATTGACTTATTATTAGTTGTTTCAATTCCTGTATCTCAGTTGAAGTGTAAATTTGTTCCTTTGACTGGGCCATAGCTTCCTTTTTCTTAGCGTAGATTGTAGCTTTCTGTTGTCTAGGCATCTGGTTTCCTTGGTTACCCCAATCAGGTTTCCCCAGACCAAAATGGGCTAAGGTCCCAGAAGGAAGTAATTTTCAGTATCTGGTTTCCCTGAGGGTGTGTCTTAGAAAATTGGTGCACCCTGTGATGCCTCAAGTCATTGTGCTTTTCTGCCCAGCAGGTGGCACCTGTCAGCCTGTAACTCCAGACTGGTGTAAGGATGTATGTCCTGTGGCTTTTTTTCCCCAGGCTCTGGGATTTGTTTCTGAAAGGAAGGTGGGTAGTACAGCTGGGCCCCATCTCTTTCCTCTTGGGGAAAATAGACCCCCATAGGGAGAGGTTATTCGCATTTGAATGTCTCTCTCTGCCTGTGCTATCTCCACCCTTGTCTGGGTCAGAATGCTGGGAACTGAAAATGGCTGAGGCTTCTCCACTGAGCTGAAAAAGGGACATAAATTTCCCTTCAGGGCTAATCTGTGGTGACTCTCCAGCTCTTGAAGTTCAGTCTTCAGCCAAAGCCTCTGTCTGCTTGTTGGGGAATCATAGCACACAGTGAGCAGTTCACACGTGCTAATTAAAACCCCAGTTGGAGCTCAGCTAAGCTATATTCGCTTGCTGGGAGAGAGCTTCTCTCTGGCACCACGAGGCTTTGCAGCTTGGGCCGTGGGGGAGGGGTCTCCTGGTTTGGATCCACAGTTTTGACTTACAGATTTTATGCTGTGATCTCAGCTATTCCTCCCAATTCAGGTTGGTGTATGAGTGGATGGTCACATTTGTCCCCCTGAAGTTATTCTGGATTATTTACTATTGTTCCTGTTTTTTTTTAGTTGTTCCAGGGGGACTAACTAGCTTCCACTCCTCTCTATGCCAAAATCTTAGATCCTCCCCACTTCATTCTTACCAGCAGGTTTATCTGGGAGAAGGAGAAACCAGGGAATGAAGAAGGGAGGCAAGACACTGGTAAGGAATATAATGGATCACTTCACTGGCTCCTTTCCCAGAGTGAAGGAAAATTAAATAACCCACTATGTTTGGGAGACAGCCCGAACAATGTTGCTTACCTACTGCCTCTGAGATATAATTGGTAAAATTTTGCTTTTTGTGCCTACATTAATCATGGCACCTAAATACATGGGTACATAGGATCCCATGCTTTAGGTTGGAAGTGGATAAAGAAAAGAGTTAGAAAGAATGAGTTAATTACAGTTTCACAGACACAGGGATCTCCAGGCCTATAAGAGGGACAGCAACATGCATGTGAAATGAATAAGTCAAATAGGCCTCTGGTTATGAGCAGACTATATTACCTGAGGACCTTGAGAGAAGAGGCTATGTATGGACCATGAACAGCTAAAAAGATGTCCACTTGCAGCCTGAGGATACATGGAGATTAGCACAACTCAGTGAGTACCAGCTTTTATAGCACAGGAGGGAGAATCATTATCATCAGAGGTCAAGGTCAACTCAGTGGTCTCCCCAATACCTAGAAAATTTCTACGTTTACCTTGCATCTTACTTGGATAGAATTCTATTTTTGAACTTTAATTGGCTTATTTTTTTCCACAAATAGGGCTGATTTAAACCAAAAAGAACTCTTTTAATTTGAAAAATTGAGTTAGTTTGAATTGGAGCATTTTCCTTTCAACATAAGTTGGATTAATAGTAAGATTAAGATGAGCTATAGATATTATCCAAAGGAATATTTGGCATATCCTAACTGTAGCTTATCAATTTCAACCCAACACCCATTTTTAAATTGTGCATAAGAAAAAAAATTACACAGCCGTCCTCAAAAGAATTAAAATATCTTTGTAGCACAGATTTATGGAATGGTAACATGCATGTGGGAAGAAATTTGGCATAGATTCACTATATAGTTGCTATTATTATTTTTATGATAGTGCTGTTAAAAAAAGAATCATATGAACATGGAGTTCCTTTTAATCTCATCAATTATTAAGTCAGACTTCTTTATAAATGTTTGATGTTTAATTTTTAATGCTAGACAAATTCCAGATCAATGTAATGGGTCCCCAACTTTTCATTCATTTTACCAACAAGAATTATGTTATAAATATAATCACATAATAAATAAAATAGTATTCTTTAGCACCACCTAGCTTACTTTTTGAGAAATTCAAGCAATAAAATTTATCTCTTTACAACAACTGAATAATAAAAATTTTGAATAAAATAGCTACGAAGCTTTATGAAGATAGGTCAAAATGACTAAAAGTATTAATTTCATTTAAAAAATACTATGTGCACACTGTTGCTTTCACGTAGAATTAAGAGATTTGTCTTTTAGTGCTGTCACCATGTGTTCAGAAATCATTTCGCTGGTGCTAATTGCCAAGAAATACTACATTTAAAACAGTGGGAACATTCTGCTTAATTGCTCTTCAGTTGGTAAAAATCTTTAAAAGTAATGTATTTTTATTAATAAAGATTGAGAGCACTTTATAAAAATAATTCTTCAATGCTCACCACCTTTATAATATGAAACACATGCTATTGACATTGCCGTGATAAAAAGAGCTAAGTCATACAGAGTAGAGAAATCAAATTTTAAAAGTTAACCTATACATTGTTGATAAGCACACATATTCATAGGAAAATGGCATCTACTGATTATCAAATATTTTCTAGAAATAAAATATTTTGATCAATTTCCTGATTGTGGTACACTAATTTTTCTGTTGTTTTCTAATACTTTGCATTTCTGTGTCACTATTTAAAATTTTCTTCAGGGTATGTTGCTATCTATTCTGCTTGCAGTTGCCACTCTTCATTTTATTTTAAAGTAGCTGCCTGTTGCTATCTAATCTATGCTTGTTTCCAACCCAGCAAATCTATTTAGGAGAAAGCATAGAACTCTTCTAAATTCAAGATACGTGCTACTGTAATATATTGTATGAGATCACTCAAATGTTAGTTTAAAAATAATAAAAATAAGCAACAGAGATTTTAAAACCAACTGTTTTAAAAAGCTAGTAAGATGAATATTCGAGCAAATATTAAAATATTTTACATACTATATTTATAAATATATAATTTTGTCACCTTACCATAGGTAAACACCATAAAATATGATTAACAGTCTATTAATATTAGAATTTGCATAATATTTTGTTAAAATTCATAAATTTCAAATATTCCTTTTCAAAGAATGTATTTCAGATGTGGCTAGCTTAAGTTGAAATTCAGGATAAAATTTAATGTCAATCTAGTTATCAAAATTATATAGAATTTTAACAGATAAATTAACCAGTTTTCAAACTTATTCACCCATTCAATTATCCAACAAATATTTCTTTTTTTATTAGAAAAAATACAAGATTCCCATGTGCCACCCTATTATTAACATCTTGCATTGGTATGGAATATTTGTTAAATTTATAATAGCAGATTTTTATAATTTTACTATTAAATGTAGTCCATGGTTTAACTTAGAGTTCACTCTTTGTGTAGTGTAGTTCCACAGATTTTTTTTTAATATATATATAATTGAACATTTCCTCTTTTAATCAAATTCAGATATGTATTTCAATGCTGTTAATTATGTTCACAATGTTGTACTACCATCACCACCATACATTATCAAAATATTTCCATCATTCTAAATAGAAACCCTGTACATTTTAAGCCTTAACTTCCATTCCCAACTCCACTATATCTCCTGGTAACCCATATCCTAGATTCTGATTGTTTGAGTTTGCTTATTCTAATTTTTCCAAATCAGAGCATGCAATATTTGTCCTTTGGGGTCTGGCTTATTTCACTCAACATGATGTCTTCAAGGTTCATCCATGTTGTCATAATAAATATTTCTTGAACAGACATTATTTTCCAATAACTGTTCTGAATGCTTGGGATTCAATTATACCCAGTGCAAATAAAGGTACCCAATTTTAAAGAGTTTATATATTAACAGGGAGATACAGACACAACAATAAATGTAAACACACACACACACAGGAAATATATCAGGTAGTATTAAGTGTTTGTAGAGTATTAAAATAAGTGATGTGATAGTGACTTATGGATCTTTTACTTAGGCCCTTAGTTAGATGGACAGAAAGAGTACCATTTAGCAGAGATTTGAAGGTTAAGTAGATCGGCTGTATGAAAATGAGGGGAAAGAATTTTTCAGGAAAAGGGACTATCTATTGCAAAGTCCCTTTAAGTATTTGAAGGCTTGTCGTAGTTGAGGAACCAATGTGGATTTAGCATAGTATAGTACATAAGAAGAAAGGTGATGTGACATATGACTAGCACCAGATCCTTAAGGTTTTCATAAAACAGGGTAAGAAGTTTCAATCTCTCTCCCTGTCTCCTTTCCTTCCTTCCTTCCTTCCTTTTCTCTTTCTTTATTGTAATAGTCTCTCAGAGTTGACAATGGGTGATTATAAGATATGTAAGCACATGGGCAGAGTCCATATTTGTTTAGAGGTAGAATAAATGGAATTTTCTGTTGAACTAACCTGTGGTGCATTAGCAAAAGGGATGGAAGGAGAGGAACAAAATTGTCTTAGGCTTGAAACCCAGGTGCTAAGTTTCCTTGAACAATTGGATATTGGTGTTGCCTTTTATAAAATTGGGGAACCTGTCAGACGTACAGTTTAAATGATGCCAAATCAATATTTCTGGCTTGATTTTTCAATTTTGAGATGTTTATCTTGTTAAAGGATGATGGAATAAGCAATTATTGATGAGTCTGTTTTTTTGACTATAAGCCAGGGCAGAAGGTACAGTTTTGGAATCATTTGCACACACATGGTATTATTGTCTCCCTCGAAGCAAACTTATAAGCCTGCTTATACTTGTTTCAGTAAATGGTTTTATGAGATGAGAAAGCGAAAATGTTAGTTTAAATTTTATTATTTTTACCATGTAAAAAATGGCACATTGATATTAGGATATTTAAAGCTAAGTAGAAAGAAGAAAAAAAAATCCCTATTCTGACATCTGTGAGTAAAATAATTAGTATTTTGATATATGTATTTATAGATTTTTTATGCAAGAAACAAATGATATTGGTGAATATGTTCAGTGGTCAACATTGCTGCATTTTTTTTCATTCATAAGCTTTTCCCCCTTAACCCTAACAATAGTTCTCTTAAAGGTTATATATATCGCTATTCATTTATCATCCCAGAAATCCCTCCCCCCATCCACACACACTCCACGCTATTTTCTCTACAGGACTTAAAATGCAACAGTCTAGTGGATGACATAAGCAGAACTGAAATGTTGCTATAATGCACAAAGCTTAGCCAGACGCAGTGTAAGGGAAAAGCAGCATACGGTGCAAAATATTTCAATCAGCCACCCCTATGTAAATATTTAGCATTTTCTCTCTTAGCCCATTTTGCAGGATATAGTCACTCTTCTGTACTTAATTTAATTTACAGTATTTTGGTGATAGCCAGGCTTCCATGTTTCCTTACATTATCCTCTTAGCATCGGCCTTTTTTATTCCTCTATCACTGCCCATAAGATTAAAAAGTCTTTATTCTGGAGTAGAATCTTGTTCTTTACTCCATGTGCTGTCAACCTGCAAACAGCTCCGGAGTCTTATCTCATATTTATACAGAATGCCAAATCCCTTTCCCTTAATTGTCTCAGCTTGGGAGCCAAGAGTGCATAAAACAGCTGGTGGCAAGTGTGTATATGGCAAATAGGGGTAGGACAGACTCTATTTCTGAAAATCTAATGCGGTACTAAGAATCGTTTCAGTTAGGGGTTCTTCCCTCTGGAGGAAGCCAACACAATTGGTTCTGTTAAAACTCACTTACTGTACACAAGCACCTTCCAGATGGTAGCCTCTGACACCGCAGAGTGCCAGTGGCAGAGTTGTGGCTGTAAATACATACATGTGACTGTGATACCTTTTTATTAAGCAACTGAAAAAAAGCATTTAGGAAATGGAGACTTAGTAATTCTGCTCTTCAGACTCAGTGGTAATGCTGTGGGGCTTTGCAATTAGTGTAAAAACTAAGATGATCTTTGGTTCATTTGTGCATGTGTTAAGGGTCTATTTCAGTTCTCCATTGTTTTCCTATGAATGTGCAAAAAACATGCTTTTAAGCAAAACATGTTACAGATTTTTGCATATTTTGTTCATAATGCAATCTTTTGTTTGGGGGAGGCCTCTATTTCTAAAGCTGTGAAGTTAAATCATTTTGAAGTCTAATTCTAGGGGAAAGTCATTGTCTTTGTCCTTATATTTATCATATAAAAAATAAAAGGTCACATTTTATGTTCACCCGTTTTGTTGTTTTGTTCATGCTTTAAATTCCATCCATATATATTTCCTGTTGTTTTCACAATCAGATCCAAACTTGGATGAGTCATATGAAACATTAACAAAAACTGGAATACTTATATTAGTGGTAATGATACCAAGTGGGGACATGTTTTTCCTTGATTAGGTAAAGCGTTACTGGTGTTATTGTAAAATAAAGCTAGATTCCTAAAGAAAAGTAGTTGCAGATTGATAATCCATATATAAAACATGATATAAACATTTTTGTTTTTTTTAAGAATCCTCCTTTTCTGAAAGAGAACAGATTAAAATTAATAAAAAGTATAAACTTTAGAGGAATTCAAACTTACTACACTGGATAAACTAAATTGTACAAATGGTCTTTTGGCATATAAGACAAAATTTTTAAAGGTAGCTTGACTTTCTGTCTGGACTATAGAGTGCTGAGATTAGAACCCCAAGATTCTTGACTGGAGATAAATATCCCTTTGTAATATAAGTAACTCAACAATTAGCTATATACATAACAATTCCATTTATTGAATGTATTGAGGGTCTACTATGAGCAAAGCACGGCTGACATTCCAGGTAGAAATAATGGATGGCATAAATTAAAAGTCAGGCAACCTCTCTTTCACGTGACGTGTCTAATGGAAAAACAGGAAGACCAATTTCGTAATGAATTCGCCAAAAAGCTCACATTCAGGAAAGAGCAAAAAACTTGTCAATATAGAATATTATGAACAGAAAAAATGACTACAGCCTAGTTCCTCCAATTCTCTGTGACAAATTCATTTGATTTTTGAATTGCATGGAGACTATACATCCATCAATTTGCTTTTATTTGGAGATATTTCTGAGAGGGATTTTGCTAGACTGTTGTTGTGGAAATTACTTTTCAGAACTGCATATGCCAGAATGACATTCCTGGAATTTGTTTTTAAGAGAATGCCTTTGAGTTGACAAGGAAATACACAACATACCCCAATAAAAATTTATCTTCAAATCAAATAATAAAAAGTTGTTTCATGTATATTTTATATCCCTTCTTAACAATTTAAAATAACTTATATTTTTGCCAGATGTGTTTATTATATCAGTGCAGAGTTTTCTATTTCTCATGTGAAATAAGCCCATTTTGTATACTACACCATTGGGGAAATAACAAAGAAAAGTGAAAAAAACTAGCATTTATAAATTTGTCATAGTTTCTAGCTAGTAGTATCTCTACTGGGTGGTTCAGCCTATGTACTTCTCAGAGGGAAGAAGTGGATTTTGTACTATCTCTTCATTTATAGCCTTCAAAATATATTCAGTAATGGATATGTAAGAATGCTATGAAATTTGGGTACAAACAATAAAGTGTGAACATGTCAGAGTATGTACATATAAATTTATGCAGTAATAATTTTCATTCGTTCATGAGAAATTACAGAAACTGTTAAAGTTGCACGGTTTATATGTATATTGATTAGCAATCTTTATGAATATATGACATGCTATTATTTTAATAATTAATTGTTTTAATTTAATATTCAACTTCTAAGGAATAACACTGAAATAAACCTTATATTAAGAGAGATGAATTGTGATTTGGGGCTTATATTCCATAGAAAAAGCTCTGGTTCAAACTTAAAACTAATCTATACTTCAAGTATATGGAAATCTATTTTAGTTTATTTTTTGTTTCTTGCTTCTTTTTATAAATGTACTCAACTAACTCAACATTTGTATTGATTAACTGTTAGGAGATTGTGCTTAGAACAACCCAACTATAGAAAAATTTGTATTAACTAAATAATTCTGAATTGGTTGGGCTTTAGAATATAAAATAAAGGTTTTTGATTTAAAGAAGTATTACATTTGCTTCTATTTTATTTTTATTTCTTTTAAGGAATATCTTTAATATCCTTTGATATAATGATCCACGTAACAAATTCTGGTGTATTATATAGCGTAAGGTTGAAGGCCAAAATGAAAGCACAAATACAACGAATAATACTTTTCGAACATTTAGCAACTTAATACATTATTTTCCACATTTGAAATACAGATCAATCAAGAAATATCCCACTATACTATTTATGATGCAGATAATTTAAATTCAACATCATTGTAAAAACGTGAAAATAATTTGTCTATGCAAGGAAACCAACATTTTTTGTGTACAATTTAGTGTAGTATAGGAGAAAACATATGCATTTGATACACTTTGAAGTTTTAAGGAAGGATGCAGGAAATTTTATGAATTTTTAAAATTCATTTGTTATGTAATGAAGTCACACAAAATGCCAGTCCCTTGATCAGTTGCTGGCAACACAAAAATAAACAAGGAACTTAATATCTAATGACCTTAACTTGGTTAATGTAGAGAGCACATAAAACAATTTTATCATTTTATAAAGAAAAAATCAAAATTCAAGCAAGATTAGTGCTTAAGCAAAACTGACAGAGCACAAAATGTTATAGACAAGTTTAAGGAAACCATAAAGGACAATAACAGTGGGGGGAGATGAAGGGTGAAACAAGAGATGTTATCGTTAATACGCCTGAAAAGGCAGAGGGTAGGCAGGGTTGATGAAACTTAGAGAGAAAGCTTGCAAGAGTTATCTGGTGGTAGGTATGGCTTTTAGTTAAAGGACACTGCCAGCTGATGGTAAACCCAAAGGGAACGACTTGGAAACAATTAATAACACAGCCTCACTCTTTGCTCTCCCTCTGATTTCCCATTTGACTTCTGGTGCTCCACATTGGCTGAAATCAAATGTAAGCAAGAAGACAATGGGACCACATAAAACATACAAAACAAGTTAAAACCTTAGGACACTGAGCAACATACAGCAGGGTAGGGAGTGGATTTGGACAGGCAAATAAAAGGTGGACAACACAGCCGCCCTCTACACCCCAGCCTCTATTCCTGTTCTTTGTTCAAGTGAAAATATTGTGTTCCCAATACAAATTCTCATCACCTATTGTATAATCATAGCTGATGCTAATTTGATCATACTCCCACCTGAAATATAAAACATTAACGACCCAGTGTTTTCATATAATGTCATGAGAGAAGTGTAAGTAAATTTTTTTTAATGCAAAGCAAATCTACCATAGTCTCCTCTTTATACACAGTCAAAGAGCCTAATATTATATTCATAGCCACTTTCTTCCATCACCTACTCCAGGTTTCTCTTATCCTCTGCCAGCCTCTTAGTTTGACAGGATCCTTGGAGACCCAAATCTTCATTCCCGTGTGACATGAGTCCTTGGGGGTCCTGTCTTTACTGAGTTGCCAAAGCATTTTATTGGGACTATTGGAGATGGCAAATTAAAAAGCACTTCAGGAAGTCCTATTGGTTACGAAGACTTCATTGTCCCTATTGTGAAATGAGTCCGTTTCTCCCCAGTACAGTTGGTGCAACAATGCTTTCCTTTGCTGGCAGGCTCATGGCATGAGGACCTCCAAAGGCCCTGATGAAGTCTCAGCTCCCAATTTTCAGAAATGTGACTGGCTTCTCCACAGGGAAGCGTTCATCCATACGTCACTAGGCTCTCCCAGCTGACTATGGTCAGAGGGAACAAAAGCAACATTTTCTCCAGTGAGTTAATGTTTTAATAGCTTGATGAGCCCCGCCCCCCCAATTCTTTAATCCTTTATTGTTCTACGATACCATTGCCTTAAGGAATATGCCTAATAACATGGGACAGAAACTCAGCCAAGTGGGATCCTTCCTTAAATAAACTTTTAGTTGTCATTTTCCCATGCCAGCTGCCTCAAGATGACAGAGAATAGTAAGACGAAAGAACTGTGTGAGAATGAACCTATTTTCTTTTACAGTGTTGTCATGTTTTCATAAAGTAATCTCTTTAAAACTCAGATCTGATTATAACTTTCCTGTTTTAAAGCATTCAGTGACTTCTCATTGCTTCTAAAATAAAGTCCAAACTCCTTAATATGAAAATAAAATTTACTTAAGATTAATATTTCATTTTATTTTTACTTTATTATCTCCCAGAAATTTCAATTTAATCTATCTATAACATAGATTATACCAATGGCATTTATTTTCTTAGTTTTTCAGACTTTTGCCTATAGTTCTAACTCTTCCCCAAATACCCTTACTCACCATTTCTATTTAGCTAACCACCCATGTTACAAATTTAGTTTCAAGCCTACCTCTCCTAAATTTGCCAGTCCCTGAAGGCAAGAATAAATGTCTTCCTCTCCTGCATCTTGTTTTAGTTTGTTGAACTCTCTCTGAGAGCAGTCAATACACATATTCTGTATTATGAGTCCATGTCTCACTCCTGGTTTTTATTTAAGCTCCTTGAATCCAGAGATCATTTAATGTCATTTTGTAAACCATGTTACCAAGCCCAGTAGGTTTTCAGTAGTTATTTGGTTAATTTAAATTAATTTAATATTGTGTGTATGTGTATACACTGAGTGCATGATCAAAGCATAATGATAAATCATTTTATTATAAAATGTTATAATGTGTTTGTAATTTGTGGGGGGGGTGGTGGAATCTATGTCATAAACAATGTACTTTTGTGGTCCTATTTGCATTCTTGATTCTATAAAGCATATTTGATCCTTTTCTGCTATCAACCTTCACAGAAGTGGATGCTCAAAGTAGAGAGGCAAAACATCTTCAAAGTCTCCTGCTGCCTTAGAGAACACTGAAAATATTTTTTAATAGGTTAGTAGGTACTTAGAAATTATTTGTTATCAACGATGATTAAATCAGCAAACATTTATTAAAATGTGGATAAACCTACACTTCAATAGGATAATAGCATCTTCCTGTTAGAGAGCAGAAATCATTGCTACTTAGCAGTATTTAAAGCATCTGTAACCATCTAGTTCTACAATAAATTTTGCTAATTAAAAAAGGCACAGTATGAAAAATGTTTTAAGATTCTAGATAATTGTATGAAACACACATTTGTATATATTTTTCTCTTATTATGTTATTTTTTGCAAAGTATTTACCCAATAATTATGTGAAGGTGAAACTGAAATTTTCAGTTTCCAAAAAAATACTGAAAACTCCCACATATTTCCAAAAGATCAGAAATAATTTGGTGGGAAATAATGTAAAATTGACGGGATATTATAGTTTTTATTAGCAATAAAGGGGATTATAATGTGCACAGATGTAGTGTCAACTAAAAAGGTTAGTATTTGAGATAATCTTAAGCTTTTATGTGTAATTTTTATTATGTTTTAAACTTAATGTTCTTTGTAATCATATTTTGGCACTAAGTATGGAGGTGATGGTGAGGATATTCAAATTTTCTTCTTGACTTAACTTTTAAAGGCTTATCTATCAAGCATAATTATCAGTAAATATAAATGTTTTGGTAATTAGAAAATGTGACAATTCATATATATAAATTTTACATATTCATATATAAAATACATGTATATATATATATATATATATATATAAAATGAGTTTACACGTTCATTTCCTCATTCATCAATCTTTAATTCATTTTTGTTGCTCATTTGGCAAACACTTATTCTACTGACTATTCAGTATTGGAAGAGACTCTGGGAACAAAATTATAAACCAAAGAAACAGAGACACATACCTCATTATAATGCTTAATGTCCAATAGGAGATCAAAAAAAAAAAAAAAACAAAACTATAGACATTTCATTTTTACCTAATGGATGGATGGATGGATGGTTACATAGGTAGATAGATAGATAGATAGATACATAGATACATAGATAGATACATAGATAGATGAGACATACATGTATAGTTAATTAGATTAAATTTTATGAAGGAAAACTAAAGAAAAATATAAATGATTACAAAAGAAATATTTATTTCAGTTTTGTGAATCAGATTAGGCCTATTTGAAAACTGGAAGGCTATAGGAGGTAGCCAAGTGAAGGTTGTGGGGAGGAGCATTCTGTGGAAAGGGAATAAGAGTTTCTTTGGTGTGACAAATAATTTTTTGTTTTCAAGGAACTGATAAAAGGCCACAGTAGCTGTGGCTTGAGCAAGAAGTGGAAAGTGGCAGGAAAGAGAGTAGATTGAAAAGCTAGGTAAGAATATAAAATGGCAAAGAAATAGGGTATAAACATGCAAACTTTGTGAACTTGCTAAATAACTATGGGAAATTATTGCAGTGGTTGAACCATAGAAAGGTTGGAATATAATGTTTACTGAAAAATCACTCTACTTTATGGAGCTAAGATTGGAACAAGGGCGACACGGAGGCTTGAAGTGATGCAAGATGGTGGTGCCCTCATGGGAATGGTGGTGGAGCTATGGAGAATAGTAGGTGTCTGTACTTTAGATGATAGATGTCTATAAATTGATGATATTTTAAAGGCCAAAGTATGGAGGAAATGAACAGATAAGAATATGTCATAGATAATCCCAGCTTTTAGAACCAACTTGTTAGATCAAGATATAATTTACCGAAATGGAAAACACAAGAAGACTAAATTGCTTCCCTATATTGGTGGAGGGCAGGTTGTAGGCTGAGGTTGTGGGCATGGTAAAATAGGAGATGATAATGCAGGACTTTCTTCTGCCATTTTGATGTTTTGTCTTTGCTAGTCTGAACATATTAGTTCTAAATGGCTAAGAAATATATGTACAAGTGAAATTGTCAAAATGTAGTTGAATATATGGTCCAGATTTTCATAGATAGAAGATAAGATTTTGAGAGATGATAATAGATGGTTCTAAAGACTTGAAAATAGATGAATTCACCAAAATATAGACATGAGAAAATAAGAGGGTCCACTACAGCATACTGAGAAATGTCAGTATTGACATATCAAATTCATTAGAGCTAGAAAATGAAACTGAGAATAAATATGGAATATGATAGAGATTGAGAGAAGAGACTTTTTCAAGAAGCAATGTTTGGTCAAATATATTGTATGTTAAGTTGTCAAAATGACTGACTAAATAAAGTTGGGAAATAACTCCAACATATAAGGTTGCTGGTTACTTTGTTTATAACCCAAGCAAAGGCATATGTAATTTGCCTTCGAGTATCATGCCCAGAATAAAAACTAAGGAGGATATGAAATATTAATGAATTACACTGCATCAATAGATTTTAAAATAAAACTTTAGAGAAAAAGAAAATAGCACATGTGTTTTCTTTTGAAATGGAATTGATCTATAGCATTAATTGAACATAGGAATTTTTTACATTTAATCAGTCTTTATAGAGTTACAACATTGCATGAAGTTATGAAAAAGAAATATGAGATTTTTATCAATTCTATTAAAGAGGCACAGTATAAAATCTCTTAGCTTTTGATGGTCATATGTAGAGATATAAAAAAGTTAACACTTGCATTAAATGGTTTGTAACAGGTAAACTGCTGAAATTCCCCAATGTTTTAGAATGAGAGTTAAATTTAGTATGGATAAAACCTTAAATGACATTCAGAACATAAAAAAGAATATTTTTTTTCAACAATTCCACGTTTTGCTTAGGATGCATTTATGTTTAATAGCAATTACCTGAACCAAAACAAAAATTAATCCTCATTTCATCTGGAGTTAAAAAACAAAGATCTATGTGGCTTTAACAAATTCAAAGGTAGAGATATGTAGGATTCTGTTTCCTACCAACTCCATTATTGCAGGAATCCCTAGAAAAGCTCCAGTCTTACAAAAGCAGCTGCTTGTGTTTAGTGATAATCCTCTGTACTATTAGTTGTGTCTTTTGGGATAGGAAATTGATTACTTAACCTTAGCATAGTGAAGGCTTTGTATGCATCTCACCTTCTGCCTTAGACAGTAAATCAGTTATGTAAACAGTGGAAAATAATTAAGAGTACACTGATGTTTTAGCTTGATTAGAAAACCTGATAGAAATTTTTCTTTAAAAAATAAGGCATTTACATTTTTTCCACAGCAAGTTAAAATTAAAATGCTGCTGCTTTAAATATATTTTATGGTGAAATTTTATTATTTTGAAAGCACCGTAATAAACTCTTAGCAGAAACAGTTAATATCAGAAGGCGTGACATTGAATAGAATTAAATATCATGATGCCAATGTTTCTATCCAATGGGAGAGGTGCTTTTCAGCTTGTAAATACACAGGGTATGACACTATATATTCATAACTTAAACAAAACAGACCAATTATGAAACAAAGAACTGGAAGCTTTCTTTTAATTACATTTAGCTAAAGGCTTTCAGCAATCTGTTAGTAATGAAGATCTAAAAGTTAGTGTCAGGACTGTGGGAAGATGGCAGAGTAGGAAGCTCCTGGAATCAGTCCCTCCACCAACATGACTATTGAACTCGCAGGAACAGTCTGAATCAATTGTTTTTAATCTCTGGTTCTAGAGGAATGGTGTGCAGCATCCACAAAGGAGTGGTGGGAAGACACTGGTTAGTTGCAGTAAGTACTGGTGAGTTTCACTCTTCTTGCAACAGCTGTGATCCCCCATCCTCATGGCAGGCAGCAGTGGGAACTGGGGCTGGGCTCCTGGTGCAGCTTGCTGATGCCAGGGTGGGACACAAACACCTAGTCCTCCAGTGGTTGTGTTGTCTGATCACTGATTGCTGCTTTTGATTATCTACCTTAGATCACAGGGGTCCAGCTCTGAAAGCAACCATTTGTCCAAACCCCTCCTGCTGTAAAGGCAGCAGAAGAATCTTAAAGATCATAACCTCCCTCAAAACTACAGAAAACATTTAAGGAGCTATATTAACTAGGCAAGTGCTGAACAAGAAACCACAGCTTTGAAATCCACAGAAAAAAGTGCTGGGGCCCTTGCTCACACCTCCCTCACACCCTCACAACACTGGGTGCAGCCAGCTTGCACTCTCATCATGGGTCCCTGGCCTTATTCTGGAGGGATCAAAGTGGCCTCTGTGTGCAAATTTGTGTGCAAGTATGCTAGTGCCAATCAATTGGGTGGACGTCTGAAGGACTTAACCCAGGAATTTGCTTCAGGCTCATCCTCCCAGAGTTTGCCCTGATGGCAGAGACGTGGCTTGCAGACAGCTGGGACAGTGAGAGAAATAATTAAGTTGAGTGGACTGGGACAAAGGACTACCTGCATCAGGTCACACAAGAGAGCACCCAGAAGGAGGTGAAAATCTATTCAGAGAGTAGAGGGGGTTCACTTGAATTCCTGTTAACTGTAAATGGGGAACTTCTAAGGGCAAAAGCAGGCACAAGCCCAAGAAAAGAAGCAGGTTCTATGGCTCCAGTCAGGCTAAGATAAGTCAGAGAACATCCTGCCCTACTATTTGCACTGAGCTGATCTTGGTAGATGGGGTAAGTTGTAAAGAGCCACCAACCAAAGCAGAGCCAATTTGCAAAGACAGTAAAAGGTGGTTTTTGCTTTGGTTTGTTTGTTTTGATTAGCCCCTGGCATTCAAGAAATCTCTCTCATAGCAATAGCTGGATGCAAACTTAAGGAATAGACAGCTGTGGGACTAAATACCAGAGTTAACACTTTAAAATATTAAAATGTATAGTAGGTAACAATATACTACAATACAAACAAAACAGGAAATGATGCTCCATCCAAAGAAACAAGATTAAAATCCAGAAATTATCAATGAAGAGGACCAGACTTTGAGCTCACTGGGCAAAGATTTTTTTTAAAAGCCTCAATATGCAAAAGAGATAAGGGAAAGCATTGAGAAAGAAAGGATATGAGGAAAACAATCAATGAAGAATATGGGAATCAGTTTGAGTTTCTCAATAGGAACCAAACAATTACTGGAGTTGAAGAACAGAATAACTGAAATGAAAAATTCCATAGATGGATTCAACCAAAGATTGTATGTGCCAGAATAAAGAATCAATGATCCTGAAGACAAAATAATTGAAATGATGAGGAGCAGAAGGAAAAAAAAAAAACATAGAAAAGACCAAACAAAGCCTAAAAGTTCTGTGGGACACCTTCAAGTGCACCAATATTTGCCTTATGGGAGATGCAGAGGAGAAGAAAAAAGAGAAAGGTACAGAAGGAATATTCAAATAAAGGCAGGAAATGAAATTTACTGAATGAAACACATGAAAATGCATTCAAGAATCAGAATGAACCCTAAACATGATAAACTAGAAGATAACTATTCCCAGATACATAGTAATCAAGCTGTCCAATGTCAAAGTCATGGAAAAAGTTCTGAAAGTTTCAGGAAGAAAGCAATATGTTATGTGCAAAGGAATCCCAATAAGACTAAATGCCAATTTCTCATCAGACCCCATGGAGGCAAGAAGACAGTGGCACACAATATTTAAGGTGTGAAGGAAATCAAGTGCTACCAAGAATTTTATATCTGGTAACACTTTCTTTCAAAAATGAGGGAGAGATTGAAACATTCGCAGATAACCAAACCTGATATAGATTATTACCACAAGACCTGCTCTCTACAAGCAATGTTAAAGGAGATTCTTCATACCGAAAAGAAAGAACACTAGCCAGTGGATCAAAGCAGCATAAAGAAATAAAGACCTCCAGTAAAGGTAACCATATGGGTAATTATAAATGCCAGTACTATTGTAGTATATTTTACGTATGTAACTCTACTTCTTATTTCTTACAGGTGCTAAAATGAAAACACATAAAAAAGTAATTAGAAACTATGGCTTTGCACATGCAATGTATATATATATATAACTTTTAATATGTCCAAAAATGGTGGAGTAAAGAGAGTTATAGGAACACTGTATATGTATGCTATTGAAGTTCAGTTGGTATCAAATAAATTATGATTATTGTAGATTTAGGATGTTAAATTTTAACCCATGATAAGCACACTGAAAATATCTGATATACATATATGGGAGTGACTCTAAATAGTACAAAACAAAAAAGCTAATAAAAGTAGGAATTAACACAAGATTGGGGGTGACAAAAGGTATAAGACTTGCAAAGACAAAACATCAAAATGGCAGAAGAAAGTCCTGCATTATCAATTGTTGCTTTAAATGTAAATGGATCAAACTCTCCAGTCAAAAGGCGGAGATTAGTAGAATAGATAAAAAGCATGACCTATCTGTATGTTATCTACAAGAGACTCATGTTAAATTAAAAGACATAAGTAGATTGACAGAGAAAGGATGGTGAAAATATATATACCATTTAATTAGTAGCCACAAGTGAGATGGAGTAACCATACTAATATCAGATAAGATATACTTTAAGTAAAAGTGTTATGAGGGACAGAGACAGTCATTATATACTGAAAAAGGGGTCAATGAAACAAGAAGACATTACAATTATAAATATTTATGCACCTAACAGAAGAGCCCCAAAATCTATGAAGTAAATATTGAGAAATTTGAAGGAGAAATAGACAGTCATACATTAATTGTAGGAGACTTCTATATGAATTTTCAATAATGGATAGAACATCTAGACAGAAGACAAAAACCAGAAGACTTGAATGATACTATCAACCAACTAGTCCTAACACACACATACACACACACACATACACATAAAACACTTCATCCCACAGCAATAGAATAGACATTCTTATCTAGTGCACATGGATCATTCTCTAGGATAGACCATATGTTTGGTTACAAACTATTCCTCAATAAATTTTGAAAATATGCTCACAAGATGAACAGGCGACATTTTGTATGACTGCATATAATACACTCTTTTTGCTCTAAATCTCCGTCATCTCCTCCTGCTAAAACTCTTACTTCTTACAAATACTCATGCTACAGATCTGCTACCTGTGAATTTCCTGTTCATTTGGTGAATCTGATAATGGACTATTTGTCTTTGTATTGGCCACTTTGGGTATCTTAATATAAACAAAATTGTGCAATTGAGAGTCACATTAGGAAAAAAAGATCCAAGTTTTCCCAGAAAAAAAATAGCATTCTTTAATTAATATGCTGAAGCTTCTAGATGACAACAACCTTCCACAATAGCTTCACCTAAGGATTCATTTTAAAGAAAGATCAAAAGGCCAAAAACAAATCAAAGATAAATAAACTCCATATAGAAACTATCACCCTTCCCCCATATCTGACCTAAATGGATCATTCTTCAAACCTTTTTTAGCCCTTTCCTTTTCTTTCTGACCCCCCCAGGAAAAGTAATCTAGTCCAGACTCCCCTAAAAGTTAAAACTTCTACTGAACTTGACATGCCCAGGGTAAACTTTAATCTCTGAACTCAAGCAGAATTTAGAGCAACCATAAAAGAAAAAATTCCCTAAACACAAACTAGACCAGGAAATATTCATTTAAAAAAATTCCTAAGGATCCCTCTTTCCATAGTAAATATGAGGGTCTGGGAAAACAAAAAACAAAAAACAAAAAACAAAAAAAAACCAAACACACAAACAAACAAAGCCAGAAAATAGGACAAATTTTCTACAAGGGCAAAGAATACCTTAAAATCTCCTTCTCATTAGTGGTGGGACAACTTTAGCCCTCATATTAGGTAGATAATACTGATTTATCCCATCTGCCCAAAACGCAATTCCAATAAAAAAATAAAAGTAGAACAAGACCAGAAAGCCAGTGCTATTATATAAACTAGAGAGTTTTATATCTCTGTGTTTTGTCTTTTTGTGCTTCTGATTCTGATTCATGGATAAAAATTTTAAGATATAAATCTATTTGTGTCTGTCTCTATGTTTATATACATAAGTTATCATATATATATATATATATTTATAAATGGTATCTCCTTCCCTCCAAATGTCATTACCAAATTAACTTATAAAATTCCTTAAAGAGTTCTATTCAAATTGACTTAAAAATAAATAAGCACTTATACAAATTAAATACACATAAAACTCCAGAAATAAAAAAAAATAAAACAAACTAAACCTGTACTACTTCAAATGTCAAGGTTTAATTAAAAAAAAGCTGTGCCTCCTGAGTTATCAATATTAAGTACAACACAAGCAATTGGTTTCATTGACTTGAGTGTGTTCTTCCTAAATTTAAAGGGGTTTATTAATAAAATAAGCTAGTAGTATATCTGCTAAATATTTAAGATAAAATATAAATTTGCATTTATGCAAATTCAGTTATTCTGAAAAACTTTATTTCAACCCTTATTATATTTATAATATGCCAGCATAAAAACCAGTTTCCAAGATCTTTTTGGTAACTAAAATAAAGTATGCAGAATGTCTTTTTAATCACGAGAAAGAGGAATCTTGTTCCGAAGTAAAATGACTGATTAATCCTTGATGAAAAGAGTGAAAGAGTAGGAAAAAACTTGAATCCATATTGAAAAATAATTAAAAATTCACTCAAAAAATTATTTGTCATGCTTAAAGCTGGCTAAGATTTGATAGGCTTATTTATAAGATTTTTGAAAGAATTTTCATATCAATAATATATTTATGCAAAACAAATTTTTTCCTCTGTTAAAATGACAAATTTTTCTTGTATTATAAGTCTTCTCTTAGTGAGAAGTCATAAAAGATTTTTCTTACCCATCTCAGTAAGCTGCCTAAGAGAAAGATACTGTATCTTAATAAAATAATTTCCAATGCTTTATATTGAACTTCTCATCCTTTCTTGTTTAGAAAAACAAGTCTTTTCACTTGTAAAACACTAGGGATTTTTTTTACAGTCCCATCAACTCTTCTCTTTATTTTTAAAATCTTTTATTCTCACCTTAATTAAATAAAAAGTCAAGTATTTCTTAGTGACCTGTAATCCTATTTAACCAAGTGTTCAAACCTCCTGACCACTTTGAGCTGTTGCCTTCCAAAAATCAAATCCTAAATAAAATTTCTTAATTTCAAACTCTCTGGGATTTTCCAGTGGGTTCTTGAAAGATAACAAAGGATTTGTTCTTTCACCTTATTAAAAAAAAAGGTGTTGCTGACAGGGCGACGCTGAAAAGAGACACAGACACAAAGTTAAGATTTAAGGGAGCAGGGGACCCACTGCATCTCGTGCTCAGTGGGTGCTGATGCACCTGTGCGCCAGTTATTTATTCATTTGTTACACAAAGCTAGACTACGCTACATGATCAAAAGCATTCAGGGTCTCTCAGATATTAATCTTTACATCCTGCTGCGGATAAGAAGGAACAGTCTGGGGTCAATGGTTAACGCTGCTGTCATAGTCACAAGACACACATCTTTACAGGGCGTGCCTACATGGCGTTCCATGCAGGCTTGTGGCCCAGTGTTCCAGGCCACCACCCCAGACATGGTCTAAGTGACATGAAAAGCTTGGTTCCCCACAAAAAGGTGCTATAAATGGTTGGGTTTATTTACTATGTTATGAGTTACGTAAGAGGTATCAAATTAAAAGGTATTTTCTAACCTTCTAAGGGTTAAATTTACATAAATAAAATACTATTAATATAACTATTTCATAACTTACATGAAGTTCCTATAAATTTGTCAATATAATTAAATAATAATATGCCATTTCAATTGTGTCTAAGAGCCTCCTCCTGTATGCCTCTTTGTTGCTCAGATGTGGCCCTCTCTCTCTAGATAAGCCAACTTGGCAGGCAAAATCACTGCCCTCCCCCCTACATTAGATCTGACACCCAGGGGAGTGAATCTACCTGGCAACATGGACTATGACTCTGGGGGAGGAATCTAGTCCTGGCATAATGGGATGGAGAACATCTTTCTGACCAAAAGGGGGATGTGAAAGGAAATGAAATAAGTTTCAGTGGCTGAGAGATTCCAAAAGGAGCTGAGAGGTCACTCTGGTGGGCACTCTTATGCACAATATAGACCACCCATTTTAGTTTCTAATGAATTAGAATAGCTAGCAGTAAATACCTGAAACTATCAAACTACAACCCAGAATGCATGAATCTTGAAGATGATTGCATAAAAATGTAGCTCATGAGAGGTGACAGTGTGATTGGGAAAGCCAAATGGACCACACTCCCCTTTGTCCAGTGTATGGATGGATGAGTAGAAAAATGGGGGCCAAAAAAAAAAAAAAAAAAAGCACCCAGTGTTGTTTTTTACTTTAATTTTTCTTTTACACTGTAATTTTTATTCTTATTATTTTTGTGTGTGTGGTAATGAAAATGTTCAAAAATTAATTTTGGTGATGAACACACAAATGTATAATGGTACTGTGAACAACTGAATGTATGCTTTGTATGACTGCATGGTATGTGAATATATCTCAATAAAAATGAATTAAAAAAAAAACTAACAACAACAAAAAATATGTATATATATACCATGTTATAATTTCAGTTTTTCTTAAAAAAATTAAGTGCCACAAAACAACCAAAATTCCTTTTCAGTTATAATTCTTTACTCTGATGCTTCTCTAAAAGTACTTGTAAGCAACTACAGGACAGGAGCACAACACTGTGAATGAATTTAACAGCACTGAATTATCTATTTGAATTTGATTAAAAGGGAAATTTTAAGATGTATATGTGTTCTAGAATAAAAGTTGTAAAAAAATATAAACAACAAAAAATACATAGGACTATACAACACAAACAAGGAAACCAATTATAAATGGTGGACTCTAGTTAATAGTACAATTATAAAAATATTCCTTCATGAATTGTAACAAATATACCGCACCAATTCAAAGTATTTCTAAGAGGGTGGTATATTGGAACTCTGTATTTTATGCATGATTTTTCAGTAAACCTACCACTTCTCTAAAAAGGGCTATCTCCCTTTCCAACAAGGCCAAATATACTTTTTTTAATTATCTCACTTTTCTTTCTTTTGTGCCTCATCATCTCCTCCTAATCTTTATTGCCCTCTCAATATCTTTTGGGTCCTATTTAAAGTGACTCCTTTCCCTTTGGTTTTTCTCTTTTCATCTTACCTAATCCTAACAACAGCTACAGCTACTCATTTTAAGGGTATCCTTAGATTAACTCAAACAGTTGTCACTCCCTAAATCTATATTCTTGGATAAAGAAAACAGGACAAATAAAACTGGCTGCACATCTGCTTGAAAAAAAAATAGGCTACTTGATTTCCTGGGTGTACCCCTTGGCAAAGGGGACTTATTTTCAAATATTGGTTTGGGTGCATGGTTTCCTTTGTTCAGAGATATCCTAATAGGAACACATTGTCTTTTTAGTGATAATGCTCACAATATCCCTCATTCATTGTCTGTTCTGTTGATTTTTAAATACTATTGCACAGCCACTAAGCCAGCAAATAATACAACTGTGACTTCAACAAAAACAATATTAAAGTGACCCTGCAAAGCCTTGGAAAACTGAGCTAATGAGCTATGGATAATTCACAAGCCACAGAAAAGCAATTTGTATGTAACATATAATAGGAAGAATACAGAAGAATAAAACTATGCATATGCATACACATACATAAACCAAAGAGGAAATATGCAAAGGTACTAAGATTATTTTCCTGTACTTGTCAACAAGGTTCTAATTGTTATCTATGATTTATTTCTTCTTTTGTTCTTTCCATATTTCCCTGACCTCGGTAAAATCTTTGAATGGTAGGGTTCTTTATTTATGGGTTTAGTTAAACTTCATTTTTGAATGGTCTGGCTTCTCAAAATGTCTGCCTTTTTTGGATTTTGTATGTGCCTGTTAATCTGTACTATTGGTATAGAAGTACTAAGAAGAGTCCCAGAGAACTCACCTCTGGTTTTCAGATGGATTCTAACTTGTTCTCATTGTATAGCAGCAACCCAATTTCTCCTGGGTGATCAGGATTAATCACTTGAGCCAGTAAACTATGTGGATTTAGTGGCATAGGGATCCCAAAATCACCAGGTGGTGGTCTCATCTTCCAATTCAATGTTGTGTACATTACTGAAAGTATTACCCAACTGGGATTTGGGACCTCCAAACTAGAACTAAAAGTTGCTGGTATAGGAAACAAAACTTTGAGAGTGGGTTATTAGGAATAATAGAGAACCCACACCATTTTCACCCCTTGATCCCAGACCTATGAATTCTGGCTATGGAGGAGACAGCATTATATCTATGCATCATATATATCTATTGAAAGCATGTACTTTATCTTGTATGTCAAAACTCCATTTATTCAGTGTACTGTCTTCTGATTGGTGCCATAGTTAAGTCTTAATTAAGGCATTTTACTTTTTAATTAGGCCGGATGGTTCTGAGTGATTGTATTTGTGTTCAGATAAGTTAATTTCATGGGTGTGATCCCATTTCTGATCTGAGCCCATTTCTTTTGCTGTGAAAGGAATTTCTTGATCAGAAACAGTGCTCTGCAGAATACCATGAGGATGCATTCTGTGTGTCCACTGATTCTGCTGCATATCCAGAATATGTGTCTACAGTGAGGATGAATCTCTGCCTTTCCATGATGGAAGAGATTCAATATATTCAGTCTGTCACAATGGGGTTGGCTGATTCTTTGGGTAATGGTGTCAAATGATGGGCTCTTTATTAGACTCTGATACTGACAGACCATTGTTAATCCCATTAATAGTTTCTGTCTCTAACACCATGGCTGCTTTGTTTGTAAGTCAGTTGAACAACTTCTATGATGGCTGGGGAGAGTCTGGCTAACATTGGCAGAGCATATCATATTGTCCACTTGATTCCTAAGGTGCTCGGCTTCTCCTTTGTGGCTACCACAACGTTGGAGTAGAGTGACACTGTAAAGAGATAGAGGCAGGAAGTCACTTCCTTTTCTATTTCTCTTGTGATATTTCTATTTTTTTCTTTTATTAAGTGTGATTGTTGAGGACTGTTGGTGCTCAAATCAGTGGATCTCCCACACTTTTCCAATCAGAAGGATGCTTTCATGGCAGTTATCAGTTACTCTCTCCTTACTCTTTGTTCCAGTTTGCTAATGCTGCTGCTAAGCAACATACCAGAAATGGATTGGCTTTTATAAAGGGGGTTTATTTGGTTACAAAGTTACAGTCTTAAGGCCATAAAGTATTCAAGATAAGGCATAAATAATCACTGAAGGATGGTCATTGGCATCCAGAAAACCTCTGTTAGCTGGGAAGGTTTGTGGCAGGTGTCTGTTTGTTCCCAGGTTGTGTTTCAAAATGGTGTTCTCTAGAATGTTGCTCTTGGGGCATTTTGTCCTCTTTTAGCTGCAGCTCTTCTTCAAAATGTCACTTTTAGCTGCTCTGAGGTCCCTGTCTGTGAATTCCTTTATACAACTCCAGTGATCCAATTAACACCCACCTGAATGGGTGGGGTAACACCTCAATGGAAATTATCCCATCAAACATTTCACTGACAGGTGATTGAGTCACATCTCCATGGAAACACTTAATCAAAGAATTCCAATCTAATCAATACTAATATGTCTGCTGCACAAAATTGCATCAAAGTTAATGGCATTTGGGGGGACATAATACATCCAAACTGGCACACTCCAGGAGTCTTTGTCATCACAAACTCAACCTAAACTCTCAGGGTACACTTTCCCTGTGCTGTTTCTACAAACAACTAGTGGCCAGACTTTTGGACAACCATTTCCCTACCTAGCAAGCTGCTTCTACAGCCCCTCTCTGGCTGTGCCTTCAGTCAAATGTCTCCCTACAGCAGCCACTTCCATGGCAGCTCTGGCTACACCCTGAAGCAACTCTCCCCAACCCTCTGGCCACTTCTACAGGTGAGGCCTGCCCTGTCCACACATTGTGGCAACTGTAGGTCAGTGACTTCTATAGGATAGATCCAGCCTGCTCATTCAAGGAAATTTCTTGGCCACCGGTAGTTTTTTTGTTTCTGTGGTAGTCAAGCCCTCTGAGGAGATTTGAATCTCAGACTCTGTGTAGGGTCCTTCTCCTTTGCTCACCACTCTTCCTCATTTTATGGAGACTAGCTTCACTTTTGCATTTGCTAATTCTGACACCTTAGAGTACTTTATAACCTCATTTAGTAGTCAAAAGCCTTTGTTTAGTTAAGCATTTTTAATATGAAATTTTCCTTGCTAAACTTACAAGTGTGTTTTATCTTTCCCACTGAAACTGACAGATAAAGAATTGAAACTAGGAGTGGTCCCAGGATACAGCCTCTCAAATATGTGACTGAATTGATTTGGTCATGTCCTTAGACTTCAGCATAGTGCTGAGCTCCTTGCAAATGAGAACTGAGAAACTTACAATCCATTATATCAAGTGGCTTCTCAATTTATTGAGTTATCACCTGTGGATACAAGTGACAAAATCCAAACTCAAGCAAGCGCCTTTTGCATTTTGCCAATCTGATAGGCAAGATACAGTGTATAAGCTTAACTTTAATTGGCATTTGTCTTTAACTATATCTTTTAATTTACCTTTTGTTGTTTATTTCAGTGTTTCAACTTAGAATGCCATTGCAAGAAGACTTATTTTTCAAATTCTACTCGAAACAGGTATTATTTAAAATATTGATTTAAGTACAATTAGGCAACTACTAATGAGTAAGATATATTTCAAAAAGACACATTGTTCTTGTAATACATAGTTGTCAGATAAAGAAGTAATATATGAAACATTGAAAAATATTTATAGAATTAAGGAGGTTGGAAGGGTGTCTGAGTTCTTTATAAGAATAGAAAGATAAATCCCAAAATGTTATAGGAGGTATGCAGAAAAACAAACACAAAAAGTTAAGATCCATAAATCCTGTGGCAGAAAAAAATTATTTTGACTTCCAAAGAGGAGAGACAGAAGAAAGAATAGGATGTGTTGGTTAGATCTCCCTAAAGGTGAAATGCATTCCTGGTCCTGAAAATATAGTATATAGTAGGGTACAAATCCTTCTCCACAAAACTCTGAAATAAGTTCCATCAGTCATACTTAGGAAATTGTGTTAAGGACAATTTAAAAACTTAAACCAAAATGGAACCAAACAAGTACTGCCCATTTTAAGCATATCTGATGTCCCACCTGTCTTAGCTGTCAACCTGCTATGACCAATACCACACAATGGGTTGGCTTAAACAAAAATAATTCATTGGCTCATAGTTTTACAGGCCAGAAGTCCCAAATCAATGTGTCAGAAAGGCCGTGCTTTCTCCCGGGGTCAGTAGTGTTCTGGTGATGGCTTTCTTCCATCACATGGTGAGGTCCTTGGATTCTTCCTTTGTTTGCTCTTTGTTTCTTCTCATGGCTTCCTATTCATAAGGTCTCCAGTAATACAGATTAAGGTCTGCCCTGATTCAGTTTGGCTACACCTGCGTAGGAGCCACCAAACTGTTTTCCACAGTGAGTTCACCCTTTCACAAATCTACCAAAAATGTAAAAGGGTACCATTTCTCCACATCCTCTCCTAAGCTTATTATTTTTATTTTTATTTTTTAGCTAATAGCCATCCTTGGGGATGTGAAGTGGTATTTCACTGTGGTGTTGGTTTCATTTCCTTGACGACTAATGATGATGAGTATCTTTACAAATGCTTATTAGCCATTTGTATATCTTCTTTGCAAAAATGTCCATGCAAGTCCTTTATCCATTTTTAATTGGGTTGTTTGTCTTTTTGTTGTTGATATGTTGTAGTTCTTTACATATCTCAGATATTAAACCCTTATCAGATATATGGTTTGCAACTATTTTCTCCCATTCTGTAGTTTATCTTTTTACTTTTGTGATAATGTCCTTTGATGTACAAAATTTTAAATTTTGATGAAGTCCTTTTTATTTATTTTTCTTTTGTTTCTTGTACTTTTGGTGTCATATCTAAGAAATAGCTGCCAATCCAAGGTCATGAAGGTTTTCCCCTATATTTTCTTCAGTGAGTTTTATGGTTTTTGCTGCTATGTTTAGACAGTTATTCCATTTTTGGGTTAACTTTTGTGTATGGTGTGAGGTAGGGTCCCACCTTCATTCTTTTGCATGGGATCATTGACTTTCCCCAGCACCATCTGTTGAAGAAACCACTCTTTCTCTATTTAATGTACTTGATACCTTTGTTGAGAATCAGTTGGTCATATGTGTGGGTTCATTTATGGACTCTTAATTTGATTCTAATGGTCTATAAATATGTTTTATGCCAATACCACACTCTTTTGAATGTTGTGGCTTTGTAGTAAGTTTTGAAATCGGGAAGTGTGAGACCTTCAATTTTGTTATTTTTCAAGATAGGTTTTGCAATTCAGATTCCTGTGACATTCCACATGAATTTGAGAATTGGCTTTTCCATTTCTGCAAAAGAGGGTATCAGAATTTTTATAGGGATGTCATTCAATCTGTAGATCACTTTGGGTAATATTGACAACTTAAATATTGTCTTCTTATCCAGGAACACAGAATGGCTTTCCATTTTTTTTTTTTTTTTTTTTTTTTGTAGTTTTCTGTGTACAAGACTTTCACATACTTGTTTAAATTTATTCCTAGATATTTATTCTTTTAGATGCTATGATAAATATTTTCTTTTCTTTTTTAATTTTCTATTTTGGATTGCTTTTGCTGGTGTTTAGAAACATAACTTATTTCTGTGTGTTAATTTTGTAGCCTGCAATTTTGCTTTATTCATTTACTTGTTTAATTCATTTAATAGATTTTCTATATAGAGGATCATGACATTACTGAACAGAGATAGCTTTACTTCTTTTTTTTTTTTTTTAAATTAGGATGGCTTTTTTACTTTTTTTTCTTGCCTAATACTTTTGTTAGAACTTCCAGTATGCTGTTGAAAGCAGTGGTGAAGGCGGACATCCTTGTCCTCTTTCTGAACTTGGTGTCAAAGCTTTCAGTCTTCTACTATGGAGTATAGTATTAGTTCTGCCTTTTTTCCCCAAGTATTTCCAGTACCAAGTAGAGGAATATACCTTCTATTCCAATTATTTTGGGTGCTTTTATCATGAAATGGTACTGATTTCATTGAAACTTTTTCAATTCAATTAAGCCAATAATGTGTTTTTTCCCTTCAGTGTCTTAATATGTTATACCACATTGATTGATTCCCTTGTGTTGATTCAATCACCTTTGCATTCCTCGTATAAATCCCACTTGATCATGTCATGTAATCCTTTGAGTATGTTGTTGGATTCAACTTGCTAGCATTTGTTTGAGGATTTTTATGCCTATATGCATAAGGGGTATTGTCCTGTAGTTTTCTATTTTTGTGATGTCTTCATGTAATCTTGGTACTAGAATAATGCTAGTTTTATAGATTTTTGGAAGGGTTTGCAAAGTATTGGTGTTAATTCTTCTTTGAAGGTTTGGTAGAATATATAAGTGAAATCATGTGGTCCAGGATTTTTCTTTGTTGGGAAGCTTTTTATTCAATCTTTTTATATGTTACAGATCTGTTGAGATCTTTTATTTCTTCTTGAGTCAATTTAGGTAATTTGTTAATTTCCTCTAGCTTATCTAATTTCTTGGCATACAGCTGTTCATATTATTCTCTTAGAATCCTTAATTTCTTAATTCCTCATCCTTAATTTCTAATGTTAATTTCTGCAAGAACAGTAATCTTCCTTTTTTCATTTCTTGTTTTGTTTATTTGTGTTTTTTTCCTGTCTTTTTTTTTTTGTCAGTCTAGCTAAAGTTTTGAAAATTTTATTGATCTTTTCAAAGAGCCAATTTTGGTTCCATTTTTGTGTCAATTGTTTTTCTATTCTCTATTTCATTTATCTCCACTTTAATCTTTATTATTTACTTTCTCCGACTAACTTTCAGTTTAGTTTACTATACTTCTTCTAGTTCCACCTGAAGTGAAGTTATCAATTTGAGATCTTCCTATTTTTTAACATATGTATTTAACAGCTATACATTTCCCTCTAAGTACTGCCTTTTCTGCATCACATAAATTTTCATATATTGTGTTTGCGTTTTCACTTGTATGTAGGAATTTTCTTATTTCCCCTGTGATTTCTTCTATGGTCCACTTGTTTAAGTGTATTGCTTAAGTTCCATATATTTATGAATTTTCCAGTTTTCCTTCAGGTAATGATTTCTAGTGTCATTCCATTGTAGTAAGAGAGTTACTTTGAATGATTTCAATATTTTTAAGTGTATTGACATTTTTTATGCCTAATTTATGGTTTGTCCTAGAGAATGACTTTTGTGTACTTGAGAAGAATGTGCATTCTGCTGTTACTGGGTGGAATCACCTATATATGCCTGGGAGGTATAACCAGTTTATAGTATTAAGTCCTCTGTTTCTTTATTGATCTTTCCTTTATTATTTTTTTTTCATTATTGAAAATGGTGTATTGAAGTATCCAAAAATTATTGTAGAAATATCTATTTCTCCCTTCAATTTTGGCAATGTTTGCTTCATGTATTTCAGGGTTCTATTATTAAATGCACATTTATTTATAATTTCTATATCTTCTTGGTTAACTGACCCTTGATTAATATATACCATCCTTCTTTGCTCTTGTAGCACATTTTGACTTAGTGTTTATTGTGTCTGATGTTGGATTATACTCTAGATCTCTTTTGGTTGCTATTTGCATGGAATATTTTCTTCCTTCCTTTCAATTTCAACCTATTTGTGTCTGTATTTAAGGTGAGTCTGTTATAAACAACATATAGTTGGGTTATGTTTTTTATCCATCCTGGCTATTTCTGTCTTTTGACTGGAAAGTTTAATCCATTTTTATTCAAAATAATTACTGATAAGGAAGGACTTATATTAGTTTTTTTATATCTTTGTACTTTTTATACCTTTTTTTGTCCCTCATTTTATCCATTGCTATCATTTTTATATAGTTGATACTTTGCAATGAACTACTTTGATTTCAATTCTCATTTCCTTTTCTGTATATTTTTAGGTATTTTCTCATGGTTACTATGAGTTTTATAGTTAAATCCTAAATCTATAACTATCTAGTTTGAATTGATACCATACCATACTCAATAGCATACTCAATCTCTACCCCTATACTCCCCCTTCAACCCTCTTTATGTTCTTCCCGTCAAAAATTAAATCTTTATATTTTATGTGCCCAGTAATATAGAGGCATGTTTGTTTTTCATGTTTGTATTTTAGATAATGTAAGAAATGATAAGTAGGTTTACATACCAAGAACACAATAATACTGGCATTTATATTTGCCAATGTTGTTACATTTATTGGGTTCTTTATTTCTTCAAATCACTTCAAGATACCAGGCAGTGTTTTTTCTTTCATCCTGAAGGACAGCTTTTACCATTTGAAGTAAGGCAGGACTAGTGGCAACAAACTTCCTCAACTTTTGTCTATCTGGAAATATTTTGATTTCTACTTTACTTTGGGAGGATAGTTTTGTCACATGTAAAATTCTTAGTTGAATTCTTTTTTTCCTTCTGGCAACTCTAGTATATCATGCCACTGCTTTCTGAATTCCATGGTTTCTGATGAGATATCTGCACTTACCTTTATGGAGGGTGACTTGTATGTGACAAGTTGCTTCTCTCTTGATGCTTTTAAGAGTCCCTGTTTGTCTTTGGTGTTTGAGAATTTGGCAATAATGTGTCTCAGTTTGGATCTCTTTGAGTTTATTGCATTTGTAGTGCATTGTGATTCTTGGATGTCTTTCAACAGAATTGAGAAGTTTTCAGCCCTTATTTCCTCAAATGTTTTTTCTGCCCCTTTTACTTTCAATTCTCCTTCTGGTTCATGTTGTCCCTCAAGTCCATTAGGCTCTGCTCACCATTTTCCATTCTCTTTTCTTTCTGCTCTTCAGACAGCAATTTCAATTTTCCTGTCTTTCAAGTGTGTTTTTTCTTCTGCCTATTCAAATTTGCTGTTGAGCCCTTCTAGTGTATTCTTTTATATATATATATATATATATATATATATATATATATATATAGTAGAAATCTTGGAAAATACAGAGAAGACAGAAGGAAAAAAAATTTACCTAAAATGGAATCATACTGAATTTGTTAGCTGTTTAGTAGTCTTCTCTGCACACATCATAAATTGTAAAACATTTTTCTTGTCATTTCTTGAGCAGTTCTTTCTGCAACATTTATAATAATTGTGCCCAATTTCATGGTATGGACATCCTGATCCTCTCTTGTTGGACTTAGCTTGTTTTCAATTATTTATTATTGCAAACTACGTACAACATGTAGATAAATCTGTATGCATGCTCATTATTATTTCTTTTGGCTAAATTCCTTGAAAGAGGAATTTCTGGTTCATAGAACATTTTTTTTTATATATTCATTTTATTGAGATATATTCACATACCACGCAGTTGTACAAAACAAATTGTACATTCAATTGCTCACAGTACCATTACATAGTTGTACATTCATTACCAAAATCAATCCCTGACACCTTCATTACCACACACACAAAAATAACCAGATTAATAATTACAGTGAAAAAGAGCAAATAAAGTAAAAAAGAACACTGGGTGCCTTTGTTTGTCTGTTTCTTTCCTCCATTTTTCTACTCATCCATCCATAAAATAGACAAAGGGGAGTGTGGTCCTTATGGCTTTCCCAATCCCATTGTCACCCCTCATAAGCCACACTTCTATACAATCGTCTTCAAGATTCATGGGTTCTGGGTTGTAGTTTGATAGTTTCAGGTGTCTACCACCAGCTACTCCAATTCATTAGAACATAAAAAGGGTTGTCTATATTGTGCATAAGAGTGCCCACCAGAGTGACTTCTCGGCTCTTTTTGGAATCTCTCTGCCACTGAAGCTTATTTCATTTCCTTTCACATCCCCCTTTTGGTCAAGAAGATATTCTCCATCCTATGATGCCAGGTCTACATTCCTCCCCAGGAGTCATATTCCACATTGCCAGGGAGATTCACTCACCTGGTTGTCTGATCCCACATAGGTGGGAGGGCAGTGATTTCACCTTTCAAGTTGGCTTAGCTAGAGAGAGAGGGCCACATCTGAGCAACAAAAGGGCATTCAGGAGGAGGCTCTTAGGCAAAATTATAGGGAGACCTAGCCTCTCCTTTGCAGCAACAGTCTTCCCAAGGGCAAATCCTGTGGTAGAGGGCTCAACCCATCAAACCACCAGTCCCCTATGTCTGTGAGCACATTAGCAACTTTATGACTGAAATTGCTTTATTCTTTATTACTGAAATTGTTCTTTTAACTTCAAGAATTTTATTTTTAAAATTTCTAATTCTTCCTTTTGTTCATACATCATTTTCTTGAATTCTTTCAGTTCTATGCACATATTTTCTTTTCTCTCATTGGGATGATTTAGGGGACCTGTCTTTAACATTTTTGATTAGTTGTTGCAAATTCTAGGCTTCCTCAAGGATAATATCTGTAGTTTTATTTTGTTCCTTTGAATGGGCCATCTCATCCTGTTTCTTTGTATACCCTGTAATTTTTTTTTTTTTTGGAAGACTGGACATTTGGATAATTTGATGTGTTAAATCCAAAAGTCTGATTTTCCCTCTTCACCAAGGTTTTAGTTTAGATGGGCACTGTGTTGAGACTGGTCCTCAACTTTTAGGCCTATTGTACTGTACCTACAGATTACTGAGTGGTGAACATTTAGGTTATTCTCAGGTCTTTCAGAGCATACATCTTGTCCTGGACATATGTGGTAGTTTCCAAGAATTTTCCGATATGAGTGACTGCTTCCCCTACATAAAGGGGTTCCTCTCCCCAGCTTCTTGCAGAGTGCTGGACAGGTGTTGTGCTCTTTGTCTCAATCATAGACTTCCACCCCAGGCAGCTGTAGTTTGCTCAGCTCTGTTCCAGCTCTCTGCAATTCTCCTTCATAACCATAAATTCCATTTTTGGTAACTAATATGCATAGCTTGAGTCAGTCTTCCAATGAGTGGGTTTGAACCAAATGCAAACACACCTAATTTTCTCATTAAGGTGTACTAATATCCTAGCATCAAGGAATGTGTGTGGGCTGCCAGGCTGCAGCTACTGCTGGTCTCACAGACTGCTGTACTGAGCCAAGTGAGGGGATTGGACCAGAACAAGTAGAACTGTCCTGCAGCTTTCCTACCATCCTTTCTTTTTCCTATTTTCATATTTTTGCATTTGCCAAATTCCTCTCTGTCCTAATCATTTTCCTCAGTTCTTTGAAAGTATATTCTGCCCATTTCTTGCCATTTCTAAGGGGGAAGGATATTTGCCTGTGTGTGCTATTCCACCATCTTGATGGTGTCAAGCCTCCTGCTTACTGTCTTTGAAATTTAATTTTGATAGGTTAAGTATTCCTAAATTTTTAGAAATAAATGGCTTTGACTTCAAGTATCTACTTAATATGATGGTAAACTCATAGATATCAAATCTAATTCACGTCAACTTACATTTTTTTTTCAGTTAATTACCAAACTTACCTAGATAATATCAGGGTTCAATTTTGTTTGGAAGGACTTTAAAGTATTAGTCTGTATTCTCCAGAGAAATAGAACTGACAGGATTCATACATATTAAGAAATTTATTATAGGAATTGGCTCACATGACTCTGGGGATTGGCACATTAGAATTTCACAGGGCAGGCCACAAGTTGGAAACTTGATAAAGGTGAAGTTGAATTCCTGAGAAGATGCTACCTGGCTGACATAGAAGCCGAAAATCTTCTTCATGACTTCTGAAATCCTTAGTTCTGACTTTTAAGACCTCCTATTGATTGGATGAGGAGACAATCCTCATTGCTGATGGTGATCTTCATTGTTGACTATAGATGCAAATCCATCTATGAAATACATTGACAATAATAATCGGGCCATGTTTGTGTGATGAAACAACTGAACACCATAATCTAGCTATGTTGACAAATGAAATTAATCATCACAATGTGCATGACTGAAGCAGTGTGGGTTAAGGTGAAAAGTGGTTGAATAGTGTTTATAAATGCAGCAGACCAAAGAAAGGAAATATTGAGAATCCTAGAAGTTGATATTCTGCAGGTGGGTTTTCCTACACTTTCAGAAGGTAAGCACTGAAAGTGTTGCATCTTTTCCAAATACATTCACCTCAAATCTCAGGATCAGAATTTTAATTAAAACACATAATGTATCAAAACAGTGCCCTTGATATTTATAAATAAATGAATGTTTAAGCACACTATATGTCTTGGTTTATTGTCTCTCCCATCAAAAATTTAATAGTTATTTGACTTAAGTACAAACATTTACAATGAGCTTCGAATACATCAGTTACATATACGTAGAAATGAAATTCTGGTCTGATTACTTCATGGAAAATAAACCCGCTGGTTTTATTTAATACAAGCAATATGAATCCTCAAAGTAATTCAAAGACTTGTTAGTTGGCAGATGTGATCTAGACTTCAGTTATGTAAAAATAAAATGCAGGTCAAGGGAGGAAATAATTTCAGTATATAATTTGACAGCTGGAAATTGTCTCAGATAATATGGAAAACTTTCAGGCTCTGTCTCCCTGTACATGCAAAGAGTTAATTAACAATATTAATTTGAGATGGTAAGAAGTCAAAAATATTTCACATTGTGATATTCAGATTTCCCTTTTAAATAAGATGTCTATATATACAGACAGGTCTCCAAAGAATATGACCAGAATGGAAGAGGGTTTAAAAATACACAAACATTCATCAAACAGATGAATGAGTTTTATGAGGATTTAGACTTAAAAACATGACAATTGAGAAATTTATTATTACCTCAAATGATATAAGAAAAAATTCGTTCTGCCCAATGTAAGTTTCTTTTCATATGTAATAGAACAATAGATGGGGCATTCCTAATGATAGATTGTGTTTAATTGTGGGTGCATTGGCCATCCCATTTGCCCATTCTTTCTCTCAACCAACCAGTGGGTGGACTTTGCTTGCAGAAGAGGTTATGGGGATCTTCAAGACCCAGCTTTTGCCCTCAATAAGTTTATATTAGTCAGTCTTTGTTAAAATAACTTCAGAAGTTTTTCTTTTAAGCTAACTTCATGACCTATACTGTTTCTTAAGTATAACTCCCCCCACTGACACACACAGGTGTGTGCACACATACACATACAAAAATGCACTGAGTTTGCAGTTCTTAACTTTTTCAACACCTACCGTATTATTTCAACTAGATCACTTAAATTCATATTAAGTTTCAGGTGCACAGTTTCAGTTTGATTTGTGAGTGTTTTTCTTTTCCTTATTTTAACCTTGCTCCTTGTAAGACTGTGTCAAATGATATTTATATAGATTTGTCCATGTTCAACCTCTACTGGCTTGGCTTAGACATAACTAAACTTCTTTATAACTTCAAAAATTCTGTTGTGTGTTTGTTTTTCTATTTGTAGTGAGAGATTATCTGGGGAGATACAGATAACATTTATGATCTCTACTTGCTCATATGAGAATTGCTGCTGTTAAAATAACCTGAAAACAGCCTTTCAAATTAAGCCAAAAATGATTTGCCCCATGCTGTTGTCACCTTGTGTGAGACTTAAACAAGAAACAACTGTGAAATAAACACTACTTGTAAGGTTCAGAAAACTAAAGAGAAACATAAAGAAACCCAACCATGACTGAATAGTACATTTTCCTTTCCCATGCTTATATTAAATCAAAAGAAGATGGTAACGGGCAGCATAAAATTGCTAGAGATCACAACACAGACAGCATTTATTTCTAAATATAGCAAGGATTTATTAAATGGCTCATCTCTTTAATATTTTGGTCTTTATATAATTGAGCAATGATAACATTAATGCTCTGTTAAGTGATACCCATTTAGTGTGATAGTCTTTAAAATTAATAAAGTACTTTTTGAAAAAAAGAAGTTTTTAAAAATATGTGTCCAAATATTAGAAAAATGGTTTCTTATTTTGCTTCTTTCCATAGAAATTATTTAGATTTGTTTTTGGATTAAGACCATAATTTTAGAACAATATTTTCCCAAAACTCTTACTGATACAGGATCCATTTTCTTAATATGTTTTGCTTTATTTTCCATATTTTAAAATTCTGGCCCCTTGGGTCGTGTTAACACAGCACCTCATGGAGTACAAAAAATTGATCACACTTAATTTCAGATCTTTAAGTTACATGCAGCAGTATGAAAATAATTGATTTAGGTAAAATCATTGATTTTATTTTCAACATTTTCCTATTTAATAGAATCAAACAAAATTTTGCTATTAAAATAGTGCCAGGAATAAAGGCGTCATTTAGAAAGCTGATTATTGAAAAGATCCACTCTACTTAGTTTCACTTTTATCTCCTTTGTGTGAATTTTTGGGAGTGTATTTGAAGCCATTTCTAAGTCACAAATTGTTTATTAGTAGTCATGTGCTATAAAGGCCACTCAGAGTAGTACTATAAACATCAATTTACACTTAAATTTATTTGTAATATTCACCAAGTGATTTTCCCTTTTCCTTAGGAAATCTGACTCAATTTTCATTTTATTTGATGGCACACATATACTTCTTTTAGTATTATTAGCTCATTATATTGTGTGAACCATGAATTCTTAAATTTGGAATCCCAATTCTAACATTTTAGTATATAATAGGCTGACAATAAATGGATATTCAGTCTTTGTCTTTAAAAATTTCTCAGCATGTGATTGGTTTATAGATTAATTAATTTAGGCTATTTAATAGCAATTTATGTGAGCAGCCATAAGAACTATACTTCCAAAGCCTGGCAGGTGATATGAAAGTATTTTTTGTAAACTATACTTTATATGCATCTATCTTATTGAATTTCATCTTCATAAAAAATGCATTAAATTAGTACTGTGTGTTTAGAAATGAGCCACACTTAGGATAACTTTCCCAAGATCAGACTATTAGTAAATGACAAAGACAGGATTCCACATTAGGCTTGTCTGGCTCCAAATTCTATATTCTTTGCATGACAAGGGAGTATTTGTTTTTTAAGTTTGACTCTGGAATCTTTCACAATATTAAGTCAATTATATCTAAATCAGCCTGGCAATATAGAAAACACATGACAGGAATTTTAATTGAAGAATTAGGGGCAGAGAATTTGGCAAAGCATATGTTTACAGATACCACACAAGTCTCTCATCAAGTTTCCCTCTGATTTATATGTATATTTTTCTTTTTTATCCCCCAAGTACAATAAGTAGAGATTACAAGAGCTTTGCGTCAGAATAGTCTTGACGAACTGTCTGAGATCATTAAATTGGGTGAATTTAAAAAATTTACCTTCTAATGTCTGTACTGACCCACATAACTTCTTTCTAAGACAAGTGAAAATGCTATTGCATTTTTAAAGTTAGAAGTCTTCAAAGGAGAAAAGTTTTCCAATTGTAGTTTTTCGTGATGAGAGCTGTTGGTCTACATCTGATAGCTACAACAGGTATGCAGAGTAGAGGGCAGATTCAATAAAGAAAGAATTAGGACATGGAAATAAAAGGCAAGCATTGATAATCAATCATGGTGCTCTTTCTAACTAAGTCTGGACAAGACTTCAAAATCTTTCTCAACAAGTGCTCCAGGCAGCTACTACCAATTGATCAGAGGTGGCATGTGAGTTGAAAACCTATTTACCATCCATGCCCTCAATTCCACTTTCAACAACACTGCCAGACTTGTCTTTCTAACATTCCTTCCTCCCACCAAAATCCTTTAGTGACTTGACATTGCCGTCAGGATGAAGTACAAACTCTTGAATAGATCATACAATACACTTCTTCATAAGTTTTCTGCTTATCTCTTCAGCCTCAAAGCCAATGTTGCTCTCCCAAACACACCTCAACACACACATTGTCATGCAAACAAACACACGCACACACACACAGCACCACACAGCAAAATATAGACATATATTCACAGACACATGCATACAACTGCACTCAACTAAAACAATAGTCATAGTAAAATAAAAATGGTATAACTCTTCCATATCTTTAAACAAGTGATATTGTTGCATGTTTCACCTTCTATTGCCCTCCTTACTTTTCAAATTTTCTACTTCCTATTTAGCCCTTCTGACAGATCTCTCTCCTGACTACTTGGGCTGAGCTGGGTACCCCAAGTGCCTCCTTTATTATTAATACTTACTAATAATGTTATTAATTCTTTATAACTATTAGCACACTGTATGTATCGCCATATGTTGATTCAATATTATATTTAGTATTGATTTAAGTGTCTTTCTCTCCATATAGATTGAATGTAATTGAAAACAAATATGGGATAATTGATTTCTTGTTTTTCAGTTCATAGAATGTGTGCACTATATAGTAGGTGCTAAATAAATTATTTGATTCACCAATTGAGATTATTTTACTTTACTATTTTATAATTAATATACTAATACACATTTAATGCATGATATGTGGTAGACATTGTTATAAGTGATTCACATGCAGTGATTAGCTTTCACAACAAGCTTTTGATTTAGGGGCTATTTTTATTCCTTTAAAAGAAACTGAGTGTCTTAAGTCAGTTTACTCTGAAAAGGAAACCCTGGCATGAGGATTTGAGAGTGATATACCTAAAAAGTGCCCTAAGGATAAATAAGTAGGAAATGAAAGAAGCAGATTGAGATAAGTGAAGAAATTTCCAACAAAGTATGGCCTGATCTGACACGGAAGTTGTGGAGCTTAAGTTATGCCTCATATTTTGTCTTGGAGGCAAATGAGCTAGATTTTCCTTCTCCTGCCTCAGTTAGTCATTGGGTAACACCACCCCACAAAGTTTTAAGCTTCTAGACACCACCCACCTGCTACATGTAGGCAAAACAGCTCCAATATTCGTGGGGGTCTTTTGAATAGAGGCATTAGTGCCACAATTTCAAGCAAAAATCACATATAAGGTGGAGGTAGAATGCACAAAAACAGTTAAAGGAATCTAGATCCAAAGTATCTGGGAGTAAAATTAACAGTGATCATTAGAGGGAAGTTAAATAATTTGCAGAGTTCTCCTGGTAGGTGGTAGAGCTGAAATCGGAACACTAGACATCTTTCCTCAATTCTATGCTTTTAAATACTTTACTGTGCTGCATTCCCTTTTATATCAATTCAGGACTTTAGCCCCTCAGCCTGGTATCTGCCCAATTGACTAAGCTTCCAGCTAAGATACATATGCCCCACTCTAAAAACTGACTGAATCTCCCTTTAGTGTTTACATCTTGCAAGAAGGTACATTGATCCTCCTCCCTTCTTTAAGTACTTTGAGCACACTTGCTAACCTCTCAAACTGAGTTTTTGCCTCTCTGTTATGTGGTTGATGATAACAATAGTGTTAGTTTGAGCCAAGAATTAAATGAGATAGAAGACATAAGATACCTAGCAAACTAGCCCACAGTAAGTACTTCATAAGTGGTGGTGTTTATTGAAACCATACCTAGGTGTGTTCATTTTTCTTTCCCTAAGTTTGTGTGTTTGAAGAGTCAAAATTTCAAAGCAAAAGTGTTAGCAGTTAGCTTTCTGAATGATTATAGGAGACTAGCAGATACAATTGTTCCTTTTATTATGACAATGTCTATGTCTTCTTAGAAGGAGAGAAAATAAATATATAAATATATTTAAGGATCTTAGGAATAGGATCTTAGATTCTTAGATAAAATAATTTTCAGAACAATAAGAATGTCATCAAGCTGAAAATGATTCCTTGGTAATAATCTACATTTTAAGAATATATTAAATATCAGATATTAAATGTCAGATCCCTGAGGAAAGACTTAATGCAATATCTCTTTCAGTGTAAGGGTTTTTGTTTTGTTTTGTTTTGTGTTTTTTTTGCTGTTGTTGATTATTGACTAGCTCTGTGAGAAAGAAATCACACATCTTACGTTGTCCCATGTCGGTTACATAACACAGAATGGATAATACAGAAATACTTGCTAATAGGAAGTCAACGGAAGGAGTGTCAACTAATCTACTTTACAAACTTATTCATTTTTTAAGCTCTGCTGGCAACATGAGATTGCTGTAATGTCAATCAGAGTGTCTGAAATTTGATAATAAATACAGTAAATGGCAATAAATCTCATACAAAATTCAAAACAGAATAAAAAAATCAGTTTGGTGGCCTTATTTAGATAGAATACATGTGGGTAAAATTCAAATTTCTAGACTGTTAAAAGCATGGCATAGACATAGGCCATTTCTTCTCTTTTATAAGAACTGATCAAATATCATGTACTTTTCATTGGGTTTCTTTTTTTGTTTTGTTTTGCTTTATGGAAAGGATTATACTTTTCCATAGGCAATTATAGCTATTAAAATTTACTGTATCCATAAATTATAATTACTGTATAAATAAGGTTTATTGGGGACTCTAATTTAATACTCTACTCATAAACCTGACTGCCACTCAAATTTGAAAATCTCCCATGGCTGATACACACCTGCTGATTGCTGGAATTACTGAAATTTTAGGGGTGGACTCTGACATTATCAATGTAAATTTGAATTTTTCGTGAATCCTATGGCTGCCCTGACTTCCTTGACATCAAAAACAGGCCACAAGGGAGACCCGGCATACTCCCACTAAGACTTCCCCCAAATCACACACTGCAGAGAGGTTCAGGAAGGAGCCTTATGTTCTGGAACTAAGTATACACCTCCATAGTCCTTCCATCTCCCCATCAAAATGGGGCCAGAGGAAATCCTGCTCCTAATAAGGCTGCAACTCCTTAGGATGCTCTCTTCTCCTGCAAGTCCTAGAAAATCACAATTTCCTATATGCCAGTTTTATTCAATGTTATGCCCATTATTGCAAAAGCCCCACAGGCATTTCTTACCTTCCACAAAATAATCCCCATATGATTTGGGATATCTCTGTTCTTCCATCTCCTAATACTGAAAATCTGGAATCACAGCCCATAATATGCAATCTCTCACGTTCCTAAAATATTTTCTCAAGATTCCCATCATCTTCTTTACCTAACAGAAATCTTGCTTTCCACTGAATTCTCTGTTTTTTCTGGTTATAGATTCAATATTTTCCTCCAGAAAGATAAGTTGAAGCGTTAATCTCTAATGTGAACTGATTTGGAAATAGAGTCATTACAGATGGAATTAGTCATGTTAAAATGAGGTCGTATTGAAGTAGGGTGTGCCCTTAATACAATATGGTGTTCTTAAAAGAAGAGGAAATTTGGACGCAGACTGACAGACATAGGGGAGAACACCATGAGACAACTGAGGCAGAGAACACCAGGAAATGCCAGGGAGCCACCTCCAGAAGCCAGACAAGAGGCATGCGACAGATTCTCCCCTGCAGACTTCGAAGGAAGCATGGCTCTGCTGACCCTTTGATTTTGGTCTTCCAGCTTCCAGAACTGTGAGCCAGGCAATGCATTTCTGTTGTTTAAAGTCACCAAGTCTGTGGTGCCTTGTTGTGACCGCCCTAGGAAACTAGTCATTTCCTTTCAGATTTCTCATAAGGTGATTGTTTTCCAACCACTGGGTACACAGAAATGTAGCTAGCCTCCTGGTACCCCTCCTTTGTCACTTCCAGACCATGCTTATTCCTTCCATTTTACAACTTCAAGGCTTTGACTCTCATTACTGGAAACTACAAGCCATCTATAACGTGTTTGCTATATTTCTCTGCCTACTACCTCTCTCTAGGACCCTGTCTGCTTTCCACTGAATTCTACACCCTACTTCAATATGACCTCATTTTAACATGACTAATTCCATCTGTAATGACTCTATTTCCAAATCAGTTCACATTAGAGATTAACACTTCAACATATCTTTCTGGAGGAAAATATTGAATCTGTAACCAGAAAACAGTCTGCAGACACTCATAAACTGTTAATCCAGTCACTTTTTCACTGTTTCTCCTTCCACTAATATAATCTCTTCCATTTTACTCAGTTTAAATTTCATGGTCAATCATTTTATTCTCTTCTTATCATATATCCTCAATCCTTTTGCCCATTCTGAAAATTTCTTCTTAAAAGACAACATTGGTTAAATCTTGTTCTTCTCAAACTTCCAAAACTTCCTACCTTATCTTCTTCCTTCTAACTTACTTTGCTTCACAGAGACAATTGAAGCATTCAGAACAGAACTTCAACAAACTTCCACCAATATATCACCACAAAATTTGAGTGCATATACTCTGCTATCACTCTTGTTATTATGTATGATTTGTCATGTCAGTGCTCTCTTTAAGATCAAACCCCCACTGGGGTACTAGATGCCATACTTCTCATCTTAATAAAATTATTCCCAGAATTGCCCCCCTTCTCACCTATTTCATTAATTTTCTCCTTTCCATGTTATCATCCACATCTGTCTCCAAATATGCTATTATTCCTTTCATCTAAAAAAACCTCTGAACCTACTTCCTCTAATGGCTTACCTTTCAGGAACATGTCTCCAAGTAGTTTTTCCTGCTATCATTTTCTCTCTTTCCACCCTCTTTTACACCCCATCCAATTGGGATTTTGCCCCCATCCCTCCACCAAAACAGCTTCCATCAAAGACAATGATGTTTCCCATATTGTTAAATCCAATGGTCAAATTTCACTCCTCATATTACTTGAATAACATGTAGAAGGTTATTCAATTTATTACTCTCCCCTCCTTGAAACGTTTTATATATTTTGCTTACACATGTTTGGTTGTCCTATGAACTCACTGAGTGTTTTTTTTTTTTTTTGTTGGTTTCTCTTCATCTTACTGAACAATTAATATCATAATACCCCAAATTTAAGACTTTAGACTTCTTATATTCACTATTAAAACTTACTTCCTTGGGTATACCAGTGGTCACACAAACCTGAATAATTTCTTTGCACTAATGACTCAGAAATGTGTGTCCCCAGTCCAGTTCCCTTCTCTGAACTATAGTCTCATACATCCAAGAGTCTATTTACCATCTCTACTTGGTAGTCAACAGGCATCTTGAGATCATTATGCCACAAAATGCATACTGAATATTTTACCTCCGCTCAAACCTCCTACATCTACTATGCTCCCAAATTCAGTTTTTGTCAACTCCATCCTTCCAGAGAGTTAAGTCAAAATCCTTGTACTCATCCTTGAATACTTTTTTTCTCACCTATCCCATCTAAACCATCAAAACATCTGTTGATTCTATTTATAATATATATGTACACACACACACACACACACACACACACACACACATATATATACACACATACATACATATCTGGAACCTAATCATTTTTCTCAACCTCCATTGGTTGCCTCTGATTCAGTCCCATCCCTAGCCTGAATTATTCCAGTACCCTCCTACCTATTCTCTCCTCTGCACATTTGTTCCTCCTTGAGAGATTTTCCTTAACAGGAAGTCAGAATGACCTCTAAAAATATACTTTTTGAAAAACATATAAAGTATGTTTTTACAAGTGTATATACACATTCACTTATAAAAACATAAGGGCTTAGTTGGGAAGACAACACCCTTAACTGCTTCATGCCATTCCTCTTGGTGTCAAATCCTAAAGGTTTACAATAGCTTATAAAGTCCTTGGTGATCTGGCCCTGTTGTCTTTCTGAATTTATGACTTCTCACTCTTTCCCCTTAGTCACTGCATTGCAGCCGTAATGGTAGTCTAGATTTTCCTTGAATCCAACAAGCGCTCCAATCTCAGGGCCTTTTCACTTTTTTTTTTTTTTCTGCTCTCTGAATTGCTACCTTCAGATATTCACATGACTCACTCCCTCATGTCCATTAAGTCTTTTCTTAAAGGCCATTCTTTAAAAGCACAGTACACAATTCATATTACTTCAAGCTGCAGGGAAGTTCTTGAGACTCCCAATCTCTTTAACCATCCCTGCGATATTTACGTAAAACTGACAACTTTTAAAATAGTAAGTAATTCACTTATTATTTTATTGTTGGTGCAACTCTTCAATCACTGGAATATAAAGTCTATAAGGTTAGGAATTTTTGTTGCTGTTGTTTTTTGCTGATAATATTTTATTCCTCATGCCTGGTACATGGATCAATATACATAAATATTCAAAAAAGTATTTCTTTTATTATGAGATTAGATACAATTTATCAGTAACAAAATCTTAAAAGATGTATGTATTGTGGTTCAAATAAAAGTATTTACTTGCCAGAGTAATTACACAAACCCTGTCGTTCTAATCACACATAAATAATCCAGTTTTATATACTGTGACACTCTGTTTACAATGTACTACACTGTGAACTTATGCTAATTCAAGAAATTTTCAGGATATTATTAATACAAATTCAATAAAATCACTAAATTATTTTATTAAACTTTTTTTGCAATAAAAATTATGGGCCTACAATCATATCTAAATATCTTTTATAAAAGAAATAATAGTAAAATAAGTATTCTGCATCATTTTTGCTTTGTTTATTTTGTTCCTATCCAATTATTTTTTACCAATAGAATTCCATTCTTTTCCAGAGAAAATGAAGAACAGATAGGGTTTCTGGGCAGCAAGGATATTTTACACCAGCTTAGTGGGCCGTGGTCAAAGAGTTTGGAAATTTGAGAGCCACTCATATAAAACAGGAGTTTTAGAACTACCCTATTTGTTAAGATTAAGTTTAGTTGCATGTTACAAAACCCCTATCATATTAGTGATTTTAAAAGGCACATTAGTCTTTTCATGTAAAAGAACAGAAATAGGGAAGGCTGGTAAAGCACTCCATAATGACTCAAAATCATATAGGCTTTTTATGTGGTATACTGCCATTTGTAGACTCCCTTTCTAAGTCCCAAGATAACCACTCCAGCCAAACAATAATATCCACAATCCAGGCACTAGAATAAGAAAGAAGCAGATAAGGATCAACACTCCTAAAGACAAATTTGTGCATCTGCACACAACACCTTGTCTTCCACATCATTTGCCAGAATTTAGTTCATGGATAAAAAGTCAGGCTTCATCAATCTTGTTATTCTGGTGTATGGGCTCTAAATCTAGGATCCAAGATAGTTACACCAGGTGAAAATATCCACAGTCTAGCCAATGGGAAAACAGAAAGAGGAGGATGCAGGCATAAGCCTTCCCTTTAGGGATAGTTTCAAAAGGTTATCTATACCACTTTCTTTCATTTCCCATTTCCAGGACTTAACCACATAGTCATGTGAAATTGAAAGGGAATCAGAGACATGTAATCTTTTCCCAAGCAGCATGCAGCCAAGTATAATTTGATGGTTTTATTGTTACTGAATAAGAAGAGGATAGTTATTTCAAGTAGTACAATAAGAATTCTCATTCAAAGAAGGGCAGGAGGGAAAAACAAAGCAACTGTGCATCTAAAGCAATTATCACATGCTGCTGGGTAGAAATAGTGAAGGCCAGGCTCTCTGTTGGTCGATTTCCTTGGCTCACCTATCTGACAGCTCCTGGATTTTCTCTCTGAAAGGAACTCCATTACCCGTTGTTCTGTGTAGTCCTGGCTTTGTCCTGTGGTTGGTTTGTTTGTTTGTTTTGCTTATCATGCTTAACAGACAAATCTGAGGTACACATTGTAGCTATCATATCTTCCTTGGGGCATTATGTTGTTTTGTTGCCAACTTTCTGCTGGTGCGGATTTAAAGCCGGTGAATCAGTTTAGGAATGAACAGCAACAGCCTTTTGCAGTGGATGTTGTTTATTAATTGACACAATTATTTTAAAAACTTAATAGGTTCCAGTTTATTTGCTTTCAGTCAGCCCCATGTGGAAAAAAAAAAAAAAGTGAAATCCAAAGATCTTATCTAAAAATAGTTTTGAAGCCTCAAGACTTAAAACAGACTCCGATCTTTCACATTTTGACCTCTATACTATATCCTTCTCCCTTCCCTCTTCATTTAAAGGAAGATACCCTGGTAAAACAATCCTATTTTATCCTTGTAAAAAATAGGCTTAGGTGTAAAGGCAGTAACCTGAATCTCATCATCACCTGAAGGTATTTTTCCTTTGCAGGGGCAAAAACTCTGAAGGGAAGTTTCTTTAAAAATGCTTTAGGCTATTGTCTGAATCTCCAGCTAAAACTTCTGCTTCAATTACTGGTTGTAACTGAGCCAATACAGGGAACAGACAAGGAATTTTCTTCTTTTAACCCTGCAAGCTTATAAATAGCTGCACTCTCAATCAATTTATTATATTATAAGCAAGATGGGGGACAGGTGGTTATAGAAGAGATAGAGTCTCCTTCTCTGCCTATGTGCTTGAGTTTGACTTATTCTTTAGACTATTTGATAATAATAATAATAATAAACATCTGGGTTCCTGATCTCAGATCTAATAGCTCAGGACTACATATGGCAGGACACTGCTGAAACTGGCAACTCACCCCAAACTTCTGAAAGTATCTTAACACAGTAGCTTTAGTTGACATTGGGAATAGCAAAGCACATAAGCAATAATAATAAATAATGGTTTTCAAAGAGCAGGGTATTTTAAATAGAAACTCAGGAGGTGTCACTGTTATAAGTTATCACGTAGTCTGGGGTTATCCTTGAGCTTTGGTAGTTAAGATAGTATGGAGGAAAAGTTGTTGGGATGGAAAAAGACAGATACTTGGATAAGCCCTCCACATTGTTGTTGAAGACATGGTTAGTGGAGGAGAGGAAGAATGACTTCAAGAAGATTGTAGGGATTAGAGGTTTGTGTATTACAGCAGCTAAAACAGGGACAGGGAGATGGAGCGAGAAAGCTTGAGCTTCTAAGCATCATGGCTTTGGAAGATTAAACGGACAAATGGTTTGGGCATAATAACTGAGATCAAGGAAACCCTTATTTCTTTCAGTAGTTCTACTAGTCATGGTGCATCTATAGCAAACTTCTGCTAAAATGCTAAGATTAAGATTCATGCTGCCCCAATTGTGACTTGGTCAATCTCTCTAATCCGTTTACCTCACCCCTTATTCACTATTCACCAAAACATCCTGTCTTCACTTCTCTCCATTAATTGAATTTTGTAATCAATCATCAATATTGTTAAAGTTTTCCCCTAACTTCCTCCCCTGTGACATTTAATTATAATTTTTTATTTGATTGTTTATTTTTTATACTCGATGATGCTTGAGCTCAGGGACATTGCTTATCTTCTTTATGGTTCCTTATTCAGTATTAACTAGGCACTACCTGTATCTGTATCTATCTATTAATGTTGTAAATGAGCCCAATGATTTACTAATGTAACCTACCCACCCAGCAAAAGATATATAATCAATGATATTTCTTTATTCCTCAGAAGCAGTTTATTGTAACACACACAAGTGCTTTAAGAACAGAAAGTAAAGAAAACAATGTTCCTACATTACACACACACTTATAAACAGATATATCATATTATATGTATATATATGATATCCTATTATCCTAACATTGGATATTCTAATTTCATAAGACCCAAAAAAATGTAGGGACAGTGGGGAGACAAACTATAAACTAGTAAACAGCTAAAAAATGCATGCTGATATTCCCATTTAGCATGATAGCTATAAAAACCTAAGTAGCAAATAATTCAGCTGCAACTTAGTATTTTTATTATATTCTTTCCCATTCTGCTAAAGGTAGAAAAAGCCAATTAGAAATAAAATTAACATACAAAAATGCCAAATTAACTACTTTGTTAAGTTAATCAGGTTTGGGGTGACATATTTTATTTTGTTTTTTAGTTTGTAGCCAATGCTACAATCATTCTAAAATATCTTTGACATAATTAAAGAGTATTTATGTTCAATTTCACAATGAATTACATAGCATTCTAAATTTCAACACAGACCAATGCAATTCAGTATCTTAGATGATCAATGAATACAGACTGAGAGTTTGGTCATGCTATTATTTTGGTCTTATAGAATATATTTACATATATATATATTTGAACAATTCATGTTCAAATCTTATCCTTTTCTGAAATCTCCTCTGAGATAATTGAAGAGCAGCTTTGTTGACATTGGGCATATTCTTGGATGACAGGTTTGCAATTTGTTTTCATATTTATTTTTAAAAATTAGTCCTCTGTATGCCATCATGGGTAATGAATATGCTTTTCTATGTTATGGTGAAAAATCCATTACAATGAAAGAAAATTATAATTTCTGGGAGCTATCAAATATCAGTTGGTCTCATATTTTGTTAACTAAGAGAACTTCATTGATGCTAGAGCTGAAGTTTATTGGGCATTTCATAACCCAGTGTATTCATTATCTGTTGTTGTATAGCACATTGCTTCAAAATTTAGTAGCTGAATGCAAAAAAAAAAACAAACAACAACAAAAAAAACTTTGATGACCTCACAATTTCTGTATGGTAGTTATATGGTAACAATTTAGTTGAATAGATTTGTTTGAGTCTCTCGCAAGACTATAATCAAGGTGTTGCCCAGGACTGGAATCATATCAAAGCTCACCTGGAGGAGGTTCTGCTTCCAAGCACAGTTTCTTGGCCATGGGAAGGCATCAAGTTTTCACTGACTGCTAGCTGAAGATAGCAAGACAGCAACTTCTTATGTGGTCCTTAGTAGGGCTGCCCAGGTCGCATCTCTTTATTTCCGCTAGAGCAAGAGATGCAAGGAAAGAGAGAGAGAGAGAGAGAGAGAGAGCGCGAATGAGAATCCCAAGATGGAAGAGATGCTTTTTTATAACCTATATTGAAGTGACGTTCCATCACTTCTTCCATGTTTTATTCACTAGAAACAAGTAAAACATATTTCATATTCAAGAGGATAGGATTACACAAGATTTTATACAGAGCTAGATTGACATCAAAAGGAATAAAACAGTTAGTAATGAATTTAACCAAAGAATGCAATACTGAAAACATTGTGCACAGATATTTAAAAAGATCTGAATAAGTGGAAAGAAATCCCAAGTTCATGAATCAGAAGACATATTTTTAAGATGGACAAATTCTCCAATTTGATCTACAGATTCAATGCAATGTCTATAAAAATCACAGCTAGCATATTTATAGAAACCAACAAGATGATCATAAAATTCATACAGAAAATCATGGGACCCAAATATCACACCAGTCTAGAAAAAGAAAAACAAATTTGGATGACTCATACTTCCTGATTTCAAAACTTACTACAAAGCTATAGTAATCAAGATTGTGTGGTACTAGCACAAAGATAGGCATATATCAATGGAATAAAATTGAGAGTCCGGAAATTAATGCTCCAATTTTCCATCCAGGGGTTTTTGACAAGGGTACCAAGAGAATCCAATGGAGAAAGAATAGTCTTTTCAACAAATGGTGTGGTAACAACTGGATAATCACATGCAAAAGAATAAACATGGAAATTTTCCTCTTACCATACAGAAAAATTAACTTGAAGTGAACATATACCAAAATATAAAAGCTAAAACTATTAACACTTAGAATAAAATATAGAAATAAATCTTTGTGATGTTGGATTAAGCAAAGCCTTTTTAGATGTGACAGGAGGAAGAAAGTGAAACATACAAAGAATGGGACAAAGATACATGCAAATTACATATCTGATAGTATACTTGTATCTAGAAATATCTCAATAATAAAAAGATAAATACCTGATGAACGAAGGGACAATGGATCTGAATAGACATTCACCAAAGATACACAAATGGCTAATAAACACTGAAAACATGTTCAACATCCTTAGCTATCAGGAAATATAAAAAAAAGACCACAATGAGGTATCTCTTCATACATCTTGAGAAAACATTAGTCGAAATGATGCAGCCATATGTCCACACTAAACTTGTACATAAATGTTCCTAGCAGTATTATTCATAATAGCCAAATAGTGGAAACAATCTAAAAGTCCCATGAAGTGATGAATGGATAAATAAAATGTAGTATAGCTATGATATGGAATATCATTCAGCAATAATAAGAAATGAAATGCTGATACATGCTACAATATGGACAATTCTTGAAAACAGTATGATATGATAAAGAAGAAAGTCACAAAATACCCCGTGTTGTGTGATTTCGCTTATATGAAATGTCCAGAAAAGACAGATCTATAGAAATGAAAAGAAGATGAATGGTTGCCCAAGGCTGGATATTTGGAAAGAATGGGAATTAACTGTACATGTGTATGGGATTTCTTTTTGAGGTGATGAAAATGTTCTAAAAGTGATTTTAGTGATGGTTACACAACTCTTGAATATACTAAGAACCATTGAAATGTCCACTTTAAACAAGTATTATACGATATGTAGATTATATCTCAATAAAGCTGTTATGTTAAAATATTCAATCAGATATGATTTATGTTTTTAACAATAGAACCTCCCTCTGTTAATGTCCATAAATAATTTCACTTTAGCCCTCATTCTCTTTATTTGGAAAGGAAATGTTTTGAAACTCTTTTAAAAAGTCTCCGCCACTAGCAAGTGAAGGATTTTGTCCTATAGGAGATAAATCATGGCAAGAGCTTTCCATGTTGCATCCCCCTGCCTTGCATTGTTTTGTCTTTCTTGTGCAACTTTATATAAGTTTCTTTTCCAAACCACAACCCTAGCTGTACACTGAAGCTGCCTTCCTCCACTGAAAATGTGATAATCATGCTATAGCTTGATTTCTCCCTTCATTCCTTTTAACAGAAAGCGAATCCATGTGGGTTCTATATCCAGATATCAATAAGGAGGTCAGAGGTAAACAGAGCCACTCAAAGACTCCTGGAGATGGAAAGAGTTGAAGGAATCAATAAACTGCACAGGACAGAGTATATGATTACAAGGGACCTTAATCTTGGAGCATGAATAGAAAGGGCATATTGCAGAATGGAAATCAATTCTGTCCACCAGGAAAGGTTCATTTGTGAATGAGCATGTGCTTGGATTGAAAGGGGAGGCAGGAAGTACACGATGGTAATCACTGTGCAAAATCTGATAAACTGTTAACAATAATGATGGAATATTGGAAATTCAATAAAATGAGATAAGGGAGAATTGAAAATTGGTCTAGTTATGTAAAGACTATATTAGTCATAAGCATTTCTTTAAAATGTTTACCATTTGTTTCTAATGTCTCATATATTTAGCATTATGAATATCTTTCAATATTGGTCAGGTTGAAGATCGTATTTGAATAAAAACCATATTTTTATATGTTTACATATTTGTTGGTCAGGTTGGCATGATTTCCTACCCCCAGTTTAGAAAGTTAGAGAAAACATTGCTTTCAGTTTTAGGGTACTTTTGTCACAAAGAGTGACATCCAAGTTGGATAGCATATGTTCTAACCATTAATATCAGTACAGCATTCCCTTAACTCACAGTATTAAATAAAATTTCCTGCTTTTAAATATATGCATTGTTTTATTTATCATAGTTTTTTTCAGATAATGCATTGTTTGAAGCACACCCTATTAAGAATATTTTTTTTTAACTGGGGTTGGTTTTCATATGATATAGTTCATCTGTCTTACAAGAACTAACATAGTACTTATTGCACATTACTTCACTGTATTAGATTCAACCACCTGCTAGAGAAGACAAAGGCACTGCCTCAAGGTGAAAGACCTTAGAGTCTAATATGCATCATCTCTGAACATTCTCTTTCTTTGAAAGAACTTGGAGTACATTGTTCTAATTTTGTAACATGGTTAGAGTTTTTGAATGACAGTGTAGAAAAATTCTGGGCACATTAATAATGATGAAGTCGTTTTGTCTTTATTCACTTTTTATCAGGTGCTAGGCTATGCTAATTATTTTCACTTATGAGAAAAATGTAATGCTCATAATAGCAATATGAGTTGGGCACTATCTTTTAATCACCATTTTAAAGGTAAATTTACTAATGTTTCCTGATAGTAATGTAATATGTTAGCTTTGTTTGTGACTTGAGGCTGAAACCATTGGTTTGATCAGAAAATTCATGCTCTTATTATTCTAAGCAGTTGCCTGCAATGGTTTCTACTTCCTTCTGTTCATTTGATACATGCCACCTGTTTAGTTAATATGTTTTATTATCAATGGCCCATTTTAACACATGTAAAATCTTTCAAATGTATTCATATGCTGCTTTCACATATTTTTCAAAATTCAAAACTATAAATATGACACAAATTTACTTAATTTCTAGAATTATGAATCAAGTGGAAAAATTCAGATACAACTTCCAAGTACAAAAGCATAAGCCCTATGAGAAATTTCTTTCTCTCTCTCAGTTAAGTTTGTTTTTGTCTATTGTTCTTTTAAATTTTTAGTACTCACTATTCTAGCTTATATTTACCTGAAAATTCATGTTTCTATGTCTATGATTTTGCCTCATTTCATTCTATCATGCTTTCTTTGGAAAAATTAGATTTTTTTTTTCTCTGAAATTCCACTGTGTATTTTAATTATGTGGTAAATTTTGAGCTAGCTATGTAATATAATACCTGAATCGCATCTCTGGTTCATAAAAGAATTAGATGGGAACCAAAAATCATCCTACATACTCTGCAAAAATAATTCATTTCAGAACTCAAAAGAGCAGAGAAAGTTTCTAGTAAGTGTTTTGTATTAATTATCAGAAGACCTGAAGATCAGAAAAATAAATAAATAAATAAAGAGCTTTCTAAAAATGTAGGACACCACAAACTAATCTTTTTATGGAGATAGTAGCTGGCAAAGCAAATGAATAATTGCAAAGAAAAGTGTGCTGGAACAATGAAGAAAATGGGAAATCTAACATTGAAATAGAACAATTGGAAAGGATGTATGATTTCAGCTTACAGAAAGGTTAGGAATAATTAAAAAAAACAAAGAGGTGAGATATTTGTAGTATTATGATTGAACAAAGTTCCGAAGTATGGAAAGAATTGAGAAATGCTTGAGGATTTAAGTAAAATAAAGAATTTCAAATTCAGTGAGAATATGACTTTGATTGATATTAAAACCCTAGAGAACTGTACTGAATATACCACCCATTACAAAAAATAAGGATTACACAAATATATAAAATTGGCTGGCCAATATATTTTAAAATTGAGAATTTATACTGAAGTGCTAAATATCACTTCTGAAAGTCATTTAACTCTTTGTTCCAGTTTGCTAGTGCTTCCGTTGTGCCTAATACCAGAACCGGATTGGCTTTTATAAAGGGGATTTATTCAGTTACAAATTTACAGCCCTAAGGCCATAAAGGTGTCCAAACTAAGGCATCAACAAGAGGATATCTTCACTGAAGAAAGGCCAGTGGTGTCAGGAACACCTTTGTCAGCTGGGAAGGCATGTGGCTGGCATCTGCTGGTCCTATGCTTCTGAGTTGTGTTTCAAAATGACTTTCTCCAAAACGTGTCTGTCTTGGTTCCTCCTTCTCAGCTCCTGTGCATCTGTGCTTCTGTGCTTCTTTCTCCCAGGATGGTTTTCTCTAAGCATCTGAGGGTGCTCTCTTAGCTTCTCTGAGGCAAGCTCTGGGCTTCATTTCTTAGCTTAGCATCTCCAAATGTCCTTCTGTCCACATCTCCAGCCATCTCTAAGCGTCAGCATCTGTGTCAGCTCTTACCTCTCTTAAATACTGTACTCCAGTGAGTTAATCAAGACCCACCTTGAATGGGCAGGGTCCACACCTCCATGGAAACACTTTACTCAAAATTCTCACTCACAGTTGGGTGAGTCACATCCATGGAAACACTCAGTCATAGGTTCCACCCAACAAGATTGGGTTAAAAGATCATGGCTCTTCTGGGGTCCATAACAGTTCCAAACTGCCACAATCTTCAAACATGTTTGTTCAAATTTACTCTGGAGGCTGTCTGATATATTTTAGATACTCACAGGTTGTATATCATTGTATGGTTGTTTTATAAGTAACTGTACCTGAATCAGAGTTGCAAGTTTTGCTTTTGAAAGAATCTGTATGATGTAAAAGGGAGTTCTTATTGATGCAACATCCCATTTATATTGAAGACATTTAATGGAAGCCATTTGACTTGGTAAAGAATTTACTTGTCCTTTCAAGAAACATGAACTAATTATTCTGATTTCACAACCTTCTGGGACACCACTAACAGCATGTGAAAAAAACATAACCACTTTTCCTTAATCTGTACTTTGCTAGGTTTGATCGGCTTGACCTTTCCCTCAACATCCAAAAAATTTCTGGAAATAAAAGTGTGTGTTCTTTTCCTTAGAGAAGAAAATTCCATAAAGATTTGCTACCAGAAGTGTTGGCCATGTTAACAGGGAAAAACAAAACAAAACTGACAAAACTAGCTTTCTTTCTTGAATCTGGCCTGAAACCACAGGTATTTATCAGAAGGTCACCCCACTTGTGGAAATGTTATGGACAAAGGCATGGAAGAAATACTGTTAGGTTTTTTGTGGTTACCAATTTAGAGTGACATTGCTATCCTTATAATTGTCTACCCAGTTAATGTTCTACCATATGTTACCAACCCATGACAAATAGAATTGTAGTTGGGTGGTAGAATTTCATGACACACCCTAGTTATGAGAAGGCCATCCAGACAGATCCCCTATTATGTACATATTTGGATTATTATTAATATTAGAATACACAATTAAGTATTCACTTATGTGTGTATACACTATATATCAAACAATTTATGAACATTTTTGTAATGTACTATTCTATAATTCATAATATGATTCTAGACTTCCATATTTGTACTCACTTTCATTCCTCTACTCACAAGTATTTCAAAACTTCTTTACTTTGATATCTTACTGCAGAACTCATTTTCCTCCTTTTTTCTAACCAGAAAAAAAGTACCAAAGAGAATAAAGCAGTGGTTAAAAGTTTAAAGAGTAAATATTTATTGTTTGAAATGATATTTGCCCCTGCAAAGCCATCTTCTGTTTTGGCATACAGTTGTGTTAGGGGAGAGAAAGGCAGATGACAGACAAATCAACTGACTGCAAAGATTGTTTTTGCATATACGTTGAGTCAAATTTGATAAAGGACATAGAACTTAAGCCCCCTGACTGCTTAGGTAGGTGGTAAACATTTATTGAAGTAAGACTAAAGCCTTTTTTAAGAACTACATGCAATAAATTCAATCTGACATTATATCCATAGCCACTATCTTCCTTATTTCAGAACTAAGGATTATATCTTTTTGTGCTGTATTTTCCCAACTATTTCTTCAGAACATCTGGTAAAATCAGGACTATTTGGTTTGGTTCAGGCTGTTTATTGCATTGATTTCGGTAAAATACACTTTACAGTCAAGTGGAAACTTTGAAATAGCCTCAGAGGAGAAGAGATATATAACTATACTTGAGGATCAATACATTATGGATGTCAGTATCTAATTATAATCCTCTGATTGTCATTTAGAGCTGCTAGTGTAGTGTCTGTATCTACAACTTGCTGGCAGTGAACTTATGTTACATAGAGAAAGATCCCCAGGTTGAAAGTTAGCATTTGCAGCTTTGCTGGGTATTTTTCATTCCTCTCTCTCTCTCTTAACAAGCCATCTGTGTACTTTCATAATTATACCACTAGCAGTGACATGCTTTAAATTTTGATTACTCAATTTTAAGCATATTTCAAAAAGGTTTTGAAATATGCTTAAAATGAAAGTGAAGAATATAAAGTGAAACTACATTGAAAACATTGAGAGTAAAAACAACTAATTGAAACATAAACCTAAAATTAAGGAATGAAATAGCAACAGGACTAAAAGTAAATGGAAAGCTGCAGTTGGAAGCATTAAAACCTAATTTGAATTACACAATGATAAATGATTGTATACAAATCTGGGGTATTCCAAGAGTCATTGTGGCTCTTTAACAATTATCTAAGTGTGCGTAATGGTATTCTCTTCTTGGAGAGATGCCTTGTGATATGTCACTGAAATAACACACATGTATTAAGCACTTGCTATGTTATCCTCCTTCCTATGCTGATATTATAAATCTATTGAATCTCCCAGTTAGAGTAGCAGAATAATGTGGTTGAGGAACAACACACAGTAAATTCTCTGTGTCCACAGACCATCCAGAAGTCATTTTGCTGGTACCCAAATTTATCAATGTAATGGACATACTTCTTAGTGGTCAGAATTCCCATATTGCTTACTTGAACTATGGAGATAGAACTCTTGCGGTAGGGATATCAATCTGAGAGTGTATGAGACTTCTCTCACACTGGTTAAAATGTTGAATCAAAAAATATCACAGGGTGAGTGACAGAGATTATTGCAATCTTTATCTGTAGGATCTAGTAATCATTTTCCTCATCATAAGCGTATTTAATCACTTCCCCTTCCCCCCAAAAAAACAGATAGATACTGGAAGATGACAGTAGACTGCATAAAACTAAATCATATATAGTTTTAAAAAAATTTTTTTACTGTAATTGTTCACATACCATACAATTATCCAAGGATCCAAAGTGTATAATCAATTTCCCCTGGTACCATCATACAGCTGTGCATCCATCACCACAAATAATTTTTGTTCAATTTTTAGAACATTTTGACTACTTCAGAAAAGAAATAAAGACAAAGAAGAAAAAAAAAAAGAAAGAAAAGAAAAGGAGACTCAGATCCTCCCACCCCCTCTCCATTGTTGACTCCTAGTATTGGTATAGTACATTATTGTTTTATGAAAAGTACTGTTTATGAAAGAATGTTGAAATACTACTCACTGTAGTACATAGTTTGCAATAGGTATATATTTTTCCCTATATGCCCCTCTATTATTAATTTCTATTTGTAGTGTCATACTTTTGTTCTGGTTCATGAAAGAGATTTCTAATATTTGTACAGTTAATCTTGGACATTGCCCACCACAAGGTTTACTGTTTTATATATTCCCAACTTTTAGCCTCCAACTTTCCTTCTGGTGACATGCATGACTCTGAGCTTCCCCTTTCCACCACATTCATGCACCATTCATCACTGTTAGTTATTCTCACAATGTGCTACCATCGCCTCTGTTCATTTCTAAACATTTAAGTTCACACTAAGCAATCGCTCCGCATTCTTTAGCCTTGTTCGATATCTTGGTAACTTATATTTCATGTCTATAAGTTTACATATTATAATTAGTTCCTATCAGTGAGATCCTACAATATTTGTCCTTATGTTTCTGGTTTATTTCACTCAGTATATTGCCCTCAAGATTTTGTCATCAACCCATTTTTTTAAGATGATTTTGTTCATATGTCATACATTCCAACCCAAGTAAACAATTGATAGTTCCGTGTATAGTCACATATTTATGTGTTCACCACCCTCACTACTATCTCTATAAAGACAACTGCATTTCTTCCATAAAGCAGGAGGAAGAGTCAAAGAAGATAGAGAGGCAAAAGAAAAAGAAAAAAGAAAGAGAAAAAAAAAAGCATGACAGCTAGGAAGCAGCAAAAGGAAAGATAACCTTAGATCAAAGTAGAATAAAGAGTCAGACAACACCACCAATGCCAAGAGTCTTACACCCCTCCCCTATGACCCCTCTTATGTGCATTTACCTTGGTATTTTGCCTTTGTTACGTTAAAGGAAGCATAATTTAATGATTCTGTTAATTATAGTCTCTGGTTTACATTGATTGTATTTTTCCCCCAGTACCTCCCTATTTTTAACACCTGGCAATGTTGACATACATTTGTTCTCCCACATGAAAAAACATACCTGTACATTTTATCACAATTGTTGAACACTCTAAGTTTCACTGAGTTATACAGTTCCAGTCTTTACCTTTCCTCTTTTCTTCTGGTGTCTCACATGGTCCTAACCTTCCTCTTTCAGCCATATTCAGAGTTCTCTTTGTTCGGTGTACTTATATTGCTGCTACCTTCACCCAAAATTATGTTCCAAACCTCTCACTCCTGTCTTTTCCTTTCTGTCTGCAGTGCTCCCTTTAGTATTTCCTATAGGGCAGGTATCTTGTTCACAAAGCCTCTCATTATCTGTTTGTCAGAGAACATTTTGAACTCTCCCTCATATTTGAAGGACAGTTTTGCCAGATATAAGATTCTTGGTTGGTGATTTTTCTCTTTTGGTATCTTAAATATATCACACCACTTCCTTCTTGCCTCCATGGTTTCTGCTGAGAGATCTGCACACAGTCTTATTAACCTTCCTTTGTATGTGATGGATTGCTTTTCTCTTGCTGCTTTCAGGATTCTCTCTTTGTCTTTGATGTTTGATAATCTGATTATTAAGTGTCTTGGCATAGGCCTATTCAGATCTATTCTGTTTGGGGTATGCTGCACTTCTTGGATCTGTAATTTTATATCTTTCATAAGAGATGGGAAATTTTCATTGATTATTTCCTCTATTATTGCTTGTGTCCCCTTTCTCTTCTCTTCACCTTCTGGGACACCAAGGGCATGTACATTCTTGCTTTTCATTTTGTCCTTGAGTTCCCGGAGACATTGCTCATATTTTCCCATTCTTTTCTCTATCTGTTCTTTTGTGTGTAGGCTTTCAGGTGCCTTGTTCTCCAGTTCCTGAGTGTTTTCTTCTGCCTGTTGAGATCTGCTGTTGTATGTTTCCATTGTGTCTTTCATCTCTTGTGTTGTGCTTTTCATTTCCATGGATTCTGCCAGTTGTTTTCTCGAACTTTAGATTTCTGCCTTATGTACTTCCAGTGTTTTCTTTATAGCCTTTATCTCTCTTGCCGTATCTTCTCTAAACTTTTTGAATTGGTTTAGCATTAGTTGTTTAAATTCCTGTATCTCAGTTGAAGCGTAAGTTTGTTCTTTTGACTGGGCCATAACTTCGTTTTTCTTAGTGTAGGTTGTAGTTTTCTGTTGTCTAGGCATCTGACCTCCTAGGCCACCCCAATCAGGTTTTCCCAGAGGAAAATAGGCTCAGGTCATAGAAGGAGGGAATATTCAGTATCTGGTTGCCCTGATGGTATGTCTTAGAGGATTGACACACCCTGTGCTTTTCTGCCCAGCAGGTGGTGCCTGTCAGCCTGTCACTACAGACTGGTATAAGAAGGTGTGGCTGGGATTTGTTTTCCACCAGGCTCTTGGGTCTTTTTCTGAATGGAAGGCGGGTAGTGAAGCTGGGCCCCAACTCTTTCCTCTTGGGAAGATATGCCCCCAGGGAGAAGTCATTTGCATATAAATAGATACTTTGTTTCTCTGACTCTGCTATCTCCATCCTTGTCTGGGTCAGAGTGCTGTGAGTTTAAAATGGCTGAGGCTTTCCCTACTGAGCTGCCCAGGTTGAGAGAGAGAGAAAGGGACACATAACACATGATCCTTTGGGCTCCCCGTCCCAAGACACATACATCCCCTGATTCTCCAAGGTCGGTCATCACCAAAAGCCTCTATCTGCTTGTTGGGGATTCACAGTCTGTATTGAGTGGTTAACATTAAAACCCCAGTTGGAGCTGGGCTGAGGTATATTTGCTTGTTCAGAGAGTGCTGCTTTCTAGTATCGTGAGTCTTCCATGAGGGAAGACTCTCAGCTCGGTTCCACAGTTTTCACTTACAGATTTTATTTACAGATGAGCGGACAGTCATGTTTGTCTCTCCACAGTTATCCCAGTTTGTTTACTAGTTGTTCCAGTTGTTTATTAGTTGTTCCAGGGGTCTAACTAGCTTCCACTCCTCTTTATGCCACCATCTTAGCTCCTCCCCTCATGTATAGTCTTAATTGGAGGTCCAGTGAGAAATGTATTATCTTTACTAGAACAGAATAACGTGGCCTTAGATACATGGTAACAGATCATTTATTCATCAAGTGTGTTCTATAGTATTCCATCAGTAAGAAAGATCAGAAGCAGTTTGAATTAATAAAAGCACAACATTAATTTTTTTTTTATGACCAGGACTATATTAACTGCCCCGCCAAATGCAATATACAGTCCAAAGCCTGGCATCTTCATCCTTTGCTCCCAGGTTGTGTTTTGAAATGGTATACTCCAAAATGTCAGTATTAGCTGCCAATGGCTGTCTTCAAAATGTGTCTCAGCTGCAGCTCTGAGGTCCTTCTAGCTGTGAGCTTTTATAAGACTCCAGTCAATTAATCAAGGCCCATGCTAAATAGGCAGGGCAACACCTCCATGGAAACATTCAATCAGAGGTCACACCCTAACCAAAGGTGTCACTCACTGTTGAGTGGGTCACATCTCCATGGAAACAACCTAATCCCAATATCCCACGAGACTGGATTAAAAGATCCTGGCTTTTTCTTGGGGGACATAATATATCCAAACTGGAACAGGCTATATGACCTGGAAGACTTTAAGTTATTAGAAGATACCTTCTGGAATATATAGTAATATATTTTATAGAATTATGGCAAAACCAAATAAAAAAAAACACAGTGCAGACTCCTAAGACTGTAACGCAAGGCCATGCTATCTGAGGTGGAGAATTAAACACTATTTGAGAAACACCAACTGGAATGCTACTGAGTCCTAGTAGACATGGAGCACTTGACCAGGGTTATCAAGTTCCTGCATCCAAACCTGTCATGATGAACTAGAGTCTTTTAGACCCAAGAGTCATAAAATTGGATTGCCGGCAGCAATCCATAGGAAGATAGAAGTGATGGATCCAGGATCAGTCATGAGCAACAAAATATCATGAGTAAGCTACATGAGCAGGTAGCCCAGCCATTTATGTCACCCACCACAACTGCATCAGCATCTCTTCAAATCAAACCTGTGGTAGCATGGTGGGAGCAGCTGACAGAGTAAACAGTGTTTGAGCTTGGTTCATAGGTGAGTCAGATAAGTTGTGTGTGTGTGTGTGTGTGTGTAATGTTCTTTTGCATTTTAGTATTATAGTACTGCTGGCCTCATATCATGAGTTAAGAATATTTCCCTCTTCTACTTTCTGGAAGCATTTCTGTAGAAGTGGTATTTTTTTTTTTTTCTTTCATAGTATTGGTAGAATATGCCAGTAAAACAATCTGGACCTGGAATTTTATTTTTTAGGAAGGATTTTAGCTACAAATTTAATTTCTTTAATAAATATAGGACAGTTCAGATAATATTATCTTTCTTGGGAGAGTTTAGTTAGTTTATGTCTGTCGAAGAATTGGTTCATTCATTCTATGTTGTAGAATTCATGGGTATAGAATTGTTCATAATATTCCCTTACCTACCTTTTTAATGTCTGTGTGATCAGTAGTTAAGTCCCTCTTTTACCCCTAATGTTAGTAATTTTTATTTTCTCTCTTTTTTTCTTGGTTAATTGGCAAAAGATTTATTATAAAATTCCATAGTTTTAAGTAATAACATTCTATGGACTTTTTATGCAATTATGCTAACTTTTACCTATAATGTAGGCATCAGAGACTTGCCATTTCCTTCACAGTCATAAACAATGAGTTAATAAAATTGTACTTTGTTCTGTATGACTCCATAAGTACAAATGTTTGCTTTTCTGATAAGAGCTATGTGCCTTGAACAGTCTTTAATTTTTTTAATCTTGGGTGTGATGCATTTTGGGATGACCCAGTTTACTAGCATTTTATGTGGCTTGGGTGCCAGTCTCCCACTATAGTCAAAACAAGTGCCAGATTTCTATACATTCTATGGAAAACATATGAAAATATTCCAGAGTAAATGATTCTTTGACAAATCTCAACCCCTTTGCTGATTGTTTGTAATAGAAGGAATTTTGCTGCTTTAGGATATGAAGTGTAATTTCAGTTGTCTGATATGTTCAGGTTCAATTTTGAATAATATTTTATTTCCTTCTGTGTAATACTATTTCTACACCAATGTCATGAATTTTTGTCCTTTATCTAAATCCTTAAATACTTGTGTCTTCTTTTTAACATCTGTCCACACATGTCCTTGTGGACATGGGCTTATTCAAACTTCTTCCTCCTTAATTGCATGCTAATGTAAACCTTATCAATCACCCTCCATTGTTGCCTGGTGACTCTGCTTACATTTCCAGGCTGTATGTGTACAATCACACTTTAGTTATCAATTTAGTTGCCACTGGCTCATAGATAAAAACTGTTTCTTATGTTTTAGTGCAAAGATTGACTGACAGCAAAATCAATGGGAAATTGTAAATCAATTTGGTAGTTTTTGTCCTCACTTAGGGTTAAACACATATTTTTTTATTGACTCTAACAAGCAGAAAGTCTTAATATTGGAAAGAAATCACTACAAACTTTGTTTTGTTTTGTTTTTTGGATGTTTGAAACTTATAAATAAAATGTCAATAAGGTAAACTCTCCTCTGCTCTTTGCCTCTTTATCAGTATCTTATCTACTCTCTCTCTCTCTCTGTCTTTCTCTCTCTGTCTGTCTATAAGGGATGAAATGAGCTATGCATTTTCCTCTTTCAATAAAATAGAAAATAGCACAGCATTTTTTTTCCTTTCTCCTTCAAATCAATACTGTGAATCTTTCATTCATTAGAAAGAAAATATAACTTTTAAGATAATTTTTAAAAATAATCAACAGGAAATAAATATTCTGTACATACAGTTTATATGGACAATTATATAAAACAGCAGTTCATAGGTTTATTTAACTGTTTAGTGCTTATATTACAATATAACAGCAAAAATAATGGAGAACTTTTTATTATCCATGAAAGTTCAAAGTTTAAAAGTCCTTCATGGCTATTATGTCATAATTCTAGTTACTCAGTTATTCATATTCAATATTTAGGTGGAAAGAAAGAAAAGGATTTTTTTTTTCTCATGGAGAAATCAATATCCCAATTTTTTTGGAAAAAGTTATATGACTTACTTTAAATCTTGCAAATAAAAGAAACATGTTTATCTCAGGTACCTAAAATGAACATGATGATTTGACTGGGCATAACCTGCAATATGGATAGTTCTTAATCTGGGGGATGGTTACAGGCTCTTCATTTTATTATTAATCTTTATGCCATTTATTCTGCTACACTGTCAGAAATAGAAGCTCCAGATTAACACTCTGTCCAACTTCAGTGTGGCTTCTGGCTCCTTCTTGTTGGGTTTGCTTTATTCTAAAGGGTTATTCAGCTAATATACACAACTATATACCCACAGGTTGCTAAAATGTTAAGACCTCCATTCTGGTAAATATGTGCTGCCATGAACTCCTGAGTTCCCACTTGCCACTGGGCTGCCCAAGCCCCTCTTTCAAGATACCAGACCTCCTCCAATCTAGAAAATAAGGGGCAATATTTGGCACAGCAGGAGGCTTCTGTGACCCTTCTCTGGGGCCGGAACAATGGCTGTTAGGATTAATTGGTGATATTGCTAATCTAGTTGTTAAGTATTTTGAGTATTACTTTGGCTCCTGTTCATGTTGTTATGTCTAACGGACATTCTCGTTTCTCCCTCCACCTTGCCCTTTCAGTAGTGTCTGTCTTGAGACTAATGCTTTCTTAGTTTCCATTGCACAGAGCTCTTCTGGCTTGCCTCATAATGCCTTATCATAGAGTCTACATTTCTTGATCTTCAATTTTTGAATTTCCTCATGATTTGCATTAACATTATAAACTATTTATTTGACATTTGTAATATATATATATATCAAAAGCACATGAAAAGATGCTAACACCATTAGCTATTAAGGAAATGCAAATCAAAGCCACAATGAGATACCATTTCACACCCACTGGCAGGGCTACTATTGAAAAAAAAAAAAAACCAGAAAATTACAAGTGTTGGAGAGGATGTGAAGAAATAGGAACAGCTAGACTTCCTTTTATTCGCTAATACAATATTAAGCTCTACCAGGCACTGAACAGAACAAAACTGCCCTGTACTTTTGCAGTGTAGGGAGGTAAAAATAAAACAAACATCTAAATATATAAGTGAGAATTGTGACGAATGCTAGAAAGGAAAAGATCAGGATCCCGTGAAAGACAATAATAGAAAGGCACAATTTTAGATAAGATAGTCAATGAAGGACTCACTTTAAAAATTACTTATGCAGTTTTTCATTCAATTTAATTTAAAATGATATTTGTTTAATTTAGTATACACATATAGATATGCCCTGACATTTATTGTTGTGATGTAACAAATGTGGTCAGGTGATTATATCATGCATTTTTAAAATAACATTTATGTACACTTAGTTTTAGTGTTAGTTTTGTTTCTTCCTGCTTTTCTCTCCCTCACCTTCGCTTTGGCCATCACCCACCCTTAATTTATGACCCAGTGCATCCTTTCACATTTTTCTCTGTGTTTTATAATATCTAAAAATATGTGCATGTTTTCATGTGTGTGTATATGCATGTATACACATATGTCTTCATATATATTTATTTTCGGTCGCTACAGTTAAAAAAATGAAATGATGCTACTTTCACTTACCTGCATCTTGTTTTAAAATGCCTTGCACATATTTCTCTAGCTTAAATGACGTGACTCTAATTCATGATTTTAAGGAACATATGCTATTCCATTAGGTAGAAAAATGTTGGTTATTCCCCTATTGATGGGCAATGACATTGTTTTCAGTTTTTGTGAATAAGAAAAATAGTTTATCGCACAAATTTATAAAAGAACTCTTATATACTAGTGCTTCTATTTTATTTTTCCAAAACCTATCCAGAGAAGTTTTTGATGTATCAATGCATATAGATCTTTGCAGTTTAAACAGATAACGCCTCTGTTCTTTATAAATAAACAGCTAAAATATACCATATTCCCATCTGTAGGCAGAACCTTCTGTGCTCACCTCCAAGAACATGCTTGCATCCTCTTCTGGCATTTTATACCCTATTTTATCCCAAGGTAATAAAAAAGACCTACTATTATCATACCACAATGATATTAAGATAATTTGTGTTCATGGGAATGGAAAGTGAGAACTCTCCCTTTATTGTGTGTCCATGATGTTTGCCTACTATGTAAATCACATAATATTCTTTCTTCAGATTCATAGTTTCCGTTACCCATATTTTTGAAAGTGCTATGAATTCAAATTTGTATAATGAATGCATGTAAAGCAGGCTATAATGATGTTTATGAACAAATTATACCATTCCTAACTGCCACCAAGAAACAAGAAGAGATGAGAGGGGAAATAAGATTGAAAAACAAGTGATTTTCCACAATTGTCTTTATCTCTATCTTTCTAAGCATCCCAAATCAGAAAGAAAAATTCCTAAAATAATAAAACTCATTTTCCAAGCTTTTGGTGTTTAAGAGAAAAGGTCAGTTTTTTTTTTTTTTTTTTTTTAACTGTAGATTCCATAGTAGCTAGAATTAAAGAAAATGCTTTCTTTTTATAACTTAGACATATGGCATAGATTAGAAATGGGATAGGAATGGGTTCTGATTGGCTGGCTAATATTCTAATGAGAGAGATTAATCAGTGTAAACCACATAGCGCAGTTGAAACTGCTTTTCTAAATTGCCAATTTCATTTTCTTCCAGCAGAGAAAATGCCAATCTTTTCCTATGTAATAAAATCGTCTTGTTATAACAACTAAGCAACTCCAGAGTTACTGTTATTGTGGAACATCTGGTAACTACAAGACGTGGCTCCTTACAGATAACCACTTCCCTGGAAAATAAGAACTTGCTCAACCTAGTTGTATTCATGTTTTGTTATACGCTTGAGTATGGTTGCCTCATAATACAGTAATCACTTTCTTTTGGCACCATAAATGAAACCACAGATGCTACAATTTGCTATAATTGAAGCAGCTTATAATAAATAACTGATCAAAATAACTAGATATATAAAAATTAAATGCATATTATAAAAGTTGGATTGACAAAAAATTACAAAATTTGTCCCTAAATCAGTGAGCCCATGTCCTATTTCATTTATTCTTCAAGAAATAGGTAGATAACTGACTAGATTCTTCTCCTGAATCTCATTATTTTTCTAAACTGAATAATTTCCTTCAAAGTTAATCCCAACAATGAAATTCCAAAAGATCTGTCAGTACAGCAAAGACTTTTACATAACTAAGTAAATACAAGCACACAATCCTCAGGTGGCAAATTTATTATGTAAGTTCAAAAATTCTAATTGTTTGTCATGCTTCTACTCAGCGTCAGTATTAGATACATTGCATCTGTACAGCAATGTCTTCTATTTCTATCTTCTATTTCTAAAAACATGTTTTTGTATTTGATATCATGGTCCTCAAACAATTAAATTTCATTTTTTTGAGCTCAACATCATAACAGGTAAATAAAATTAATTCTGTAATTAATTTAGCAAATTCTGCTATAGCTTAAAAGACACAGTTTTTTGCAGTCTGACATATATCCTTGTCAATTTTTTAGAAGCATAGGCATACAGAGAGTGAGACAGAACTCAGCTTTGATATCATGTATCAATGAAGAGTTAATTCATTGTGTTCTTCAGAAGAATGGTTTGCAAGAGTATTTAGGGTGCAGATAATATCTGATTTATTTAAATATAACAGAAACTTTTAGAAATAACATGCACTCTTAAAAGCTCAAATATTACACAAGAAATTCTTTAAAAATGTATTTATGTAGTAATATTATGCCTCTCATTATAACCAGATTAAATTTAGCCTTGACTAGAATACATGAAGAGTTTCAATACCACACAATGAAGAAAAGTCCTTGTGAGAGTTAAAATAACAATAATATGGCAATAGAAATTCAATACATCCTTTTTTTCCCCTGAATTCCTATTATCAATTTTTTTTCAAAAATTTGAGTGCTTGGCCCTCAAATTACAATCAAGCATGTGAGTATGTTATATATGTGTAATTGGTGATGATTTGGCACCAATACTTAATAGGCAATATGTTCCTTTTTGCATTGGTATTTCTAGGCCAAATGTTATGCTAATATGCTGAATTTTTTTGATAAATGTTTTTGAGAGCTTAGGACATAGGAGTTTCAAGGGCTCATCTTGAATTAATTCTAACAGTAGTCAAGACCATGGTGAATATAATTGGTCTAGCTCTTCCTCTGGCCTCTTCCAATCTCATTGGTACCTTGAGCAGCATGGTTGTATGTTCATACCAAATTATAGTTGAGAAATACATTTGAATAGCTTTTAATTTTAGAAAACACCAGGTATTGGTGATTTAAATATAAAAAGTAATATTTAATATATATTAATTGTGTTATGTTTTATTATTTCTCTATTGTATCATCTATGTTCTTAATTAAAGGCATTTGGAAGCAAGTTATTTCTCCTTAAGGAAGAAAGTTATGCTTTATTTTACCTTTGCTCCTCTCTTTTCAGAATTATAATAGGTAGCTGTTCAAACTTGGTGCTATTCAAAAATTCATATTTGACAATAATGTTAGAATAATCCTAAAATCATAAAATTATAAAATCACACAGAAAAGCACTATATAATGAATTCAAACTAAAAAAAATGAGAAAAATTAAAAGACAACAAGGCATAGTGAAGAAGTTCAATGTTGAAATTAGACTGATCTGATCTGCAATTAAAGACTGTTGCATTTATTATTTATGAGATAACAGTACTTATTCTCTCTCAGTATCAGTTTTCTAATCTGTTCACTGGGAACAATGAGGTCCACTTCTTGTTATTGTAGAAAATTAAAACTAAATTGCATGTACAAAAAGAATGTCACTGCCAATTTCCATTGCCCTTTCTATATGGCATGTTCTAGCCCTTAATTATACTGAGTTTTTATAAACTTCCCAGGTGAGAACATCTTACTGCATATAGGTGTTGGAATATTTATATTAAGTCAATTTTTAATTATTCTATTGATAGTTATTTAAAAAATCCTACCGGCTTAAGAAAAGGGAATTTATTGGCACACATACATGACATATTTGACACAGCTTGACAGAAGTCTTAAACTCATGCCACCAAGACCTTATTTTCTCTCTGCATGTTTTAGTTATTTACTTTACTGAAGTGGCTTCACTCAGAACCAAGTTTTTCCATGTGAGATGGCTATAGCAATTCAAGCATCTGTGACTTCAAATTGAAGTTCAGTGACAAAGAGCTAGTGTCAACACTCCAAGTTCCAGAGACTGTCTAATTATGTCATACTTGCTTCAATTAGGTCACTCTTAAATCAATGATTGCAACCAGAAAAAATGCACAATCCTTTCCTTGGAACCAGAGCTAGACTGATACAAACAGAGTCACATAACTGAAAGTGGAGGAGAGGGTTGTCCTTTTGTATCCTATTTGAGTGCTCCTTAGATATATGTTTATATTTTCTAATAGGAGCTATTTGCTCTAACAGTTCAACAGGTTCTCCTCAAGTCACTAGAATCCCTAAGTGGATGGGAATTTTCCTATATTCATCTGTGCATGGTCGTATTTCTTTTAGCATCTGTACCAGTGAGCCTACTGAGCTTTCTTAGAGACTGGTAAAGCTGCCAAGTGGAAAGGACAATGGATTTTGTTCCAGTGGACCAGTGAAAAAACTGCTCAAAAAGCTGAAACCTGATTTCTGAGGCAGCTTTATTTCACTTTTCCTTTCAAGTGCAAGCCTGGGAAGGGCATTTCTTTTCCAGTTCTGGGACAAAGCAAAATTTGTTTCTTCAGAGTTTTTCCACTCCAGATTCACTGGTGTCATATAATCATACTACATTTACTATATGATGCAAAAATGTCTTTTGTCTCTCAGTTCCTGGCACTCTTAGGGAGATGGAAGCTTGTGGTCTTTTTCTAAATTCTGCTAACCATTTGGTTATTCCCAAAGCTTTGCAAATTATAGCCATAGCTTCTTCTCTGGATAATTCAAAACCTCAATCATACCAAGATTTCTTTCAGACTCTAGCACCAAGATTATTTATTGAGTTGAATTCCCTCTACAAAGAATGGAAGAAAGAAAATCAAGACAATGTATGCATGTCATTTTCCTCCCCATATACTCTATATATTCCCTTTCCTTAAATGACTCAGCCATTATCATGCTATTGTGTGTGAAGAGCAAATTATAGATATTGTTGATACCAGAATTCCTCTTGGAATATCTAAAGAAACTCAAAATAGTAGTTTCCATCAACTGATTTGTAATTTGAAAAAAATTAGAAAAAATCAAAAACAAAATTAGTGTAGATGAAAAGTATTTCATATGTCTCAAACACAAAAATTCCCCACATAGCTTAAAGAGAATTTTCCACAAAATTGAACTATTAGGCAGTTTCTAGATGTAGCAGATCTCTACTATTGCCTAATTTTTCTCTACCGAAAGTTTTCTACAGTGCAAAGGACAAATGACCAATTGCCCTTTGGGTATATTCCCATCTGTGTTTTGTCTGAACATCTATCTCTGTGATAGATAGTAACAAGAGATTATTTTTTATCTATTTTCCTGCATTTTGACTTTGCAGTAGCTGAATCTCACAGACAAAATAATGTTCGAAATACTTTGTTTAGAGAAATGATTTTAATCTTTTATTTTCTGCAGTAAAATCTGAACCAAATTAATGTTCATACTGATTTTGGTTTTCCAATAATTTTGACTTATCTCTTTCACTCTTAGAATTATGCCTGATCTTATTAAACCCAAATTAAATAAAAAATTTGAGAGTCTACAAAATTCAGCATACTCTCTAATTCAGATCCAATTAAAACAGTGTTCTCTTTATGCATGAAAGAGAATAGTGTGTTCATCTTAGTTACTTATCCATTAAGATTTGGTCTGTGTCATTAAGAGTCTTTCAAAGCAAGGGTTGTAATTCTTTCTATGATGAAGCAGATGTCACATTAAAAGAATGTGGAATTTGTGTCATCATTTTATTGATTCAGAGTTCATGAAGATTCAGTGAGTTATTGTACAGCTCACAAATGTCTTCTTTCTGCAGTTATGATAGCCGTAAATTAGCAAGGCTGGGACAAAGTAGAGCAAGTCATGATCATTTTAAATTAAAACATGCTAAATATTTCTGTACTAAAAAATTCCAACTACAATCCACTAGAATGATTTTGAGCTTGAAGGTGATACCAGATTGTGGTGAGAATATGGATTACGTGTTGCCTAGTCTCTAGGGCCCAATCTTCCTTTCCTACAATCTGATTAGCACAGACATGTATTCGAGGAGGGGAAAAATGTAAAGTGAGCTTTGTTTAAGTTTTAATGAATCGTCTGTTCCTCTTAGCAGTTTTCTATCATATTAGCAATGTCCCTTGAGAATGATGAATATTAAATTTGTCCAGTACAGTACAAAATTATCTTATTAACAACTCACATGTTATAACAGTGGGGAAGAAAACTAATGCAATATAGCACTAATTCAAATTGATGGAATTCACTGATACAGAAAAGCAACTCATTTTCCTACAAGGATGTCAAAAATATTTATCATGCCTCATTTAAATAATTTCTCCTTTAAAATCAAGGAGTGTTATTCCTGACCAATTGTATGGCAGACAGTTCTCTGAAGACTTAAGAGGTGGTAAAGAGAGACAAGCAGATCCAGACTTAGCAATAACTGACAAATATGTAAAAGGGGGACAAGTCTGGAAAAGAGGACAGGGGCAAAAAATCACTCCATTGAGGATACACAATATGAATGGGAAATATTTGGAAATGGGAAAGGTGCTACCTCCAGGAATAAGAGAAAATAAAACAAAGGAATGCCAAAGACAAACTTCAACTGATCTAAAATTTGCTGAAGATTTGCTCTAAAAATAAGGTTTTTAGATATGTACATGTCATTATTGCCATAAGGCTGCACACTTCTCAACTGGCTTCCACATTTTTCTCTATTTCTGAGATGAGTATCTGCATAAAGGGCTCCACACATGCCATTTGTTTCTGAACTTTCGCCTTTATAACTGCAAAATTATTTCTGCTAAATTAAAGGCCTTATCCATCTACTCTACCAAACTATATGTCTGTCCTCATTTAATATTCTCCTGAAAATTCCACCCCTTCATAAAAATCAGGATAACTGCTCTAGTTTTTACACAACATTGAAGAGATTATCTATGTATTGACACAGAAGACAGTGGATTTTGTATATGTTGGACTCTCAGTAAAGCAAAAAGGTGTTAATATGACTTGACTACAACCATATTATCTATTCCTGTGCTAAGGATGAAGAGTTTCAGAATTAAATCATACTGGCTATACAAATATAATATTTATATAAGTTACGTTTCACCTGACTTACTTGCCAACAGTTCCAGATGTATCAAATGCTTTTTAATTTTTCTTTATTAGATGTTTAAAAACTCACCATATTTTATTTCCCCAACCTGACATCATATTTCAATCTTTTCATTCTTCAGTTCATAACTAAAGACCAATTTGAATGTTATCTTTTTAACATTTCATTTTGCAAACCATAAGGTTGAATTGAGCTCAATTTATAAATAACTCCTTTTGATAGGTTCCACTTTAGATTATGGTTATATGTTCATGAGTGCCTTTCTTCCACTGGATTGCAGTTCTATAAGGTAAGACATTTTTTCCCTTCTTTAATCCCAAGTCTCTAGCAGAATGTCTAACATATAATACAAACTCATTAATCATTTTAAGATGATTTCAATTGTTAACTAGTTCTCATTCAGACTTATTTCACCAGACTTACTGTGATTTCAACACGCCCTTCACCATTTTAAAAATCAATAGCTTGTGCTAAAATAAAATTGAGTATTCTTATTTTATAATGCCTTACTCTCTACTTACTTGCTGCTGCTTCTGCTTATCACATATAATCCCCTTTTTAACAATACATAATTGCTTTCCACAAGACTTGGCTCAAAAGTAAATGTCCCTAAAACAACTATTCCTGCTTAATATTACATCTTTGTGCATCTCGAAAAAGACTGTAAAATGGCATGCACACGAGGGGGTCTGATAAAACCTGCTTGTTGAATAAAGGATTGCTTAGTATTTGCTTATGGGGATTTGTACTTAATATGCAATTTAAAGCAAACTGCAATAGCATAATAATATGCAGCTGACATTTCAATTGTGTAGACTAACACTGAATGAAAGGAAGAAACCTAATTTAATTATTCTTGGCCCCAAAAAATTTTGAGCATATGTTAAACCAGGATAAAGAAGATTCAAGTTTTGTTTAATTTTGACCGTTTTTGACCACAGCAAAAATTGGCCACAGGTACTATTACTATTGGCCACTAGTCATATTGTGTCTTATCCTATCTTCTAAGTTTATTGCGCCTTTCCTAATGAAGAGATCGTGAGTGTTTTACTGAGAGAAATTGGATAAAATAAACATTTCACAGGAAACTGCTATTCCTTAAATTCCTTGTATGAGATAAGAAAGTGGATTTATTATCTGCTTTTCTTTTTAAGTAGAAATATGATTTGCATCCATAAAAAGGGATTTTCATCCATTCTTACAGAAATTGTATTTTGAATTGTGTTCTTCTTCCTAAACTCAAACGTCTTTATTCATGTATTAAAAAAACTAAGAATAAAGGCAAATGCTAAGACTCCTTATACCTTGGAGTACTGAGGAATGGTTGGTTTTACCCAGGTGAGTTTTAAAAAAAATAATTATGATGATTTTGCACTGTGACATCCAAAATTAAGGCAGGAACACATCTTATCTGGTCTCTCGATGCTTCACCAGCTCTAAAATTTTCTATTATATTAAGTGGTGCTCACACTGGTCTCCAAACATTTTCTCTAGTATGGATAAAAGAAGAGTGTAAGAAAAATATTTTACGGCTAAAACACTTTTTATTTAAAAAATTCTGAAGTGATTTTTCTTTGAAAAATCTGAAACTCCTCTTTTTCATTTTAATTCAATAATATTTATTTTTCAGTCATGCTTATGTCACTGTTCTGTGTGGTACAGGTATAGGAACATGCCCGTTCCTGACCTCAAATGATTATAATCTATTTGGCTGAAGATTATAACAGTACAAAATTTACTTTAAATAAAGCAAAGATGAAGTTTAATAAAAATAAATTTATACAATTAAACAAAGTTAACAAAATTGTGATTATTTCATGAATATTTTGATATATTAGCAACTGTAAAATAATAATATTCCTCCCTAATTACCCAATTCTCCAAAAGGAAATGCCTCTTCCTCATTTCTCTCTCCTCCATCTACTCAAATCTCACCATCATATCTGTGGTAGTTTGAAGTTGTCATGTGCCCCAGAAAAGGCCCTACTCTTTTAATCCATTCCTGTGGGTATAGACCTATTGTAGGAGGGACCCTCTGATTAGGTCATTTCAACTGAGATGTGGCCCACCTCATTCAAGGTGGGTCTTAATCATTTTACTGGAGTCCTTTATAAGACAATAAAACACGTACAGAAGCTAAGAGATGAAATTAAGAAAAGTTTGAGAAAACCACCCAGAGAAGTCTAGGGAAAAAACACAGATGGAGAAGCCAGACACTAAGCAGTGAAACCCTGGAGAGAAGGACCAGCAGACATCACCATGTGCCTGCTATCTGACAGAGGAACCCAAGCTTGCCAGTAACTGGTCTTCAGAGAAGAGATCATCCTATTGATGCCTTAATATGGACATTTTCATGGCCTTAGAACTGTAAACTTGTAAGCGAATAAATTCCCATTGTTAAAAGCCAACCCATTTCTGGCATATTACATTCCAGCAGCTTTACCAAACCAAAACAATATCCTTCAAATTACAAGTTGCATCTTACTTCCTCCCTATTCTTTGAATATTTCAGTCCATCGCACTGGAATTTTTTATTGAACTATTCTCTTTTATCTTGTTATTTTTCACACCTAAATTGTGAACAAATTATGGAAAGGGAATGCCTTTATTCACCATTATTTTGTTTCCATCATTGGCTATTACAAGTTACTATGGACACATACTACCTGTTTCCTGGGACACACATGTACAATTTTTCTCTATTGTAAAATATCCATCTGCATGATTTCTGGATCATAAAAATATGAGCATGATCAATCTATAGGTTTTGTTAACTTTTTCCCTAGAATACAACCAATGTGTACCCCCCCATTCAGTGTGTAGATTACACATTGCTTTACTTGGTATTTTCATACTTTTACTTGTCAAACTAGTGGGTATGTATATGTATCTAACTGATTAATGATAAAATATTGAGCTTTTCTCTCCATTAATTGAAAGATGTTTTAATGTTTTTCCATAAAATTTTTATAGTATTTCCTATAAAGATCTTATACGCCTTTGGGGTCTTGATTCAATTGAGGTTCAGATGGGAAAACAGTACTCTAGATGTCTCAAAAAATATATAGGATGCTAGATACTTACAAAACTGATGGATGGATTGGAGGAATGAAATGCAAGAAATGTCACTGTTGAATTTGTTGTCCAGAAATCAGGAAGTTACTGCTGCTGACTAGGTCAGGAAACTTTAGGAGACTGGTTAAGCCACTCCTCATAGCTAAACAATAGTCCTGAAAAAGGTAATTAACAGGAAATGGCCGGAGGTCACTGCAGCACAAGTTTTTCGCAGAAGATAAAAAGATCCTCACCACTCCACAAAAGGCAATAAAATTTCTCTGAATCCTATCTTAGATATGTCTCACAAGTTTTTGATTTGTGGTAATTTCTTCACTAATGCGTTGTTAATTTTCAAACACATGAGCTTATCTAGTTAACATTCTGCAATTAATTTCCAGGAGATATTTATTCTTATTAGAAGATATGTTTTTATTTGAATTCTTTGAAATTGGCTAAAATTTACTTAAATAACTGGTCAATTTTGGTAAATGTCCTATATGTACTTTGAAGCATTATTCTTTTTTGTTTGAGAGTTTAGTGCTCTATAAATCCAGTTACATCAAATGTGTTATTACTTTATTCTGTTATTCATATCATCCTTATTCTTGCTGAACATGTTGTGTTCTTTCTCTATCCATTACTACAAGGGAGGTGTATTAGTATCTCTAATTCTGAAGATAGATTTGTGTATTTCTTGCAGTAATTCTGCTGTTTGCTTTATATATTTTGAATATATGATATACAGTTAAATGTTTTTATCAATTTGTATGATAGAATAAATTGTCATGTTCTTTTTCATCTCTAGAAATGTTTTATACAATGAAGGCTATTTTGTTTTAAACCATATAGTAACACCAGTCTTCTTTTAGTTAGAATTTTCTTGGCTTAATTTGATCTATTGCTTTTATTTCAAATTTTCTGCATGCCCATGTTTTACTGCATCACTTATCAGTAGCTGAATTTTAGTGCATTCTATCAAAACAATGTATCCTCTAATTGAAACATTTAATACATCTATATATTATTGTAATTAACATATTCATGTATTCCTCTTCTATCTTTGTACTATTTGTCTTTCTGTTTCATATTATTTTTTCTTTCTCTTACACTTATTTGGATAGATTGTATTAAATTTCCCCACTACTTTATTAAAATTACATTCTCTCTTCAATTTATTTAATAGATATTGCAGTAATTACAGCAGTGTAATTGATTTATTGCAGTACAATATCAATAACCTTTTTCTACTCATGAACAATACAAGAATTGCATCTCAATCCATCCTTTTTCTGACATATATGTTATTATTGTCTGTTTTAATTTCATATTTAATTTTAAGACCCCCAAATGAATTATTATTAGCACTTTATACTGACAATGCTCATTTAGATTTACCCACACATATGCCACTGTTTTTCCTTCCTACTTATACTTAATATATTTTTCTGAGATTTTTTTTAGCATGAAGTCAATCATTCAGATTTTCCTGTAATGAAAGCTTTCTCTCTTATTTTTGTTCTCTTAAAAATGAAGTAATCTCACCCTCATTCATGAAATGTAGTTTCTGAATATAAATTATCGATGGACACAACTATATTCAGCACATTCAAAAGCAATTTCACTTTGTTCAGGCTTCCAGTGCTGTTGATGAGAAATCAGTATTCAGTCTAATTGCTGCTCCTTGATAGCTAATTTTTTTTTTTTTTACCCTCAGCAGTTTTTTAAATCTTCTCTTTTTCTTTTATGCACTGCACTTTCTCTAATTTAACTGTTCTCAACGTGTGCCCTCTAGACCAGCAGCGTCAGCATCACCTTCTTAGAAATGCAATCGTGAGGCTAAGTGTGGATTTCATCGTATTTCTCCAACTTGGAATAGTTTGAGCTTCGTATGTCTGTTGGTTGATGTCATTCCTGAATATCTAAGTTATTATATCTTCAATTAAATTTATTCCCTCCTCTCTCTCTATCTCTCTCTTCCTTCTAGGACTCTAGATAAAATTTATGTTACACCATACCCTCATATTCCATATATTTTCATCATCTTTCATGATTTTCATTTTTTATTTCTTCTGGCTGCATTCTGTGTAACTTTTTCATAACCATATTTTTTCAGTAAATTTATCGTGGGTTGGTTATTATTTCCTAATGGATCAATTCACTGAATTTTTAACATCAATTAATGTATTTCTCATTTATACTTGCATTTGTAGTTTTTTTTTATCATGCTCAGCATTATTTAGTTTTTGTTCCCTGTGGATATTGTTAAGCATGTTTCTTGTCTTCCTAAACATTTTAAATAGCTATTTTGTCTTGTATGTCTGATAGTTTCATCATCTGAGTACATTTTAAGTCTGTTTCCTCTGCTCTAGTTCCTGCTGGTTCTTGATCATGATGCCTTATTTCCTTGTGTATTTAATCCCTTTTTTATTATTTATGCTGACTTTTCTAGGGAATGTAATCATTTAAATTCTTTCATATTTAAAATGAAGGTAATTTCTTGAGAAAAGTTTGGTTTTATTTCTTTTAATTTCTTGGAGGAGCTACTATTCTGGAATAGATAAATTAAATTATTGGCGTGTGATATATCAGGCAACCTAAAACTATGTATTGGATTGAGACATACCAACCAACTTAAGAAACACCACATCAGGCTGTATGCTTAGAGTGATATTCCCCCTCTCTGTTCAGTGCTAAGCTTGAAAAAATATTAATTTTCATACAGTCCACTCATGGTGACAGGCCTATTTCTGTTCACCCTTGCACTGATGACATAACCCTCTAGGGTCCTATCTTTATTAGGGAGGAGATCCTAGCAGATTTCCTATTTTCAGTGGACTCTGGAATTTATATCTTTACCCATGCTTCATGAAGTCTCAATTCTGAAGTTCAGTGTCACCACTGGGTGTGAAAGCTGGATGTTATACTAATCTTATATGGCCAAATGCAAGGCTTAACTTAATCCCTAGCTAATCATTCCTAACTTTCTCTCAAGTTCATTGTTACTTCTAAAGTTTTAAACGTGTATTAAATTCAGTATTTATATTTTAAGTAAAAGAATTAATCCCAGTTCTTAATTCATTATTACTGGAAAAAGCAATATAATTCTTTCAAAATATATATAAATAAAAGTTTGTCATCATCTATATTAGAATATAAGATGTCCAAATATTTATTTTCTCTCTCAATGACTTTGAGTCTTCCACTCAATATATTATTTCACATTTATTAATTTTTTTAATATTTTCCATAATCAACTTCTAGCTGGGAATAAAGTGATGAACAAGCAGACTCATTTATTGTCCTCATGAGTCTTACATAATGTAAGTAAAAGCAAGAATAAAACAAATAAACATTAGTTTGATGAATGCTTCAATGATGAATAGGGTGGGCTTATGGAAAGGGGCCAAACATGGTGAAGGATATGGAAAGACAATTATACATATATGAATAAAAGTGTGGTTCTTGCTGGAAATGGGAAAATGGGTGTTTCAAGCACACATGCAAGGGGTGTGATTCAAGTTGGGAAAAGAAATACAGATGGGGGTCACCTTATTGAGTGTCTTGTAAATACAAATGGAATAATATCATGTAGAGCATATTTACCAAATGCAAATACATGTCTAGTCTTCAGTTCTCCTTTAGTCTATTTTAGATGTTTAAGATACACATCCTCAAATAATATGTACTTTTATCAATCTCACAATAAATGAAGCTAATCTAAATTGTTGATTTGCTGATAAATCCATTATATCATGGAGTTTGCAGACCAAACTTGAAAAGAGTGAGGTACTTCTCAATAACTTGGAAATGATGGAAATAAGATTAACTTTGAAGGGGAAATGAATAAAATAAAGATAAAAACAGATATGGGAAGACTGGCCGTAGCAATCATTGATTGTGGCTTCAATAAAAATGCAGATGATATTCTACATTTCTACATTTCTATGTGGAACAAATTTGATTAATATATGAATATAAAAAATTGAATAGACTGATTATAAGGAGTGTTCTATTTTGGGAAAACTAAAAACTCAATTTAGAAATCTCATAATTAAGTTTCTTGACCATAATTAGTTTTTATCCAAAGCACTCATCTCACAAAAATTAAAAATGAAATAGCTATTGTCAAAGAACCTGACCTGATGCAAGGACTGTAACCTTTTCATTTATGTAGGGAAAAGTCAAAATTCCCTTCCTTTCTTGTACTTCCCTTATGTCAGCTTCTCAAAAACCTGTAGGCACATTTTAAGAAGATTGTTGTCTATCTTCTTCCTTCGTCTTTCAGCTCAGTCCATCTCTGCTTTCAGATATGGTCCATACATCTTCTTATTAAAGCCAGAGCACAGGTGGACAATAGTGGAATTAAATCAGTAGCATAAATTACAAAGCCCCAGAAATATAGGAAAATGGCACATATCCCCAAAATTACTTTTAAATATGACAATGTCCCCTTATTCCTTCTTATAAACCCCACCATAATCCCTGAAGTAAAGATTTAAGTGGAAATATATCAATTCCATTTTATAATTAAGCTCAACTTTCAAGAATTCCTTCATCATACTTTCTGAAAACAATCATAGATTGCATATGTAATTACAAAATGCATGCCATTTATTAAAATGCAAATACTGTGAAATAGACAAAAATCACAATTTGATATTCATCCATATTTTATAAATATTATAATATTTTATCATTATTGATATTGTTTCACAAAAATTTCTTAAATGTTTAAAAAATGCTTTATAACTTGCTTTTTTCCATTAAACATATACATTAGGTAATTTTTAGTATTATATATTATTATCTCATTATTTCTAAGTGCAATTTGGTGCCATTTTGTAGGGTTACTATATGATGAACTAATCTAGCTCCCACTGAAAGATATCTGGTTTCAAATAATTCATTATTTTTGAAAATGTTGCAAATTTCATTCTTTTTCATATTCTGGTACACTCTTATGAAAGCAATTTTATAGAATTGTCCCTAAATAAGGAATTATTTGGTCAAATGGCAAATTAAATTTTGCTATGCCTTCTAGGATTGTCCCATATTTTATTTTACATAAAAGTAATCAGAGATTATAATGACTTCACTCAATAAATCTCTCCTTTTTTAAAGCAAGTTTTTATCATTCCAAGAATGCTGTTACTGAAGATCTCCCTTTACTCTCAGCATCCTATTCTTTATATGGGTGCTATATTCTCCCCAAACTCTTTGAAAGCATAAATTTGATTTTTTCAACTTAACTCTTACTTGAATAGTTTCCAATTCCTTTGGGATAAGATTTCTCTTTGTTTTTATTCTTCTATTCTTTTTTTTAATTTTTATTGGGATTGTTCAGATACCATACAATTATCCAAAGATCCAAAGTGTACAATCAGTTGCCCCTGGTACCCTCATACAGCTGTGCATCCATCACCTCACTTAAATTTTGTTCAGTTTTTAGAACCTTTCATTACTCCAGATAAGAAATAAAGTGAAAGATGGAAAAAAAGAAAAAAGTAAGAAAAAGAAAAGGAAACTTGAATCCTTCCATATCCCTAACCAACTCCCCTCAATTGTTGACTCATAGTGTTGGTATAGTACATTTGTTACTGTTTATGAAAGAATGTTAAAATACTACAAACTGTAGTATATAGTTTGCAATAGGTATATATTTCTTCCCTATATGCCCCTCTATTATTAACTTCTAGTTGTATTGTCATACATTTGTTCAGGTTCATGGAATAATTTTCTAATATTTGCACAGTTAATCATGGACATTGCCCACCATAGGATTCAGTTTTATACATTCCCATCTTTTGACCTCCAACTTTCCTTCTGGTGACATATATGATTCTGAGCTTCCCCTTTCCACCTCATTCACACACCATTCGGCACCGTTAATTATTCTCACATCTTGCTACCAACACCTCTGTTCATTTCCAAACATTTAAGTTCATCCTAGTTGATCATTCTGCTCATACTAAGCAACCACTCCCCATTCTTAAGCCTCATCCTATATCTTGGTACCTTATATTTCATGTCTATGAGTTTACATATTATAATTAGTTCTTATCAGTGAGACCCTGCAGTATTTGTCCTTGTGTGTCTGGCTTATTTCACTCAGTATATTGCCCTTGATGTTTTGTCATCAACCCATTTTTTTTTTAAATGGTTTTGTTCACACACCATACATTCCATCCTAAATAAACAATCTATGGTTCTGTGTATGGTCACATATTTATGTGTTCACCGCCTTCAGCACTATCTATATAGGGGCATCTACATTTCTTCCGCAAGTCAGGAAGGAGTGTCAAAGAGGGTAGAGAGGGAAAAGAAAAAGGAAAAAAAATGACAGCTAAGAAATAGCAAAAGGAAAAGTAACCTTAAATCAAAGCAGGGTAAGAATCAGACAACACCACCAATGTCAAGTGTCTAACATGCCTTCCCTATCCCCCCCTCTTATCTGCATTTACCTTGGTATATCGCCTTTGTTACATTAAAGGAAGCATAATACAATGATTCTGTTAGTTACAGTCTCTAGTTTACATTGATTGCATCCCTCCCCCAATGCCTCCCTATTTTTAACACCTTGCAAGGTTGACATTTGCTTGTTCTCCCTTGTAAAAGAACATATTTGTACATTTTATCACAATTGTTGAACACTCTAGATTTCACCAAGTTACACAGTCCCAGTCTTTATCTTTTCTCCTTTCTTCTGATGTCTCACATGCTCCCAACCTTCCTCTCTCAACCATATACATAGCTCTTTGTTCAGTGTACTTACATTGCTGTGCTACCATCTCCCAAAATTGTGCTCCAAACCACGCACTCCTGTCTTCTCTAGAGCACTGCCATATTTTTAAAATCAGATTTATTAAGGTATAATTTTTTATTTTTATTTTTTAAATTTCTATTGAGATTGTTCACATACGTGCAATTATCCAAAGATCCAAAGTGTACAATCAATTGCCCTGGTACCCTCATACAGTCGTGCATCCATCACCACACTTAATTTTTGTTCAATTTTTAGAAACTTTTCATCACTTCAGACAAGAAATAAAGCTGAAGAAGAAAAAAAAAAAAGAAAAGGAAACTCAAATCCTCCCATATCCCTAACCACCCCCCTCCATTGTTGACTCGTAGTATTGGTGTAGTACATTTGTTACTATTTATTAAAGAATGTTGAAATACTACTAACTGTAGTACATAGTTTGCAATAGGTGTATATTTTATCCCTGTATGCCCCTCTATTATTAACTTCTAGCTGTAGTGCCATGCATTTGTTCTGGTTCATGGAAGAGATTTCTAATATTTGTACAGTTAATCGTGGACATTGCCCACCATAAGATTCAGTTTTATACATTCCCATCTTTTGATCTCCAACTTTCCTTCTGGCGACATGTGTGACTCTGAGCTTCCCCTTTCCACCTCATTCACACACCATTCAGCACTGTTAGTTATTCTCACATCTTGCTACGGACACCTCTGTTCATTTCCAAACATTTAAGTTCATCCTAGTTGAACATTCTGCTCATACTAAGCAACCGTTCCCTATTCTTCAGCCTCGTTCTATATCTTGGTACCTAATATTTCACGTCTACGAATTTACATATTATAATCAGTGAGACCCTGCAATATTTGTCCTCAAGGTTTCATCATCAACCCATTTTATTTTTTAAGATGGTTTTGTTCACACACCATACATTCCATCCTAAGTAAACAATCGATGGTTCCCTGTATAGTCACATATTTATCTGTTCACCACCCTCACCACGCTCTATATAAGGGCATCTACATTTCTTCCACAAGGCAGGAGGGAGAGTCAAAGAAGGTAGATAGGCAAAAGAAAAAGAAAAAAGAAAGGAAAAAAAATGACACCTAGGAAGCAGCAAAAGGAAAGATAGCCTTAAATCAAAGTAGAATGAAGAGTCAGACACCACCACCAATGTCAAGTGTCTCACATCCCTCCCCTATCCCCCCCCCTATCTGCATTTACCTTGGTATATCACCTTTGTTACTTTAAAGGAAGCATAACACAATAATTCTGTTATTATACTCTCTAATTCAGATTGATTGTATCCCTCCCCCAATGCCTCCCCATTTTTAATGCCTTGAAAGGTTGACATTCACTTGTTCTCCCTCGTGAAAGAACATATTTATACATTTTATCACAATTGTTGAACACTCTAGGTTTCACCAAGTTACACAGTCCCAGTCTTTATCTTTTCTCCTTTCTTCTGGTGTCTCACATGCTCCCAACCTTCCTCTCTCAACCATATTCATAGTTATCTTTGTTCAGTGTACTTCCATTGCTGTGCTACCATCTCCCAAAATTGTGTTCCAAACCACGCACTCCTGTCTTCTCTTATCACTCTGCAGTGCTCCCTTTAGTATTTCCTGTAGGGAAGGTGTCTTGTTCACAAAGTCTCTCATTGTCTGTCTGTCAGAAAATATTTTGAGCTCTCCCTCATATTTGAAGGACAGCTTTGCTGGATATAGGATTCTTGGTTGGCGGTTTTTCTCTTTCAGTATCTTAAATATATCACACCACTTCCTTCTTGCCTCCATGGTTTCTGCTGAGAGATCCGCACATAGTCTTATTAAGCTTCCTTTGTATGTGATGGATTGCTTTTCTCTTGCTGCTTTCTGGATTCTCTCTTTGACATTTGATAATCTGATTATTAAGTGTCTTGGCTTAGGCCTATTCAGATCTATTCTGTTTGGAGTACACGGCACTTCTTTGATCTTGGATATCTTCTTGGATATGCCCAGTGTTTTCTTTACAGCCTCTATCTCTTTTGTGAAATATTCTCTAAACTTTTTGAATTGATTTAACATTAGTTGTTTAAATTCCTGTATCTCAGTTGAAGTGTACATTTGTTCCTTTGACTGGGTCACAGCTTTGTTTTTCTTAGTGTAGGTTGTAGTTTTCTGTTTTCTAGGCATCTGACCCCCTAGGCCACCCCAATCAGGTTTTCCCAGATAAGAACAGGCTCAGGTCACAGAAGGAGGTAATATTTCAGTATCTGGTTTCCCTGATGGCTTTTCTTAGAGGATTGAGACACCTGTGCTTTTCTCCCCGGCAAATCCACCTGTCAGCCTGTCACTGCCTGTGTAAGAGGATGTGGCCTGTGGCTCTCCTCCCTCAGGCTTTGGGGTCTGATTCCAGAAAGACTGAAAGATGGGCTGTAGAGCTGGGCCCCTCCCTTTCCTCTTTGGAAGCTATGCCCCCTCCAGAGATGTCATCTGAATATCAATAAGTTCTTTGTTTCTGTGACTCTGCTGATTAAGTGTTTTGATTTTAAAATGGCTGAAGCTATCTTTATTGCAAAGTGCTGCGGGCTGAGAATGGCTGAGGTTTTCTCCACAGAGAGAGAAAGGGACAGAAAAACTCCCAGATTCACCCATCAGCCAGAGATAGCACCTGATCCTCTGGGCTCCCTGTCCTGAGACAGATATGTCCCCCAACTCTCCCAAAGTCAGTTGTCACCAAAAGCCTCTGTCTGCTTGTTGAGGATTCACTGTCTGTATTAAGCAGTTAACATTAAAACCCCACTTGGAGCTGGGCTGAGAGAGTGCACTGCATGGCTTCCGTGAGGGAGGGGCTCTCGGCTCTCAGCGTGGGTCCACAGTTTTACTTACAAATTTTATGCTGTGATCTCAGGCATTCCTCCCAATTCAGGTTGGTGGCTGATGAGTGGACAGTCACATTTGTCTCCCTACTGTTATTCCAGGTTATTTACTAGTTTTTTGGTTATTTATGAATTGTTCCAGGGGGGACTAACAGTCTTCCACTCCTCTCTATGCCGCCATCTTAGCTCCCTATTCTCCTATTATATAATGAAGATTTCTTCAACATGTGTTGAATATTAAGTGTATAACTACATTTGTGACTGAAAATTTAAGTTGACCCATAAAGGTAACTTATAAGGGGATTCTTATGAAAAGATGGATTATGAGGTTGTACTATGAAGATGCAATTGGCAAATTGGGGATTCTCCCTTGTAAAATCAAAGAAAGCTTTTCTCTAAACTGGAAACCATCTGAATGCTTAAATTCTGAGATGTCTTTTTTTTTTTTTTTCTTTTCTTCTGGTTCTACTGCAGAGGACTAAAATCAGCTCACAATTAACTCTGTTTCTTTCTCCATTTCCAATACTCTAGCTTTCTTCTGGCAGATTGCACACTTTGTTTAGAAAGCAGATCTTGGGAATATAGGCATGAATTTAATACCTTCACTCCTAGTCACCCTTACATGGAGAGAGACTTAAAATGACCTATTGACCCAAGTGTTCCACATACCATTATTTAATTAATTAGTCACTCCACCTTTTTATATTTGAAGACAGCATGTTAAATTTTCTGTGGGATTTATAAATTATGTAGCTGTCTTTTCGTTGTATTGTTTAAGATTATAGCATTCTCTACAATACTTTTCCATCATTCTAATGCTACTGGTTTCTCTAGCACATGGACAATTTCTTAGCAATTTATTAAACAACACTCTGTAATAAAAATAGAATGCAGCATTATAATAATTTACTTTTTAAAAATTATATGAATTCTTGAATATATGTATATATATATATATATACAAATCATCATATTTTAATCTTTTAAAAGAACCAGAAATCTTGCAGGAGAGTTCTTTCTATATCTAATAGAATGAAAAAAAAAAATGGTGTTTCCAGAAGCCTAGAAATCTTTCCTGTTTCTTAGAGTTTGTGCATGAAGATGCAAGGAAGTCAAATTAAATGAGCAACCATTATGACTACCATGACAACTACCAGCATTAATAGTAATAAATTAATAATAATGACTACCAGAAAAACTTGATTCTGTGAAAGGTCTTGAGTTCATAATATTACTAGATAGAAAAAGAAAATATTGACATACAAAAATGGCATTTGTTCTACCAAAAAAAATTGTTTGCATTAATTTAAAATGATTTAAGGACTCCCTGTGTCATATACACAGCTATTATGTCTCTTATATGAATGATATGCATGTTTTTATATATATGTATTTTAATAAAAATATATATATATATTTATTTATTTACAACATACGGGAATGAAGCAGAAACAAGGAAGAAGCCAAGTCATCCAGAACAAAAAGATCTAAACAGAGAGGAAAGTCACTGTTGAATGATCAAAAGAGCCAAGTACTCAATCCAATGTATCTTTGGAGATAAAACCCATAAATTATAATAAAACACATCCATTATTAATAATGCTAACAGAAAAGATCAATGAATCACAGTAATAAGACAATGGATCATGTAATTTGAGCAAGTGATTTTAAATATGTTTTATTTAGAAGGAAGGAGCAAATAAGTTTGAAAAACAAAGAAATAGAAAAAAAATCTGATGCCAGTGAAAAGTATGACATTTTAAGGAAACTTTAAACTGCCCGAAAGGAGATTAACTTCATGAAGGATAAAACATCCAGTTTATCCATCTAACAATAATTTGTTGGATCATGAGAGAATATAGACCTGAGCCATTGTTTTCAATTTGAATTTCCTTATTTTATTCATTAATTTAAAAAAAATATGAATTCAGTCCAAGAAGTTATATTTTATTTTTATTTTTTTAACATCTTTAGTTGCTTTCCTATATGATTTGTAATTTCTTCTAATTAATGAAATTGTATAAAGCTAGTGATCTTTATTTGTAAATGTTAAGACTTGGCTCATAAGAAAGAAGAAATTAATGCCTATGAAAGAATAAATGCATATTTGATTATAGCAAAATCTAATTTTCATGATTTCATTAAGGCTTTCTCTTATGCCACTATGTTCCATGTATCATTTCTTCTTTATTGTGTTTAATTTCTTTCTTTTCTCCTGCAATTTCTCCCCACAAGTCAAAGGGAAGATCCCTTTCATTTTGTATTACTTTATTGACATTTCTTCTCAGGTCTTTTCTTTCAGTTATGCAAGTCCATTTTGATTTCTTAGGAATATCAATTTTATATTTGTATTCAATTGTATTTGTTTCCTTGGAGGACTTTTCTCCGAAATTCTTTATCTACTTTTATTTTTTTTTTCACTTTTTAAATCCTTGTTATTTAAGAATATCCTTATTTGAATATTTATTTGAATAAAGGAAATTCCTCCCCGAAGTAGCATAGATCATCTTCTTTGGGTCTCCAGTAAGTTTGCTTGAGCATTTTGATTACAATCTTAGATCTTCACTGGAGGGCCAAATCAAAGATTTGTAACTGCAGTTCAATCTTCCAGTTTTATTATAATTACTACTATTATTATTATTTTGCAAAGGGTGAGGCATACAACTGTGGAATTGAGCTGAGCTCAATTTAGCTGAGACATTTCCCAGCTGATTAATTTAACTAAGATAATCTGGTATATTGTTTTTTTTTTTTTGCCCTGTGGAAATTTCTGTGTATATGAGGTGGAATCTCTCCTCCAGTCTTTCTGACAAGCTTCTTTATGGAAACTAATGAAGCCATTCCAATGAGATAACTGGCCTCCAGAGCCCAATGCATGTCTTACCAATATAAACATTTTTAATAGATACCTATAATGTCCTCTTTTTGGTCTTCATTCTTCCCTTGCTTCCTTCCTCTCTACCTCTCACTCCCTTTTGCCTTCTCTCTGTCCCCACTGCATGTCCTTTTCTCCCTTCCTCCCTATCATATTTGGACCCATTTGAAGATTAGAAATCCTTCTTCTTATTATTTTAATATTTGGTCAAAATTTATTTCACCAATATGTAAAACTTGAGAATTCTGTTGAGGAAGATTCTGGCCCAAAAATTAGTAAAAGCAACTATAAAGAAATAGCATGTAAATAAATACACAAGTGGATTTTTGTATGCAATTTCGTAGCTTAGTATCTGACAAGTAAAAAATAAGGTTATATTTCTCTATATATGCGCAATTCTTTAATTTTATCCTGAGGTTACCAATCATTTTCATCTTCATCTGACTCCCTGGGTTGTGAGTTCATTTTCATCAGGCAAAACCCTAAGGATAATGTGTGGCCCCATTTAAATGTTACTGTAGGGAGAGCTTCTGTAGAAGGGCAAGCATAGAAAGCAAAGTGGTACACGTGACAAATGTGGTGTATTTTAATTCACCAATAAAAGATTAAGTGCATGTTATAAACTTCGAACAAGGGGCTAGAAAAGAAAGCAATGGGTAATTTTTATGATAATTTTATCAGCACATATCAATATGCTGCTTATCTTTCCCACACATTACTCCTTGTTAGTTTGTTTAGCCTCTCAGAGATTGTATATCTCTGGGTACATTATTAAAACTGAGGTTTTGGCCTACAAATTTATAACCATATTTGAACCATAGCAATGAGAATAAGGGGCCTTCAGAAGCCAGATGTATTTCCTAGACAGCATCATTAGCTTATTTTTTTTTTTTTTTTGTCTTTTCATCCAAAGTCTAAGCCAAAAAGTAAACTATCCAACTGAATGTTATCTTCTCTTAGTTACAGACCTACATGCTTCCATATTTACCAAATGCCTGGCATTGATACTGCCATAGATTAAAATGCAAGAGAACTTACTTGATTTTACTTAAATATTTTTAAATTATTTCCCAACATTCTTGGGGAGAGTAAAATATTGAGTCACCTGGATTTCTTTTCATCTATTTTTCTTATTTCACCTTATGTTTTCATCCTTTCATCATTATTTTCCTGTAACCTTTTCCATAATCTCATTATCTTAAAAAAATATTGCCAACAGAGAAAGAGGGGTTTTGGGGTAGGTTAGAACTTTGAGGTTTTGGAAGACTTTATTCTATTGTCTAATTTTCTTCAATTTTAAATAATGCCTTTATCTGAGAGAACAATAAGTTAAATAGTATGATCACAGAAGTGCAAATCTATCAACACTATTATAAATGTTTCAAAATATATGATCTAATGGATAATGAGTTATTACTTTTTATTATATTTCAGTTTAAGCAATAGATGTTAGAATTTAAGAACTAACTAATGGATATTATTTTCCATGTTATTTTCAAAAGGAAAAATAAGTAGGAAAAAAGCCTATGAAGTAATTATCTGTTAGAGTAAACAAAATGGTGTCTCTTATTAATTAATTTCTACTCAACTAAAAGTTGAAGATGTTTATTTCTGTCTATGTTTATGATGTCTAAATTTTATTAATCTATATAATTTAAAATAATAAAATCCAAATGGATATTTTATGGAGAAAATTGCAAAATCACTACATCATTTTATTCTCAATTTTTATTGAACAGTATTCTAATAGTAGATGTAGAAATTTTCACTATTATGACTGAATTCTACTGGCCTTAAAGGAAAATAAATGTTTAAAGTCCATTTGTTTTAAAATACTCTTTTATAAAGACATGTTTTGAGAGTTATGTATCATAAAAACGGGGTTTTATGTATAGTTAGACTATTATTTTGTTCTGACTTCACCATATGTAAATATTAAGTCAAGAACTTTCTTTCAAACACATCTTGGGCCATGCACTGGCATTAAAAATCCTGATTGTTTGTATAATTTTTGAATATCCTCTCCCCACAAATATTTTTGTTGTTGTTCCATTCTACTAAGCCAACACTCACCTTTAGTGATGAATTTTCAGTGCAGTTACAGTTCAAGTGTGTTAACTTTAACAGGAGCTTATTGGAACAGTCATAGCGAATGATGTAAGAATTGTGCCACTGAGATTCAATTACAATATAGAATACTGCTCAATCTTGATGGCTATGGTACAGCTGGGATTATTTTTTTCATCTTTCTTATCTAGTTCTATATTTCAGGTTGGTATTTTTGTCTAGGCACATAGATAAATTCAGTTACCCTTAACACTTGTGAATGTTATCTATATTTCTACTTTATTTCATTTTTTCTTATTCCTAATATTACATAGAAGCTGACTAATTTTCCTTTACTTACAATTTCTAGTAATGCTATTACCATTTAATGTTTTCTCCTTACACTAGTAGGACAATTTCAAATGTGACCATGAACATTTGACTTTTTAGTTGCAACATTAAATAGGAACAAAGTAAAAAGTCTCTCAGCCTATCTTTTTAGTAATTTTTGTTGTTGTTGTTATATTTCAATCAGTAAAGCTGCCAAATTTTTTGCTTTAATAACATTCCAACAATTCAGTTAGAAACAGACATAACCATATAAATAGAGTGTAAATCAGTGGCTACATAAAGATACATTTTAATCCATAAAATTTTCAGAATAACCTTTTAAGAAAAATAGATTACTATAGAATGGAATACTGGTGACGAGAAAAAGAAAACTGATGATTATGTTACCAATGTAATTTTTCTTCATTAATATGGAAGTAATAAAATACGTCTATTTTGATTTATTGAAGTTATGGGAGTTGATCTAATCTCAAGAAGAGAAGATATAGCACAGACCTGAGGAACATGATATTCAATAACTAACAAATAAAGTAACTGTTGGTGTATACTATGTAAAGAAGTGGTTACAAAATAATCAGAGCTATTTGAGCATGGCTAGGTATCAAGAAATTATTGTTAATCATTTTTAGATTTGATAATATTATAATTATTATGTTAAAATTAGACCTTTTAGCAATACCTAATATAGTAAATATAGTAGAAATAATGTGATTTTTTGTATTTGTTTTAAAATATTCTGAGTTGGACTATTGAATAAGATTACAAATGAAACAAATTTGATATTATGTTAAAACTTTTTTAAGGTGGTAATGGTTAGACAATACTTTTCAAAGAACTTTGAATATATTAACTCATTTAATTATATTACTACTCTTATTCCAAATTTTTGGAATGAGGACACTACAGAGAATTTCAGTAATTTGCCAAAGATTAAACTGATGGCAAATGATTAGGGAAAAGATAAGAATTCTACATGTCAGGGACAACTTCCTTAAAATGGCTTTTTTCGGGAATGATGGAAGAATTTACGGAGATGATATTGGAGCTAAACCATGAAAAACCCATAATAACAAAGAATTCATAGAGAAATGGATATTGAAGGTAAACTGAAGAATAATGGCCTATTCTGGAACCTGGGGAATGTATATGTAAAGACTCAGAAGTTCATTGGTCATTTTCAACAGCTGTGTCACATGGCCAGGCCATGGTGATGCCTGGTGGTCGGTCTCTCCCGGGTTGCATTGCTTCCAGCTTCTGGCTTCAGTGGCTTCCTCTCTATTTTCTCTGGTGTCCTCTCTCAGTTTCTCTGAGGTGATTTTTCTGTCTTTTATCCTCTTATAAAGAACTCTAGTAAGAGGATTAAGACCTACTCTGGGGCACTCTTCAATTCAAATAACCTAATCAAAAGGTCCCACTCACAATAGGTCTATACCCACAGGAATGGATTAAAAGAACATGATCTCTTCTGGGGTACATCTAGCTTCAAACCATCACAGATACCTAAGTTTCTGACTTGAGCATCAGGTAGCTGGTAGTATATTATTTTCTAAGTGATGAAAAACAGGGTAAGAAAAGGTTTGGGGACAATAATTCTGAGTTCAGTTTAGAGTATTTCAAATTTGTCATTCCTGAATTACATATAAGCAGAAATTCCAAATCTTAGTTCATTGTATGGTAATAAAGCACAATGGGAGATACTGATGGTATATGATACCCATTTGGGGGTCAATAAGAATCAAATGGTAATTGCAACTATTGTAATGTGTAAAAGCATGAAGGAATGTTGTGTATAGTGGTAAGTAGAAGATAATCTATAGCAACAGGAAGAGTAGGAAGGAGAGTGGAAGAAGAATTAATACCAATATTGCTCAAACTATTCCAAAAAATTGAAGAAGAAACACTACCTAACTCATTACATGAGGCCAACATTACCCTAATACCAAAACCATATAAAGATACTACCAGAAAAGAAAATTACTGAACAATTTCTGTTATGAATATAGATGGAAAAATTCTCAACAAAATACTTGCTAGTATAATCCAACAGTACATCAAAAGAATTATTTGTCCTGATCAAGTGGGTTTTATCCCAGGAATGCAAAGGTGGTTCAATGTAAGAAAATCAATTAATGTAATAAAATCATCACAAAATGAAGGGGAAAAAATCACATGATATCTCAACTGACACAGAAAAGCATTTGCCAAAATTTAGCATCCTTTCTTGATAAAAACACTTAGAAAAATAGGAATAGAAGTTAACTTCCTAAACATGATTAAGAGCATATATGCAAAACCTACAGTTAGCATATACTCAATGGTGAAAGACTGAAGCTTTCCCTCTAAGATCTGGAACAAGACAAGTATGCCCACTGCCACCACTACTATTCAACATAGTCTTAGAAGTTCTAACTAGAGCAATTAGGCAAGAAAAAGAAATAAAAGGTATTCAAATTAGAAGGAAGAAGTAAAACTTTCATTATTTGCAGATTACGTGATCCTGTGTAGAGAAAGTCCTGAAAAAAATTGACAGTGAAGCTGTAATAACTAATAGCTAATAAACAAATTCAGCAAAGTGGCAGGATACTAGATGAACATGCAAAAATCAGTAATGTTACTATACAGTAGCAGTGAGCAAGCTAAGGAATAAATCAGGAAAAAAAATCCATTTACAATAGCAACTAAAAGAATTAAGTATCTAGGAATAAATTTAACCAAGGATGCAAAGGATTTGTACACAGAAAATTAAAAAAGATATATATTGCTAAAAGAAATCCATGAAGACCTAAATAGATGGAAAGACATTCCGTGTTTATGGATTGGAATATCATTAAGTTGTCAATTCTACCAAAAATTATTTACAGATCCACACAATCCCAATCAAAATGCCAGCAGCCTATTTTGCAGAAATGGAAAAGTCAACTATCAAATTTATTTGGAAGGGTAAGGGGCCCCAAATAACCACAAGCATCTGGAAAAGAAGAATGAAGATGGAGGACTCACACTTCCTGACTTTAAAGCATATTACAAAGCTACAGTGATCAAAACAGCATAGTACTGGCACAAGGATAGGTATATCGACCAATGGAATCAAATTGAGAGTTCAGAAATAGGCCCTCACATCTATGGCCAATTGATTTTTGACAAGGCTGCAAAGTCCTCTCAATTGGAAAAGAATAGTCTCTCAACAAATGGTGCTGGGAGAATTGGATATCCATATGCCAGAAGTATGAAGAAAGACCCCTATCTCACACCATATACAAAAATTAAATCAAAATGGATCAAAGACCTAAATATAAGAACCATGACTATCAAACTCCTAGAAGAAAATGTAGGAAAGCATCTTCAGGATCTTGTGTTAGGCAATGGATTCTTAGACTTTTATACCCAAAGCACAAGCTATAAAAGGAAATACAGATAAATGGGAATTCATCAAAATTAAAAAAAAAAAAAATCTTTTGTGCATCAAAGAAATTTATTACGAAAATGAATAGACAGCCAACTCAATGGGAGAAAAAACTTGGAAACCACATATCCGATAAGGGTTTAATACCAGAAAATGTAAAGAAATCCTACAACTCAATAACAAAAAGACAAAAAAAAAAAACAATTTTAAAATGGGCAAATGGGCAAAAGACTTGAATAGACATTTTCCCAAAGAGGATATACAAATGGCTAAAAAGCACATGAAAAGATGGTCAGTGTCACTGGCTATTAGGGAAATGCAAATCAAAACCACAATGAGGTATGATTGTGGCCACTAGAATGTCTATTATAAAAAAAAAAAGTAAATTACAAGTTATGGAGAGGATGTGGAGAAATATGAACACCCATTCTTTGTTGTTGGGAACGAAAAATGGTGCAGCTGCTGTAGAACAGTTTAGCAGCTCCTCAGAAAGCAAAGTATAGAATTACCATATGACCCATCAATCCCTCTCCTAGATATATACCCAAAAGAATTGAAAGCAGGTACTTGAGCAGATATTTTTACATTGATGTTTGTAGTGGCCTTATTCACAATTGCCAAAAGATGGAAGCAACCCAAGTGTCTATCAACTGAGAAATGGATAAACAAAATGTGGTATATACATTCAATGGAATTTTATTCAACCTTAAAAAGCAATGAAATCCTGATACATGAGACAACATGGATGAACCTTGAATAAATTATGCTGAATGAAATAAGCCAGACACCAAAAGACAAATATTGTATGATCTCATTGATATGAAATAATTAGAATAAGCAAACTCGTATTAGAATCTAGAATGCAGGCTACCAAGGACTGGGTTAGGGGTAGAGAATGGGAAGTTAATGTATAATTTCAACAGAATTTCTATTTAGGTTGATTATAAGGCTTTAAAATAGATGTTGGTGATGGTAACAACATTATTGTGAGTAATTAACAGTGCTAAATAACATATGTGAATGTTGTTGAAAGGGAAAGTTCTGGGTTGTGTATGTTACTAAAATGAAAGTTAGAAGATAAAACATGGGACTGCATAACATAGAGTACCCTGTTGTGGATGATGGACTGGGATTGATATTACAAGTATAAGAATGTTCTTTCATGAAATACAGCAAACACAAGGTGTTAATAATAAAGCGGTATATGGGGAAAAATACACCCAATGTAAACTATGAACTGTAGTTAATAATACTATTTTAATTTTCTTTCACCAGTTATAACAAAGGTACCACACTAATGCAAAGTGTCAACAATAGGGGTGTATAAGGGAACACTGTATTTTTTACATAACCTTTATGGAAGCCTACAACTTCCTTTTTTTTTTTTTTTCCACTTTATTTTTTTTTAATCTTCATTTTATTGAGATATATTCACATACCACACAGTCATACAAAACAAATCGTACATTCAATTGTTCACAGTACCATTACATAGTTGTACATTCATCACCTAAATCAATCTCTGACACCTTCACTAGCACACACCCAAAAATAACAAGAATAATAATTAAAGTGAAAAAAAGCAATTGAAGTAAAAAAGAACACTGGGTACCTTTGTCTGTTTGTTTGTTTCCTTCCCCTATTTTTCTACTCATCCATCCATAAACTAGGCAAAGTGGAGTGTGGTCCTTATGGCTTTCCCAATCCCATTGTCACCCCTCATAAGCTACATTTTTATACAATTGTCTTCGAGATTCAAGGGTTCTGGGTTGTAGTTTGATAGTTTCAGGTATCCACCACCAGCTACCCCAATTCTTTAGAACCTAAAAAGGGTTGTCTATATTGTGCGTAAGAGTGCCCACCAGAGTGACCTCTCGGCTCCTTTTGGAATCTCTCTGCCACTGAAGCTTATTTCATTTCCTTTCACATCCCCCTTTTGGTCAAGAAGATGTTCTCTGTTCCACGATGCCGGGTCTACATTCCTTCCCGGGAGTCATATTCCATGTTGCCAGGGAGATTCACTCCCCTGGGTGTCTGATCCCATGTAGCGGGGAGGACAGTGATTTCACCTTTCAAGTTGGCTTAGCTAGAGAGAGAGGGCCACATCTGAGCAACAAAGAGGCATTCGGGAGGAATGGAAGCCTACAACTTCTATAATTAAAAACCAATAAAAAATTAAAAAGATGTTGTACACAAAGCACACAGGAAATCAATTGTATTTCTTTACAACAGGAATGAACAATTGGAAACTAAAATTAAACCAAAAAAATATGCCATTTACTATAGCTTCAAAAATTAGTTATAAATCTAGCAAATTATGTCCAAAATCTATATGCTAAAAATTACAAAGCACTGATGAGACAAATCGAAAAAGACCTAAATAAATGGAGATGCAAGCAGTGCTTATAGATTGGAATACCCAACAGAAAAAATTTCCATTCTCCTCAAACTTACCTATTGCTTTAACAAAATCATAATCAAAATTTCTGCATGACTTTTTGTAGATATATACTGGTGTAGTGTTTGCTTTAAAATACAGTATGACAAAGCAAAATTTGACATACCAAGTGCTGGGAAGTATTTGAAGCTACTGAAATTCTCATGCTTTATTTGTGGGATTGCAAAATGGCACAGTGTCTTTCGAAAAGCTTGGCAAGTTCTTGTAATGCTACATAAGACCCAGGAATTCCACTGTTTGATATCTCCCCAAATGAAAGGAAAGCTATGTTTGCATAAAATCCTATGCATGACTATTTATAGCAGCTCTATGCATAATTGTCAAAAAAAAATGGAATCAATCCAAATGTCTTTAATGGGTGAATTGATAAGCAAATTATCTATACAATTGAATAGTATTCAGCACTAAACAGTAAGGAACTATTTAAACATATATTTAGATGAATCTCAGTGACATTACATTCAGTGAAAAAAGCCTATCTGAAAAGGTTACATACTGTGATTCATATATATGGCATCAAAAAAAAGACAAAAGCTGTGACAGAGATAAGATCAGTCATTGCCAGGGTTTAGGTATCCAAGTAGGGTACGACTACAACTGGGGTTGATGGTGCTGGAACTGATCTGCATACTGGTTGTTTTGATGGTTACATACATTTATGTATAGGCTAAAATTCATGGAAATGTACACATAAAACCAGTCAGTGATATATGTTATTTATGAAATATATATTGTTAGACTAAGAATTATGGAGCCATCCTATTTTCAAATTAAATGTTATCTATTAATTAGACCCCATGCTCCAGAAATCTTTATATTCTATACCTCATTTTCCCCTATTTTTTGACAGGAAATAAAAAAAAAATGAGAGAACAGAAAGAGAACACATTCAGGCAATAAAATTAAGAGGCTTAGTTGTGGGAGAATCTGTTCTTTCTAAAAAATAAAAGCAGATGGTAAGTTTCCAGATGTTAGACTCTATGGTAAGAAGTCTGGAATGTGCAATCTCTCTTACCAGAGAAAATTCTTTATAAAGATAGAACTTCTTCAGTAAATCTTTGCAAAATTAAATCTCTTCCTCTGTCACCACCTAGTTCATAAACATCTATGTTCAGTCAGTTGGTGAATTTAACTAAATATTTCATTTCATAAATTGTAGTAAAGAAAATTTTGCATTTCTCAAAGGAGTTGAAGATGATAAATATATGTTATATAATGTTTAAGTTAAAAGTTGATTTGAGAAAGTCTTTAACTTCATTGACCCTCAGTTTTCCTCCTTGTAATCTATAAGAAAAACAGGAGGAATAATGATAGTCATAGCAACAATAACCAGCAGGTATTAAAGCAAGGGTTAAATCCTCACAGCAGCAATATGATATAATAAACTTCTGAATAGGACACTGAGATTCAGACAGGTTATTTACTTCCTCAAGGTTCATACCCTGTACTTATTCTCTCTCTGTCACAAGGATATTGGCTTAACAAGAGAACATGGGCTAAATTTCTATGCAAGGTATAAAGCAATGCTGAAATATAAAATAATCCAGCATATAAAAGAAAAAGAAATTTATTTAATATTTTAAAAATATTTACATTAAGTTTTAATAAGAGGAAATATATCTGCACCTGTTGGGAAAGTAAAGGGTGACCACTACACATATGATAGCAAATTAAATACTAACAAATTAGAAAAAAATGTTTAAACATTTCAGTGGAAGTAGAGTTGAAAACAGGAATATGAAATTTTAATTTGACAATTACAGAACTTACTTGAAGTGTTTGGGCTTAAAATTTTGAAACAAACAACTTTAGTTGACTAAAGGGCTCTTGCTTTGTATAGAAAACATAAATTATTGTCCTTTTCATAGGACTCAGTATAGTGATTTTGAAACAATATACTTTGGGGACACCTTAAATCACTAGAAAAAACATGCTTTTATTGCATGTGAAAGTGTGAAAGCTAAATAAGTGTACGGTTTATGTAAATATAAGGTGCAATTACACAGAACATATTAAGCAGAAATAACCAATTTCATATGTATCAAATGCCATATCAACCTGAGAATAAAATATGGTTGGTTTAATGCTAACAAAAACTGACTGATTTTAAGTTTACCTAAAATTTTGGGAGTCCTAGTTGCCTGTACAAATTCATGGTCACATATTCTTACACATGCCCAAATTGAAAAGGGCTTACACATAAGCTAAAAAGGCTACTGTTCAGGGTTGAAGGCAAAACTGAATTTGTCAGCAACACGAACTGTCACAACAAAAACTAACTGCATGAAATGCTGGTGAATCACGCATTCTGTCATGTGATATCAGTGACGTAACTAGATGTTAGTGTTATTTCTTTTCTCTTAAATTCACATTCTTATTGGAAACTACGATCTAAGAATCAAAAATAAGCCTATGTGGGATAAATAACAATTAACATGGCAGACACCACACGGTATGGAAACTAGCTCTGTTCTCAAAACTGGTTCTAACATTTGCATAACTTTTCTTTAATTTTTAATTAATTCAGAACTCAGGTGTGGGGTGTGGACTATTTAGTAGTACCCTATGATCCCCAAAGTCTGTGTATGTGATAGAAAAAATGATAAATAGACAAGGAATAGAATTTGGTTGACACAATAACATGGAGCATTGGAGGAATGTGGCATGGATATGGGTGCCAGTAAGCTCAGTGCTGTGACTAAAGCTCTGACCCCATGGGAGCCTCACTTTCGTGGTTCACTACAGCGTTTTATGATTTTGACCATAGGTGAGTGGCAGTTTTCGTAGAAGCAGTTCTACACATCTCAGGCTTATAGCAGATGATGAGTGCCTCAAAAATAGCACAAAAAATAGCACAGACTTCAGGTTTCACAGGAGTGTTTGCTTCTAGGTAACACTGAAAACCATGAGGAAGAGAACAAGAGCAAAGACTGTGGGAGGGGTAGGAGGGGAAGCCAACTAAAGTGGGCCATGTGGATAGCATTGCAAATGCTTGCTGATGGGTTAACTCCACAAGGGATGGAACCAGGCTACTTTTCCACATTTTGCATGAGTGTGTTGCCAGAGCTGGTATGATCGAGTGAGTCCTGTTAATTCTTTTAGTTCTTTAAAACATGAGGTTCATTAGAGATTTTTAACTAAACTAATTCTACTTATGAGACTCTGACTGACTCTCACCTATTTCCAGAGAAGAGAACCCAAGGAGCAGCTTCAGTAAGAAACTGATTTCTCTCAGCCATCAAGAGCTTCTTGGGATAATACTAAACACAGTGTGAATTATATTCGACTTGCAATTTCTTCTGGCTTTTAACATCAAATAGAGATCAAACATGGTTTCAGATCTTAATTCCTTCATATTTTAACATCATTAGATTTTGATCTGCAAGATAATTGAATTTTAAACTCCTTTTCCTCAGGAATCTAATTAGGGGTTTTATATTAAAATGTGGGGATACCTATGTTGACATTTTATTATTGGGGTATCTTAACACTATCATTTGATCCTCTGAAGATCCTTTGAGAGATTTTGCTTGACAATGAGGTTTAATAAAATGTATATGGGAAATAGAAGGGAGCATAGTGTATGTCTTTGGATATATAATGACTTTGGAGGAAAACATTATTTAATACATTAATTTGACCTAATTTCCACAATTTCTTTTAGGAAGGAGAAACATGACTTCTTATTTCATTTAAAACACTATTTTTTATTGCTGTGGTTATATTTGTCCAAACCTAATTCTGATTGATACATAAGTCACTTAAGGTGGAATGCAGAAAGTGGAGGAGGAGACGATCAAAATTGCAGTTTGTAAAGATCACTCTGACATGTAGAGAAAGACTGGAATAGAGTAAAACAGATACCAGGTGAGAAATACTGGTTACATGATGATATAGTTTGAGATGTAGAGAAGAGGATCAGTTCAAGAATGAGCTGAAGAGAAATTTGACCCGAACAACCTTTTGTTATAATCCGCTTTATTTTTGTGAGCAAATTCTGACATCCATACAATTTTCTTAAATATTTGCCCCTTTTCAGGTAATTTCCATATCATAAATCTTATGAAATATACAATGTACACTTCAAATCAGTTCAAATATTGTATTTGGAGTTCTGTGTATTTTGAGATTTTAATGGTAAAATCATAAAGTAAAGGCTAGTAGAATTATTATAGAGGCACAGAGTGAAATAATAAGTATAATTAGTTTGGTGTCCATTAGTAAAATAGTTATTCCTCTCAGGATCTGTGATGGTCATATTTAAAAAGCAGATATTGTCTCTTCTGTTTTCAAATACACAGAGATGAAATTTAAGAGATGAAATCACCCAAATCCAAATGCATTGTACATTTGGAGAATGATTTTCTGTCATCTTATCTTTTGAAATAATATACATTATCCATGAAGACACAAAAATAGGACTTACTTGAAGACAAAAAAAAAAAAACAACATTTAAATGCCAAAAGCCTCATCAATTAACTAAAAATTGCTTTTAGCTGTTTCAATCTCTTCCCAAAAATTGTAGAAGAAAAACATTTCTGATGCTACATCCATTATCAATGCCAAGTATTTTGTATCTGATTTGTAAAAGTAGACCAAAGCAAGGACATGAAAATTTAATTGTTTTTCTGTGGTGTTGATTGTTAAGTTGAGAATTAGCAGGATTCTAGATTTTGGGTCTAGAATATCTGGACAGGAATATTTCAGAAATAGTAAATTGGTTGAAGCTGCAGAAGTGGCTGAGAATGTCAAAAGAATTATATAATATTACATTCTAGAATACATAACAAAGTTTTCACAGGAAAATATTTAAGATATTGTAACAGAAGACAAAAAATAACACTTCCTATTGTGTTCCCAAAGAAAAACTAGGGGACTTAACAATTACCAAAATTTTGGACCATAATGAGGTTTTAGAGATTATAGCAGGTATAACCAAAGATAGCTACTAAGAGCACAGAGAAGTACTGAGAACAAACTGTTACTCTCTGAAAATGCATGTAGCTATACCCTAAACCTTTTTAATTTAGAAAATCATGGGAAAAATGTGAATACACAGTCACGCATTCCATTAGCTTCCTGAGTAATGATATCACATGTCATGTAACTCTGGAAAACTCTGTTCTATAATTGTGAGGGAATGAGAATGAAACAGAAAAATGATATTTCACAATGATGTGAAAATAGTTTGGTGTTGCAGCACCCAGAAAGTCTTGGAGACCTCAGGAGTTCCTGGAGCACACCTCGAGAACAGCTGACATAGACATAAACACACACATATATTCTGAGACAGGAAGTTTGGGAATAGTTTTCTAGGCAGCCATAACTAAAGGAGACAGAAGTTTGTAGTAAGAGTGTGGTGTAGCTGGAAAAACAAATGAAAATGATGAGTTTTAGAACTTAAGACCAGGTCATTGGCAGAATCTGGCAACCTGAGAGGAAATTATTTGCCTAAGCTGAAAAAAAGTGGTAAGGAAATTGTTGTAGTATACTGGAGAAACGGTCACCCATGTGATGTAGCTGTGAAACAAACAATCAGCCTGTCACTTGTGATAAAATGAAAGACAGAAAAAAATGTACCTAATGAATTTTTGATTTGAATAATGAGATTTCCATGTAGAATGTTGAAATACTATATAGCTCTTACTAGATGCATATGATAAGATACTAGAACAAGGAGAAAAAAACAGGAGAGATTGCAAGCAGATGTTGGAAGGAATAGAGGAAATTCGAGATTTTCTAAGTGCAAAAAGAAATTGTTTCTTTCTTATCTCCAGTCCCTTTCACCAATACAGTCTTTTCAGACTAAAATATAATCTGAGAGAAAGTCTACATCAAAGGCATACTTGTAGTTCCTTTGTTAAGACCACTAAAAAAGACAGTGTTGCCTGATAGTCCCTCTCATTTAGGTGAAAACACTTCTAGGAAGCTTAAGAGCATTCTTTAGAAGCCCAGAGTAGCAGAAAGAGAGGGCATGATTTAAAAAGTCTGTGAGTGTGGCTTTGGCACATGGCATGGAATAAATTCAGTTTTATATGGAACTCACATTTTTAAGGGGGCTGCATTAGCAAAAGTGGTGCCTTACTGGAGTAAAAGTGACTAAGATTGTTCAAAATGGAAAGCAGCTTTAAGCTTCCAAATTTCTACAGGCTCAAAGAGAATATACTTCAATCAGAGTTGACCAAGAAGGGTTAAAAAGAGATACAGAGAGAGGGAGACAGAGAGAGAGAAAAGGATGTCCCAGAGGTCAAAAAGAAAAAAAAAGAAAAGAAAAGAAAAGAAAAAAAAATGGACTGAAGGGTCCACTTCCAAGAAGGAGAACATTAAGAAGGAACATTTCCTTACCTTGTAGTTTGGGTACATGTCATTATGTGCCTGTCTGGATAGAAGGCTGACTCTGGGCTAGTGACATTCTGTGCTTCCCACAATTCTTCTCTTCAATTGGAGTGCTTGTGCAATTATCCTCTTCCTTAGTTCCCATTGCAGTTTAGGTATGTGGGGAGCCCATAATTAGTCTTTTTAATTCATAGGCATCCAGATTAAAAGGAGCAACACGTATGGTGATACACCTGGACCAAATGCACATCACAAGGTTTTGGATTCCCGTAATGATGTTATGATTTGTTGACACTTTTGTGGTTCTGGGATGAGCATTGGCATATATTAAATACGTGAGGGATATAAATAATTGTCAGACGGTGAACTGTGGTAGATTAGTTTCACCGATACCTTGATTCTCAGGAAGTATTTGGCTCCTATTTGTGGGAGGTTTCTTCCATGTCATTTGTTTACCCAGTGGGAACTTGCTAATAGACACACAAGCAGAGACCTAAAAAGCACTTGTTAATTGTTGCATTCCTCATTTCATTCTTTTCCTTTACCATGTCAGTGAGAAAATGCCCCTCAGAGAGTTGAATCTATGCATATAATAGATACATGGAGGAGAGCTAAACCATTGTTTTAGGAAGGTTGTACATTTTATTTTAAACAATACCAACAGACATTTAGAAAATTTAATTTTTAAAAAGCATTAAGCATTTTCAATAACATTAAAACATTTCAAATAGAAAATAATATAGCTAAAAGGTAGTTTTTTCTCACATAGAAATAGGTAAAACATTATTAAAGGAACTCTAAGTTAGATCTAAATAAATGGAGCGCTATACCATGCTCCATCAATATAGGATCAATATTGAAAGGCTTTCAACTAGCCTTAAGTTGATATATAGAGTCACAGAAATGCAATCATATTCATGGAAGATTTCCATGTGTTTCTGTGTGAAAATGAACAGTTTGATACTAAGATGTATGTGTAAATGCAAATAATAATAATCTAAATAATAACCTAAATAATAATAAGACAATTTATGTAGAAACGGATGAAAGTATTAAATTAAATCAACTATCAAGACATTATAAAGTGACAGTAATTAAGCAGTATAGTAATGTTTGAGGATAGACAGAAAAGCCATGAGGATAAAATATAACTTGGAAAAAAGGGATTGCATGTTTTGTTTGTGAAAAAAAACCCAAATATGCACTGAAGAGAAGTGGATAAAGTCATTCTATTAAAAAAAAATGGTGTAATTGAATTGGCTATTCATATGCAAAATAAAGAAATCTGATCCATATATCATACCGCATTTCAACTTCTAATGGCTTGTAAGCCTAAATGTAAAAGGCAAAACAATAAAGATTTTAGAGTATGATATAGTAAATATTTTTATTTCATTTGGAGAGGTGAAATTTCTTAAAATATTCATTGTAAATGAAAAGTTTGATAGATTAAACTACATTAAACTAAGACTCTCACAGTATCATAACTCACCATCAGGACAGCAGAAAGGCAAACAAAGTGGAAGAAGATATTTATAGCACAAATTAATGATAAGGGCTGGTATCCTGAACACATATGTTTAAAATGTTAATAGTCAATAAGATAATGAATTGCAATGTAATAAAACCCTGGACAAGTAAATTGAATAGGCATGCTACAGAATATAGTCAAAAGATCAATAAACAAATGAAAATATTTTCAACCTTAGTAGTCAATAGGGAACTCCAAATCAAAGACGTAAAGTTATTCTATAAACTCTCCCTCCCAACTGCAGCAGCAAAAGCTGGTTAAGTTGTGGAACAACCTGAAATTTCATAAGTAATTAAGGGAGGGATGTAAAATTTCACAACCACTGAGAAAAACTAATTAGCACTATCTCTTACATGAAGAAAAGCATAATGCTATGACAGAGAAATTCCTCTCCTAGGTATATACTCAACAGAAATGCATGCATGGGTACACCAAAAGACATAAACAAAATTTACAATTACAGCATTCTTTATATTATCCCTACCTTGAAAGCAATCCAAATATTCCTAAAGAGTAAAATGAAGGAGTTAATTGTGCATTGAAAACTCAATAGCAAGGGAAATGAATAAACTATACTAACGAACTCCAAAACATAGATGGGACCCAAAAACACAATATTGAGCAAAAAAATCTTATCTTGATATTCCATTTATACAGATTATAAAGTACTGGAATAACTAAATTATAGAGTTTATGGATATATGTTTATTTGGTAAAAGTATAGAGAAAATTTTTAAAATATGTTTACTGTAGGAAGAAATTATAGGATAATGAGTGAAAGGATATTTTGGTGGTTCTAAGTTTTGCTAGTATGTTATCTCTTTATCTTGGTGTTACTTATATAGATAGTGTGCTTTTTCATGCATCTGTAAGCAATAATATAAAAACCATCAATTTTCTAGAAAGTAAATTTGACAAAAGAAGTGCAAAGATTATTGAGATATACTAACAGAGAAAACTCTATCCCTATTGAAATAAGCCATGTTTATAATTTATATGAATCAATATTTTAATATGTAAATTCATGGTAATCTATAGAAGCAATGTTTTCTTAATTAAAATTAGTTTAAAGTGTGTATTTCTACTAAAATAAAATACAGAAATAGAATATTCCTGAAATATATAGAGATATGGTTATGTCTGCAAATAGCCAAGACACACTTAAAGTAAGAGGTGGTCAGCAAATATTATTTTAAAGCTACATTCATTAATACAGTTGTTTTATAATTACATTATATTAGGTATGATTATAGGTTCTTTGGATGCTGGCACATAACACAAAGACACTCAGACGGATAAACGACAGACTCTTGATTACTTAGAACTCCAAATGAGAGAAGTCTGCCACATAAAGCCACACATGGATTGTATCCAGAGAGAGAGTAACAGCAAGCTAGGGCAGTATAAGGCACTTCAAATATGGTAAAAAGGTGGGGGTTAATAGGTTTCCCAGTGGTGTTCCAGTAGGTTGACTAATTTGAGTAATTCCATGAACTCTGGACCATGGGGACTGTCCTTAGTTGTTTGTGCCTGTAATGGGACTTACAGAGGGTGGTGTCATGGCCCCAGATGATGGGAGTTGTTGAGATGTGGGCTGAATCAGCTTCTCAAGGAGAACTGGCAGGTCTCTAGCCAGGGCCTCAAAACTGTGTCAAGACAGAATTTCCAAATGTCTATTTTACAACAGCATGGTATTAAGAGGATAGACAACCCAGTGGAAAAGAGTAGAGCCTAGAAGGAGCCTGATGCGTACAGGTGTACTTCATCCACAAGTGTCAATGAAGAGAAGTGCCTCCTGAAAAATTGGCAGCCATGGGATAAAATTGATGACTTCCTCACATCAATCACAAAAATATCTTTACACAGACATTATATACAAATAAAAGGGGAAAATATATTCTAGAATACAATACAAAGGAATGATTTTTTTTTCCTATTGTACTTAAATGTACAGTCATTATAAAGTTATTTCATTAGTCATCATAAAAATTGAGCCAAAGGTCTTGGGGAATTTTGTTGACTTGGATTTTTAACTTAGAGAGTAAACAACAGCCTTGTTAGCAGCCAACCTGTGATGCTCATAAAAGACGACATCAAAACTGTATTTATCACAAGACAAAAACAAGACCACTCAACAACCACAAACATGACTAAACATCTCCCTTTTTTGAATAACATGGATGACTACTTCTTCTTTAACAATGACAACCATACCCCCAGTTTTATTCTCCCTTCTCCTAGATAACATTTGTTAATATATCATTGAATTGCCCCCCAATTCTTGACAGAATCTTATCTATTCTAGCTCACCTTTCTTTAATTCCTCCTTAAAATCCTCTACCACAAACCTAAATCTTATGTAGTCTCCCTATTCCAAATTTCTGAGATGCCTCAGTTCTTCTGGTGTTTATTTCTTTGCTACAGCAAGTTCAATATACTTTACTTCATTTGAACACAGACATATTCCTGGTGGTCTTGTTTCTTTCACAACCATAAAGGAAACAAGACAGAGAGCATTTGTACATCTAGAAATTATAGTGTAAATAGGTCATTTGATTGTGTGACTGCATTTTACATTTTCAAATTTAGTAAATATACTATTATAATAAAAACCCTATCCTTGTATATCTCTCATAAAGAACAGTGTTTAAAAGTCTATTGAGGGGAGATGGGCAAGATGGTCTAGCATAGGGAGGTGTGGAATTTAGTTAGTCCTCTAGAGCAGCTAGTAAATAGCCAGGAATAACTAGTAAATAGTCTGGAACAAGTGTTTGGGGACATCTGTGTCCAGATACACATTATATACCAGTCTAGAATGGGTGGAATGGTAGCTATCACAGCAAAGAACTGTAAGTAAAGCTCCCCAAACTGTGGAGCTGACAACCCTACTCCACTGGCATAGCAGGCTGAGTTGGAACACTTCCAAAAAAAGAAGCAGTCTAATAGAAGCAAGGGAAAGTAACTCAAACAACCTCCACTTTTAGTTTAATTAGCAAATTTGGACTACTGAATACAAGCTACAAGCACAGATAAACCCAGAGCAAGCAGGAAAGGAACCCTGAGGTCTCTCCCAGCAGAGAGGAGGTGGGACAGAAAGAAAAAAATAATAATAAATAAATAAAAACAGAGGCTTTTAGAGACAGCCTAGGTCAGAATACTGGAAAACAGCTTTCTCCCAAGAAAAGGGACACATAGAACTGGGTACCAACTCCAGATGACTGGTGAAACTGGGGGACTAGGGACTGGCTCAAAATGGGAATTTCTTACTTTCTTTCTTTCTTTCTTTCTTTCTTTCTTTCTTTCTGTCTTTCTTTCTTTCTTTCTTTCTGTCTTTCTTTTTTTTCTCTTATTCTAAGTAGCTCATTAGAGAAAGCTTCAGGAATTTTTAATTGTCAGCACTAACCCAGGCTAGGGGGAGTTAAAAGAGTCAGAGAGACAAAGGAAGAAGTCAAGTAAAGGAGTTAATTCCCTAAAGGGCATATCTCCCTAAAAATACAGAAGCAGGGCCCAGCTCAAGTGTTGGCTCTCCCTCAGACTATTCAAACTCCAGGGCTGGGGGATGAAAAAAAAAAACAAAACAGAAATGATTCACACTCAACTTTTGACACAGCCCCTGACTGGGACAGGGTCCACTGCAAATTAAAGGCACAGCATCTCTTTATGCCAGTGGGGAGCTGTGGGCTCACAAGTGCCAACTGCTGGAAGGATAGGAAAATCACAGAGTCTATACCTCACAGGAAAGTCTGACAACCTACTAGATCTCATCCTCAGGGAAACTTGTTGCTGATTATACCCTCCTTCTGAGACCTGGGCCCATCTGATCTGGGAAAATCTGATTGGGGCAATTAAGGAAACAAGATGCCTAGACAACAAAAAATTACAAGTCACACTAGGAAAAATGAAGATATGGACCAGTTAGAGGAGCAAACTTACACTTTAATTGAGATAGAGGAATTGAATCACCTAATTAAAGATCTTCAAACAAATCTCTAAATCAAATCAATGAGCTGAAAGAAAATGTGGCAAAAGAGATAAGGGATATAAAGACACTGGGGGAAAATAAAGAAGAATTTGTAAGCTTGAAAAAACAAATGGCAGAACTTACGAGAATGAAAAGCACAACAGAAGAGATGAAAAACACAATGAAGATATACAACAGCAGATTTAAAGAGGCAGAAGAAAGAATTCATGAACTGAGGATGGACATCTGAAATCCTACACACAAAAGAACAGACAGGGGAAAAAAAGGAAAAATATGAGTAGAATCTCAGGGAATTGAATGACAACATGAAGCACATGAATATACATGTCATGGGTGTCCCAGAAGGAGAAGAGAAGAGAAAGGGGGCAGAAACAATAATGGAAGAAATAGTCACTGAAAATTTCCCATCTCTTATGAAAGACATAAAATTAGATATAAGAAGTGCAGCCTACCTCAAACAGAATAGATCCAAATAGGCCTACTCCAAGACACCTAATGATCAGATTATCAAAAGTCAAAGAAAAACAGAGAATTCTGAAAGCAGCAAGAGAAAAGTGATCCACCACATACAAGGGAAGCTCATTAAGACTATGTGTGGATTTCTCAGTAGAAATCACAGAGGAGAGAAGGCAGTAGTATGATATATTTAAGATACTGAGAGAAAAACTGCCAAGCAAGAATCCTATATCCAGTAAAACTGTCTTTCAAAAATGAGAGAGTTTTAAATATTTTCAGACAAACAGACACTGAGAGAGTTTGTGAACAAGATACTTGCTCTACCAGAAATAATAAAGAGAGTACTACAGATAGATAGGAAAAGACAGGAGTGAGAGGTTAGGAGAAGATGTAGAAATGAAGACTAGCAGTAAGGATAAAAAGAGAGAGAAAAAAATAAAATAAGATATGACATGTAAAATCCAAAAGATCAAATGGTAGACAGTAGACATTGCATTGAGTGAAATTAACCAGAAACAAAAGGACAAATACTGTGTGGTCTTATTAATATGAACTAACATTGATGAGCAAACCTTGAAAGTTGAAGTTTAGAACATAGGTTATCAGGAGATAGAAAGAGGGAAGAGATCAGACATCTGATACTGAAGGAGTACAGAATGTTCAACAGGATTGATTGTATAGATCCAGAAATAGCACAATACTGTGTGATGGCAGCACAACATTTTATGGACTCTGAATAAAGATGAGTGTGAGTATGTTTGAAAGAGGAAGGTTAGGGGCATGTATGATATCAGAAAGAAAGATAGAAGATAATGACTGGGACTGTGTAACTTAGTGAAACCTAGAGGGTCAATGTTGGTGATTAAGTGTACTAATATAAGAATATTCTTACATGAGGGAGAAAAAAATGAATGTCAACATTGCAAGGTGTTGAAAACTGGACAATATAGGGGAAAAATACAGTCGATGCAAACTAGAGTTTATAGCTAACAGTAACATTGCAATTTGCTTCCATTAATTGTAACAAAAGCAATATACCAAAGCTAAATGTCTATAAGATGGGGTTATAAGGGAGGGGTATGGGATTCTTGATGTTGCTGTTGTATGACTTTTTCATTGCATTTTATTTTTTTCTTCTATCTTTTTTTTAATCTTCATGTTTTTTCTTCTCTTCCTTTTTCACTGCAGAAGAAATGGAAATGTCCTCATATAGATTGCAGTGGTAAATGTATAACCATGTGATTATACTGGGAATCATTGATTGTTTAGGATGGATTGTATGGTGTGTGAATAAAACTGTTTAGAAAATAAACAGAGGGATACAATTGCTGGAGAAAATGTGGAGAGAAAGATGTACTTATTCACTGTTGGTGAGGAAGTAGAATGGTGCAGCCCAGCTGCAGGGCAGTGTGGTGGTTCCACAGGAAGCTAACTATGAGGTCGCTATATGGTTCTTCCACTCTGTTATTTGTTGCATACTTGGAGGAACTGAGAACGGGGACTTGAGTGGACATTACATACTGGTGTTTATGGTGGCAGTATTCACAATTTGCAATGGATGGAGGTGGCCTAAGGGTACATCAAGTGATAAACTGAATGGTGAACTGCGGTGTATAATACAATAGAATATCGGGCAGTGGCAAGAAGAAATGAAGTTGTGAGGAATGCAACTAGATGAACAGACCTTGAGGACAGTAGGTTGAGTGAAATAAGCCAGAAATGAAAAGACAAACATTATAATGTCTCAACTAATATGGACTAACAATAATGTGCAAACTCTAAGATTTGAATCTGGGAGCATGGGTTATCAGGGGAAGGTTTATATAAAGGTTCCTAGATTGTAAGCTCTTACAGCAGTCACATCTATTCATGAGTTCTAACAGTTATTTTTAAATTCTGAGATTATGAGCTGTTTGTGTGATACCTGGACAATCCCTGGAGCTTTGGGTGTCTGTGTAGCACCTGGGACTGGGAGTAAGATTTCAGCAGCAGGAAGTGTCAGCATTGCCTCATGCAGCAACTGTTAAAGAGGCTGAAAAGCAAATCAGACTTCAATTGGAGATACTAATGAAATGGACTTGGTTGAGATTGGAGTAGAACAGACTAAAGGGTAGAAGATGATATTAACTATGTTTTAAAACTTTGGCTTCTGTGTGGGACCAAAGAAAGAGATGTTTATTTGGTGCAAAAATCAATGTTTTCTCCAGCACACCAGATAATTTAATTTAACTTGTAAGGTCAGTTTATTTAAAATCATAATTATGTGGAACCTTAAATAGGGAGTGAAATCTGGTTGGTTTGTACAGGTTAGCATGCCCCAATACATCCCCGAGTAACATGGGCAGAGAATAAAAAGTATTTGCAAAGTCCCCTTGAAGGACTGGGGGGGAAATGTGGAAATATTAAACTTCCCCATCTGGGGAATTCCTTATATTCTTGCAAGCACTGGGAACTAACACTGTAGTAGGCCGAGCCCTCAATGTTGGGGCTTGCCCTTATGAAGCTTATTGGGACATGACTCCCAGGGGTGTAAATCTCCCTGGCAATGTGGGACGTGACTCCCGGGGGTGAGCCTGGACCTGGCATCATAGGATTAAGAAAGCCTTCTTGACCAAAAGGGGGAAAAGAAATGAAATAAAATAAAGTATCAGTGGCTGAGAGATTTCAAATGAAGTCGAGAGGTCATTCTGGAGATAACTCTTATGCGTTACATACATATCCGTCTTTAGTTTTTAGTTTATTACAATAGCTAGAAGGAAATATCTGAAACTTTTAAACTGCAATCAAGTATCCTTGATTCTTGAAGACAAGCATATAACTATACAGCTTATATGGTGTGATCGTGTAGTTGTGTAAACCTTATGGCTCACACTGTATTTACCCAGTGTATGGACAAATGAGTAGAAAAATGGGGACAAAAAGTAAATGAATAATGGGGGGTGGGGTGGGGTGGGGTGTTTTGGGGGTTTTTCTTTTACTTATATTTTTATTTTTTGGAGTAATGAAAATGTTCAAAATTTGATTGTGGTGAATGCACAACTATACTATGATACTGTGAACAATTGTACACTTTGGATGACTGTATAGTATGTGAATATATTTCAATAAAATTGCATTTAAAAAATAATAATAAATTGGATGGACAGAATGGCCAAAAAAAAAATCTACTGAGTAATTATTTAGCAATTTGTTCAATGACCAAAATACATAAGCTGTAATTCTCAAGCCTAAAATAAGTTGTTCTTAAAAGGCACATTTCTGTGGCTTAAAAATCTTTGAATTCACAAGAAAATCCATGTCTACCCAATTACAGATACATATTTAGAATACAATTTGTTGTAATTATATGTCTCCTTAGGGAGACATGTGTATGCTACAAGAGTGTGTCGGCAATCATTTTCAGTGTTCTGATTATACCCTTTATAATATGCCTTCCTAATTCAGAGGGCAGGCATACTTTTTTTCTTCCTCTGTTAATTAGTTTCTCTTCAATAATCCAGATGTTTTGTTTATATAATTTATTCCTTCCTGTTGACTTTTTAGTAATGAGATTAATCTGTCTGATTTCTCTCCTTCCAGCTCAATATTATGCTTCTATAATCATCTCCTTCAAAAAGGGAATAAAAACTTTAAACTTCAATCTACCACCTTGTTTATTCTTCAAACCTTGAAAGCTTTAGTTCTTTAGGGAAAGGTCATTGAGTATACTTTTATAATTTTTGTATTATCTTCACCTTAAAGTGCACACACACACACAAACCCATAGAAATCACAGCAGTATTAAAGAAAATGTGTGGAATGAAATATTTCATGGATGTAACTGAATGTTTTGGAAAAATATAAAACCAAGTGAAATCTATATAGTCCATTCTCTATACCTCAGGAACAAGTATCTGTTCTTTGCTGCTTCAGTCTGATTCATTAGAGATTGTATTCTTTTACCCATAAATTCACGTTTTTTAGGCATAAACGTGAGTGAAATTAGATTTTCACCCACACATATGCTTAGTTACTAATGGTTTACTTTGGCAGTGATTTTCAAGATGGTAGTGGGACAGTGCAATTTTAGTGAATTTTCTAGTCTAAGGCTATTAATCGGAATATACCCAAAGCTATTGTAAATATAAACATCTGTCAAATAATTTAAAAATTTCAGTTGGAATGTGTGGTTTAAGAGTTTCCTAGATGATAGGAATCTGTAGATTGGCATAACAAGCCACATGCCATTGAAAACCAACCTTCTATATTTAATCACCTATTATTAAACTGTCTTCTTTTCTGTCAAATTGAAGTTAATTCAAAGGGAAAAATCAAAACAAAAAGAAACATTGTAAGTTTATTAGAGGTACATTCTTCCTGTGTTTTACAAACAAACATGATAATAATTTCGGCACTGAACTTAGTAAGTTTTTTCTCATTTTTTATTTCATTATATTAACGCTACACTCTTAATGATTGTTGTTTTATAATGCATTTAAATATTTTATAAGAAAGTAGTCATCCATAACTTCTGTTTATTCACACTTGCCTTACCTGTTGCATTCAGTATGGTTTTCCCAGAGAAATTTTTTGATAATTATTTATTTATTTCTCAAATGTATTTCTTTGTGATTTTGGTGGAAGAATGTAAAACCTATTAACTATTGTTTGGTGAAGGAAAATATATACTATATATGATTATAATAAATGATGCATATACTATATTGCATCATGTTATATTATATATGATTATATTATTATATTTATAGGTTATATGTCATTATGCAATATGTGTCATGGAATTTTATCACATATTAAATATATAGTGATCCCAGTTTAGGAACATGTTATATTTATCAGGTAATCTTTGGTTTCATGAATATTTGTTTTTCAACATTATTCAAATTTTTGTTTCTGCTAGAAAAGAAATAGATGCTCATGTTAAATAGTAAAGACACTAGAAAAATATAAACACTATAAAGTTAAGGAACTGTATAATTTTACCTTATTCCCACCTATCACTCTCTCACGTAAAATAAACTGATAAACTTTAATGTGTTTCTCCAGGTTTTATATTTCCATTTCCCTATAAATATATATTATTACATATATATTCCTGTTTTATATACATATATAATTATAACTTAAAAGTGTTTGTGTGTATGAGAGAGATAGCAGAGACATAAAACTTTCAAGTCTAGTAATCCATTTAGTTTGTAAGACTAGGCAATGTTGAGGGTTCATTTTAGGTGTGGTTTTATTAATTTAGCATGATATCAGTGTGCATGGGTATGCTGTTTTTCTCACCAGTTCTCTAATACTTGGTGCAGACACAGAGAAAATTTAAGAGGTTCTATTTCTGTTGGTTGTTTATTATAGTAGGAGATGGGAAAGGGGTATTCAGAGTATTACAAAGAACTATTTTAAAAAGGTACATCAGATACTTTAAGCTTGAATATCAAGAGAGCTGGAGTTGGATAAATGGTGAAAATGAAGTTGAATCAATGCATTTGATATTATAGAGAATCTGAGGAATTATTTTAGTGGTGTTTCTGGTGATTAAATTTGAGATTTCAGAACTATTTGCTTTTGGTGTTGACTATTCAATTATGTAAACATAGGAGCAAGTGACAGCAGTGAAGAGGAGGAAAAGCAACTGTGGAACCAAGAAGAGGTATACATATGGGCATTTTCTTTAATAATATACTGTTTTAAGCTATGGCTTCTGGATTTGCTTTTTCACTTCAGTTCTCTTCACAAGAAGTCTTAAAAACTAGTGTCTCATACACTTCCTATTTTCTTCTAATTTTTGAAACTTTCAGATATTAATTATATCTCAAATTTATTTTTATATATAATATGAAGTAAAGATTTAACATATTTTTTCCAAATAGATTTTTGAACTCTTTGACATTAAGAATTTTATAGATGGTAGCTACTTCCTATTTACCAAATTATGTATATATACATACATATACATGTATATGCATTTATTTTTTAGAAAGAAAGAATATATATTGCTTATAAAGGCAAATAATTCATAAAACTTTGATGATCTCTTCTTTTAGCATAGCAATACCTCTCATAGAAAATTACATAATTATTTTATTATCCCAGATATGATTGAATTTTTTTAGCTGGTCATATGAAACAGAATAGTTGAAATATAGTTTGCATGGCTAAAGGATTCTTCAGCATTCTGTCCTCCAAAGTTAGCAATAATTTCTTGCTTATGAAATAATACTTATAATTAAATTCCAATTTAAATGCTTTGAACATCTTATGAGAACTTTATAGTTCTGCATCTGGAAAAGATGGATTAGCTTACAGAAAATCAACAGTTATGAAGAGAATGGCAAGAGAACCCAGTTAATATGAAATACAAAGAAACAAACAAATAGATATATGCTTGAAGCTATCAGAGAGCTGCTAAGGCTTCCAGGACTTTAAGGGAACACAGTCTGCAGCAGCTATTTCCGTCAGGGCATTTTCCAATTCTGAGAATACAGTTAAGGGTTTTGTATCTGCAGAGTGAGTGGCTCTATGGTGCCTTGTGGGAACGCAGGCTCAAGCACAACAGAAACTTTCAGGAAATGACCACTTTATTACTTACACAGAACAAAGGGTCCAAAAGAGCAGGGAGGAGAGCTCTTCATGTCCAGATTCCCAGAGAGGCCAGCTGCTTGGGTCAGGGAACTGCCTGGGCCAGGGACCCATGGATGGTGACTCTGCAAGTCCCACTTTGCATGGGAGAGGCAAGATGCCTTTTGTACCTGATGGGTGAGTATTTATATAACCCAGGTGGAAGGATCCTGCTTGCTGAAAGTTCCCACCCTGTTAAGTAGCTGGGGCTGCTTTTTCCAGGCTTCCAGGTTTAAGGAAAGGCCAAGCCTTGTCATTAGACCTAAAGTCTCCCCTAAGTTGAGGAATGGAAATGTATTGAAATATCTTCACCCAGTAGAAAAGGGAGGGGGGTCAGCAAGGGCTGGGAAATGATCCTTAGGTGTGCCCTGACTTCTCCAGCAGTGTTTCATCTGTGTATTTGGGAAATGATGATACTTAAAAGTACAGAAAGATCTGTAAGTGGCCTTTCCAGGCTGGAGTAAAAGAAGTAGATCCCCAAGAGACCTGAATCACATTGCTGTTTTGGTTTGGGTTCAGAGGTATAGAACACCCTGGGCTCTCAGTTGGGAACACTGGAAGGCTGTGCTGCAGAAACCATGGCAAAACAAAGAGAGTGGAGACTTGCCAAAACAGTAATCCAACCTTCAGTCGTTTTGGTCCCACATGGGATTAAGGTGACTGGTCACTCTAAACTTCCTACCAAAGGTAAAGATGAACCCTCTATGGAGGAAGACAGCATTATGCAGAAGCTCTGCAGTCTTTCTTACACAAGGTGTGGTATTGAAGAAAGATATCCTAAGCATTGTGTGAGAGAATACCAACTGACCTAAGTCCAAAATAAAACAGACCAGCCAACCAACAAATAAATAGATAACGCCACCTATTTGATCTAGATTTCAGAATTTTTGAACTATGTCTTTAAAGTGACTATGATACATGTGTTCAAAAATAGAGAAAATATATAAAATAGACATAAAGATGGATGATAGCACCACACAAATTGAAATTTACCAAGCAAATCCAAATTCACACTGAAGAATCAGAAATTAATATTAAATTTTTTAAAATTGAAAAAGAGCTCAGTAAAGAGGTTTAACAGAAAATTGGTTATAGCAGGAGAGAATAAATTATAAAACAAATCAGAGGAAATACGTGGATAGAAGTACAGGTAAGAAAATGACACAAATAGAAAAAAAGTGTGAGAGAGAGCTACAGGATAGAGTGAATGTCCTACATATATTTAATTAAACTCTCAGAAGGAGAAAACAAAGAGTGAAATTGAAATAGTATTTGAAGAGATAATGATTGGAAAAATTCCAATATACACAAAGGGACTCAAGTCACAGATTCAAGAAGCTGTGCAAATATCAAATAGAATAAATTCAGAGAAAACCATAGAGAAGGAGAAAAGCCTTTCAAGTAGTCAAATAAAAAAGATTATGCTACCTTTAGAGGAATATAAATAAAACTGGATGCTAAATTTCAGAGATGTTGAAAATCAAAGTTAATGGAATAGCATCTTTAAAGTGATTAAGAAAATAACTGCCAACCTGGAATTTCACACCCTTCAAAAATATCCTTAAAAAAAATAAAGTCAAAATAAAGGGATATTCAGCCAAACAAAAAACTGAAAACCTTTATTACCAGTAGACCTGCACTAAAAGAAAATCTAAAAAGAGTCCTTCAGGCAGAAGAAAAACAATTCCAGAACAAAGCATGCAAATGCAGAAAAAAATAAGGAGCAATATACAAGTTCAATGAGTGTGAATGTAAATAAATTTTACTGTAGAAAAACTAAATAATATTAACATGTTAAATTTAACTTAGAGGTAGAATTAAAGAATGTGGAAATTTTGGAGGAGTAGTAAATGTCATAATTAATATTAGATTTTAACACATTATAGATGCATTCTCTCTAGAGTAAATAACAAAGAAGAGTAAAAAACAAAATTTGCCCAGCTAATAATGAGGAAGAATTCTAATAAAAACAACTAGAACACTGATATTATATATACCTTAGCTGCTACTAACTTTATAATGATTAAAATATAGAGATAGCTGCTTTGCATCTAGTAATTAATATCTATATTAATACCTGCAGGGATTTGAATTTTCCCCATGTCAAATTAAACTTTTCTATTAATGTGTTTTTATTAGATGTCTTTGAATGTGTATGTGTGATAATCACTTACATTTTCTTTTATATAACATAGATTAAGAATTTTTTCCTCCTGAACTCTGTTTTAATTGTGAGAATTATCACTTGATCCAACAGTTTCAACTTTTACATTTTTTAAGCCACATTGTTATCTTTGTTAGAATGAATAGCTAAAACTGATCCTATTATCACGAGATTTCAGAAAATCTGACAATTGATATCTAGAGGGAGATTGCATTAATTTCCTTGCCATAGCTTTTGACGTAAGTATTTCTTTAGAGTTTTACCTTTTATTAAAGTAAGGAAAGGCAAAGCCTGGATAATGGAGCATTCATTAGTTTTCTCTCCAAAGACAATGTCAAACACTCCTACAGTAATTTCTCTAGATTTTTAAAATCCTTGGACTTAACTGGATTTTTTCCAGTAATATCACATCTTTGCTACTGAGCAATGCTAATTTTACTCTATTATACTGTATTCATTTGCCAGATTGCCTCCCTAGGGAAATAAAATTGATATTATTCAAAAGCTTCTTGTACTTTCTAATTACAGAAAGATACTATCAAAAAAGCTTGTAATTGCCTGATACTGTGTACACTGGTGTTCAGTATAAAAAAGACTATTAAAGTACACATTATGCTCATTTATTAACTTAAAGCAAAGCATGAATAATAAGGTTTATGGTGTCCCAAATACGCCTTGCTTTGTACTCCTTAAGCACTTCTGAATATAGAGTGGTTAAAATAACTATTTTGACCCCATAAAAGATTTATATTTTAAAGATGCAAATGGCCAGGTTAGAAACTCAGTTTCAGGGGTTTAATATTTGTTGAATACTTTCTATTTTCCTAAACTGGAATAGTAAATTTCTATACATTTTTACACTCAGTCCACACCAGAATCAAGTCTAGTACATAAAGACTTCCTAAATACCTTAAAAAGTATTTCATTTCACATATAATATGGGTCTCTGAACAAAAATAGCACATCCAGAAAGATTATTATCAAGTGAACTGTGGCATCCCAGCCTGTCTAGTTTATCTAGTATCAAGATGATTCCAGAATTAAAAAAAAAATAAGTCAAGGAATTAAGTTTATAAACATTTTAGAACAGGACCAGTATATGAAAAAAGACTTAAAGACAAGGCTTAATGCCATATACAGAGGGGAATTTCATAGTATAAAGCATAAATTCATCTGTAGAATAGAACAATTCTAAATCTATATACTCTCACTGATATGAAAGAAAGTTGACAAAACTACAAAGAGAATTAGACAAAACCTCATTCAAAGTTGGTGATTTTTAACATTAAACAATCAGAGAAAAATGAGTAGAGATGTAGAAGATTTTAACATGATGAAAAATTTGATCTGAGTGATAAATAATAGCACCCATTTGTGAAGTATATATTCATTTCAAAATTGACCACATGCTGACCTTAGAGGAAGTCGCAATAATTTTTAAAATCATATAATCATACAGAACATATTCTCTGACCTCAGTGGGGATTAAGTTAGAAACAAATAGCAAGAAGATAGCTAGACTATCCCCAATAATCTTTGGACATTAATGAGGTACTCCTCTAAATATGCATGGAACAAAGAAGAAATGATGTCAAAATTTAGAAAATAATTGGAAAAAGACTGAACTATATTGAAAACATGAAATATCAAAACTTAAAGAATGTAGCCAATGCCCTCACATAGACAGAAATTAGAGCTTAGACATATACATTAGAAAAGTACAAAAGCTTGAGATCAATGATATGTTTGTATCTGAAAATGCTAGTTAAAAGCCCCAGAAAATTAAATCTAAAGAAAGTAAAAGAAAGGAACTAGGATAGGATATGCTTTGGTTCTTTAAGGAACGTTTCTTTTAACTTTAATCTAAGTTTTACCTCAAAATTTTACCATTTTTGTTCAACCCTGTACTTTAGTTAGGTTAATGAAATACTATATAGCAATGAAAATGATTAAACTACAAATGTGTAACAATATGAATGAATCTCATAACTATAATATTGAATGAAAGAAGTCAGGCATGGAAAATATGCCATGTGATAACATTTATTTAATTTTTAAAAGAGAAACAATTACTCTGGCAATAGAAGTTAAAACAGTAGTTATCTTTGAAGGAAAGTTATAGGGAAAAGGTATGAAGGAGAATTCTAGAGCACTGCCATATTTTTAAAATCAGATTTATTAAGGTATTATTTTTTATTTTTATTTTTTAAATTTCTATTGAGATTGTTCACATATGTGCAATTATCCAAAGATCCAAAGTGTACAATCAATTGCCCTGGTACCCTCATACAGTCATGCATCCATCACTACACTTAATTTTTGTTCAATTTTTACAAACTTTTCATTACTTCAGACAAGAAATAAAGCTGAAAAAGAAAAAAAAAAAGAAAAGGAAACTCAAATCCTCCCATATCCCTAACCACCTCCCTCCATTGTTGACTCGTAGTATTGGTGTAGTACATTTGTTACTGTTTATTAAAGAATGTTGAAATACTACTAACTGTAGTACATAGTTTGCAATAGGTGTATATTTTATCCCTATATGCCCCTCTATTATTAACTTCTAGTTGTAGTGCCATGCATTTGTTCTGGTTCATGGAAGAGATTTCTAATATTTGTACAGTTAATCATGGACATTGCCCACTATAGGATTCAGTTTTATACATTCCCATCTTTTGATCTCCAACTTTCCTTCTGGTGACATGTGTGACTCTGAGCTTCCCCTTTCCACCTCATTCACACACCATTCAGCACTGTTAGTTATTCTCACATCTTGCTACTGACACCTCTGTTCATTTCCAAACATTTAAGTTCATCCTAGTTGAACATTCTTCTCATACTAAGCAACCGTTCCCTATTCTTCAGCCTCGTTCTATATCTTGGTACCTAATATTTCATGTCTACGAATTTACATATTATAATCAGTGAGACCCTGCAATATTTGTCCTCAAGGTTTCATCATCAACACATTTTATTTTTTAAGACTGTTTTGTTCACACACCATACATTCCATCCTAAGTAAACAATCGATGGTTCCCTGTATAGTCACATATTTATGTGTTCACTACCCTCACCACGCTCTATATAAGGACATCTACATTTCTTCCACAAGGCAGGAGGGAGAGTCAAAGAAGGTAGATAGGCAAAAGAAAAAGAAAAAAGAAAGGAAAAAAAATGACACCTAGGAAGCAGCAAAAGGAAAGATAGCCTTAAATCAAAGTAGAATGAAGAGTCAGACACCACCACCAATGTCAAGTGTCTCATATCCCTCCCCTATCCCCCCCCTTATCTGCATTTACCTTGGTATATCACCTTTGTTACTTTAAAGGAAGCATAATACAATAATCTGTTATTATACTCTCTAATTTAGATTGATTGCATCCCTCCCCCAATGCCTCCCCATTTTTAATGCCTTGCAAGGTTGACATTCACTTGTTCTCCCTCGTGAGATCACAATTGTTGAACACTCTAGGTTTCACCAAGTTACACAGTCCCAGTCTTTATCTTTTCTCCTTTCTTCTGGTGTCTCACATGCTCCCAACCTTCCTCTCTCAACCATATTCATAGTTATCTTTGTTCAGTGTACTTCCATTGCTGTGCTACCATCTCCCAAAATTGTATTCCAAGCCTCTCACTCCTGTCTTCTCCTATCACTCTGTAGTGTTCCCTTTAGTATTGCCTGTAGGGAAGGTGTCTTGGTCACAAAGTCTCTCATTGTTTGTCAGAAAATATTTTGAGCTCTCCCTCATATTTGATGGACAGTGTTGCTGGATATAGGATTCTTGGTTGGTGGTTTTTCTCTTTCAGTTTCTTAAATATATCACACCACTTCCTTCTTTCCTCCATGGTTTCTGCTGAGAGATCCACGCATAGTTTTATTAAGCTTCCTTTGTATGTGATGGATCGCTTTTCTCTTGCTGCTTTCAGGATTCTCTCTTTGTCTTTGATGTTTGATAATCTGATTATTAAGTTCTTGGTGTAGGCCTATTCAGATCTATTCTGTTTGGAGTACGCTGTGCTTCTTGGATCTGTAATTTTATGTCTTTCATAAGAGATGGAAAATTTTCATTGATTATTTCCTCTATTATTGCTTCTGCCCCTTTTCCCTTCTCTTCTCCTTCTGGGACACCAATGACATGTACATTCTTGTATTTCATTTCATCCTTAAGTTCCCAGAGACGTTGCTCATATTTTTTCATTCTTTTCTCCATCTGTTCCTTGGTGTGTAAGCTTTCAGGTGGTTTGTTCTCCCATTCCTGAGTGTTTTCTTCTGCCTCTTGAGATCTGCTGTTGTATGTCTCCATTGTGTCTTTTGTCTCTTGTGTTGTGCCTTTCATTTCCATAGATTCTGCTGGTTGTTTTCTTGAACTTTCGATTTCTGCCTTATGTATGCCCAGTGTTTTCTTTACAGCCTTTATCTCTTTTGCCATATCTTCTCTAAACTTTTTGAATTGATTTTGCATTAGTTTAAATTCCTATATCTCAGTTGAAGTGTAAGTTTGTTCCTTTGACTGGGCTATAACTTTGTTTCTCTTAGTGTAGGTTGTAGCTTTCTGTTGTCTAGGCATCTGACCTCCTAGGCCACCCCAATCAGGTCTTCCCAGATGAGAACAACCTCAGGATACAGAAGGAGGAAATATTCAGTATCTGATTTCCCTGATGGTGTGTCTTAGAGGATTGACACACCCTGTGCTTTTCTGCCCAGCAGGTGTTTCCTGTCAGCCTGTCACAGGCTGGTGTAAGGGGGTGTGGTCCATGGCTCTCCTCCCCCAGGCTCTGGGGTCTGGCAGGTAGTAGGGCTAGGCCTCTCCCTTTCCTCTTGGGAAGCTATGACCCCTCCAGAGAGGTCATTTGAATATATTAATAGATCCTTTGTTTCTCAGACTCTGCTATCTCCACCCTTGTCTGGGTCAGAGTGCTGGGATTTTAAAATGGCTGAGGCTTTCTCTACTGCAAAGTGCAGTGAGCTGAAAACAGCTGAGGCTTTCTCCACAGAGAGAGACAGGGACAGAAAGCTCCCAAATTCACCCTTTGGCCAGAGATAGCACCCAATCCTCTGGGCTCCCCGCCTTGAGACTGATATGTCCCCTAACTCTCCCAAGGTCAGTTGTCACCAAAAGCCTCTGTCTGCTTGTTGGGGATTCACTGTCTGTATTGAGCAGTTAACATTAAAACCCCAGTTGGAGCTGGGCTGAGGTATATTCACTTGTTCAGAGAGTGCTGCTCTCTAGCACCATGAGGCTTCCGTGAGGGAGGGGCTCTCAGCGCAGGTCTGCAGTTTTTACTTACAGATTTTATGCTGTGATCTCAGGCATTCCTCCCAATTCAGGTTGGTGTATGATGAGTGGACAGTCACGTTTGTCTCCCCACAGTTATTCCGGATTATTTACTAGTTTTTTTGTCATTTATGAATTGTTCCAGGGGGACTAACAGTCTTCCACTCCTCTCTATGCCCCCATCTTAGCTTCTCCCTCAAGGTATTATTTGTATACAGTAAATTCACTCCTTTTGAGGTGTGCAGGTCCATGAATTTTGACAAGCATTTGCAGTCATGTAACCACTACTGTCTTAGCTTACCTTTGGCTGTTGTAATGAATACCTCAAACTAAGTAACTTAAAACAACAGAAACTTATCTCAGAATTCTTAAGGTGGGAAGTCCAAAACCAAGGTGTTGGCTGGGGCATGTGTCCTTCAGGTTTCACAGGGAAGAATCTGTTCAGTGACTCTTCTAGCCCCTGGGGCCTTCTAGCAATCCATAGCATTCTGTGCCTCAGTTGTCACCTGGAGTTTTCCCTCTAACATGCTCTCTGTGTCCAAATTTCCTCTTCTTATAAGGAAACCGGTTATATTTGATTAAGAGATGACCTTCCTTCTGTGTGACCTCATTTTAACTTGCCTAACTCCATCTGTAACAACCCTATTTTGAAATAAGTTCACATTCAGAGGTACTGGAAAGTAGGACTTGGAGAACACAATTCAATCCATAACAACTACCAAAAGCAAGATATTTACATCATACCATAAATTTCCCTTATGCCTCTTTATAGTCGATCTGCTCCTCTCCTTCCATTTTCTATAATTTTGCCTTTTCCAGAGCACCATATAATGAAAACAGATGAAAAAGTGAAGCTTCTCTCACTGAGTATAGTGCATTTAAAATTCATTCATGGTACTGCATGTATCAGTACTTCATTTAACTTTATTTCTTAATAATATTCAATTATAGCAGAATTTGCATGTCCATTCACCAGGTGAAGTGGGGCTCTGCTTTTCTTTTTCCTGGTAACTTTGTGATTAGAGGTTATTAAAATTCCTATATGTGGTATGTGATTTCTACTAGAACCAAATCTCCAAATCAATAATTTCAAAGCTGTCAAAGACAATAATATGTTTTTGGTTGTTTAAGAAATGTTTCTTTTAACTCCAATCAAAGTTATACCTTAAAATTTTACCATTTTTGTTGGGCCTTATTGTGGTGATATAATTAACAAGATTTCTTAATTTAGTTTTAGCTTGAAATGCATATCATCAATGCAATGAAAAATTTTACTTTTCATTTGACTTAAATCTACATTTCTTCACTCCAAATTGTAGCAATAGGCAGAAACTTTTAAATATCCCTGTAATATCACAGTAATCATGCATTGGAATCTGTCCCACATAAATGTAAATTCACTTTGGTTTCCCTCCAAAATAGATCTGGAAATAAATCATTAACAATTCAATCATAGAATACCAATTAGAGAATACATACCAGAGGATACCAATCATCCTTAGCCTGCTGCACAGCTTGAACTGTAAATACCATATTGGGCATTATTGACACCATTAGAGATGCCACTTTATTTAGTCCTCTCTATAATTATCTTGCATGATCCGTCAGTTTTTTTCACAGGGCATACTGCACTATTAAATTTGGAATTTATGGGTACTAATACATCGATATTTAACAGAGTCCTAATAAATCATGAGATTTCTTTATGACCCCAAGTATCCTGTATTGTTTTATAATAGCCATTTGAGTGGCTTAGTTAATTCTACAGATTCCTTTCTAACATGCCCAATTAAATAGGATGAGGAGCAGATTCATACAACATCTCATTTCTCAATGGTTTGAATAAGGTAAAAATGCCCTCCTTCAGCCATCACATTCATTCCAATAATACATAGTGGTAAAGCAACAGCCTACAGAACTTTCATTCATAGATTCCTACTTAGAGAGATACTTTCACAAGTAAGCCTTCAAAAGTTACATAAAAAATTCTCACTAATTAAATTATATTGCTCATTAACTTTCCATTAGCAGGTTTATGCATGATAGTACATTGTGCACCACTGTCCAACAAACCTTACCATTTTCTCGCAATTCCTAAGCTGTTTTCCCTATACCCATGCAGATGGCCTTGGTCCCCTGGCAAGATTTGTGCCAAGACATAACTGGCATCCTGTGATTTGGAATCATATCACTCTCCTTTACCTCACACCCATTTTAATCAGCATTAGTTCTGAAGGGACTATAATCTTCAGATTTTAAAAACACATCAAAGATAGGATAAACTGAGCGAATTGGTCACAGTCTATTTACATTTTGAAGAGCTGTTGGGGCAGTTAGACTACCTAACTACTTATGGTGATCCATTAAAATTTTAGTAACTTCAGCTACATTCAGTTGGTTAATTAAAACTTGAGTGAATTAAAGGATGAGATAATCCTAAAAACTCTCTATCACCATTAGTGGGAGTTGGCCAAGGATGTTGGAGCCCAGAGTTGGTGCCCCTTTTATCTCAGCATCAAGAATTCCTTAGGTCAAAGGCATAGAAATATGGGAAACTTTTCTTTCAGCATATAACTATTCCATAGTTGTTTGCATTCTCAATATTTCACCAAATTGTTGAGTATCTTAAGGTAAGATAGGACAATTAACTATTTCATACACCTGTTTGAACACTCACCTTTATCCAACTCAGTTAAGAATTTGTCCATATTTACATATTTTTGAAAAGCTGCAGCTACCTCTGGGTCCTATGTAAAACCAAACAAGCTCTTCTATTTGACATTATCTGATGCAAGGAAAAAAATTCTTGATCAGTGATGCATAAAATCCATTTTAAGGGCAGCTCCATAAACCTAACTCATCAGGAAGTTGACTATAGAAGTCCACAGAGTAATTTAATTCATTGAATGAATATTCCCGTAACTTGATTACTTCCAACCATGAACTGTATCAGTTTTTGGTAATTACCAGTCAGACAGGACCACATTCCAATCAAAAGAGATATCTGTTCTTTTGTAGTCACATCTTTCCACTTTTCAGATTCTATCATCAGCCATAACAAGGTGGCTCTGGAAGCATTGAGCAAGCTCTCCATTACTTTCCTTTTCACCAAAGCAAACAAAAGCAGCCAAGGTACAGTATTGTTTGCTTATCTTTGTTCTTTCTGAATTTCTTTTTGTAGCATTTAGCCACCTCTCCAGTCATGAATTTATTGCCTCCAAGTACCATTGATATGCTTCTATCTGTGATCATAGGTGCTTGAGCAATCCCTAATTAAAGGTGGCCAAGAAGCCAACAAAGTTTCCCACCCACCCTTTCGTCTTCTCTATTTCTCACAAATAAAGCCTTTGATATCATTTAGAGTTAAAGGTCATTTCAATTATCTCATTCACAGCATGAACTACACCAATTAACAGGGCTGTGTAATTGAAAGGACTCACAGTATACTTTGTAAGGGTTGAAAGAGATAAAGGACATGACATAACAGGTGTTATCAGTCAGGGTTCTTCAGAGAGATAGAAGCAACAGGATATGTATATATATGAATATTAAGAGATTTACCATAGTAATTGGCTCACAAGACCATGGGGATTGGCAAATCCTAATTTGTTAAGAAAGGCTGAAGCTGGAAACTCAAATAAATGTAATTCTGAAATCTGGCTTATCTGAACTCCTTGGGCAGGCCTTAGACTGGAAACTCTAATGAAGGTGATGTTTGTGAATTCCCAGAAGATGGCTGGCTGAAGTGAGGCAGAAATTCTTACTGATGTCTGAAATCCTCAGGTCTGGCTTTTAAGACCCCAAGTTGATTGGATGAGGGAACCCCCAACATTGTTAAGGGTAATTTTTATTTATTTTAGGTGCAATCAGCCATTGATGTGATCAACTAACTATAGGTGCAAATCTATCTACAAAATACCCTCACAATGGCAATCAGGCTGGTGCTTGCTTAACCAGGCAAATGAACACCATAACCTAGTCAAGTCAACTTATGAACCTAACCAACACAAAAAGAGAAAGAAAGTGCATTATAAAAACTTCCAGAGGCAGACCCTGGAGTCTTCTCAGTCACAATGGTGTGCTTCATTTTTGGATTAAGAACCACAAAGACAGGACAGGGTATCTCAGTTTCAAGAGAGCCCAGACACAATTTTATAGATCTTTCATATCCTCATAATCACTTGGTGAAAACCAGGCAGTATAACCAGTTAATCCAGTTATAATCCATGAATTTATATATCCCTAAAGCAACACAGGCAAGTCAGTATAAAGTATCTCCAGGGGAGTTTTGAACTGAATATTATAAATTACTAGCTAGCATATTTACCCTAATTAAGGATCTATACTAGATTATAAGCATTCCTGGAGATAAGCATGCAGCTGCCCCAATTTAGCTTCAAGATAACCCTATCCTTACATACATGGTAATTGCACACTTACCTTTATAAGAAAATACCAATTTGCTTCCCACATTAGCTATGCCATGTTCATTCTCACTAGCAATCTGTGAGTATTTCAGATGCTTCACATTTTCACCAGTACTTATTGTCATTTAAAAAAAAAGTCATTGTATTAATGTGTAGTGGTGTCTCATGATTTAAATTTGCATTTCTATAATGACAGATGCTGAGAATGCTCTCACTTGCTTATTTGCGATTCATACATCTTTGGTAAAGTGTTTAAGTCTTTTACCTAAATATTTTTATTAGGTTGTTTGTTTTCTAATTATTGGATTGTGCAAAGTGTTATTTTAAAATATATTCTGGGCACTACTCATTTGTTAGATATATTTTGGATAAATACTATCTTCAAATTATGCCTTTCAAAATTTTCTTAATAATAGCTTTCAAAGAGCAGGAGTATTTTGTTTTGGTTAATTCCAATTGAACAATTATTTTCTTTTATGGTTTACTTATGGTGTAGCTTCCTATGAAAGAAATATTTACTAACCCAAGTCACAAAGGTTTTCTAATACATTTTTGCTAAAATTTTATAATTTTAAGTTTTGCATTGAGGTTGATGGTACATTTCGAGCAGCTTTTTTGAGGTATTATTAGCCTATGATCCATTTTGAGTTAATATATGCATATGGTGTGAAGTATGGCCAAGGTTCATTTTTTAGCACATGGATGTGTAACTGTGCCACTTTGGATGTATTATGTCCCCCAAAATGCCATGTTCTTTGATGCAATCTTTGGGGGGCAGACATATTAGTGTTGATTAAATTGGAACCTATTGATTGAATATTTCCATGGAGATGTGACTCAATCAACTGTGTGTGAAACATTTCATTGGATAATTTCCATGGAGGTGTTACCCCACCCATTCAAGGTGGGTGTTATTTGGATCACTGGAGTCATAAAAAGGAGTTCACAGACAAGGATCTCAGAGCTGCTAAGAGTGACATTTTGGAGAGCAACTGAGAGTGACATTTTGAAGAGGATCTGCAGCTAAGAGAGGACAGAATACCCCAAGAGCAACATTTTGGAGAATGCCATTTTGAAATACAACCTGGGAGCAAGCAGACACCAGCCACGTGTCTTCCCAGCTAACAGAGGTTTTCTGGACACCATTGACCATCCTCCAGTGAAGGTACCTGATTGTTGGTGCCTTACCTTGGACACTTTATGGCATTAAGACTGTAACTGTATAACCAAATAAACCCCTTTATAAAAGCCAAGCCATTTCTGATATTTTGCTTAATGGCAGCATTAGCAAACCAGAACAGTAACATTTCCAGGATTATTTATTGAAGACTATCCATTTTCCATTAGAATGTTTTGACAAACACAATGTTTGTCGAAATCAATTGGCCACAGGGAAGGGCAAGATGGCTGCATAGAGAGATGTGGAATTTAGTCAGTCACCTGGAGCAACTAATAAACAACCAGCAACAACTAGTAAACAATCTGGAACAACTGCTGGGAGACAACTTGACTGTCCACACATTGTACACCAACCTGGATTGGGTGGAATGGCTGAGATCACCATTAAAACGGCAGAACTGTGCAGGGAGCACCCTCCCCCAATGGCAGGCTGAGCTGCAAGATCTCACTATGGGAGAAAGCAGCATTCCCAGGGGGAGCGAATATAGTACAGCCTAGCTCCAGCTGGGATATTAACAAACATGGACTGCTGAATACAAACTACAAACATAGATAAACCCTTAACAAGCAGCAAAGCACCCTGAAGCTGCTTCCAGTGGAGAGGAGATGGGGCTGAGGGAAGAAAAAAATTAATTAAAAAAAAAAGTACCAAGGCTTTTAGAGATGACTGACCTTAGAGAACCAGAAAATGCCTGTTCCCCAGGAAAGTGAGCCCAAAAGACAGAGTGCTCTCTCTGACCAACAGGAGAAACTGGGGGGTTGTGGACTGGCTCAGAAAGGGGCTTTCTTTCCCTTCTTCTCTCTCTCTACCTGAGGGACTCAGTGGAGAAAGCCTCAGCCATTTTCTTTTCACAGCACTCTGACCCAGACAGATGTCCTTATATAGATAGTGGTAATGGTGGTGAATGCATAAATACGTGATTATACAGGGAACCATCGATTATTTACTCAGGATGGAATTTATGGTGTGTGAACAAAACTGTCTTAAGACAAAACAAAACAAAACAAAACAAAACAAAAAAATGGGTTGATGAAGAAAGCTTGAGGGTACTATATTGAATGAAATGTCAGACACAAAAGGACAAATATTATATGGTCTCACTGAAATGAACTAATAGACATGAAATATAGGTTACCAGGATATAGAATGAGGCTAAACAATGGAGAGTGGTTGCCTATTATGTGCAGAAAGTTTAACTAGGTGGAGCTTAAGTATTTGGAAATGGACAAAGGTGACAGTAGCATGTTAATGTGAGAATAACAGGGCTGAATGGTGTGTGAATGTGGTGGAAAGGGTAAGCTCAGAGTCACGTATGTCACCAGAAGGAAAGTTGGAGGTTAAAAGAAGGGAATGTATAAAACAATGACTCTTGTGGTGGGCAATGTCCATGATTAACTGTACAAATATTAGAAATCTCCTTCATGAACTGGAACAAGTATTTGACACTATAACTAGAAGTTAATAATAGAGGGGTAGATAAGGAAAAATATACCTATTGAAAACTATGTACTACAGTTAGTATTTTAACATTGTTTCATCAACAGTAACAAACGTTCTATACCAACACTATGAGTCAATAATGGAGGGGGGTGTTTGGGGTATGGGAGGATTTGAGTTTTCTTTTTGGTTTTTATTTCTTTTCTGGAGTAATGAAAATGTTCTAAAAATTGAAAAAAATTAATTGTGGTGATGATGTTCAGCTGTGTGATGGTACCGTGGGCAATTGATTGTGTACTTGGGATGATTGTATGGTATGTGAACAATCTCAATAAAATTGAATTAAAAACATCAACTGACCACATACATGTGGATACACTTTTGGCCTCTATACCCCACTCCAAAGTTCAACAATCAGTGTCCCATGGGCCAAATCTGGCCTACCCCTGTTTTTTGCCAATAAAGTTTTATTGGAATACTGTCATATCTAATTGTTTACATATTTTCTATGTAAAAGTTGAGTAGTTTTGACAAAGACTTTTTAGCCTGTAATATCTAACATATTTACTATCTGGTCCAGCACAAAAAAAATCTTGCCAAGCCCTGCTCTATTCCATATCTCTATAGATCTCTCTTTTCACAAAGTACAAATTCTCTTTATAGTAGCAGTATACTAAGTTGGAAATAAAAGAGTTTGTGTAGTAATAAGAATAATAATAACTTTACTACTATTTTTCAAAATTCTTTTGAATGTCCTGGGTACTTTGAATATCAATGTAAATTTTAGAATCAGCCTGCTGATTTTTACAACAAAAATTCTGCTGTGATATTGATTTGTTTTGCATTGTGAATAATATAGTTACCAGTATTGACCTGAAATCACATTTTAAACTTTATTTTATATCAGAATGGTCATTATTTTTAAAGACACAAGGAAAGAAATAAATGCCACTGTTATTGTATTTTTGCTTTGTAACTATTTTTTTTCTTCTTGTGGCATATAAAATGTGAATGCATAAAAAAGCAATGATAAATCTGTGGTTTGGGGCACATAATGCATAAAGATGTAATTTGTGAAAAGAATAACATAAAGGGGGGACAGATGGGTTTAGGAATATAGTTTGTATATGCTATTAAAATTAAATTGGGATTAAATTAAATGAGATTGTTTTAGATTTAGGATGTTCAATTTAAGTACTATGGTAACCACAAAGAAAATATGTGAAAAATAGACACAGAAGAAAATTAGAGGGATTCTTAATGGTTCACTACAAAATATAAACTAAATATAAAACCACACAGTAATGGAAGAAATGAAGGGCAAATAAGAGATAAGACAAAGAAAAAAAAACAAAAAACAAATAGCAAAATGCTAGAAGTAAGTTCTGTATTATCAGTGGCTACTTTAAATGTAAATGGATTAACCTCTGCAATCAAAAGCTGAGAATGACAGAATTTGTCAAAAAAAAATTGATTCAACTCTATGCTGTTTACAAGAGACTAACAGAGACTAACCTTAAATTCAAAGATGCAAATAGTTCAAAAGTGAAAGTATGGTTAAAAAAAAAAATGCTCCATGCTAACAATAACCAAAAGAGGGCTGGGGTGGCTGCACTAATATCAGACAAATTAGACTTTAATTAAGTAATTGTTACAAGAGACAAAGAAGAACACTATATTGATAAAAGGGTCAATTCATCAAGAAAATATAACAATAAACACATATGTACCTAATAAGAGAACTCCAAAATACATGAAACAAATATTGACAGATTTGTAAGGAGAATGAAGAGTTCTATGTTAATCAGAGATTTCAATCCCCCACTTTCAGTAATGAATAGAACATCTAGATGGAAGATCAGTAAGAGAATAGAGGACATGAACAATATATAAACCAATTGGACCTAACACATATTTAGAACACGTCACCCAACTACAGTAGAACACACATTCTTATCAAGTATACATAGATTATTTTCCAGGATAGACCATATGTTGGGTAACAAAACAAGTCTTACTCAATTTTTAAAGATTGAAATCATAAAAAGTATCTTCTGCAACCACAATAGGATGAAGGTAGAAATTGTTAACAGAGGGAGAACTGGAAAATTCATAAGTATGTGGCAGTTATTCAGCATGCTCTTAATCAACAGATCAAAGGAGAAATCACCAGGGAAATTAGGAAATACCTTGAGATGAATGAAAATGAAAGCATAACATATTTACACTTATGGGATACAAGAAGGCAGGCATAAAATGGTAGGAAGTGATAAAGGTGACTCTCTCCACCAGAAAAATTAAATGAGCTGGAGAAAGAGGTTGGAATTAACTAGGTGGTAATGCTGTAAGCAGACTGGAATTTTAGAACAACCATAGGAGTGCTGGACATCAGCATGCCTAGTGAAGGTGCGTGCAAACCAAAGACCAGCCCCTAATTCTTCAGTCCCACAACCGAGCTGTGCAACCTACAGAGACTATGGAAATGTGCTAGGATCCCAGTAGTGGTTGACTGGGACCAAGATAGAAAAAGGAAACTGCATCCTTCAAAATTTGGGATTGGAATTCGAGGTTGGTCTGTGGAAACCTGAGGAACCAGCATGTGTGCCAACCTTGCCATTCAGGAATTCAGGTAGATAAAGCAAGACCTGGAAAATATCAACTCCTTTCATCCTTTTTAAGAGTTTCTTCCTTCTCTATCATATTGAGTGTAAGAAAAATGTCTTGACTCTTCAAAGAAATTTCTAACACAAATTGTAATATAACATGTTTTATAATTCCAAAACTATGGGTATACGTTTCAACCAAGAATTACATAATAGTAGTAGACATGATAAAAATGTAATAAAGTCAGATGTTATTAATAACATAAAACTAATTAAATTTTAAAAGCAGTTTGTTCTATTTAGTTCTTCATATTGGTCAATGGCAATTAAACTCCTAGTGTTGGAGCTCCTTTAAGTGAAATCATAGAGCTACTGTAGGGACTCTCCATGAGGGAATCATAAAATATTTGCTGTGCTACATGGCATGTTGTTTTTGTTTTTTAATGTTAATGCTCAGCTTCTTCTAAGTAAGTACCAAAATCACCCATACTGGGTCCCTTAGGAGGCTATTGCCTTTTCCACGGGACATGCCATGACAAAGGAAATAAAGCAGGGAAAGTGGTCAAACTATAGCAGTATAGCAGCTACGACCTTGATTAGAAGATGGCTTTGAAAAAGCTTCATGCCTTTGGTTGCATTTGATGGATTATCTATACAGTATTTCATGATTTTGTTCATCTACAATTGACCAAGAAAACGATGAGCTACAGATGGTCCCAGTTTTTTGTGGCACTGAGGCAGAAAGCAACAGTTTGTTTGCTTTTGCACATGCAAGCAGTTAAGTTCCACAAGTAAAGTGTAAAAATAACTTCTGTGCATAGATAACACATTTCATCTGTTTAAAAAACGGGGCAAAACCGAACCCAAAGAGACTTTTGGTTGAACAAACAAGGAATCATAATGACTAACATTGCTGCAATATAACAGAAGTAGGACAACGTCAGTCTGGCTGATATATGAACATTTATAGCGTCCTAAAGAGAAAGTCACAGGGCACCACTCAGTTTCCCATTATTAGAAAGAATTAAAAGTTTAAAATCAATTTAGTGATATTCGAGAAACAAGTCTGTGCTTGGTCTTGTTTGTGGTTGGAGTTTTGTTTCTTTCTTTCTTTGTTTAATTTTAGATTTAGGAAACGTGTTTCCTGAAAAGTAAAATTTTAACTTCCAAATGAAATTAAATTGAACAAATATTTACACTGCACTTATGTAAAAGCCTGTGATAGAAAAATTAATAATTAGTTTTGTTTGTTTGTTTTTCCTCTAGGCTTTGAAATGCCGACATAGTTCTTTGGTAAATTTAAAGTTCCTTTTCTTAAATTGGCATTCAAAATACTTCCCAATATGCAGAAACTGTCTAATAAAAATAATGGTAGGAGTTTCGTCTATCTTATTTACCTCCATAATATGTATACTTAGAATATGTCTAAACATTCAATAAATACTTTTTGCTTAATTAGATACATGTTATGTTTAAATAGATATTATATAGGCATTCAAATAGTGTTAATGAAAAATCTGTTTACACAATAATCTAAAGGAGTGAGATATGATAATGTATACATTTTATGTTCCCTGCTATGAAAATGTTATGTAAAAGCATAGAAGAAAGAAAACAACCAAAAAGTTAAAATTATGCCTCTCTTTGTGAATTAAGACTGTTATTTTTCTTCTGAATTATTTTAAAAATTTTGTAATTCTATGAAGAATGTATATATGTATTTTTCAACCCATGACAATATTAGAGACTGTTTATAGAAACCTACCAAGGGAAAATAGATTTTGTAGCTTCCTAAGGAAAATACTTTAAGTGTATTTGTGTAGTTTAAATAAAATCTATACCCTATTGGAAAATATGTAGACATAGTAAATTTTTGCAAAAGGTTCCAAAAGTTAAGAAAACAAGAGTATGGTTAGAAGAATGGATATCTTAACTAGTTTATGAAGTTAATAAGATATAATTATTCAGATTTAATTATTATACTTTTATCAAATATTTTATAAGAATAAGACTTTCTGTTACAACCAACATTTATATTTCTGATGAGAGAATTGAGAAGTTCATGAGTAAAGCATTTCTTCTTTTTACTACACTATATGCTATTACTGAGACTCCTGAAAAAAATGTCTGAGAAACATTCTTGCTTTCCTAAGAGTAGTGATAATTTTTTTCATCTTTCTTCCTCTCTTACAAAAATTCCCCTACTGGCTCAAGCTTGGAATTATGAACATGTTGTTTGTGCTTAGGGACCTAGATAATGGTGACAACTTTAAATACCATTGCCACCATCCTGCTACTCTGTGGATCTTTTATTCACATATTCATTTAATCCAACAAACACTTATCAAGGCACTATTATATGTCATGTACTCTGCAGATGTGAAAAGTCCCCATAGGAAATGAACCTGTGGACTTGGCTTCCTAAGGGCATTGCTTTAATTAACTAGGCTGTTCCAGACAAATTCATGAATATAATCTACAGGCATCCTTATACAGAGATCACATACAGAGTCTCTTAGCCATTCATAATTCATATATCTAGATGTAGAGTCACTGCTAACAAATATATGTCACCCACTTACACATATCCCATGAGTGAGAAGTTTCTGAGCCATCATCCAGCCCACACAGCAAGCAGCATCTGCAATTTCTGGGCTTAATATCAATCTACTTATTTAGTGGTTTCAGGATATGACATGGTCCCAGCAAATTCAGGCAATTTTCTGACTACTAGACTTAATATCTAAAGTCAAAACAGACTGTTGAGTATAATGTAAGGTGTTAATAGGGGAAGTATATGAGGACTCTGAATTTTCTGCATGATTTTTCTGTAAACCTATTTCTTTAATAAAAATTTTAAAAAATATTAAAGACTATTGAGACTAAATCCTTCATGTCTTTCAAACCTATTTTTATCAGTTGATGCTGTAGTGTAAACACCAACCTCTCTACCACACACTCGTATACCATCATCACCATATTGATAAGTGCTTCCATGCCCCAAACTCAAAATATTTCTTTGTGTCCTCATATGAAATCTATCAGCTTTGTTCTTTATGACAATTATCCCATAGTTAACAAATTTTCCCTTATTCCCAAGCTCCTCTTCATAACTTCCTTTGCCTTATGGTTTTAACTGAAATCTATCTCTAGAGGATGCAACTTCCTCTGCCAGCCTTCCATATAACTTTAGTATCTGTTTCTACCTTCCTTTAAAAATTTCTATTCCTTTAAAATTTAATCTATTATGACTATTCCCTCATTGTTTCATTTATTTCTTCAAAATCAGTTTATCTTGCACATTAAGAATCCAACAACTGGCTCATAGCCTTTATCTGTAATTCCTACACTCAATTTTTCTTGGTATCTTCAGTATGCACTTAGATTACCTTCCAAATCTCTAGGCTCTTAGCTCTTTCACCTCCTTTTCTTTAAGGAATTGTCTTCATTGTAACCCTCTAGTCCCTGCTCAATCCTTTGTCATAGGCTTTTCCAAATCTCTATTAAGCATTCTCACACAAAAATCCCAAATTTTCTCTTTTAGGTTTCTTTTACAGCTATTTCAACTAAGGCCAGATTTTTAAAGCAACAGGTCTTAATCAGTCTTAAGATACAAGAGAAACATGGGCCTGGATAAAAAGCTAGCCCCATGACACTCCCAGAATTCATAGGTACAGTATAAAAGGTGAATTAAGAATATTAAGACAGAGAAGCTGTTATGTTAGGAGAAAAATTAGGAAGTGTGTTTAACAAAATTCCAAAATATATATATGTAAAATATATATGCATTTATATGTGTGTTTATATATATATAAATACACCTCAATCAATATCAATTGACCTTGCACATCCATTTATGAATTCAACAACTGACTCACAGCCTTTATCAATAAGCATATAGATATATACATATATACACACAAATACATATTTAAGTGTTAAGTTTCTTTCAGGTAAAGAGAGATGGAAATAGAAGAGTAAGTGACTGAATTTAACTCAGGGATGTTGTTTATTATCTGAACTACAGCAATTTCTGTAGAATAGGGTGGAAAGAATCTTAATTGAAATTGGCATTGAGGAAAGAATAGGGAGTGACAGAATGTAGACAGAGCACATATGTAATTTTCTCATGAAATTTCTCTGCAGAGGGGAGCAGAAAAATGGGGCAGCAGCTGACATGAAGACAAGGCTGAGATTTTTATTTAAGAAGGAAAATATTGGCTATGTGAGTATGCTGATTGAGATGAGATGTGTTTTAGTTTCCTAGGTTGCTTAAAGCAAATATCATGAAAAAATGCAGTTTAGAAGCCAAGGAAATATCGAAATCAAGGCATCATGAACGCAATGCTGCCAGTGATCCTTGGCTCCTCTGTCACAAGGTGGCATCTGCTGATCTCTCCCTTCTCTTCCAGGTTTTGTTGATTTCAGTTTCTTGCTTCCTTGGCTTTCTCTCCCTTTGTCTGAATTTCATTGTCTTATAAGGCACTCCGTGATGGGATTAAGACTCATCTTGAATGTAATGGGTCACACCTTAACTAAAGTAGCCTCATCAAAATGTTCTACTTACAGTGGGTTTATACCCACAGGAATGGATTAGATTTAAGGACATATGTTTCTGGGGCACATAGAGCTTCAAACTATGTCAAGATGATACAGTAGATAGGAGGAACTAATGCAACAAAGCAAAGAATAGGTGAATGCAGAAGGAAAGTTCTCAAGAAGGCATGAGAGGAGAGCATCTAGAGCATAGGAAATGGCTTGCCACTTGATTGGAGCCATTACCCTTCTGCTGCTGCTACAGAATGGGGGGAAGAGATGTAGCTTAACAGGCAGTATTGATCTGGGGAATATGAAACAGTTCATTTTTGAAGAAAACAGGTCATTAGTTGAGAGTGGCAAGGGCCTGGATATTTCATGGAAGAGAGTATTAAATAGCCCTCTAGGAGGATACTACTCAGGACATAGGCTAAGCTGCTTTGACAAAGACCCTAAAACACAGTGACTTGAACAATATCAAACTGTGGTTTGTTTTTCTGGACAGGTAGGTGGACTTTCCTGCCTGTGGCCATACAGGGACCCAGGCTAGAGTTGCAGCACTGCCACCCTCAACATATAGCTTCCATGATTATTTTCAGTCATTACCACTTCACAACAGCCCAGAAGTGGTAAAGTGGAAGTCCAGAGTACACAGCTTGTCTTTGAGGATGTGCTCATATTTTGCTGCTTTGACCTTGGTCACATGGTTATTTCCGACAATGAGGATGCTTGGGAAATGTAGTCTCAGGCTAAGCACTGATGTAACCATTTAAACTCTAGGGAGTGGTCTTCCAATACTAAAAGGAAGATGTCAAGGATTCACAGTGAGAGAGATAAGCTTTCTATGCCACAAGGAATATGAGAAAGAACACTTATTATGACAAAGGTTAAGAATACGTAACAGCTTTCTGTATCATTTAGAGCATTACTGTCGTTAAGTTAAGAACAAGCTTATGTTATGTTCTTCAGCTGCTCTCTAAAGAATTTATTGAGGAACAACTATAGGCCAGGGAATGTTCTGAACACTAAAGATAGAACAGTAAGCAATTGTTATAATATCTTTTATATTATGGAGGTTTAATTCTAGTAGGTGAGACAAACAGTAAACCAATATACAGATAAACAGGAAATACATCAGATGATGCACAGCACAATGAAGGAAATTAAACTGACATGATTCCTAGAGAGAATGATAATTTGCTGAGAGCATTTAAGCTGAGATGTGAGTAGGAAGAAGAGGCCAATAGTAAAAAGATAGGATGAGAGAGCATCCCTGGAGAAGAATGGTAGCAAAAATATCCTAAATATCTGTCCATAAAAATATTTGCACACCAATTTGAATGTATATTAGTAAAAGGAGACATGGGTCAGTTGATGAGTGAAGAGAGGCTTAAGTATAAGAACAAAATGGAAGTGAGCAGATGGATAGTTAGTGAATTATAGTGGTTATACGAAGTATTTTTCAGTGAAGGATATGGAATAACAGCATAATAGTTTTCACACAATGAAACATCATTTTAGAAATTGGTTTCTAAAATTTAGCATTATTAAAGACTTTCTGAATGATGCAATTTAGAGTTGGAAATATCTGAAATTGAGGAATAACTAACAAAATTACTAACTAAAATCAATAACTAACAAAATAACAAAATCAGAGGCGCACGTGCAAGAGGAAAGATAAAACACTATGACTTTCTAAATAAGCCTTACTTTATTTACCCATGGAGACAATATAAGAATAAAAGGATGCAACTGAAATCTGGAAAGGCCTCCTAAATTTTCTACTGGCCCTAACCTTCTAATTCTCCAGTGGTAGATTTTGGATGAATGAAAAAATTCCAGAAAGATAATTTTCTGTATCCATGGAAACCTTTTCATGAAGATGGTTAACATAAAGTATGGCTGCCTATATTTTCAATAGAGGATGAACCCTGCTACCTATAAAAGCAATATTAAAAGTCCCCTAGGAGAGCTAAATAGAACAATAGATTTTTTTTTTCTTTTTTTTTTTTTGTGGTGAGATTATGGACATTAGTCTTTTAGCTACAAATAACCTGGTCTTACCAGGAAGTGGAAAAATGTACCTTCAGATTCTCAGTAGTTTTGGGAACAATTACAAAAATATTTGAAGACCAGTTTGTTCACCTGATGCCTCATTCCAAGTGAAGTCTATTTATCACATTTTATTACATTTTTACTTTGTACTTCTTGTAGTGCTTTCTTGGTAATTCTCACTGTTCTTGACATCTGTTATAACCTGCAAATTACATTCACTAAATATTCACTTGTGCTGCACTATTTTACCATGCAAAATAAGTGAAACAACATGAAGATTTTATTTTCAATAAATTCAATTTCTAAAATGGACATGCTTATGAAGAATATATAAGGATATATTTAGTATTAGGCAAATCTCCATTTCAAAAACCCAAGTGATAGTTATTGACTGAATGTTTAAAAATACATGCGCATCCTTATGAATTTGTTTGCCATAATTATGCTTTCTATTCAACTCACTCAGGGAGATTTCATCCATATTTATGGAATAATTATTTATAAATAAAGATGTTATTCAGTTCTAATTTCCATACATATTTAATTTACTTTGCACAGGTACATCAATTCTATACATACTTTACATCAGATTATTGTAGAATAATTAAGTCTTAGGTAGTTGGAAGATTAGTTGAATGCCCCTTTAACGCTACTAAATTGGCTAATTCTATTTTAATACACTGAGTCTGTAAATAATCCACTAATGGCATGAAGTTCGGTTGGCTAATTTCAATGACCAACTTTTCAGTTTTCAATTATTCTTATTTGAATAGGTTTTCAGTTAGATGATGAAAATTACTGATAGTCTATTAGAAATATGCAAAGCATTTTAGATATTTATAAAAGAAATAGAATATAAACAGAGCTGATGGCCTTAGAACAGAAAATATTTTGGCCTTTTATGGATTAGGAGACTGAAGTCCAGGAGTATGAGTGTTTCATCTAATGAAAATTGGTGGTAGAGATTGAAACTGAAGGCATTTTTCACAAAAGTCTCCCATATTAATATTTCAGCAGCACTCCACATTATTTCTGGACAATTATTTTTCAGAAAGCAGATTATTTAATAGAAATATGATGGAAATAGAATTAAGAATCTTTAAAGTATCACCATTCAATAAATAATTTTTAAAATGCTCATTTTGAAGTAATTTACATACAATAAAAGGTTTTAAGTGTATAATTACACATTCTCCAATAATTTACATACAATAAAAGGTTTTAAGTGTATAGTTTTCTCCAAAACTGTTTGTACTCATGTATCCATCACTTCAATAAAGATAAACAACATTTCTATCACTTGAGAAAGTTTTCCATCCCACTTTTTAGTCAATTTTCCCTGCCAAAAGAGATAACACTCTTCTGACTTGTATCATCATACATTAGTTCTAGAATATCAAATAAATGTAAAAATACAGTTTTGTAGTTGTTGTTGTTCTGGCTTGTTTTGCTCAATGTAATATCTTTGAGATCCACCTAAGTCATTGCATGCATTAGCAGTTCTTTTTTTGTTATTTTTTTTCCTCTTTCTTGGCACTTCAGATTGGATGATTTCTACTGACTTATTTTCAAGTTCATTAATTCTTTGTCTTTTGTGTCCAACTTGCTCTTTACTCAAGCCAATGTTTTTATTCATACAGAGTTTTCCAGTCATTAGGAATTCCGTTTGGTTCTATTTTTACAATTCAAGTTCCCAGTTTTTTGATGATAACTTTTCCTCTAGATTCTTTAAAATATTGATCATAATTACTTTAAAAATCTCATCTGCTAATTCCAACATTTAGGTTCTCTTTTGGTCTATTTCCTTTGACTTATTCTCTTCACTGTGGATCATATTTCCCTGTTTTGGACATTGGTAATACATTTTTATTTTTACTGATACTTGTGAATAAATGTGTAATAGAGAGCCTGGGTTTTGTTTCCTTTTTCTGAGGCTGGTTCTATATTGTTCTAGCAGATGCTTTTCTTGAGGGTTCAGCTTTGTCCTCTGTTGGCTTGGTCTTATCCTCTGTGAGTACTTGTCTTGGGATATGGTCCTTATGTCTACCTTTCCAATGTTCCAATAGAAGCCTAAGATGGTTACCAAACCCTTTTAACTTGGTGGGACATGAACTTCAAATTCTCTCTTCCTTATGATAGGCACTTACATAAATATCTGCTCAACTCTTACAGTCCCCTAGATGCTGTTCCTCCCTGGACTTCTTAAACTTCCAGTTCAGGTATAAATCAAGAATTAAAGGAGTTTTACACAGATTTTGGTCCTTCCTCTTTTTGTGGCTTCTTCCTCCTGGGATTCCCCTTTGGGGACTGGAAACTATCCCTCTGACTTTCTGCTTGAAATTTATTGGATGTTCTACATTATGCTCTCATGGACAAAGCTGTAGGAATGTAGGCCTCATCAGTATGTTCCCTTATTTGAAGGGTTCTATCTCCTACAATTTCTGCCTACCACTGGCCTGTTTTCCAGTGCTTTTGAATGTTTTCTCTTACATAAAATACTTAGAATAGGAAAATTCATAGAGACAGACTACAGAATAGTGGTTACTAGGGTTGTGGGGGGAGGTGGGGAGGTTTTGCTAAATGAGTATTAGTTTTGGTTGGGAATGATGAAAGTAGTCTAGAAATAGTGGCGAAAGTTACACGGCATTGTCAATGTATTTCATGTCAAAGAACTGTCCACTTAAAATGGTTTAAATGATTTTTATGTTATGTATATTTTACCAAAATTAATAATTGATTAATAAAAAACAAACTCTTTTCTCTATTTTTTCCCAGAGTTTCTTACTGCTGCTATAAGGAAGATTAGTCCAACAAAAGTTATTACACCATTGCTGAATAAACAAATCTCTAGTTCTCTTATAACTTTGTTTTAGACTTCCCATCTGTGAAAAGTTGCTAATATCTGCCTCTTTCATTTTATTATGAATATTATGAGGTAAACTGAGGTTAATTTAGGGTATTATGCTTGAATATCTTTAGAAGAAATTTGGTGCATGAATTGCAGCCTCATTGTTATTCTTTTCCTAATCTCTCTCTCCTACAGCTCTTCAGTTTTCTAAAGGAAGTGTCCACATTTTTCTTAGTACAAAAGAGAATTAGACTTGTCTGTAATATCAACAAGCCACATATACAAATAGGAAGGCATGTGAAGAATTATTAGGATCTGTTTTCAGCTGTTGCCATCATAGTAGCATTTCAAAAATAAGCCCAGAATACATAAAACGGAATTAAAGTTGCTCAGTTTAGAAATGAGCAGATGCTCATCCCTTGTGAATTTGGAAATAAAAATACAAATTTTAGCTTTTATTATTATTTAACAAGTGACTATTGTACTTTTATGGAAGAATTAACTTGAAATTTGGATAACTTTTGCTTAATAAAAATGTAATGAATTAAGTGACAATATATTTTTTCAAACACAAAAATGTTCCCCCTCAAATGCTCTGGTTTAAATTGAAAACAAAAATAAAAACAAGACAGGGATTGGGGAGTAAAGGAGTAAAAAGAAGCACAATGAGAAAGGAAAAAAAGGATGAAATTGTTTTAAACAATAACTCAAACCATTTAAAATATATCATAGGTTACCCATAGATATGAATTAGTGGTGTTTTGAAGCAGCAGTATATTATCATTTTTCTATAAATTATGTATCTAAAATAACCTATTAATTGACAATTTATCTCAAAAGTGAAAAGAGTTTTCTAGTGCCAAATCATTTGTTTAATAAGAAATGGCATTGAAATGATCTAGGGTCATTGAATAATTGCCCTTATTGTGTGGGTAACTAGGATAAAATAAGAATTCTCAGCATTCAGTTCTAGTTTTCTATTAAAAACTCTATCACTTTGTATATAAAATAAGGAACTTTAAGTTTGGGCCAAAAGATACAGATTCTAACAAAAAATAGTCTTCTCTCATATATTTCTAGAAACACACCCTCCATCCCGTATCACTTTATTCTACTCTATTTTCGGATTCTACTCTTAGTTGTTTCTTCTCTCTCTTCGCCTATTGTAAAGAAAGAAAATTGCATTTTTGTTTGGCCTTTACAATTTATTTTCAGTGGAAAGAGTAAAGGTCAGGCAGCATTCCATTTCAGGGAGATAGCTAAATGGCTGGCATTAAAGTGTCTGCCAAAATGATGGAGTAGTATTCATTTTTATTTTTCAGTGACACTGTATGAAATCACAAGTAAAAGAACTCACTACCTTTAATGTCAGAATTTAAATTTAAAAATCTCTCATGTTCCTACCTCCTGAATCAAAAGTTATTATGAGTGATCCATATTGGCTTCAAGGCCTATTTCTGTTTAACAGCAGCAGGATTTGAACTGTAGCAAAAAAATAAATTTAAACTCGAATTTAAAATAATCTGGTTTATCAGGAAAATAAATGAGTAAAATCACCTGTTCAATCATTAACTTTAAACTTATTCATTATTAAATGATTGGAGCCAAATTTTTCAAGATGCATGTGACTTAAATGTATCTTGATCCAAATTTTTCAAGGAAACCCATGAAAACGTCTCAATATTTAGTTGGCAGAATGTGAAAAAGAAAAGAAAGAAGGCATTCCTGTTTGTGTTTAGCATGCTTTTTTGTTTTTTAAATCTTTGGCCAATAATCTAAATATGAGGATTAATCATAACTATAACTGCAATGATGAAAGCAATACTAAAGAATGGGAATTAAATTAATAATGATAGCTTGCATTAACTGAGTGCTGTTATAGGCTAGGCAAGATGATAAGTGATTACTTACTTGAGTTTTGTTTTAATAATCTTGAAGAATTCCAATATCTTTGTAATTTGACACCAAAAATGCAATTTAAAAGTGCTGCAAAAAGGCAAAACATGCTTTATACATATTAAATAAATTAATTTCAAAGTTATCAAATAAATTGGACATGGATTCTGATCTCACAATTCTGATTTGTTTCAGAGGGTAATCCAGAAAATCTTTACTCTATTTTACAACTTGATGCAAATATATTTCCTTTTTAAGAAATGCTATACTACACAAATGCTATACTATACCATGGACATTAATGAAACAAGCCTGGGTTTGAGTTCTGGCTCAGCCACATCTTGCCAAATGTATTTCTTAACTCTTTAGATTCAAGTCAGCTTATTCCCTCATAAAATAATTTATTGCTGGCATCTTAACTGTGTGGAAGTAAAAATGATATAAATAGAATAGATAAGGTATATAAAAGAGCATGGCATCAGCTACACTCTGGTTTTGAGTAATGAACAACATGATCATGTGTCCAGGTTTTAATGGGTGGTGTGCTCTGGCTGGCTGAGGTGCTGAGGTTAATTACTATATACCTGGGGATCAGGAGAAGGAGCTCTTTGATAAACAACAAAAGAAAGATCCACTTCCTGATGGAATTGGAATAGCTCCAGAAGTGAGGTCCTAGATGCTGTTTAGAACCCTAGATACATATAGATTTCATATACACTTATCCAAATGGTATTTATTCATCCTGTTCCTTACATCTCTACAATACATAAATATCTGATCAGTGGATTCAGAATCTTCTGCGGTATCCTCCAACATCATTGTCTTCATGAACTGTTTTGTTTGTTTATTACAGCAAGTTTTTTTTATGTTTCCCCTTAGTTTTTATTTTCTTCCTTCTTTTTGGGGAGTGGGGTGGGGTGGGGCAATCAGTGTGTGTTACCCTGGACCTAGAGGCAAGCAGTATTACATAAACATGACTGACTCCTACTGTAAAGAAAGAAAATTCCAACTTAGAGCTCAAAACATACAAATAAGAAAAATATAAGAAATTTTGATATTTATGTATAATTAACTGCAAAAAAATTGTGACAAACTGAAACTTCCATTGAATGACTTGCTTCAAACTATTTGGCAATGTGAGAGGATCAGGCTCCACCATATAACTCCCTTATCATACTAAGGCTGTGTGCTGAAGGGAAAATTCCTGTCCAAATCATGCATGGACTGAGTCATATCATTATTGAGCCTTTATTAGAACCTGCTCAATGCCAGATATTATGCTATGGGGGGAATATAGATGAAGGAAATATTTTCTTTTATTTCTGTTGACTAAGAGAAGATTGGAGAAAATAGACATAGAAAAAACGATCTGTAATTTTTAGGCATTAATTAGAATGCCTTGAATTATTCTATGTTTCTCACAAACAGGAACTCGACAGGAATGAGGGAAGAGACCCAAAGAATGGCACAAGAGAGATAGATCTTTTATAAAAGTTTACCAGGCAGAGAAATGGGGCAAGAGGTGGGCATACAAAGAAGAAATACATCCAGTTAGAGACATCAGGCAGACAGTTTGAAATGTGGGTGTGGAGCTCAGAAGAGAGGTTTAGGTGCCAAACCACACCCTACCTTGCTAGTTCCAAGGCATGAAATCTCTATGAAGATTTATGACTAATTTGTTGAACTGACAACTCTTTGAGAGATCAGATTTCATTTTTATTTTTCTCATTCCTACTCCACTCCCAATACAATAGCTAACAAAGGATTGAATTGCATGCATTTTCAGTAAACCTACGTGAAGGGAGGAAAGTGGAACCTCCAAATCGGGAGTACTTTTGAATCTACCCAAAGGGTAGATTTATATGTATGTATGTGGGTGTTGAGGGTGGGAGGTGGGAGAATGCAAATGTGGAGCCATTCAGACACTCTATTCTAGGAATTTGAACTTAGGTAGAATGAAGTCTTGGCAGTGGGTAGCTTCTCTAAATGGAAATCTGTATATATTCGGGGACTGGGAAACTTCACTTGGGCTATAGGCATAACAAATTATTTTTACAATATGGCAGAAGTAGTACAAATATTGAAACAGAGGGGAAAGGTTAAGAAAATGATCAGTCCCAGAATTTACATCAGTTTTTGCTCTTTCCACTTCTTTTTAAAGCTTTACTTGGATTCCACATAGTATTTACTTCACAAAATGCTCATTTCCTGGGATAACTTGAGTAATTATATGTTATTTACAAAGAAAATAATGCTGACTAGAAAAGAAAATATTAACTAATACTTATAAAGTACTTAATATGTGCTAAAGCTCAGGAAATTTAATGCTTTGTCCAATGTTATGCCACTAGTAGTCTGGGAGAAATTTAAAAAGACATGTTCCACTCAGGGGAAGTATAGGATAAATCTGTGCTTGGTATGATAAACTCCCCTCTCATACTTAAAGAAATGTTTCATACACAAAAAGATTTTAATATAAGACCTAAAACCAATGTGGATATCATTTATGTGCAATGACATCTCCCTCAAAAAACTAACTCTTTGGCCTTATTTAAAAAAATTAAACTTCTCAAGAACTTTTTTATTTTAGTGAATGTGGAGGTCAACTAATGTGTCATAGGCATCCTGAAAATCTAGGTTTTTATGGAAAAGATGTAGAATGAGAAAAATAAACAAATATTTCAGTCCCACGTAATCTTCCATTCATTTTAATCCTTTCTTCATATGTCATTTTCTACATGTATTTTTTTTCTTGTGGCTACTTATGCTTCATTCTGAGTATTCTGGTTTCTTGGTTTTATCCATTGGCTTATAGAGGATGAAACATATACGTATATGAGGATACAGATACAGATGTATTTATGGATGTACATGTAGATGTGCAGATATAGGTATAGAAATGTAGGTGTATAGTTCACTAATCATCGTAATGCTATTTTAGCCAAAATAATTTGAATCTGCCCTCATTATTTTCATTTTCTACTGGTGCATATATATATGAAAAAAATATGATTATTTTTAATCAGTGCATTTTTAAGATGGTCACATAAGTGAATCATGATAATTTCAAAATCATTAGTTGTTGAAGGTAGTTCATCAACATTATCTTTATTTCTAGCCATTCCACCAGAGAATATAGTACTGTGGGAAAGACCTGATAGAGCTTAGTCACTGCTATGTTTAATTACATAACATTCATGGGTACTGAAAAAAAGGTAGATTTAGGGAAAAATTTTACCATAATATTCTGCTTGCTGTTTAAATGCTCAAAGTGACGAGCTAGATTTTGCAACTCACTATTCTGAATGACATGGTTCTGTTTAGTTAGTCCACAAACAGTTTTTTCATTGCATCCATGAAAATTTCATTATGTTTTTGATGTATTATTAATTCATTGAATAGAAAAAATAAATAAGTGAAGCTAAAATAATACAACTACCTTCATTTGAGTTGCCCAGAAGATGAGCAAGAAGCTTTATTTTTTCTCTCAGTATAAACAGCTACCAAAAAAAGGCCAGAATAAATTATGTTTTATGTTTACCCAGCACTTAGCTATACATATTAACACAATGTCCATATTATGTTATACTATACATATGAATTTACTAATATGAATTTACTAAGAAAGAAATCAGTGCATATTGGCTTCTCTCCATATTTTTATTTCCATTTTAGTTAACCTGATAAATATAATTCTTCACACACTGGTGAAGAATTCTTTGAATGAAGAGTTTTTCCTAAATATCTCTCTATTAGGTTTAACAACTCTACATTTCTAGACTGGATGTTGAGATAGATAGAGATAGATAGGAAGATTATATTTAATAGAATACATATGTATATAATATGGATAGTATCTATAATTAAATTAATTGTATAATATATACAATTATATGAGTTATATAATATATATAAATTTTTCCTGTATAAAGTCAAGCCAAATACAATAGGAAGGAATAGCAATAACAAGATAATTGTTTTTTCCTTTTCTCTAACAGTTGCAGGAACTGTAGGCTCCAATTTTAAGACTAGAAACTTCTCTCAGTTTTCCTGGAAGTAGCTAATGTTGACATACAGATGCATTCTTCAAAAGACAAGTTGATTGTCTTCCCATCTAAGTTGTCAAATATTAGATGTTGATCTAATTCAAGTAATTTAAATAATACATTTTGCCTTTAATAAAGAATAAAAACATCTCACTTGGATATCAATTGAACAGAAGGAGTAAAGAAGCAGCAGCAGGTTCTAACAATTTGGGGTGAAAAAAAGCAATTCCCTGAATTCCACCTCTTTTACCTTTTAAATGTGAAAAATTCTGCAAGGAGGAAATGGATGGCTTCATAAAACACAAAATAGAAGGTCCTTAGTGGCAGTTCTGTTGTGGATCCATATTCTAAGAACCTTCTAAAATTTTTTAAATTTCCTCCATTCTATCAGAAAAAAAAGTAGTTTATAAATATACACACACATACACACATATATTTACATGCATATATATGTGTGTATGTGTATATATATAGTATATAGTTATACATGTGTATAGAGATAGATGGATCAATATATATACATACATATATATAGCACATACCTATACATTTAAAGGGTTATGTCTGAATTCCTAAGCTGCTTTCAAAGTTATATAAACTCCTAATGTTTGTTTTATTATTTCATTAAAATAATAAATGAAAATAAATGTAGGTCATTAAAATTCAAGTAGTTTATAGTGCATATGGTCAATAATTATAAATTTAGGTTTTAATGGTTTTAATTGATAATTTAAGCAAAAATATACCTCTCTAATTTATGTTCCAAAATAATTATGTTCTGAAATAGGATCATTAAGAATGACAGTGTCAACTGCAATTAAATATAAATTTATTGTGATTTATGGTATTAGTAAATATATATTTATGAGAGGAAATCACCTTTATCTTTATAGAATGCGAATAGAGGATATTTATCCATATAATAAAATGGGAGATCCAATATTCCTATTATGTTTTTTATATTGTGCTAAGCATTTGAAATGTGGCATTCCATGTAACCTTTACAATATTATTTTAGGGAAGACTCCATTCTCACTTTTTTTTCCAGAAAAGAGTTGAGGCTCAGAAAGTTTACTCAAACACATATATAATAACTAAAGAGAACTTATGATTTGATAATGAAAAAAAAGTGTGACTTGTCAGGTTCTCAAAATCTACTGGATTCTAATTCAATGAGAAAGGTTCCTCTTCTATTTTGTGTATACAGAGTCAAGCACATAAACACAGGTTTGGGCACATAGAAGGCCTTGACATTATTCTTGAGTCCTCTCTTTCACACATATGGGGTAGCCAATCAGTTACAAAATCCTGTTGGCCCTCTGTTCAAAGTAAATCCAGTTATCTTTAAAGTCACGGGACCTCCAGTGTTAACTACCACAGTCCATGATCTCTCACCCTGATACAAATGCTTCCTAGTTGTAACCGCTGCATCCCCTTTTGCTTCCCTACATTCTATTTCCACAAAATAGTCAGTATGATCCTTGTATAATCTTATCATCCTCTTTCTCTCCTCAAAACTCTGTCTTGCCTTCTCATTTTATTTAATAGCCAGTGAGGTCTTTTCATTGATCTTCTAATTCTCCACTTTCAGCCCCTGTGGCAAGAAAATTCTCTGACCTAATTTTCTCTCACTATGTGCTCCCTCCACTCCACTCTCACTGGCTTCCTAACTAGAATATGAACCTCCAGACATCCAGATTGAGGACAATTACACTACTTTATTTCTCTGCCTGGAAGGAGCATGGCGTGCCCCCTCAACTTTCTCAAATTATTGTTGAACTCACCTTCTCAGTAATGTCTATGTTGACTGTGCTGGTTTGAATGTATTATGTCCCCCAGAAAAATCCATATTCTTTGATGCAATCTTGTGGGGCAGACATATTAATGGGGATTAAGTTGTAATGTCTGGATTAGGTTGTTTGCAAGGAAATGTGCCCCATCCACCTTTGGTTGATAACTCTGATGAGATATTTCCATGGAGGCATGGCCCCAACCATTCAGGGTGGGCCTTGATCAGTGGAGCCATTTAAATGGGCTGACAAGCAGAAGGAACTCGGTGCAGCTGAGAGTGACCTTTTGAAGAGGAGTGACAGCCAAGGGGGACGCTTTGAAGAAAGCACAGGAGCTGTGGATGAGACACAGTTTGAAGATGGCCATTGAAAGCAGACTCTTGCTCCAGAGAAGCTAAGAGAGGACAAAGGCCCTAAGAGTAACTAAGAGTGACATTTTTGAGGAACTGCAGCCTAGAGAGGAACATCCAGTGAGAAAGCCATTTTGAAACCAGAACTTTGGAGCAGACACCGGCCACGTGCCTTCCCAACTAACAGAGGTTTTCCTGACACCATTAGCCACCCTCCAGTGAAGGAACCCGATTGCTGATGTGTTACCTTGGACACTTTATGGCCTTAAGACTGTAACTCTGTAACCAAATAAACCCCCTTTTATAAAAGCCAATCTATCTCTGGTGTTTTGCATTCTGGTAGCATTAGCAAACTAGGACATTGACTATTCTATTCATAATTACAATTCCCCTCTCACATTTTCTGCCTTATTATCCAGCTCCATTTTTCTCCACATCACTTATGACTTTCTAACATAATACACAATTTACATATTTATCATATTAATTGTCATCCTCAATGGCTAAAACATAAGATTCAAGAAGTCCAAAGCTTTTTTTTTGTTCACCCCTGAACAACAACAAAAATCTACGCACTGATTTCTTTTTTTGTATAGAACAAATTTTGTGTATAGAACATAATAGGTGCTTTATAAATGTTTATTGCATGGTTGGTGCACATCAATTTTTTTAATGTTGGGTGTCCCTGAGTTTTTTTGTCTTAAAAGAAAACAAGAATAAATGATCACTGAAGCAAAGTCACCAAGGAAGAAAGATATTTTGTCAGAATCTTAGTCGTGCCTGGAAATGGGGGAGAGGAAGGTGGATGGTTATAGCATTTTAGGTTTAGGATCCAGCTATTTCATGTGGGATCTGATTGGGTTGGGCAATTTTTTGCTGTAGTAAATAGTTTAGGATTGGGGGACACTGTGAGGCAAGAATCTTGAGGCAAGTCTTGATGAGTAACTAGTTAATTGATCATGAAGCAGTTGAACAAAATACCATCCTCAGAATACGGCTGATTACACAGATAACATATTTTCCTAAGAAGGGGGTTTCTTGAGCAGTCTATTGTTAAGATAAATGTATGTTTTGGAAGATCATAAATATTGAAATTACTCCTCTGAACTTGCAGTTTCCTAGAAAAGAATTCCCTGGATTTTTCTACTTCCTTTTTCCTCTATATGTCCAAATTGTTTAAATATTAACTCTGCTAATCACATAAGGGGTTAAGACTATTTATATGCTCTTTACTCTCTGGAAATTTACATGTTTGATCTTATTTGCTCCTCAAAAACGAAACTGTGAGGTTGAATATTAGCTGCAATGATCAGATGAGAAAAATATGGTTAATTGATTTCCCCAAGTGTATACAATTAGGAATTATAGAAATTCAGATTTAAATACATGTCTTTATAAAACCTGGTTTTCAGAGGCCATAAAAATTAGGGGATGATCGCTTGAGGTCTGGAATCAGTGAGAAATGGGTTTGAATGTTGCATCTGCTTATTATAAGTTTAATGAGTTATTTAACTACTCTAAGTCCCAATTTCCATATCTGTTAAATAAAGATAATTATAAATCCTATCTCATGGGGTTGCTATGATAATGGCATAAGAAAATTCCTTAATACATAGTCTGGCATATAATAAATATTAAATACATAGAAGCTGTTCCTATTATTATCACTAAACTACAGTATATGCTATTTCCTCTATGCTATACTGATGAATGACTACAAATTAACGTCCTGTTTGCATTCACCAGCACAAAGACAAGCTAAATTAAAAATGGCAAAAACAAAACATATAAATATGTTAAAATCAGCTGCTAAACAAAGGCTTTTTAAAGGACATATAATCCAAAATTCTACCCATAAACAGTTTCAGTAAAAAGTAGCACTAAGCAAAAGAAAATAGGCTGGCAGAATTAAGGTAATTGCTTCTACAATAACCTGTTAACAAAACTCTGTCTCCAATTACTTTAACTCTTGTTTCTAGCTTTTCCTACTCTTTTTTTTTTTTTTTTTTTTTTTGCTCATGCTTTTTTCCAAAGAAATGTTGATTCTTAACCTGTCTCCTCTAATTTCACCTCTTGGAATTCATAACGTATCACTGCTGTGAGATTTTGACACTGCATGCCCATATTTAGATCTGGTTTGGTTTATTTGGTTGGCATTTGCCTTGAAATACTATGCACAGTTTTTACCAATGATTACTACTATGTTTGTAATAAATACTTCTGTATTTCTCTCCTGACAACAGAATTTATTTTACAAACTTCTTATAGTCAAAATTATGACACTAAAGACAATACTTTTATCTAAATGAAGGCAAATCTAGAACCTACAAAAAACATATGGAATGCAACTAAAGCAGAGCTTCAAGGACAACGTATAACTGTAAATAACTATATTTATGAAGAAGAAAAATCTAAAATCAATAACCTAATACTCTCTCTTTAAAACTAGAAAATAAAAAGCAAAGTAAACAACACAACAAGAGGAATGGAAATAAAGATTAGAGTGGAAATTAATGAAATAGATTACAGTAAAACAATAGAGAAATCAATGGAACCAAAAGCTTTCTTGTTGTTGTTGCTAAGCTCAACAAAACTTACAAACCTTTAGTTAGACTTACCAAGAAAAACATGAGAAGACTCAAATTACTAAAATCAAGTAAGAAACAGGGGCATTATCATTACTATAGGCCTTGAAAAAATTTTTAAATGTGTATATTATAAAGGAACATTATGAACAATTGCCTAACAAAAAAGCTGCTAAATTAGATGAATGAACAAATTCCAAAAAAGACACAAATTAATCAAACTGGCTCAAGAAGGATAGAAAATTTGAATAGATCTATAACATGCAAAGATATTAAGTTTTTAATTTTAAAACACTCTATAAGCTAAAGCTACAGATGACTTCACTGATAAATTCCACCAAACAGTGAAAGAATAGATAGTAATTCTTCAGAAACTCTTCTAAGTGTAGAAGAGATGAGAATATTTCCCATCTCATTCTATGAGGTCAGTATTACCCTGATACCTAATCCAGACGAAAGCATCCCAAGAAAAGAAAACTACAGGTTGATATCTATTGAATGTAGATAACAAAATCCTCTACAAAATGCTAGAAAACAGAATCTAGCAACACATAAAAGGGATTATAAACTGACAAAGTGGGATTTTCCCCAGGAATACAATTTTGGTTTAATATCCAAAAATAAATAAAAGTAGTACTCCCTATCAATATAATTAAAAAAAAACACACATGATAATCTCAGTATTCAGAAAAAAACAGATTAAATACAATACCCTTTCATAAAAAAAATCAGTAAACCAGGCATTTTCACAATCTGAAAAATCCACAATTAACATCATGTTTAATTTAAAAGTCTGAATGCTTTCTCCCCTAAAATCACGAAAAAGTCAATAATTCCCTCTCCCACCACTTCTGTTCTACATTTTATGAAGGGTTATTGTCTGAGAAATAAGGCAAGGAAAAGAAAAAAAAAAAAAAAAAGGCAACCATGTTGAAAGGAAGAACAGAAACTATCTCTATTCACATATGGCATGATGTCATATACAGAAAATCCTTAATAATCCACACACAAAAACTATTGGCACCAACAAATGAGTTCCACAAGATTGCAGTATGCAAGAGCAGTATAGAAAATCAGTTATATTTATTTACACTATTGTGCTGGTATGTATTTTTATGTCCCCCAGAAAAAGCCATATTCTTTAATGCATTCTTGTGGGGGCAGACATATTAGTGTGGAATGAGTTGGAACCTATTGGTTCAGTGTCCATGGAGATGTGACCCACTCAACTGTAGGTGATAACTCTGATCGGATAATTTCCATGGAGGTGTGGCCCCATCCATTTAGCATGGGCCTTGTTTAGCTTACTGGAACTCCATATAAGCTCAGACAGAAGGAGCTTATAGTGAGCTGGAGCTGAGACAGACATTTTTAAGATGGGCTTTGGAAGCAGATGCAGATATTTTGGAGAACGCCATTTTGAAACACAACCTGGGATCAAGCAGACACCAGCCAAGTGCCTTCCTACCTAAGGAGGTTTTCTGGATGCCATTGGCCATCCTCCAGTGAAGGTACTCTTTGTTGATAGACACTTTATGGCCTTAAGACTGTAACTGTGTAACCAAATAAACCCCCTTTATAAAAGCCAGTCCATTTCTGGTGTTTTGCATACTGGCAGCATTAGCAAACCAAAACAACTATCAGTGAACCATTTGAAGATGAAATTAACCAGATTCTATCTTTAATCAAAGCAATGCAAGACATGTTCATTGATTGCAAGATTTAATATGATTAAGATGTCAATAATCCTCAAATTGATGTTTAGATTTGACACAATACCTATTAAAACCCCAGCAGGCTTCTAACAAAAATGGATAAACTGTAAGGAAAAGACAAACCACAAAATAGGCAAAAATATTTGCAAATCATATGAGGAACTGGTATATAGAATATATAAAGAAAACTTCCATGTCAACAAAAATGGTAAATCAATTAACAATTGGACAAAGGATTTGAATAGACAATTCTCAAAAGAAGATATTAAAATAGCCCTAAGCATATGAAAAAAGGTTCAACATCATTAGCCAATGGAAAAATATAAATAAAAATCACAATGAGATCCCACTTCACAACCATTAAGATGGCTATAGTCAGAAAGACAGTAACAAGTATTGGTAATGATGTGAAGAAATTAGGAAATTCATACCTTGCTTGTGGGAATGTAAAATGGTTCAGCCACTTTGGAAATCATTTTGGCAGTTTTTTTAAAAGTAAAGCATGGAGATATCAATAACCCATCAACTCCACTTCTAGGAATATGAAAACATATGTTCACACATATATTTGTACATTAATGTTTATAGAAACATTATTCATAATAAGCAAAAAATATAAACAGCCAAAATGTGCATTAAAAGATGAATGGATAAACAAACTGAGGTATATACATACTACGAAATATTATTCATCCCATAAAAATGAATGACGTACTAAGACATGCTACAATTTGGGTAAACCTTGAAAATTTTGTGGTAGGTGAAAGAAGGCAGATACAAAATGTCCTAGATTGTATGGTTCCCTTTATAGGAAATATCCAGACTATCGAGAAGTCAGGCTAAAAATTTACAAATACATTTCTTTGATTGAATGTATTTGATAAAAGTAGGCATTTCAAGTTTTTTATGCAATAACATTTATTTGATTTTTAGCAGTTCTATTTTGTGATCATCTTATATAAGACACATATTAAGCATTTACTATGTACCAGAATATTTCTGTTATGTATGCATCTTTTAGCACATTTAATGCTTTAAAAAACCCTTAAAAGGTATTACAATGATCTCCATTTTACAGAAAAGTAATCTGTGACACAAAGTCATTAAATCTTTGTCTAAGATCACACAGTTATTTAAAACTGAAGGCAGACCACAATCCCAGTATTTGGTTTCAGAGCTTTCCCTAGTCCAGAGTACTCTCAATAAGCAGTGATTCAGATATTGTTTGGAAAAAGGTATGGGTTCAACAACAGTGACAATGTACCCCACAAATGAAAAGACAACAACAAAAAACTCCAAAATAGGAAATCAAACATAAAAAACAAACAAACGTTTTTCCCGTTTCGGTTCAATATAAATGATTCATTTCCTGAAGCACTTACAACCACTGCTACCAGAAACCATAAAATCAGAATATGTTACTGAGAAAAACTTTTAAATTTCTCCCCAATACTTGCCAAAATAGGGTGTTTTAGGTGGAACTGTATCCCCACAAAGTCTATGTTGAAATCCTAATTCCCAGTACCTGTGAATGTAATCTTATTTGGAAGTAGGATTGAAGTGGGCCCCCTCCCCTTAATCTGTAAACAGGAGGGTTCCCTCCCCCTCAACCGGCAATGACTGCAAAGTAAAATATGTTGTGTAAGCATTAAGCCCTGAGAAGAAGAGAGTGAAACTGTACCGTTTTAGGGAGTGAAACCTGCAGTTGTGCGCATTAGCCACGCATGACCTTTTCAACAATCAACCATTGCGCCGACCTTGAGAAAATTTCTCAACCTTGCTAAAGATCCTAAGCAACCAATAACTAACTGCCAACTCTGCTTCTGTCAAAATAGCTTGCTTGCATTTTCAGGATGTGGTTTCTGCCTATATAAGTCTCAAGCACACTCAGGTTGGGGCTGCTTACTGAATTCCCTGTGTGGAGTAACTGTGAGCAGTCACCAGCTGGCTAATAAAGGCTCTTTAAATTCTGTTTGGCTGTCTCATACTTTAACTTGCAGGCACTGTAACATTTGGAGGCCCCAGAGAGATATCCTCAGCATTTGCTGAAGCTTATCAGTCGAGACAAGGTCTGACTACTGGTCCTCCCCCAGGGGGGCACACTGAGAGATGTTCCTTAGCCCCAGAGGAGAACCAAGTGGTTGGGCCTCGAGATTCAAAAATCCACCTCTGGAGCCATCCGGATGTGGGCCCACAACGGTAAGAGATCTCTAATCTGGTCAAGTGGGGTACCCCTCAAGGGTCTTTGGTAGGGCTGGATGCAGCCATAACTCCAAGACCCAGCCTTGGACCACAACGGTGGCCGGTGGCTCAGGTTCAGGTTCTGCTTCGGGTTCGGAATTGGTCTCTTAGCGGCAAACCTAGTCTCTGTTTTGTGTTCTTTGCTGGTGTCTTTGTTTTGTCACCCATCAGTCCTGCAATGGGTCAGTCTCCATATTCTTCTGCTTGCTCTCTGTTGCAGTGTTTCTTGAAAAATTTTCAGGACTTCTGCTGACAAGCTGCAGGGTTGGGGGCCACGGTCAACCCAGGAACTCTTCGGGCCCTTTGCGAGCTTGAATGGCCAACTTTTCCAGACTCTAATTGGCCCCTTGAGGGCACCCTAAATTTGCTGATTGCTTTTCAGGTTCAAAGAGTTATTTTTGGAAGACCAGGACATCCGGATCAGATTCCCTATATTGAAACCTGGATCGACATCCTCACTGACCACCCCAAATGGCTTAAAAATTGCTCACCACCTAAACCGTCTAAAGCGTGAAATGTGCTTGTTCTAAAGGGGCCACCCAAAAGGCCCCTGGTCCTCAACTCCCCACAGGATAGTCCCCCTTTGTCATGGCCCCTACCTTACTCTGCAGGGCCCTCTGCCCCTAGCCCAGGGGCCTCTGCCCCCAGCCCAGGGCCCTCTGCCTCCAGCCCAAGGCCCACTCCTCCCAGTCCAGGACCCTCTGTTCTTAGCCCAGGGCCCACTGCTTCCAGTTCGGGGCCTCCTACCCTAAGTACAGAAGGACCCCTCTTTCCCACTCCGGATTCTACCACACCCCTGACAACTCTCTCCAGCCCCCCCCCCACACCCATTCCGGGAGTTTGTACGGACTGCATGGTCAGGTACCTGTCCCCGCTCAATTACCCCTGAGACAAGTCATTCAAGGCCCACCTGAAGACCCAAAATCCTTTATGGTCTATGTTCCTTTTTCCACCAGCAACCTATACAATTGGAAAAATCAAAACCCCTCTTTCTCTCAAAACCCCCAAGGACTAATCTCTTTGTTAGAATCTGTTTTCTCTACCCATCAGCCCACATGGGACGACTGTCAACAACTTCTGCAGACCCTTTTCACATCAGAGGAGAGAGAGAGAATCCATGCCCAGGGATGAAAATTAGTCGTGGGGCCAGATGGTCTGCCAACCACAGAAGTAGACTGCCTCGAGGCTGTTTTTCCCTTCACCCAACCCCAGTGGGACCCTAACATGGATCAAGGTAAGGAGGCTCTCGAACGGTACCACCAGACTCTAATGGGGGCTCTCTGAGCAGCAGCGCGGAGGCCTACAAATATGTCCAAGGTAACTGAGGTGACTCAGGGGGCCACTGAGTCCCCTGCCACTTTTCTAGAGCGCCTCCAGGAGGCTTACCAGTTATATACCCCTATAGATCTGGAGGGGCCAGAGAACAAGCGAGCAATTAATATTGCCTTCGTTGCCCACTCAGCCCCAAATATATGAAAAAAGTTACAAAAGTTAGAAGGCTTTGAGGGAAAAGTACTGAGCGAGTTGGTGGAGGTTGCTCAACGAGTCTTCAATAATAGAGAAAGTTCCAAAGACTTAAACAAAAAAAATGGCGAAGGTTCTACTTGCCATGAGTGAAGACCAAATGCAGAATAAAAACCGAGGAGGGGGTCAGAATTTCAGAGGAAAGTCCGAGGGAGGAAATAGACCATCCAGCAGGAGAGGAGGGTGAAAGGGGCCCCCTCTAGGCCAAAACCAGTGCACTTTCTGTAAGGAACAGGGGCATTGGAAAAATGAGTGCCCGAAAAAATCCTACCCAGGGCCACCAAAGGTTCTCTTCAAGAAGGAAGATTGATGAGGCTGGGGCTCCACCCTTGGCCCCCAGGAGCCCAGGGTCACTCTTATAGTAGGGGGCTGAAACGTTGACTTTTTAGTGGACACTGGGGCGACTCTCTCTGTACTCCAAGAAGCAGAAGGCCCTCTATCACAAAAACAGACCCCGAGCCAGGGGGCCACTGGAGGAATCAAGTCCTATCCATGGACACAGGCCCGAATAAGTAACTTAGGGGAGAAAACCATTACTCACTCTTTCTTAGTTATGCCTGAGTGCCCCTACCCTCTAGTTGGCCGCGACTTGCTCCACAAACTGTGAGCAACCATCTCCTTCCGAGACAAAGAGCCAGAAGTAAACTTCCCAAAGCAACTGAGTTCCATCTTAATTACCTGCCCCCTGTCCAAAGAGTACCTCCTCCTAGCCAGGGAGGATACTAATAAACAAAATGCTGAACTCTTAGTGAAGTGGCAGAAAGAAATACCGGAGGTGTGGGTGGAGATGAACCCCCCCCGGGGCTGGCTGGCCACCAACCCCCCATCGTTGTTCAGCTCCTAAGCAGTGCCACACCTGTCCGGGTCCGGCAGTACCCAATGAGCTACCGAACTAAAAAAGGAATAGCTGTCCATATTAGAAGACTAAGGGAAGCAGGGATCCTTGTGCCCTGCAAGTCTCCTTGGAGCACCCCACTCCTACCCATTCAGAAACCAGGGACTGAGGACTTCAGGCCAGTAGAAGACCTACAAGAGGTCAACAAGAGTCAAAACCATCCATCCAACTGTCCCTAACCCGTATATCCTGCTCAGCCTACTCCCCCCAGATCGAAAAGTGTATACCGTACTAGACCTAAAGGATGCTTTCTTCTCACTACCCCTGGCCCCCGTCAGCCAGCCCCTCTTTGCCTTTGAGTGGACGGACCCTGAAGTAGGCGATTCAGGACAATTAACTTGGACTAGACTGCCCCAGGATTTTAAAAAATCCCCTACTCTTTTTGATGAGGCCCTTAGCCAGGACCTACTAGAATTCTGAGAAAAACACCCCAAAATTACTGTCCTCCAATATGTGGATGACATCCTCCTTGTGGCAGAATCTCCCAAAGAGTGCCAGAAAGCAACAGAGGAGTTGTTGAAAACCCTCAGGCTGTTAGGATACCGGGTATCAGCAAAAAAGGCACAGCTTTATGTTTCACAAGCCTCTTATCTTGGGTATAATATAATTGAAGGAAAGAGAACGTTGTCTGATAAACGCATTCAAGCCATTCTCCAAATTCCAGCACCTCAGACAAAGCGGCAAGTCCGGGAGTTTTTAGGAGCGGTTGGGTATTGCCGGCTGTGGATCCTTGGGTTTGCCGAAATAGCCCGCCCTCTTTATGCCAGTACTGGGGGGAAGGGCGCAGAACTAACTTGGATTGATAAGGAGGAAGGGGCTTTCCAGACTCTAAAAAAGGCACTTACCCAAGCCCCAGCCTTAGCACTCCCAGATCTCAGAAAACCATTCCAGCTGCATGTAGCCGAGGCGCAAGGGACAGCAAAGGGAGTGTTAACACAGAGCTTAGGGCCATGGAAATGGGTTGTGGCTTATCTTTCAAAGCGCCTCGATCCGGTTGCAGCAGGTTGGCCTAACTGCCTCTGAGCCATTGCGGCCACCACCTTGTTGGTTAAAGAAGCCTCTAAACTCACCTTTGGGCAAGAACTGCAAATCATCACCCCCCACGCAGTCGAAACCCTCCTCAAAAGCCCCCTGGACAGGTGGCTCTCTAACGCAAGAATTACTCAATACCAAGTTCTTCTCCTTGATCCATCCAGAATAAAGTTTCTTCAAACCTCAGCTTTAAACCCAGCTACTTTGCTGCTAGAGAATAATCCCAGCCAACCCATTCATAACTGTGTTGAAACCTTAGCAGCAACCACCAACCTGTGTGAAGACCTAACTGACCTGCCACTTCAAAACCCAGACGAAACTCTATACTGACAGGAGCAGTTTCATTCAAGATGGGACTAGGGTCGCTGGAGTGGCAGTAGTAATGGCCTCTAAGGTAATATGGGCCCAAGCCCTAAACCATGGGATGTCTGCGCAAAAAGCTGAGCTAATAGCCCTCACCCAAGCTCTCCAATGGGCCAAGGAAAAGGCGGTGAACATCTACACAGACAGCCGATACACGTTCGCCACCGCACACGTGCATGGGGCCATCTATCAGGAACGTGGCCTCCTGACCAGCGGGGGAAAGGACATTAAAAATGCCTCAGAAATACTAGAGCTTTTAACAGCCCTTTGGCTTCCCAGAGCAGTAGCCATAATCCACTGCAAAGGACATCAAACTTCAAATACACCTGAAGCAAAGGGAAATGCTTTCACCAACCAGACAGCCAAAGAAGCGGCCCTAAAACCAGTGGGCCCCCCCCAAGTCTTGCCCCTCCTACCACCCCGGGTACTAAAAGCTGCTCCAACTTACTCAGACACTGACATTCATCTAGGTCAAGTGCTCCAAGCTAGAGAAGATCCAGAGGGATGGAAAGTCCTCCCCGACTCTAGAATCCTCCTACCAGGGGCACTGGGAAGAGACTTAATTTTAAAAATGCATCAGAGTACACACCTGGGAGGGACAAAATTAGCTGAATTGCTAAAAACTGACTTCTACATACCTAAGCTTTTTCAGGTAGCAAAAGAGGTAAGCAGAAGATGTCACGTCTGCGCCCAAGTTAACCCAAGTCATGTAAGTACCCCTGCTACTCCCGGTTACCACCTAAGAGGTCAGCTCCCAGGAGAGAAATGGGAAATAGACTTTATGGAACTGCCTCCTGGACGAGGGGGATACAAATACTTACTTGTGCTGGTGGACACCTTCTCGGGATGGGTTGGGGCCTACCCAACTTGGTCAGAATCAGCTCAGGTAGTAGCTAAGAAATTATTGGCTGAAATTGTCCCTTGGTTTGGCCTACCGGTAGCAATGGGGTCTGACAATGGTCCGGATTTTACAGCCCAAGTTACCCAAAACTTGGTAAAAGCATTAGGAATCAAATGGAAGCTACACTGCATCTACAGACCGCAAAGCTCAGGACAGGTAGAAAGGATGAATTGGACGCTTAAGGAAACCCTCACCAACCTTAAATTGGAGACTGGCGGAAACTGGTTGAGCCTCCTTCCATTTGCCTTACTTAAAGCTAGGTGTACCCCTTATGTAAAAGGTATTACTCCATATGAAGCCATGTTCAGCAGGCCACCCCCGCTCCTCCCCAAGTTCGGGGAGGAGCAGCTCGCCTCCCTGTCTAACTCTGAACTTCTCAAGTCCTTACAGGCCTTACACTACAATTCCAAAAACATCCATCATGCCATCCGCACCCACCGCCCAAAACCTGACACTGCAGAAGAAGAAACCCCTACTGCTGAACCTGGTGATTTAGTGTTGATCAGAAAAAGGAATCTCTCCTCCCTCAAGGCTCACTGGGCTGGACCTTATCAGGTGATCCTAAGCACACCAACCGCTGTGAAAGTCACAGGTAAAAGATTTTGGATACATCACTCACAAATTAAAAAGGCAGACTCCGACAAGAATGCAGAATGGTCCGTTCAAAAAACATCAGATCCCCTAAAACTTTGGCTGCAGTGACGTATGCCATTATGCTGACTCTAGTAACAATGCTAGCCACCGAGAACCCCCATCAAGCCACTAATTATATGTGGTGGTTAACTCACACCATTGATGGAACAGTGGTCAGCCAAATTAGCACCCCTGGCAGCCCTAAATTAGTTTTTCACCTATGTAAACTCTTTGGGAAAACCTGGAATCTACCAGAAGCTGTGAATACCTATATGGGAGGGGGAAGGGCAGGGCTTAGGGGCTTCAGCTGTGGTAATTTAGACCTAGAACAAGGGCTATGGTATAGTCAACGTTACATCTGTCCACAAAAAAGTGCCTCAACATGTGGGGGAGAGGATGATTACTTCTGTTACAGTTGGGGCTGTGAAGCCATAGCCCCATGGAAAATGTAGACTGTTTATTAGAGGTCACAAGGGATACAAGGCCAGAAGCTCCTATTAAAGATTGTGCAATTGGGAGCTGTAACCCTGTTACTTTTAAACCACAGCAGTATTGGGAAGATTCCTAGTGGTTGGGGGGAAAAACATGGGGATTGCACCTGTAAGTATCAGGATATAACCCTGGAGTGTTATTCACTATTCAAAAAAGAAAAATTCCTAAACCCTTAAATCCAATAGGCCCCCTGGACCCCATCAACATCAAAATACCTGTAGCAACTACTCCTTTCCCACTTACCCATCCTTACTCCACCACAAAGAGCCACCCCTTATCTCCAAAAGCAACTCCCCTTCCTCCACCTCCAAACTCCCAACAAGAGTCTCTATTCAATACACTTAAACTCATGTTCAAATTCTTAAACCAAACTTCCCCTAACTTAACTAAAGACTGCTGGCTATGCCTAAACCCCAAACCACCCTACTATACAGGCCTGGGAGCTAACCGGAGTATAGGAGTAACAAACAATGACATTCAAAATATCTCCCTATCAAATATTCACCAAAACTCACACTATTGTCCCTGGGGCACTACCCCTAAGCTTACTTTAGGTGACTTTCAAGGACAAGGAACATGCTTCCAGTCCCCTCAATCCCTCTATCTACTTCTCCTTACGTTAATTCTTGTGCCTCTGTAACCACTTTCAGCAACAGCTCTGCGGGTCATAATGGACACTACGCCCAAAGGAACATGGTTTGCCTGTACAACGGGGTTAATGCTGTGTTTATACCCCCCCACCCTCATGCAACCTAAGGCTCCAGGACTATGCATTCTCACCCATGTCCTTCCCCAGGTATATTACTACTCTGGTGAGGGAGGTAGGGAGCACCTCAGGCTAACTAACCTCAAATGAGTCAAGCGAGGGGGACCAATACTAGTGCCAGTGCTCCTTGGGCTTGGGGTAGCCGGGGCAACTGCAGTAGGAACCACAGCACTTGTCACAGGGGACCAAAATTTTAAAAGCCTTAGAGCTCAAATTGACCAGGATCTAAAAACCTTAGAAGAGAGCGTTACTAAATTTGACGACTCCTTAATCTCTTTAGCAGAAGTAGTGCTCCAGAATCGGAGGGGACTTGACCTTGTATTCTTAAAGCAGGGAGTGCTTGGCCTAGCCTTAGGTGAAGCATGCTGTTTTTATGCTAACCACTCAGGTGTAATTAAAGAAAGTTTAAGCCAACTCCGAAAGAGACTACAGGATAGAGAAGAGCAAAGGAAAAAGGAGGCAAATTGGTTTGAAAGTATATTTTCTCAATCTCCATGGTTAACTAACTTAATATCAGCAATTGCCAGACCCCTGGCTCTTCTCATGTTAGCCTTAATCATAGGCCCCTGTGTTATAAACAGTTTAGTTAAATTTGTCCAACGGCGTATTCAAAGCATAAAACTCATGGTTTTGCAGTCTCAATATCAATACTTACCCTCAGAAGAAACAATAATTTGATTCTCCCTAAAAACCAGTGGGGAATGAAGTGGGCCCCCTCCCCTTAATCTGTAACAGGAGAGTCCCCTCCCCCTTAACCGGCAATGACTGCAAAGTAAAAAATGTTGTGTAAGCATTAAGCCCTGAGAAGAAGGGAGTGAAACTGCACCGTTTTAGGGAGTGAAACTTGCAGTTGTACACATTAGCCAAGCATGACTGTTTCAACAATCAACCATTGTGCCGACCTTGAGAAAATTTCTCAACCTTGCTAAAGATCCTAAGCAACCAATAACTAACCGCCAACTCTGCTTCTGTCAAAATAGCTTGCTTGCATTTTCAGGATGTGGTTTCCACCTATGTAAGTCTCAAGCACACTCAGGTTGGGGCTGCTCACTGAATTCCCTGTGTGGGGTGACTGTGAGCAGTAGCCGACCGGCTAAAAAAGGCTCTTTAAATTCTGTTTTGCTGTCTCGTACTGTAACTCGTGGGCACCGTAACAAGGATCTTTGAAGATGTAATCAAGTTAAAATGAAGTCAAACTGGATTAGGGTAGGAATAAATACAAGGACTGTTGCTCCTATATGAAGAGGGAAATTTGGAGACAGAGATATACAGAGAGGGAAGAAGGTCATGTGAGGATGGAGGCAGAAATGAGAGGAGAGCAGCTGCCATTCAAGGAAAGCCAAGGATTGTGGACAACCACAGGGGCTAAAAGAAGAATTCTTCTCTAGAGCTGTCAGAGGAAACAGCCCTGGGGACACCTTGATTTTGGACATCAAGCCACCAGAACTGTGAGAGAATAAATTTCTGTTGTTTTCAGCCTCCCAGTTTCTGATAATTTGTTATGCAGCCATAGGAAACTAAGACATAGGACATAGTATTTTTATGGAATTATTAGTACTAGAAAATCCAGAAGCAATCCATTTGTTACATTGTAATCTTGCTGTTCTGATTGTTCACTTCCCTTGAAGTTCAAGTGGCTGTACTGAATCTTTTTCCCAACCTTATTTGTTCTATGTAATGGTACAAAATAGACCAATGTTTCTATCAGTCACTACAAACAAACCTGAAATGGAGAGTCAAGGAAGTTCTCTTACCTTCATTAATGTACATCATAAGCTCTTCAATTTCCATATATTCTATTAGGGAAAAATTCAGGCAACTCATTTTAACAATGTTTTTAAGAATTACCCTGGAAGTGATAATCATGTGAAATTATCTAAACTGAGAACTAATCTGCAGTAGACATTTGCTTTGAATATGGTATTTTCTAACATGAAATTTACCACAGTCCCAAGAATCATGAAGTATTCAAAAAGCCTCTAGGGATTCTTACCATGTAAAAATTATAGAAAAAGGAGCTCTTTGAAAATAAATATCCTGCTCACTCAAATTTAGCATTTTTAGTAACTTGACAAACTTTTAGATAAAACTGATGAATAATAAGACAATTTATTTAAGAATATCTTATAATATTATCCAACTCAATGATTCTTTTTGCTCAAAATCTTCTTTAAAGTTGAAATGTGTTATGTATACCAATCTCATGTCTTATGTTAAGAATGCATAAATGCTATTACTTTTAATAAAAAGTTTTATTTAAAAAAGAAATAAAAGCCTTCAGAAATGCCTAATTTTTATTATATTCACAAACTTTAGTAGAGAATATTAATGGTTTAGTTTAAGAAAAATATTTATTGTAAATAAGCTTTATAAGTTCTTGTTGGTTATTGACAATAGTTTTTAAAAGTGACTAAGTACCATACCATTAAGGTCTATTAATGCTAGATATTTGAACATACTTTTCTCTAACTGAATATGTGACCAGAATACTGAAGTACATTCTTTAGACTTGAAAATAAGGTGCTTATGTAACACATGGAAAAAAAGCTAGTTATGAACATTCTCCAAATGCTTATTATGTACAGAACTAACACTGTCACCGTATGTGGCATCTCCAGATGGCAAGTACATCAGTGGGAGACTGGGAAAACTTGTAGAATCAATTACAATTGCAGGTAAAATAAAACTTGGAAACAAAATTATTGATATGTTGAATATGCATCTGGTTACCATTCTTTGAACCATTTAAGAACATTTCTGTCTAAATCTAACTCAGGAGCTTCTTACATATAACTGCTAAGTCCTTTTTGTCTAAATAAAGATCACATGTGAAGTTTAGGCTTCTCACCAAGGAATCCATCTGTATCAAATGATGTTGATCCCACTGTTAAAGCTTCACATCCTTATAACACCCTTATTGAGAAAGAAAAGAGTTGACTGAAACACAGACATTTCTATAATATTTTCTTCAGTGTGAAATATTTGTGAGATTTCATAATTAAGTTTGTGCAGTTTAAGATTACTTTTTTTTAATATAAACTAATAATTATTTATATTAAAGCATCTACTTTATGATTAAAATGACACAAAAATTTTCTTAGGAATACATTTATTCTTTTATAACCTAAGTTCTTTTTTTTGAGGACCAGAATATAGAACCCAGTAAATTAAAACCAATAAACAATTAAAAGAGTATGGAAACATTTATCAATAAGATTATGTAATTAAAGTAGTATCATTTAATTTTAAGGAAATATTATTATTAATATAGTCATTTTTTCTTTAAGCTATCTAATCGGATTTTGTGAAACAATGCTGTTTAATGGAATGTCTTGCCTGGAGATATAGAATTCTCCAGTTAGTATTGCTAAACACTTAAAAGAGTTTAACAATTAGTTATTGCTAAATTCTCAAAAGACAAACATTCTCAAAATGTGGTCCATGAAATCCTGTTATAGGAAAATCCTTGAGTCAGTAATGAGCTTTTTTCTAACAACACATCACTTTGAATAAATTTGTCACAAAAACTTTGCAATTTGCTATAATATGTAATAAGTTTATTATTGTTTTGTTAAAATAAATTTATAAATTAATATTTTTAAATTATCATTTTTTATTTCAAATATTGTAAATATTAAACGTATAAGCCACATAAAAGTCCTTTGGGGTCCTGAGACTAAAAGCCTGACAAACATTGCTCAAGGGCATGCATTTTCAATGGGAGCATTATCATCCCCACAGGGTGAAAACGGTTTTTGGAACTAGGTGAAAACACGTTGTTCTTTTAAAAGCATGAAACGTAGATGTGCATATAGTCAATAACAGATATACAGCACATTTTTGTTATTACAATGTCAACATTAGGACAAAATGTTTAAAGGGATCCTTAGTGGCAGGTGGCAATGGAAAATAAATAGCTAGAAACCTATTCTCTGTTAATATCTCAGTTCTAAATTTGAATGAAGAGTAAGCTTACATAGCATCAGGAGATCAGTAGAGGAAAGGAATCCAGTTCACAATCATTTTCTTCCTTCTTTGGCTTCAATGTAAACTCACTCACTTGGCTCGGTCTTTGGATATGAGCTGCTATGTCTGCAAAACTACCCAGCATGGTTGTTAGGCCCATGTAGGACTTTGTGTCCTCAGTGAGGGTCATCCAATTCCTCAAGTACATCAGTACAACCTAAGTTTTCCCATATTCCCATCAAGAGTGGGGAGCAAAGGGGGTTTACTTGTTCTTCTGTACCAGAATCAGTGTTTTTGAAAGCCTTGGGCATCTGCTTCAAGAATTCTTTTTGCCCACACAAGGCAACCTACCTTTTCTAATTTACTTCTTTGATGTCGTGTGGTACAGGTCCCATGTGTAAGGATGCTATCACTAAAAATTCCAAAGGGGAGTAGCTTAAGATATTTCCCTGCTTGTACCCTTTGGATTTAGTGGGCAAAGTAATCTCTGTGGAGCAAGCTGCTATATGATGCATCATGGGAACACAGGTTTAGGCACAACGGAAACCTTCAGCAAATGAATACTTTATTAAAAAACACAAATGTTCAAAAAGATCAGGGGAAGAGATCCCATCTTGGCTGGTCTCCCAGGTAGGCCAACCTCTTGGGTCAGGGTGGGTGGCTGGAGGCTCTGCATGCTTGCTTTGCAGCAGAATGAGAGATGTATTGCTCTAGAGCTGAGTATGTATGCAACCCTGAGGGAGGGGGCCCTACTACTGCAAGTACCCTCCCTCATAAGCAGCTGGTATTTCTTGTTCCTGGTTTCAGGTTTAAGGTATGTTCAGGAAGTTCTCTTAGACCTTAAATCTCCCCTGGGCTGTGGAAGGGAAACATCTTGAAACATCTGCACACAAAAGAAAAGGAGGAGTTGGGGGTAGGTAAGGGCTGGGAAAGGGCCTTTAGACATGTCTGTGACTTCCCCAGCAATCCCTCTCAATGAGTCAGTAGCATCTAAGCTCTGACTGCACCAACTCCAATCTTCCATTCATTTGCCCAGGAAACATTTTATCTAGTCTCTGGCTGGGGAAGGCTAACAGCATCTCTGAAGCAATTTATGCCAGTGATGTAACCACTGTGTTTCTCTATGCTGCACACTTGCCATAAAAAATAAATAAACAAAAAGGAAATGTCAGGCAGGAGGGGCAAGATGGAGGAGCGGTGAAGTGTACGTTTTAGTTACTCCTCCAGGGCAGTAGGTAGAAAGCCAGGAACTGCGTGGACCAGACACCACAGAGCAATTTGACTTTGAGTGTACTTCATACAACACTCATGAACAGCTGAGATCAGCAAAATCTGTAAGTTTTCGAGGCCAGGAGACCCATGCCCCTCCCTCCCAGGCTCAGTCCCATGGGAGGAGGGGCCATCAGTGCTGGGAACAAGAAGGGAGAACTGCAGTGGTGGCTCTTATGGGAAACTCATTCTACTGATCCAAACTCCAAACATAGATAGACTGAGACCAGACACTGGAGAATCCAGGAGCAGCTAGCCTGGCAGAGTGGAGATAGGGATAGCAAAAACAGCAAGAAAAAAACAAAAATAAAAGCGGAGACTTTTTGGAGTTCTGGTGAACATAGAATGGGGAAGGGCAGAGCTCAGGCAGAGTCAGGCTCGTATGCATATCTAGAAGGCAAGTTTCTTTGTCTGAAAAGCAGGTTTCTTTTCAGAAAGGTCACTGTGGTGGGCACTCCTACGCACAATATAGACAACCCTTTTTAAGTTCTAATGAATTGGAATAGCTAGCAGTAAATATCTGAAACTATCAAACTACAACTCAGAACCCATGAATCTTAAGACAATTGTATAAAAACGTAGCTTATGAGGGGTGACAATGTGATTGGGAAAGTCATATGGACCACACACTTCTTTGTCTAGTTTATAGATGGATGAGTAGAAAAATGGGGGAAGGAAAGAAAAAAACATGCAAACAAAGGCACCCAGTGTTCTTTTTCACTTTAATTGTTCTTTTTCACTTTAATTTTTATTCTTGTTATTTTGGGGTGTGTCGTAATGAAGGTGTCAGGGATTGATTTTGGTGATGAATGCACAACTATGTAATGGTACTGTGAACAATCGAATGTACACTTTGTTTTGTATGACTGCATGGTATGCGAATATATCTCAATAAAATGAATTACAAAAAAAAAAAAAACACTGCAGGCACTGTATCTGAAAAATAGTCACCCATCTAAAAACTGCCTCCCAATTTGTGCTGCCAACTCAAAATATAATTTGTATATAGAAAAAAAAATTAAAGGCAAGCGTAGGCTTGTTCTTGCTCTTTTTTGGGGAAAAAAAAAAAAAAAAGGAAATGTATCACCTGAGAAGGTCCTTGATGAAACAGTAGCATTTATTAACTTTATTTCACTCCCAAAATTTAAGAACATTTCATGTTAGTATTTTGGGTGACAAAATTAAAAGTACACTTAAGTATATTTTCTGGAACAATGTCTGACTTTTATCTCCAGGGAAAGCACTTCAGCAATTGTTTCAGTTAAAGGTGAACTATTCTCAGTTATCACTATAGAAATAAGAGAATAAGAAAGTGTCTTCACTTCAGTATAAACAAAAGTCTTGTGCTTACACTTCAGTAAAGCAGAAATCTTGTACATATACTTTATTATGAGCAGGTGGGTAGTTTCATTAGTCATATGAACCAAGAAATCCAGAAAGAGCTAATGGAATTGGCATGGATTTGGAAGGTATTCACAGGGGAAAGTAGAGAAAAGTGAATGCATTGATTCCTTTCTATCAAGATCAATTCTTACAACCACTCTAAGAGTTTAACTACAAAGTAGTGCTCATGTGAGATGGACCTTTGAGAATTTCAGGCACTTACATTTTCCTGAAGATTTATATTTAGTGATATTACAAGATTCCTCTATACAGATTTTTATTCTCACATTTACCACTGGCAAAACTGCCTGTGACACAGTTCAGTTTCATATATATTGACTAGCTGAAATTTTCTGGCTTAGTGTTTACAATTTCTTAGGAAAATGGAATCTCTTCAATACATATAGCCTCTTTTTTTTCCTTTGCGAAAGCCTATTGTTCCCTATCCTTTCCATAAAAAAAATAGAACATGTATGTTTATCATTATTAGTTCAATTCCACAAGAATAAGATTACTAAATCTAAAATGGAGATTAATTAATTCACATTAATTATTTGAAGTATTCATCATCTACCTTTAAAACAGTAATTTGGGTTATATTAACAAGAGTCTATGGCTCTATAAAATATATCCATTGTATTTTAATAAAAGTTCTGAGTACTAATTACTAGCCTCTCAAAAGGAAACAACATACTATGATGTAGTTATTGTTAATAATACCTTTTATAGGTAAATGATTAGGAAATATGTTAATTTATATGTCATAAAAATGTGAGAATTGGTGAGAAAAACAATAAGTAGAATGATGGAGAACATAGTTTTTCAAATAATTTATTTTTAATTTTCAAGTTATGTGTTATTGAAGACAGAATACATTCAGAAATTTATAGAAATTGTGAGCGAAGGAGTCAATACAATTTTGATTCATTTTTAATTGCTAGATATTAAGAATATTTAGGATTGATACACAGGAATAGGACTATTACTCATCACTTTTTAAAGGATTTACTCTAAAAGGGACTGCAGAAAGTTACTTAAAGTGAAGAATTGCGGACACTATCGGGGGAAAGTCATTCTTTGATATTTAAAATAATAGCATTTATCACATAGGGAGTGGCATTGGCAAGCTGCAAAACATCACTCTAAAAATAGTTTGTATGTTTTCCTGATGAGACTCTTGAAACATCTAAATCCAATTAGGGAAATCTGATTTTAGCAACTGCAGTGTAACCAACGAAAGTGTTTGCCTAATCAATTTTATTGTAACTTTGCTTTCTGAATCACTGATGTGTTAATAGGAGGAGGGTGCTTTTGAGGTTTAATTTCACGTGTCAACTTGGCTAGGTGATGGGGTCCAGTTGTTTGGTCCAGCAAGCACTGACTTCATTGTTACTTCGAGGGTATTTCATAGACAGATTTAAACAGTTAGTCAGTTGATTGCATCTATGACTGATTTCCTTTACAAACAACAAAGGAGATTGTTTTCAGAAATAAAAGAAGTCTCCTCATCCAAAAAGTAGCTGGCTTTAAAGGGAGAATTGATGATTTCACCAGTGAGAACGAAGACTTTCAATCTCTACCTCAGCTAGCCAGATTCTTCTGGGGAATTCACTGTCACTCTCATCAGAGTTCCCAACCTGTGGGCCTGCCTTACAGAATTGGATTTGCCAATCCCTATGGCCATGTGAGGAAATTCCTATCACTCACACACACACACACACACACACACACACACGTTCTATGTATTCTCTCAGTTCTGTTTCTCTGGAGAATCCTAATACAGTGCTTTTCAAAGAAAGCTGCAAAAAAGAGTGGGTCATAAGAAATTGGGATTTCTCAGTATATCTCCAGCATTTTCTAAGAGAAAGCACACTCTGACAAAATGGCTGTAGGATTCAAATACCCTTGGGAGAAATAATGAAATAATTATAACTTTAGGTCTTATTATTCATGACTTGTTATTTGCTAACCAAATATCTTTTTTACTTTAATTTGGCCATCCAATATGGACTTGATACAAAATAAGATTCAGTGACCTGAAAACATAATTTTCCTTATACATAGAAACATGCTGTTTAACTTCCTTCCCCTCCCTTCCTCTCCTCTCTTCCCCTCCCTTTCCTTCCTCTCCCCTCCCTCCCCTCTCCTTCTTTCCTTCCTTCCTCCCTCCCTCCCTTCCTTCCTTCCTTCTTTCCTTCCTCTGTTTTTTAAAACCACTTCAAAGATATTTCCTCTGTTACAATATTGCACATGGGCACCATCATTTTGAGATCTAATTATTAATTGGGAGAATTGGATCACTGGGTTATTAGAGAATGATAGGCAGTGGGGAAATGAAAAACCAAGAATAGCTTGATTTCAACGTGAAAGCATCTTTAAAATCCTCTTTCTCAATCTATTCTCTTAGACTGTATGTAGTGACGATTTAACTAGTTGCTATGAGGTACTTCAATTCTCTTACATCCCTAAATTTTAATCTGGATCCTGTCACTGCTTCTGATGGAAGCTGTCAGTGTTGCCCCTTCAAAACCAGAATAAGTTCTTTGGTAATTTCCTTTCCTTAGAGTAACCCTATTCCTGAGTGTCATATAAGTTCTGATTCCCAGATTTTTTTGACATTAAACATTTTGAAATTAATATAGCCAATATGGAGTTGCAAATTCTTTCTCATGCTGTAATGATGTATGGAAAGCACATTGTTACAAACCATTTTTTGTATTTGGAATACATACACACACATAGACATACACATAGGTAACACTTGTATTTTGCATTGAAAAATGTATTTCATTGTTTTTCTTAAATTTTAAAAGGAATATATGAACATTTCTATAAATAAAATTATGCAAAGATATGTAAAAGAAAGTTAATAAGCTCCTTGCCATTTCCACCCTGCTCTCCTTAGGACAGTTAATCGAACTGCTTTGTATGCATCTCACCATACATTCTTTTTTTGTTCCTATATTCATATAAAATATATTAACATAGATGGTATACTACTTGTATTAGTTTGTGAAAGTATAGAATCATACCATACCCTCTGATTACTACCTTCAGTAGTGCCATTTCCAACATTCTGTGTGACTCATTAGCTGGGTCTCTAGGAAAAACTTATTCCTTTTAAGTATTATTGGAGTTTCATTTTACCAAAACTGTTTCCAATCAAGTGAAATTTTATCCTATACATAGTCCATCAAAATATCTCCTTGTCTTAATGTAGCTCAGCCTCTGATACAGAGAACTGCCAGACCAAAGCTTTAGAAATACACATACTATACACATGCCCAGGTTTCATGTGGATGGAAAATTCAAAACAAGCAAACAAAACCCAACAGCAATACAACAAAACAAGCAGAGCAAAAAGTGTAGAAGGGCTTTCTGCTCTTGACACAGATTGAAGTACTTGTGGCTATTGTTTAAAAAGGCCAGAAAGTAGGATAAAGTTTGCCACCCTCTCCTCTTGTCCCAGGCTCAAGGAAAACATAACATTCACAAATCAGAAGCAGGAAGGGCTGTGAAGCCAGTGGGATGTCACCTCAACTCTCCCAGACACTGACTTCTCCAGTTTCCAGATCTTCCGGTGCTTAGTCCATGACAGAGCATGAATATTCTTTTTGAGTTTCCTCAGGGAACTAAGAAATTTCCCAGGGCGGGGAAAAATGAAATGAATATTGAAAAGAGGGCAATTCCTCCACAATAGGGATGCCATATAAAATAGATTCCAAGTTTATTTTGAATTTCAGGTATGCAAATTTTTTTTGTACAAATATGTCCCAAATATTGCATGGGACACACATATATTTTTAAAAACGTTGTTTATCTGAAATTCAAATTTTGTGGATATCTGTGTTTTTCTTTGTTATACCTAGCAACTATACTTGTGAGGAAATAGTTTTTCTGCAGTTCTTTCTTTTTTGACATATTTTCCTCTCAAGATAACATCAGCTAAGCATGCCTCATTCGCTGAATCATTACCAAGCTTCTTCCAGGAAGCACGCTGGGTATTTCCGCTTACCATTCTAAATCATTTTTGTATAAAGCTACAGTTCTAAAATGTCCATCAATGTTTTTAATATTTATATTTCTTTACTTCTCTACAAAATTCTATGGAAATGTGATTTTATTTTCATTTTTAATATCTAACTATTCTTCTTTTAATTTATATCCATTGAGCAACAAGACAATAAAATTCTTCATATAGAGATTTCTGTTTCTATATTTCTATTCTTATTATCATGTTTCTTTTAACTATAACTTTGTTAGAAATGAATGAAACTGATTTTCTTTGCTTCTACTCACCTTATATATAGTCACTTTTTTCAATTTTCCTTCAGCAGGATTTACTGTGCTCATTTACAAGAGTAGGTGACTGCTAATATGGCAATATTTTAGGGACACTGAAATGACCTTGCCTTGTCCTGAAATATCCAGTCTTTCTATTCTATTGTTTAGAAATTTAAAACTGATCCAAACAGCTGTTTTTCCCCCCAGAATACAAAAGAAAAAGGCAAATAAAAAAAAAAAAAGTGACAGCTCAACACAGGAGGAATAAACAAAACAAAATGTGAAAACATATGAGCTGGTCAAAACAATTGTGTTTGTTATTGTGTGTTTTGTGCTACGATCTTATTAAAATTAAGAAAGCAAGTAGGGTTCTGTCTTTATATATTTCATTGTCTCCCTCACTTTCTCTCTCTTATTATATACAGAAATTATGCAATTATGCATTCAACTAAGATGCTAAAATAGATATAACATTTGTTTATTGAACCCTTGTTAAGACTTCTGTTCTCCCCTTCAACAAGACTAACACACAAAAACATGAGACAGTAGGAACAAGAGAGCCTTGAAATCATTTCAACCTTTTCCGTGTCCTTAAATATATCATTAGCCAACAGAATATCATATTTATTTTTTGCATTTCATAGACACAACCAATTTTTGTAGTTAACATCTACACTTTCCACTTGACACAGAAACATGTAAAAACATGTTATTCAGTCATTTTATTTTGATGTTCATTTTATTTTAGATTTTCTCTCCTAGAATTTTCTTGTATATTTATATCATCATTTTAATGAGTAAAATAGTATGAGTTTCAATATTTTTATCTATTGGTTGAGAGATGGAATTTTAAACTTCCTCTGGAAACCAATTCCCATTATGAAAAAAGCAATGTGATGATACCTTCTGATGCATATAGCAACACTTCATGTTATCTAGTTCATCATATTATGGAATGTTTATATTATTGTGCACATCTGGATATTTAAATTTTCTACTGAAGTATTTCTCTACATTTATTCCCTCCATACATCTTTTACAAATGCCTTTTTATTTTTGTTTATTGTTTATGTTGATCATTAATATTTAACTTTTCACAAGTTCATATGAAATGTTGAATTCTAATAGGCTAAATATTTTTTTAGTAACAAAAAAGGAAAAATAATGCTATGGCTATTTTTGTTCTATTTAAAAAGTAAATCATATCATATTTTATTATTATTATTATTGGGTTTCTTCACCAAAATTACATGCATTTTTATTCTTGAAAATCTATTCAGGTGAAACTGAATAAAAAAAAAATCTGTCCTGTGCCTATAGAATTGAGGTAATGTTCATCTATCTTCACAATTCTGATTCCTTTTTTTCTATTAGTTAAAAAATCACATCAGATTGTTATCTGCATTTTTTTAATGAAATGATTAAACTACTTTAATGAGTCTTTATTTCTAATGTATTAAACCTCACCCAAACTCTCAGAGCCAAATAGTTGTCCTTATTTATTGCAGGACATTTATAAAGCAGAAGTTCACAGAAGGTTTCTTTTTTGTGTGTGATTTATTTTTACCAAGTGACAGTTGGTCTATCATCTCAGTCTTTTCCAAGATTAATGTAATGGAATCATGTTTCATTAATTTTCAAACATCCATCATTTGTGCCATGTTTTCTTGGGTACATGTCTCCTAGTATAATTTTGTTCCTGAAAAAAAAAAGTGGCAGAACCATAGTTACTAGGGGGCAGAAGGGTTGGAAAAAGGGGCTTTGTTATGACTTTTGTGGAGCAGAGTAAGATACTGGGGTAGAAAAGCTTTCTAGAAGATGAGAAATGCTCTCCATTAACAGTGTCAAGGTCCCTCTTTGCGTCCTCAAGCGTAGTTGAATAAAATCGACTGTGTAAAACTGGACCCATTATGTGGCCCCGTCTTAAGTATGTCATAGGGGGAAATGGATCAGATAAAATCTATTTAACACTAACTCAACTAGCAATTCTAACCTGTATTAGCCTCTCTATATTCAGGCTCCTTAGCTATATATAATTGTGTAAATCTTCTACAAGAAAATGGTTGGTGACACTGATAGTGAAAGGGATTACAATAGGAAAGAAAGAGAAGTCTCAAGAGAGAAAATTGAGGAGTTTAAAAGAAATTAAAAGATAGGTGGCAAAATATCAGCAAGGGAAATAGGAGGGCAGCATTATTGAGTAATAGGAAAAATAGAAGAAATTTGAGAAAAAAATCATATGAAATTATGAAGAATTCAGAATTCAATGTGATAAGGGATGAATGAAAAATTAGGTAATAAAGCCAGTCAGAAAGTGTTCTTTTAAGGAGTTGGTATGGTGAGGGTAGTAATGAAGAGAGAGGTGGACACTTCAGGGTGAGTGAAGTACTGGGGAAGATGAATTTTATTCTCTCTCTCTCTCTCTACACACACACACACAGACATATTTGTGGAAACAATTAAACTTGTATATGTTCATAGGCTAAGTAGCAGAGGACATGCAAAATCTAAAAATATGGGAAAGGGAACATATTTATTCCCAGAACAGGAAGCTATACCTTCTTGTGTACATTTGAAGAAGAAAGTAGGAAGAATAAAGATGTCATTATGGGATATTTTGATTTTCATAATAAAGTGGAAGACGACATCATTTTCTGAGATGATCAGACAACAGTTGGATCCACCCTAGGGTTTGCAGAGATAGCAAATAAAAATACAGGGTTCATAGTTAAATTTGAATTTCAGATAAATTACACACACACACACACACACACACACATATATATATTCCTGTGTGATACTTCTGACATGATTATAAAAATAGTTACTTGTTGGTTATCCAGAATGAAAAATTAATTCAATATCTTTTATTTTACCTGGATATTCCCGCCCATCTTTATCTCCAAAAGTAAATATTTGGAATAGTTTCTCTGATGAGAAGAACAGATTTAACTTACTTGAATAAAGTGACTAATCATAATCTTGGGAGAATAATTGAGAATTGATTAGAGGGATTTATTTTTATTGTTTGTAATACAGTTCATCAGCAAAGGTGACTTTTTCTAGTAATGCTTAATATCTTATAAAAAAAAGTAGAAGAGAAAATTGATTCCAAAGTATGTATCAGATTTAGAACTGGTGAAATGAGGGTAATAAAATTATTAAGGTGCTAGAATTAGTAAATTTAATCAATAACAAGTGTATGTAACCCATCTGGAGTACAGATTATTAGGAAGATCATTTCAGAAAAGAGATACATAAAGTTTATTGTCATTAGATTGGAAGACAAACTAATGACCCCCCCAATAAAAAACCACACAAACAAATGTGGAAGCAGCAAAAGAAAAAAGAAATGAGGCTGGGGCCAGGGGCTGGGGTGTACTTTTCTAAAGTTGCATTAGGATGTCCATCTGTATATTCAATTTTACAAAATAGTGATGGATAGAGAGAAAGCAGGGTCATTAGCCGTTCTTTTTGAAAATGGAAATCTTTGAAATTGTTGGGAGAGATGTCTCTTAGAAGTTTTTAAAAGATAAGACATGGCATAAATTTAGAGTGAGGACCTTGTTGAATAAGGTGTTAGAAAATTGTTGAGAAAGTAGCACTCGAGAATGAGAAAATAACCCTATTTTGGCTTAGTATTACCAGAAAATAACAGAAGGAGTAAGACTATTGAAACTTTGGGTAACAGGAGGATTTCACCTAAGCTGAAGGAGAGAAGTTTGCTTTAAATAAAAATTTGAGAATGTAGGAAAGTTTATAGATAATTAGTGTGTAAGGCACGAAAGAATGAGCTCTGCACAATATTGTTAGATACAGCAGAAGTCAGTACAAGTCCAGCTTTGCAGGATTTTATTGAAGGGAGAACACTCTCCTTATTCGTAACTGTGAATCAGAGGGAAAAAGAGAGAAGATCATCTAAAACCAGAGAGGTGTATCATGTCAAAAATGGGGAGAGAGGTTATGGATAAAGTTTCTCAACCTAAATGGAAGAGTCAATGATAAATTTGCTGTTGTTTTGCCAGTTCTGGTTTGCTTTATATTTTGGAAGTTGCCTGTATAGTTGGAAGAGGCCTGAAACTGATCATCTGTTTAAGAATTAAAAATGGACCTTCCAAAAATAATAATATGAACTGTGAAGAAAACTGGAATTGACGTATTCAATACTTGAAAACTGTGACAACACAAGCAAGAGTGAGATTTGACTTAACAGGAGTTGACATAAAAATCATCAATAGATTTTAGTAGACTGCAAAGTCAGTATAAATTATTGGTAGAATGTGGCTGCTAAAAAGCTACAGTAATTTGAGGCAATATTGCTAGAAGTATAATGACTGGAAATAACAAGTGCACCAGTGAACTCTGCCCTGATAGAGTTTATTTGAAATGTTGTTCTTAACTGTGGGTTTAACATTTGAACAAGGCTGTTGCCTGTAGGTAAAGAAAAGGGTGATCGAGATGATGCTGTCATATGAAGACATGGGAGTCGAGCCTGGGTAGTGTTGGAAAAACAAGATGTCTTCAATTATATGGACAACTGTCATGATGGAAATAAATAAATAAATATTCATTCAGAAGTCTTTGATCTCTTAGATCAGTATGATGAATGATCTTAAGCAGTAGCCAAACTTCCCAAAACATGGAATAAGAGTATAAAGTGCAATAAGTGTAGAAAAAAACTATAAACATACTCACTTATTAAACAAAGAAGAGGATCTAGAGGAATCACCACAAAGAATTGAGTTTGTTTCTCACATTTCTGTCTCTTTAGAAAGTAATTGTACTTCAGCTTAATTCAAAACTGAAACTAAGATGTTAATTGAAAACTCAGACTAAATTGTTATTAGAATATGCAGTGTTTTCCCTGAATAAAAAAGTGAAAAGTAGAAGTAAAACCGTGGGCATTACAGTAAAAAATCCCATATTAGCCTCCTGAATAAGAGAGACTAACTATTATCCTAAATCATCTTAAATATGGTATTTACAGGGCTCATAGTTAAATCAGAATTTCAGATAAATTATATATATACATACACACACACACATATATATATATTCCTGTGTAATATTTCTGACATAATGATAATCATTCTTTCAATTCTTGTTTTCAAGCTAAAGAACCAACTTCAGGTTAACTGGTCCAGGCTTAAAGTATACTTTATAACAGTTGGACAATCAATTATTTTAACAATTACCTATAATTCATAAGCTGTGCTGATGCTTACATATTGAAAATAGATTATTTGGTTATTACCAACAAATGCTGTTATATACGATGATGCACAGTGATTGAATGCATGTACTTCAGATTCATACAGCTATGCAGAATTTGAGTTTTAGCTTTACCAACTGTGAAGTTTCTAAGCTTAGGCAGAGTTTAATCTCTAAAAGTCTTCACTGTTGATAATAACATCTACTCCATGGTTTTGTTGTGGTTATTTAATATGATAATGCATGTCCAATACTTATAGTACATATTTATTATGTTTTGTGGTGTGTGTTGTGGTTACTATTTTGAGGTGCTGAAGATGTTCCTACTCAGTGGTCTATAACAACACACAATCAAAGTAAAAATTTGAATTTTATTAGTTAATTTCATATCATGAGCCCTATGTTTTTCCTGAATAATGTGTTTGGTACAGCAGCAAACATGCTTGCTACAATACAGTTTTCAAGTTAATATTCCTAATTTAGGTCTAGTTAGTTCATTTTCTTAATGTTTCTCAAATACATACATATATTGATTAGTGAATCTCACGATATAACACAAATGCCCCACTTGTATATATTTGTTCACTCTTTGGAAATATATATTTTGATGTAGAAATATGTCCTAGGCTGTTGATTGAGTAACAAGTATTTAGTCTGGAAAAGCTGAGATGGTTTTATTCTATTCATTACATCATACTTACTAGCTGACAATGTCATCTCTCAAGTGCTAATGTGAGAAAGGCACTATGATTAAGGTAATTTTCTTTTCTTGCATATTTTAAAATAATAAAATATTAAGAATGAACTGTTTTTATTAATACAGATACTTTTCAGGAAGTCATGTATCTGCTTTGTATGAAATGACAGGCAAAAATAAGCATTAAACGATTTTAGTTTGTATGGTAAATTGCTAAAAGAAATAGAAGTTGACAATAAGCATTCTAAAATATATCAGGTGCTTTTGATAGTGAAAATTGGAAAGACACATGAGTTTTAAACTGCTAAAATGACATAACTAACCTCTTTAGCAAGTGTTTTCAACTTGCCTTTCATTTCAGTAGCAGTAAGGTCTGGGCATTCCAACTTATCAACAAGGATGCATGACGACTTGTAAAGGTAAATTTTCACATTAGTTTTCATTCTATGCAGCATTTTAAAAGACTTTTGTAAAAAGTTAGAACATATAACACAAAACTTTGTACTTTTGTTATCTTTTGTGTCCACCAAGCATCCATTTAGGATTGAGGTATGGCCAGGAAATAATTGCACTGTCAAAAATCTGCCCTCTTGTTTTGTAGGTGCAACATTTTTATTGCAGAATTTTAATATGGTCTTAATCTTTTATTTGGCTTATTAACTAGCATGTGACATTTAAAATATATGCAAATTATGCATATACACTTAAATGCTCTGAATTTAAAGAAAATAAAATCGCCTGGATAGTCACTAGATTTGGGACAGTTGGCTATATTTTAAAATGCTTATGAAATTTACTTTATTTTCTTTTCCAGCACACAAAGTAGAGAGGGATGTTTTGATTTTTCATAGATTAAGTGACATAGAGAAATAAAATTGAATTTAGGTTTCTTCTTTAAAAATAATCCTCTTAAAAAGAGTAAGATTTATATATGTGAAATAAGCACAGGAAATTTTAAGTAAACCCTTGAGTATCTGATTGAAAGAGGGTTCAAATACATATGGCTTCAATTCATTAGAAAGAGGAAATTAATACTTTAGTAAGGTGAACAGAAACCTCTGAAATTTTTTCCATGCAATCATGACACTTTCATATTAACTCTTAATTTACTATCCCTATATCTGTTTATAGTGAAATCAGAATGGTAAGGTGAACTGATTAAAGAGGCTAAAGTGTACTTAGGAAATCTCTCACCTGTAAATATTGAGAAACTTTAATGTCTTCACTCCAACTCTTTTGAGGGTTCCATTTCATCCTTCCAAATGGACTGATATGTAGTTCTGTCAATATCACACTTATTCATACTGGCTTCCAGATCATTAAAACATTCTGAGAGGCTTAAAAATAATTAACAAGATGAGAAAGTATAGCACTTCAAAGAGAAAGACTGTTTTCATTTTGCTGAACAAGAGCGAGAGAGAGAGGGAAGTGCTGACATCAGAAATCATAGAAGAACAAATTGAGTATAACAACTTGGTTACTTTTTCTTCAATTTTAAGATATTTATGAAGAATCTTATATTATATGATATTTTTACCACTTGGTAAATATCCTACCCAAAATCCTCAAAAGTACCTTTACTTTATAGACTAAAGACCAAAGTCTCTTACTTCAGAAAAGTTCCTGAAGAGCAAGGTTTTAGACACCAAAACTACTAACAATCAGTGCACAATCTCTTCTTCCTGGGGTTTAAGAGACAGTAATAAAATAGGAAAAAGCAAGTATTTTGCAAAGCCCCTCATTCAACTTAAATTCCATGCACACATTTTTTTCCTAACTTATGAAGGTTATTTAAAAAACATGAGAAGCAAATTTCTCATCTTTTGGGTTTTCTCAGATACTATCTATAAACATACTTCAGGTAAAGTACTCTAAAAGTACTTTTTTCCTTATGACTCAGATACCTCATCATTTCCTGAAATTTTTTCTGATGCTATCGTTATTATTTATATTTGCACATTTATATAACATTTTATCAAACATATATATAAACATAGGCAGAAGTAATCTTAATTTAAGGAAACTAGCATTTTAGATGTAAACTAACATTTTTAAATGTTTGCCATGTCTCTGTCACTGTGATAGGTACTTAATCTATTATTTCAATTAATCTTTACAGCAGCTCTATAAGAAAAGCATTATTTTATAGGTCAGTTAACACACGAGAAGTTTGGTACTCTGCCGAAGGATGCAAAACTAATTGAAAATCTGATTTTCCTATCTCCAGTATCTGTGTATGTTTTACTAAACTAGAATTTTCCAAAGTTAATCTTCCTATATATTTCATTGCTTATATTCACCAACATGTTCATTGTTATCTGGAATTGAAACCAATTCTACAATTGGGAAGAAGATATATATTAAAATGCCTTATGCCTTTAGCTCAATGTCAAATTCTTGCGGCTTATATTTTCAGTTTCATATCCAAACTCTTTACCTAAATTCCAATTTCTTATGGCCAATGAATTGTGCAGAATTCCCTACCTCTGTTCATTATCTCACTGATTTTGACCTAGTTGATCTAAATATTCCTTTTCCTTTCTTAGGTGAATTTCTCAAACCTGAGTCCTTGGCTTAACCAGTTTTAACTATTTTTAGTATTTGAAACTGTTTGAATTCTTTTTTGACCAGATGAAAATATAAATCTGTATCTTCTCTTATTCTACTATAAATTCCTGAGATTTAACCTCCACCCCTTTGAAATATCATTCTTTTCATTATTATCATTATCAAGTAAAATTCTAAGTACCATCTAGCACTCCTCTATGGCTAATCAAATTTTCTCATATTGTTCTCACTTTTAACATGAAGGTGCAACAAGGCCTTTAGGCTTTTATAATAGTGTGAAGTAAGAAAATTTTATATATGTATATATTTTTCCTCCACCTTTCCCCCACTTTCCGATTTCTCCTTCATAGTTCTTAAATGCCATATAGAAACAATGTACTTAACATATTCATGCTATTTCTCTCACGTACCTCCAAGTGAATAACTCCTTTCATTTTAATTCCTAGTAAGAAATGAGTTATTTAAATAAATCTTTGTTGCCAAATATATAAATAATTTGATAGATTGCCAGTATAATGCCTAATTTCTTCTTATGACTAAATAAAATAATTTTATCATGTATATTCACAAATGAAATAAAATATACATGCATATATTTCAATTCAACCGAAGCACTTAATGTATTTGCTTAATATTTTTACCTTGTACTTTTAATATGCTTTTAAGTAGGTCTATCAATTAGCATTTTAAATTATATAATTATATATCTGTTCTGGTTTGCTAATGCTGCTGTTATGCAAAATACAGAAATGGATTGCTTTTATAAAGGGGATTTTTTAAGTTATAATTTTACAGTCCTAAGGTTATAAAGTTTCCAAGCAAACATCAACAAGAATTGCCGATGGTGGCAGGAAAACTTCCGTCAGCTGGAAAGGCACGTGGGTGGCATCTGCTGTTATTTTGCTCCTGGATTGTGTTTCAAAATGGCTTTCTCCAAAATGTCTCTGGGCATTTGTTCTTACCTCTTATCTCTCAGCTCCTCTGCATCCTTGCCTCTTTCTCACAGGATGTTTCTCTCTAAGCATTTGGGGGCCTTCTCTTAGCTTCTCCATTGCAAACCCTGTGCTTCATCTCTTAGCTTAGCATCTCCAAATGTCTTTCTGTCTGCATCTGCAAGCATCTCCAAGTGTCAGTGTCAGTGTCAGCTCTTAGTCTGTCTCCAAAAGTCTTTCTCAGCTGCTCTGAGCAGCTTGTCTGTGAGCTCTCTTATAGGACTCCAGTGATTAATTAAGAGTCACCCTGAGTGGGCAGGGTCCACATCTCCATGAAAATCATTTAATCAAACATTTCCACCCTAATCAACAGACTAATAATCTGCCCCCACAAGATTGCATATACGAATATGGCTTTTTGGGGGACATAATATATCCAAACTGGCACAATATTTTTCAACACAGCAAAATTAAATAACTCTTCCTGTGTAGTAATATATTTCAAATGAATTTTTTATTCCTCTGAAACTTAAATTTTTATCAAATAATTTCAGCATATTTTTGTAATTTAGTGTGGTTAAATTGATAAAAATGAATATATGACTTGAGGATGTTAACCCCAAGGGTGAAACAGAAAAGAGATTTAAGAAAAGTTGTGAATTAATTAAATTTTCATTCAGTACAATACTTATGATAATAGTTTATTGCTCATTCCATGTCCTGCCGTGCAATGAGACACAAGAGACAGTAAATATGGAATTAAATGCCAATAGGTTGCAGCTTTGTAAACACATAAAATGCAAAATGGCATAGAAGCTCTTGAGTCCTGCTGATTCCTAATTGTCGTCTGTGGCATGCTTTATTCTACACTGCTTTAAAGCAGCCCATATTACATTAAGCCCTAAATACCTTGTACCTTAAAAAATCACATGCACACACTTTCTTTTAAATTATGAGATTCTTAGAATTTACAACTTATTTTTACATATTTAATAAAACACATTAAATAAAATCATTATCAAGTATAAAATATTAATAGAAAGCCCTTGAATATGCATAGGGAATGGTAGGAACAAAGTGCACTAGCAAATCATTATCACTTTCTTTTTAAGCACTTCTATCTTAATTAGCAATCACTTCAAAAATATCAAAAAGTTCTAATATTTCTATAAATTTTATTTCTCTTACTCTCATTTTATCCAACCTAACTTCTAACTATGAAAGATATATGCTGTTTCATTTATCTTCTGACATGAAGTACAATATAAACCTAAGTATTTTTATGGCTTTCCATGATTTTTTCTCCAGAGAAGCACAAACATCCTTGGGGCTACTGAAAAATTGGTTCTCATGGTAAATGATCAATCCTAATGTAGCACAGAAAATATATTTTGTTTAATCTGAAAGAAACAGAAAGAGAACTATCATGGTACCATATTCTGACCTCCATTCCACTTTTCAGCTGTGGGTCCGTAAAATTTTGTGAATAATACAAATTTGCTTTTAAACACCCCCTCCTTCAATTTCTCCAGCTATGAGTTCTTCTCTCCCCACTGTACAGCAGATTATTGCCCTATACATATCTTCATGAATTGCCTATTCATTTTATTCAATAAGCTACCAAGTCTTCCTGCTGCATGTACAGACAGCTGGCTCTAGACTAATGGGTCTGTGGTAAGGAAAGAGGCATCATGATGGATAAGGTGTGGTAGTTTTGAGACATAACAGTCTGACTGAAGGTTGGCTTCTCAATTTACTGATGTATTGAGATATTCACATATCATAACATTCACTTATTTATAGTATGCAATTCAATGATTTTAGTATGTTCACAGAGCTGTGCAACCGTTGCCATAATTTTCAAACATTTCTTTCATCCCCAAAAGAAACCTGTGTCCATGGTCAATCACTCCTTTTCCCTACCAGCCACCCCAGCCCTGGGCAGACACTAATCTGTTTTCTTCTAGTGTTCAATTTTCAGGAAGTCATTTTAACCACATCAAGTTAAAATGGAACAGAGACTATCAATTGTTAAAATAACCTTTAATTATGTTATTTCATCATCTATAATGTAATGGTATATTAGTGCAACTTATCCAGTTCCCTGTTTGTGAAATTGGAGGGCAGATGGGTGAGAAGTAGCTGAAGATTGCTCTATTGATTTAACAGTAACAAGCTATTGCAGACCTTGACTGAGTATTTCCTTAGCAACAGACTTTCTAAGGAAGAATTAAAAAATTGGTGGGTGTATAATCTATCTGTTTTCTCTCAATTCCATGGTCAAGTAATTACAAAAACAATCTGAACAAGATGTAAATTTTAAGCTTGAACACAATTTTCTTTTACTTTCTGAAATCCATGCCTCTGCTCATTTCATCTCTTTTTATTTAACAGGTGGAAAGGCATTTCATTGACCTGCTCATCAGTAGATTCCACATATGTATCAGAGGAATAAAGTTTTGTTAAAAAAACAAAAAAGCTTGAGCCTACAGTAGTATCTCCTGCTAAGGCTGCTTTCTTGAAGTTACCACTTAAAGTTGATGTTGCTTCAATTAGGAATGAAGAGGGAGTTGAGTTTGTCAATTCTGGAAGTTCCTTTGATAACATACAAATAAATTAGAAAAAAAGTGAGGAAAAAATTGACATTAATTTTTTAGGTTATTTTCTTGGGCAATATAAAAAAAAGTCTCTCTGAAACACACTCACAAAGTAAATTCCAGGCCACTAATTCCCCCTTTCCATAAATATTGTGTCCTAAACCAACTGCATATATGAAAATAAAAATATAACAAAATAGAGATTTTTGCTGGTTATATGCATCTATAACTAGTATCCAGAAATTATTATTCATAGTTTTCTTATTAAAGCATAGTAAATGTATTCAATTTCTAAAATATTTTCTCCATTCCTTTTTATTTCATTTTTTAAATACTATACCATTCTGGTTTGCTAATGCTGCCATTTTGCAAAACACCAGAAATGGATTGGCTTTTATAAAGGGGGTTTATTTGGTTACAGAATTACAGTTTTAAGGCCATAAAGTGTCCAAGGTAAGGCATCAACGATAGGGTACCTTCACTGGAGAAAGGCCATTGGTGTCTGGAAAGCCTCAGTTATCTGGGAAGGCATGTGGTTGGCATCTGCTTGCTCCCAGGTTGCATTTCAAAGTGGCATCAGCTTTCAGTGGTGTCTTCAAAATGTCTCTCTGCTGCAGCTCTTCCTCAGTTGCTCTCCAAAATGTCACTCACAGGTGCTCTGAGTTCCTTCTGTTTGTCAGCTTTTTATATGGCTCCAGTGATTTAATTCAGACCCACCCTCAATGGGTGAGGTAACACCTCCATGGAAATTATTCAATCAGAGGTCTTGCCCACAGTTGATTGAGTCACATCTCCATGGAAACACTCAATCAATAGGTTCCAACCCAATCAGCACTAATACGTCTGCCCAACAAGATTGTATCAAAGAACTTGGTGTCTTCGGAGACATAATACATCCAAACCAGCACATATCCAAAATGATTTTATTACATTTAAGTGGCCTCTGTAAGAAGTCAAAATGGGAAAAGGGGACTTCATCAAGTATCCTTTGTCACATAGAAAATCACACTCTTGTCCTCAAATATAATAGCAGTGTAATGAAATTCAGTTCATTCTTCACCTTAAAGGAGTAATAGCAAGGTCTAGAACAATAAACATAAGCACACGTAAAAATGTGGTCCAATAGTGTTTTTTTTCCAATCAGTTCATTTCAGCAAGGAGATTGGTATTACCATTTTCTCTCTAATTTCTAAATAAATAATATGCAAATGCTATATGAAGTTTATTGTAATTTTTATCTTACTGAGAAAAAGATCATCTTAACTTAGTTACCTGAAATTGTTCTTACTCTTGTTATTATTATTTTTATTGTTATCATCATTCTGTTATCACTTCTTTGCTCAATATATTGTGGAATTGACAGTAAATTTGTGTATATTTGTCAGACATCAGAAGACTAATCTGTGCTTTAACTGTGTTGACTGAGTTGTAAACAATAAATGTCACAAAATGTTTACCAAATATAAACTATTTTTATGGACTTTCCTATGTGAGCATTCTTTGAAAGGAGAATAAAACATAGCACTTAGAGAATTTAAGTTCTATCTGGAGACAATACATTTTTTTAAAAAGTGTACATCCAGAAATAGTTGCCAAATGAGATAACATATCTGTGAATTGGTATTTAGCATAGAAGAAGTTTACAAAGAAAAACTACTTTAGATAAATGGATATTCTAGCATAGGTAGATTAAGAACAGCTTTACATATTTTGCCATCCTCATCCACTAATTGACCAATAATAAGTTAAAATATATTGAAAGAAAGGCATGCAATATTTAAAGTGAGCGGAAAAGTGTGGAGGCATGGCTATTGATAGAGAAATTGCTCTTTAAACTCTAGAACACTCCACATATGTTGCTACTAGTGATTTGTTGTTAGCGCCATACACAAAAATGAGGGAAGGTCCCAGATAGTGTGTATGTGTATATGTGGGTGGGTGAGGGGTTTGTAGGCTGATGTCAGAATTTACAGCACTCTGTATGACTGGCTAAGAGGTTTAGGTAATGTCTTATAATTAACAAGTAGCCTTGGAAGACTGTCAAGCAGGAGTGATGTTCTGAGTAGCAGGATTGATGGTATGTAGACTAAATGGTTGAGAACAGCTTTAAAAGACATGAAATCTAATAGCTTTGCTGTATAGATATCTAAACCAGAATGGTGACACAGAAAAGAAAAGCAACGATGTTTAGATATATTCACTAGATAAAAGAACAGATATTGGCAATTTGCTCTACATGGGTATCCATCCAATTGTCTAGAAGTGAAGCAAAAGTCATTGTTGGTGGTCAACATTGTATCCAGAGACTCAGGCTTCAGGATTTAATCCTATGTTCACCTTATTATCTTAGACAAGTGACCTAACATCTTTGTGTGTCAGCTTCCTTAATTGTAAAATGGCGATAGTGGTAGTATTTCTTCATAGAATTTCTTCATGTTTATCTTGTGAGATAAACACGGTACTATTTTAAAGCACTAGGTAAGTTAATGGCACATGGTAACCTTCCCAAAGTGGTTGTAATTATTATTGGTAGTATTATGTAAAACTTCAAGTACAGTAATATAAAATGTGTTCCTCTTATCACATGAATCCTAAGTGACCTAGTTTGCTAATGCTGCAGCATGCAAAACACCAGAGATGGATTGGCTTTTATAAAAAGGGGGTTCATTTGGCTATACAGTTATAGTCTTAAGGCCATAAAGTGTCCAAGGTAACACATCAGTAATCAGGTACCTTCACTGGAGGATGGCAAATGGTGTCTGGAAAACCTCTGTTAGCTGGGAAGGCACGTGGCTGGCGTCTGCTCCAAAGTTCTGGTTTCAAAATGGCTTTCTCCCAGGATGTTCCTCTCTAGCAAGCTTGCTCGTCTTCAAAACGTCACTCACAGCTGCACTGCGTTCAGTCTCTTTGAGTCAGCATGTTTTATATGGCTCCACTGATCAAGGCCCACCCTGAATGGGTGGGGTCACACCTCCATGGGAGTATCCCACCAAAGTCACCACCCACAGCTGGGTGGGGCACATTCTAAGCAAATCTAACCAGCACCAAAACGTCTGCCCCACAAGACCACAAAGATAATGGCATTTGGGGGACACAATACATTCAAACTGGCACACTAAGGTTATGGATATGAATGGATCCTCTTTCTTTTTGTATTTCACTTTTGCTTATCCAAATCTGCTTCACTCGTGTGAATTGCACTTTGAAATTTAAAGTTGAGTGATTTTTCTAATCATTAAACCATTGACATGAAGTTATTATGAAAAACATTTTCAAAATTTCTTTTAAATCCACACTAATGATGCCAACGGAGCATAAATTTTATACTGGAAAATTCTATATAAAAAGGATGGAAAATTCATCTGAAATCAATACAAAAGTGACACATTTCATGTAGATGATTTACAAAACAGAAATATATAAATTAATCATCAAGCATTAGCCATTTTATTCAAATAAATAATATTGAAAGATCAAGAAACATACTAACAGTAACTTTTGAGATATAACATAAACTCATAAGAATTATAATTTATGGAATGTACAAGTATGGAACTTCTCAGCTTTCTCTTTCAGAAGAAATGGTACTCCAAAGTTATTCTTCTGTAGCTGCCCCTAGGAAGCCTCACAGATTTCATGGTGAACTGTACATCTACGTTTTGCAAAGTGCAATGACAGTCAGTTCTATGGGATTGACTCTTTCAGGATCACCTTGTGTAGTGATGTTTGTTTTCCTTTTTTTTTCTTTTTCTACACATATCCATGTGCTTTAACTCAGACCTAAATCAGTTCTAACAATTGTCTCAGAGGCAATACTAAAAATAAAGTCATAAGGAAAACAATGTTTCATAGGAAACATTTAGGGATTAAGGGCATTTAAATATGAAGATTCCAGGACATTTTAGCTTCTATAGATAGAAAAAATATTTACTTATGTGTTTAAAGGGAGAAGAATCACTTTCTTTCTGAAAGGGTTCTTTATTACAATCCCACTACTCCTGTGATGTATTGAATGCTTGACATTGTTATAGAAAATCAATTGAATTCAATCTGCGAAAGTTGTGTTATATGCATTCAAACCTGACAGTTGCATAAATCAGTATTTTTGTAAAAAAAAAAGCAAACCCAAAACAAAACAAAATACATTTGTTTGCTTTCTTTAACTAGATGCAATTGCTGCTTTATTTTCCTTTGAACTACCCAGTAAAGTTGATCAGTGAAGAATATCTCTTTATAAAAGTCTGATTAAGAAAATTGTTTTCAAAGCTTTTGCATCTGTGAATTTTCCTACTTCATGGAAGAAGAAAGGTGGAAGTATACATATTTTTTCTTTTCTAGAAAAATATGACCTTTTTAAAAGAACAAATTTGAGCATTTAATGAAAACTTTTACAAGTGTCAATTGAGAATTCACAACTAAAATAAATAACTTAATTACTTTTGACACTCTTGTCCAGAATTATAGTTGAAAGTCAAAATTGAATTTGATATTTTTTAATGTCAAATGGATTTTGAAATTTAAAATTGAACTTCAATCATTATGTTTTTCTTGATGTTTTATACATGTAAATCCTTAAAAGTCACACTAAATCATTTCTGACTGTTACAAATTTAGTTCATCCTACGCATGACTTGGAAATACCTGCCTCCTTTTTATATCAGTGTTGTTCAACCCATGGTCTAAGGGTCTGCTTTATTCAGATCATCTGGCATAGAGTTGCTTTGCTTTCTTTTGTATTGTTTTGTTTTTAATACAAATTCATGGGCCTACCACAGATGTAAATTGTATTGTATGTACTAGAAGTCCAAATATCTGAATTGTTAACTAGCTTCCCTGGTGGTTTTTATGTTCACTAAAGGTTGAGAACCACAATTCTGTTTATTTACATGAACTGCTGTCTTGCTTCTCTTCAGTCTCTCTGCTTCTTACCCCTCTTTCAAGGAGACCTTCAATTCCCAGTACTTCCATGGAACAGTGTCTGACAGTCTTAGCCAGAAGTGCTTCCTTCCTCCGACTGCAATAATTTGTGATTTTTATCTATATGTTCTGCATTGCCATAAATAAGTTATATTATCTTGAAATACTGATTATTTGCATAGAAGGTGTATAATAAGCATTTTTAAGTATACAATGTAATAAGTATTGATATATGTATATACTCAGGGTACTGAACCTATGCATCACCCCCAAAAGGTGATGCCCCTTGTAATTTGCCCTTCTTTCCCTCTATCACATCCATAGGCAGTCAGTGGTCTTTTTAATTAGCTGAGGAGGATCATTTGTACCTTTTCTCATATTTCAAATCTTAGCTTTGTTTTCACTGCTTTTGATAAATTTTTACAGCATGTGCTATGAAATTATTGACTAAAATGTATATAATTTCTCCAAATGATATGTATTTATAGTTGACTTCTATATGTAAATATATTAAATTACTCTGAAGAACTATTTATTAGATTTAGAAGGAAATAGAGAATAAGGTTAAAACACTAACTGAATGTAATTAACTTTTAAGAAGATAGATATTATGCTTTGGATGCCATTGATACACTTGATATTTTTAGATACATTTTTATAATGACAGAACAATATGAATGACATTGTATATATGAAATGACTTAAATAGGTAGAATATTTCCAATTCAGCAAGTAATCATAATTATTTGGGAAATGCTTATTATATAATATTCATTAAGCAACACTGAAAATAATAGTTTCACTGTTTGATGTAAAGAAACCAAAATAGAAGAAATTTTATTCAAGAATGAAAACTTCATGAGAACAGGGGCTCTGTTTTCCTTATTCGTCATCACATATTAATATCTGCCATGTAACAGACATTTAACACTTATTTATGGAATAAATAGTGAATGTCCTTTTTAGTAGGAATATATGAATGATTAAATAAACACATAAAAACAACTAAATGAACCTGATTTGTTTAATTATATTGAATATGGGAAATGCTAATTATTAAACTAAAGAATCAAGCCTATCTTCTAGTTCATTTTTTTTTTTTCATTGTTAGGGAAATAAAATTGTGTTTTTATGTTTTCTAATTTTTAAAAAGCTTTTACCAAAAATAGATTAATAAAAGGGAGAAAATGACCTAGGTTAATTTCGTCATAGCATTTATCACAAATTAAAATATTCTTATTTATATATTTTTCTCCAGAGTTATTGCTCCCTTTAGCGTATCTCTCCGTGAGAGATGGAAACTTACACATGTTTAATTCAGAACCTAGAATCATCTTCACACACAATGTGCCCAGTATATGTGATTGAATGTCCTTTAAGAAAGACTAATGTTTAATTTTCTTCTGTATATTCCCAGAGCCTTTAACTAAGACTAACACATATTTTGTTCTTAATAAGTTTTACTGAGGAACAAATTAATGACTGCAAGTTAGGAACATTCTTTATATAGAGATATGAACATTAAGAAAATTTAAAATATACTTAAAATTACAAAAGCACAGATTATGGGTATTGATTTAGTGTTAGACAACTATGCAAATAAGAGAAGGGCTAGTCAGTAACTATTCTTAATTATTAATAATAAGTAGGCAATCATATCAAGATTGCTAGACATTATAATGGGAAAAATAGTGACAACTTTATGGTCTATACCAAAATAACTTATTGGAAGCTTGGTTCAGGTCAGGCTTAGAGGTAGTTCATGTGCAAAAAAGTCATTGCAATTACCCTGGCCAATTACCAAGGCCATTCTAGAGGCCATGTTTTGCTCCAATATTATAAGAAAGTGCCAAGTTAACAAAAAAAACAAATATTTTTAAAACAAGTAAATAAGAACTAAAGAAATCTAACCTATAGATCAACAACTGCCATATAATTTTTAATATATGGAGGTATTACACATTATTGGGAATATTGGCAAGTTAGAAATTAAATTATTTAGAGATAATGTTACTTGGATGTAATTAATTTGCACAAGGTATTATCTTGGCTTTTCTTGGCCAAATGTCATTCTAGCGCTCACTCTTCTCTCTAATTTCCTGATGAAAAAAAGTGGCAAGTCAATAAAAAATTACATTCAAGAAAACAAAAGTTATACCACCCCACCAAATATTTTCAAAAAGGTAATAATTGAGGTATTATGCTTTAGAGAATATTCACAATTTGGCAATTCAATTATTTAGATATAGTGCAAGCCCTGCTATTTAAAATGGATCCTTCTTCAATAAAATATCATTTAAATGCAATTCTAAAATATACTTGAAGAAGCTACAGTTCATATTATATGAAAGGATCACAATTGAAAGTGCTATTTAAAATGGATCCTTCTTCAATAAAATATCATTTAAATGCAATTCTAAAATATACTTGAAGCTACAGTTCATATTATATGAAAGGATCACAATTGAAAGTAATCTTTTATTTTTGAGGCATTTCATCATTTTTTACCATAAAAATTTGCTTTAAAATAAAGTGAAAAATAAATTACATAAGATTTAATACCATGAAATTGTCTTATTTTAATTTCCCTTATTGTGAATCAATTCATCTGGTATGGAAGTTAAGATCTAGGGCTCTAGAATCAAACAATCTTGGTTTGAATCCAAGCTTGTTCACCTTCTGTCTGTGTGGCTCTGTGTGAGTTTTTCTGTCTCTCTGTGTTGTAGCATCACCATCTGTAAAACCATCAAAGATATAGACATTCCTCAAAGTTGCTGGGAGGATTAAAATATTACTGCATTTTGAGAACTTAGTCCAGTACCTGGCACATAATAAAAATGTAGTTAGTAATGTTTGCTATCATTATGCACAGAAAATGAGACCAGGGCTACAATTTAGCTATTTATAAAGTTAAACAGGGTGGCTGTAAGTTGTGATTTTTTTTTTTTTCCCCATCTAGGTAATCTCTTTCCGTGGAAATTGGAATGTATTAGAATTAGGAAACCTTGGGAGCAATAGCTATGAAATTGATGTCATACTTATATCAACTCTCTGAAGGTAAATTTGCCAGGTAGTAGCAGATTAACTTTTGTTTTTAATAAATATGCCTTCAGGGTTTACATTTTCAAATCCATTTTAATTTATTTTGTGTTTAGCTGCACATTTTACATTTATTATCACATTTACTAGCCATTTTGTAGTAAATGTTATTTGATTGTGAATCTAACACTTCACTTTCCATAGATGCCCAGTAGTGCTGAGACCCCAAAATCTATTTCAAATAAGGTAAAAATTGTCAGGTTAAGAAAGAAATACTTACAAGTTTTTGTAGATTTTTAACCTATAAATAATTCCCCTTCCCACTTTTATATTACAGAATAAAATCCGGGTGAAATAGAAGTGGAAATTATTGTTGAGTAATTAATTTTCACACTAATGATTTAATTATTTTAGATTTTAAATTAATAAAATATGCTGTTTAATGGCACAAACCAGAAAATAGGACATTTTATACTAAAAAGTTTGTCAAAAATCAATTTGCTTATATCTATTTCTTCTTTCAATGCAGAGTAGAACATGTGTGAATCTCCATGGAAGCAAGGTTAATCACAAAATGGACAAACACTTTTTTTTTTTTTCCTTTAGGCATAACTAAATGCAATCTTACCTTTTTAATGTTCATATGAGAATGTCCTGACTCCTTGGAAACTATGCCTGCAAAGCATCAGTTCACCAATCATTAGCATCTGTGACTGACACTCCACAGATCTGCAGTTTTATGAGGCATAAAGGTTAATCTTGAACCCTTAGGTAAATTTTGAAAATTTCTTTGATCTTTGGAAGCCATGGGAGGACAAATAAAGTTCCAACATGGAATTTTTGACTCAGTATAGCCTTATGATAAGTCAACGGAGTGTTGAGAAATCTATGAATAAAAACTAATGTGCATGGTCATGAATATGGTACTGGGGAAAGATATGTATGACACGTAATAAAATAAAATCATAAAATATGGTGATTTTAAGAATCATTTGCATATTTTCATTGTCTTCATTTATCTCTCTCAATGTCTGCTTTTACAGATCTGCTAGGATATCTACAGTATCATAAAAGTCTCTGGGACAAATTATCAATTCAATTCATGAGCTTAAGAAATGATTTTGCTTGAGCCAATATGTTTTTTGTTTTTTCTTTTCATTTTTATTGAGATTCTTCAGATACCATACAATTATCGAAAGATCCGAAGTGTATAATCACTTGCCCCTGGGTACCCTCATACAGCTGTGCATCCATCACACTTAATTTTTGTTCAATTTTTAGAAACTTTTCATTACCCCAGACAAGAAATAAAGTGAAAGATGAAAAAAAAAAAAAAGAAAAGAAAAGGAAACTCTAATCCTCCCCTATCCCTAACCAACCCCCCTCAATTGTTGACTCATAGTATTGGTATAGTACATTTGTTACTGTTTATGAAAAACTAACTGTAGTATATAGTTTGTAATAGGTATATAGTTCTTCCCTATATGCCCCTCTATTATTAACTTCTAATTGTATTGTCATACATTTGTTCTGGCTCATGGAAGTGATTTCTAGTATTTGTACAGTTGATCATGGACATTGCCTACCATAGGATTCAGTTTTATACATTCCCATCTTTTGACCTCCAACTTTCCTTCTGGTAACATATATGACTCTGAGCTTCCCCTTTTCACCTCATTCACACACCATTTGGCGCTGTTAGTTATTCTCACATCTTGCTACCAACACCCCTGTTCATTTCCAAACATTTAAGTTCATCCTAATTGAACATTCTGCTCGTACTAAGCAACCACTCCCCATTCTTAAGCCTCATCCTGTATCTTGGTACCTTATATTTCATGTCTATGAGTTTACATATTATAATTAGTTCCTATCAGTGAGACCCTGCAATAATTGTCCTAATGTGTCTGGCTTATTTCACTCAGTATATTGCCCTCGAGGTTTTGTCATCAACCCATTTTTTTTTTAATATGGTTTTGCTCACTCACCATACATTCCATCCCAAGTAAATAATCAATGGTTTTCTGCATGGTCATACATTTATGTGTTCACCACCTTCACCATTATCTATATAAGAGCATCTACATTTCTTCCACAAGGCAGGAGGGAGAGTCAAAGAAGGTAGAGAGGCAAAAGAAAGAGGAAAAAAAAATGACAGCTAGGAAGCAGCAAAAGGAAAAATAGCCTCAAATCAAAGTAGAATAAAGAATCAGACAGTACCACCAATGTCAAGTGTCTAACATGCCTCCCCTATCCCCCCCTCTTATCTGCATTCACCTTGGTATATCACCTTTGTTACATTAAAGGAAGCATAATACAATGATTCTATTAGTTACAGTCTCAGTTTATGCTGATTGCATCCCTCCCCCAGTGCCTCCCCATTTTTAACACCTTGCAAGGTTGACATTTGCTTGTTCTCCCTTGTAAAAAAACATATTTGTACATTTTATCACAATTGTTGAATACTCTAGATTTCACCAAGTTACACAGTCCCAGTCTTTATCTTTCCTCTTTCTTGTGGTGTCTCACATGCTCCCCACCTTCCTCTCTCAACCATATTCATAGATACCTTTGTTCAGTATACTTACATTGTTGTGCTACCATCTCCCCAAATTGTGTTCTGAACCACCCACTCCTGTCTTCTATCACTGTGTAGTTCTCCCTTTAGTATTTCCTGTAGGGCAGGTGTCTTATTCACAAAGTCTCTCATTGTCTGTTTGTCAGAAAATATTTTGAGCTCTCCCTCATATTCGAAGGACAGCTTTGCTGGATACAGGATTCTTGGTTCGTGGTTTTTCTCTTTCAGTATCTTAAATATATCACACCACTTCCTTCTTGCCTCCATGGTTTCTGCTGAGAGATCCGCACATAGTCTTACTAAGCTTCCTTTGTTTGTAATGGATTGCTTTTCTCTTGCTGCTTTCAGGATTCTCTCTTTGTCTTTGACATTTGATAATCTGATTATTAAGTGTCTTGGAGTAGGTCTATTTATATCTCTTCTGTTTGGAGTACGCTGTGCTTCTTGGATCTGTAATTTTATGTTTTCATAAGAGATGGGAAATTTTCATTAATTATTTCCTCTATTATTGCTTCTGCCCCCTTTCCCTTCACTTCCCCTTCTGGGACACCAATGATACGTACATTATTGTACTTTGTTTCAGCCTTGAGTTTCCGGAGATGTTGCTCATATTTTTTCATTCTTTTCTCCATCTGCTCCTTTGCATGTAGGCTTTCAGGTGTTTTGTTCTCCAGTTCCTGAGTGTTTTCTTCTGCCTCTTGAGATCTGCTGTTGTATGTTTCCATTGTGTCTTTCATCTCTTGTGTTGTGCCTTTCATTTCCATAGATTCTACTAGTTGTTTTTTGAACTTTTGATTTCTGCCGTATACATGCCCAGTGCTTCCTTTACAGCCTCTATCTCTTTTGCAATATCTTCTCTAAACTTTTTGATTTGATTTAGCATTAGTTGTTTAAATTCCTGTATCTCAGTTGAAGTGTACGTTTGTTCCTTTGACTGGGCCATAACTTTGTTTTTCTTAGTGTAGGTTGTAATTTTCTGTTGTCTAGGCATGGTTTCCTTGGTTATCCAAATCAGGTTTTCCCAGACCAGAACAGGCTCAGGTCCCAGAGGGAAGAAATATTCAATATCTGGTTTCCCTGCAGGTGTGTCTTAGAAAATTGCTCCACCCTTTGATGCCTCAGGTCACTGTGCTTTTCTGCCCAGCAGGTGATGCCTGTTAGCCTATAATTCTTGACTGGTGTGAGGAGGTATGGCCGTGTTCCCCCAGGCTCTGGGGTCTGGTTCTGAATGGAAAGGGCCCCACCCCTTTCCTCCTAGAGAAGACAGACCCCCCAGGTGGAGGTCATTAGCATTTCAATGGTCTCACTCTCTGCTTGTGCTGTCTCCACCCTTCTCCCCTTCACAGCCCTGGAAACTGAAAATGACTGGGGCTTTCTCCACTGAGCCAAAAAAGAAACAGATAGTCCCCTTCAGACCCAGTCCAAGGCGACCCTCCGGCTCTCCCAGGTCAGTCGTCACCCAAAGCCTCTGTCTGTTTTTTGGGGATGCGTACCTGTAGTGAGCAGTTCACACTCACTACTGAAAACCCCAGTTGGAGCTCAGCTGAGCTATATTCGCTTGCTGGGAGAGAGCTTCTCTCTGGCACCACGAGGCTTTGCAGCTCGGGCTATGGGGGAGGGGGTCCCACGACTTGGTTCTGCAGGTTTTACTTACAGATTTTATGCTGTGTTCTCGGGCATTCCTGCCAATTCAGGTTGGTGTATGATGAGTAGATGGTCTCATTTGTCCCACTGCAGTTATTCTGGATTATTTACTAGTTGTTTCTGTTTTTTTTGTAGTTGTTCCAGGGGGACTACTTAGCTTCCACTCTTCTCTATGCCGCCATCTTGAGCCAATATGCTTTTATTTTTTGATTTGTTACAGAAGTTGTGGATTTACAGAGTAATAATAAATAAAATACAGAATTCCCATATACCAGCCTATTATTAACACCTTGCATTGATGTGGAACATTTGTTATGATTGATGAATGCATATTTCTTATAACTGTATTATTAACTGTAGTTCATGGTTTAATTTAGTGTTCACTGTTTGTCTGGTGTAGTTCCATGGATTCTTCTTATTTTTCATTTTTATTCTGTTCCCATATATTCAACCTAACATTTTCCCTTTTAACTACATTCAGATATATATTTCAGGCTTGTTAATTATGTTCACAATGCTGTACTACCATCACCACCATCCATTACGAAAACATTTCCATCACTGCAAATAGGAATCCTGTACATTATAAGACTTAACTTCTCATTCCCTATTCCCTAACCTATCCCCTGGTAAACTAAATTCTAGATTCTAACTGAGCTTGCTTATGTTTGCTTTATTTAAAGGTATTCGATATAAAAAAGGAATAAAAAAATCCTAAAAATATGACAAATTAACCAATATTTCACACAATAACTTACTGAGTCCTATGTTTGTATTGATGTCTTATATTTCTTTTTTAAATAAAAATGATGAGTTTTCTATTGCAACCATATGTGTCAGAAGAAAGGATTACGTTTCCTTGTCCAAGAACATCAAGGGGAACCTCCACCTCTGCAGACACACCTCTATTTCTCAGTAGTGGAGGTTATATCTAGTTAGATTTAAATGGGATAAGGAAAGAGTTTAAACCCATTCTTAGCTCTAGTGGTATAATCAGCCCTCAAGTCTCAAGGTATCCAGTTTTGTTTCTCTAATTTAATTCTAAGTGTCAGGTGGGTAATAGATGCTGATCAAGGTAATGGAGAGTTACTGTACACATTTATTCACTTGAAGAATTTGGCAGACTGCAAAGACTAGATGGCATCTGTGTTCAAAATATACTTAAAGCACAATCCATTCACCTTTGACCTTTCATTTACATTGAGTATGTTTTTCAAATATGGAGGAGATTCCACAATGAAAGCAAACCTTTCTCTTCACAACTCAGTGCAGCTACAGTTTTCTGGCCATGCCATATGATCCTGGACTCATTATAAAAACCCCAAATCAAAGTGAGGCAGATTCCCCCTTTGAATGAGAGAACTTCCAAGAATCATTAAAGTATGTGGGAAACCATAAAAAATTAAATAAAATAAAAAATAAAAAAATAGAAATAAAAATGATGAATAATAGTGATATCTAAAAAATAAAAAAATGTAATCACTCAGTAGTTTCTTTAATTCTCTCCAAAAAAGCTTATAGATTTTGACACTTGGTTTTTCTAGTACCACTTCTTATTATTAACTGGCACAATGATTGAAAACTTCAATCAAATTTTCTGCTCTTTCTCATAAACATTTTCCTAAAATATAACAATAATTTTTTATGGATTTTAGTAAAGTTTACATTTATTTTTTAATGCAGAAATTAAATATATAAATTATTGTCTGATGTCAAATCACACAAAATGGGACAGATCTGCAATGAATTTGAAGATTATGACTTAACTTGAAAAAGGTTTTTTTTAAAAATTCAGTTTTATTGAGATATAGTCACATACCATACAATCTTCAATGTGTGCAATCAGTTGCTCACAGTACCTTTATATAGTTGTGCATTCATTGCTGCAATCAATTTTTGAGCATTTTCATTACCACAAAAAAAAATTAGAAGAATAAAAATTAAAGTTTGATATAGGTTTTGTGACATTCATGCAATTTTGCAAGGCATTGGCAGAACTGCTAAAAAAAAGGGCTTCTTTCCAAGATTAGGTACAAGAGGTTTTTGTTAGTGTCAATAAATTCAGAAGACAACATCACTTTAAATCAGTCATCCATATCAAGAGTACCAAAGGATGTCTTTAATAAATGGACTTTCATTAAAGTTGCTACTACTTGTAGCACATCTTGCTAGTCTCTCTAAGTGTATTTATCTGTCAGTGGTTAGTACATCTTTCAGGCAACTCCAGATCATTCAGTAAGTGATATATTTAAGATATTATATATTTCCTATGTAAATACATTTTGATAAGAAAAGATTTTATGAAAGGGAATCTATCACATTCTACTTTACTAGAAATTATCCTCTTCTGACTTAATTAATGACAAGGTATTAATTGCTTTAAATTATTTTTTTATGGATTTTAGTAAAAATTAAAATTTTTTTATTTATAAAAAATTATTTGCTTTAAAATATGTATATAACATTAATTTCTTTGAAATACTTCATAGGTAAGTTGAAGATTCTTCCACTTCGAGAAAAATCTTGTTGAAAAGAATCATGATGCTACACTTGACCTAGAACACTGATCTAACCATCTCTTCGATTATGTGACCAATAGTTTCACTGGGAAATTAAAAAAAACAAAAACAATTCAACCTCATTTCCTGCTAACATTTACTTGACAAATTCATACAAAGACCAATTATTACAAGTAATAATTTAGCACCTTTCATTTTTCTCCAGTATCCTTTGTAATTGTTTTGAAAAGAGAACATTGTGCTGTATATGTAGAATGTATCTAATTTCCATATTCAAACATTTTATTTAATATGGGTATTGGTCAGAAGGAGAGACTCCTAAAGACAGGCCAACCCACTCCAATACAGGTGTTGGGGTTGCCAACAGAAGCACAACTCACACTGCACTGGAAAGAACAGTTTTACTCTCATAGAAAAGAGAGAAAGGTCTGCTTCACTAGTGGCTGTCGGCCCCCCATAGCCAGTAGGTTTCTGTCCATGGCTGATGGAGATGTTGTACATACAGCACCCCTTTCTTGTGTTTGTGTGTTGTAATGGAGGAACCCCGTTCTCTCTCTCTGCCAGGGACAGATATACCACCGGTGTATGAGCTAGATGTCATAAAACATACTCACCAGAGTCAGACTGTATCCAGTAAATATTTATAGGCTTAGGACAATACAGGAAGGAATGTCCCAGCAGGCCCCTTATTTACAAAGGGATTATGTTTCATCCTGCCAAGCTGACACACCTGGTCCTGAGCACAGATTGTATGCCCAGGGAAAGGGACTATCCTCTACCACAGTGGGCTTCAAGAATGTTCCAAAAAATGCACTTGGAAAAGACAGAGGACAGCATATCAGAATAATTATTCTAAATTGGAGTTCAGTGGTTGTGAGCAGATTATTCATTTTCTCATGATAACATTCCACATTCTCACCACTATAATATAGATTATTATATACATATAGATAATATAGATTATTAGTGTGTGAAATGTAAATAAACTAGAAGGATTTGTAAAAAGTTTTTATTGAAGAGGAAATTTCAAAAATGTTTCTTAGAAAAATATTTGAGGTATTCCATCATTTGTCTCCTGAGGTCACACTGACTTCATGGTCATAATAAATGTCATCAGCTCAGCAGCCTCTGCTTTTAAAGTCAAGCCAATAACCATGGACATCAGGTACCAAAAAGATTCCTGCTAAAGGCCACACACCATTGGTCTCTTGTCCCCCAACAAACTTCTCTGCCAACATCATCGCTCAATCTCCTGACTCAGAATCCAACCAGTCATTTTGGCTCCTTCTTAACAGTGTCACTGAGTTACTCACCAAGATTTTTGAGTTTTTCCTCATTTTAATCCTTGACTCTTTCAGTGCTTATTCATTCCTAACTGCTGTGGTGATAATTCAGACCCTCATTATTTCTCACCCAAAATACCATGATATCTGTTTAGCTATGTTCCCTGAATCTAGTCCTTTGAGCACAAATCTTCTCCTTAAACTTATAACAGAATGCTCTATGTATAATATGAATTATATCATGGGTAGTTTATTGTAAATTTTAAAAATAGATAACTGTTGAAATTAATTTATCCTGATGAACAACAAGAAATAATTTTAATAATAGTGTATGTTTCAGCAGACTATCTGGGCAGGGACTATAGAATAACCCCCATGATTATACCCTGTTTTAAGCATCTTCAACTCAGTTTTGGGTAGGTGAACCAAGCAAGCTCCCTAAGAATTTAATTATGGAAATCAGGAGATATGAGTTGGAGATGGAACCTATTACATTTTTTAGCCTACATGAATTAAGCCAATGGAATGAATGAGATCACATAGCAAATATATAAAGTAAGTTAAGAGATGGACAAAGATGAACTATGAAGGTGATTTATAGCAGACATCAACAACTCTACCCCAGTATCCATTATCCCTTCCTCTTTCCAGTAGTAGGAATGCCCCCCTTTTAACAGGGTACATGCCTACCAGGACAGGGACTATAGTTCTCACCCTCCCCGGCAACTGAGGTTGTTCATGTGAATGAATTATCACCAATCAAATGTATATAGAAGGAATGTATTGTTTCTCCTTCTATATTCTCTCTCTGTCGCTTTCCCACTATCACTCACTCACACACATGCACACACACACAAATAATGGCTTACAATATAAGCCACCCAATAGAGGGTTTTTTAAATAAAAAGTTGGAGAAATAATGTTTTAGAAATAACACTACAGAGTTAAGAAAATTATGGAAAGTATGTTGTTCTAGGCTTGGTGATACTTTAGTTTTCTGACTGAAAGATATGAAAGGTCATTTCTTTGCTCTTCTGACCCCTTGGTTCCATTAGCTGTATGGCTGCACTGACCTCCAAATTTTGAATGAGTCACTATGATGAATTTGGAAGGAATCAGGTAGCTATATCCACTCACTCATATCCACGTATTATATATCCTTTGCATTCCTGATTTCCACTTTATTATTAAAATCACCTTTATACTGGGGTCAGCTAGGCATCCAATTTTTTAAACCCAGAGCAGCTCTTTGTGCTTTGGTGTAGCTTACAATCTTTTGTTTAAATGTGGGTGAATAATTGTCCTCATTTGGGAGGCTCCAGTCTGGATAAGCATTTGTATCTGCTGAGAGTTAAGAGAAAATTAGACAGAGTTAGAGAGAAATTTCTGGGATTAGGGTACAGTTATGAGGGTTATTTATCAAGGAACAGGAATTTCAGAAGACTGCCTTCCTCCACAGGATATTTAAGGGGAAAAAATGGCTTCTTAGATGCATTAATTACTTGGGAGGATAAAAAAGGTGTTTTCAAAATGATAAAGTTCATTCAAAGTTTAGCATAATCAATGGAATGTATTTCCTCAAATTTTGTGTATTTCTCTTCATTTGTACTAATGTGATTTTAACTTTAGAATTTCAAGATATTCATGTTTCCTCTTTCCCAAATTCCTTATATAATCACTGTAAGCTCTGCATGTGTGTAAATAATTACATGGGACTCCAATGAAGTACAGAAGGTGTCAAGGGCTCTGGAAGGATCCTTGCTTCCTTTACATGTAAGAATGGGCTGTCGAAGCCCACAAATTGATATTGATTAGGTCTTTAGCCTCACTACAAACTTTTTTTGTCAAACACAATTTCTGTCAAACAATTTTGAGTGCTTTGAGGAGCAATTAACATGATAAAGATTTTAATGTAAATTCAAGTGTCTAATTTCTGAAGAAATCAGTGTTCCAACCCAGCTTAGCTCTAAGATCGAAGAACACAGCAGGCACAGAAGTGGACATGGGTTTCATTGGGGCTTACTGACAGGAGATGATGGTCTCACCATTGTGGTCAGCTGTGGAAAGTAAACCGTGCAAAAAAGAGGAGTGCCAAGAAGGGGAAGAGGGGGTTATAAAGGTTAGTGGCAGTGGAGTTTCTTGAGAGATTTGGTTACACAGGGTCTCACAAGATTTCGTTACCAACAGTGATTAGGGAAGGGAAGTTTTGATGCCTTCCCCTCTTAGGGAGGGTGGGGCCTGTTGCTTGGTCATGTAAGTGGCTGTGTGTATCTCATAATGGAGGAGGGGGCAGGGTCCTGGCCCTGGGTCTCCACAATCAGTCTGTTTTTCTTCTTGAAATAATTTGTGAATCCATGTCTTAGAAGCAGAGGAATTGTGCTTATAGTATCTACATCTTAAATTATCCTTGGATAATTGGTTGGATCTTAATTGATAAAGTTTTTAAATTGACATCATCACTGCATTAAATGCCAGTTAATATAATGCCAATGAACACAAATGCTAATAATGTTTTACTCATTTAGAATAAAGTAACATTCATGTTTAATAATCATTTGTAAAGTGGTTCCCTTAGAAAAAAGATTGCCTTTGACCAAAAGACTACCTCCTCTTTTGGGACACCATCTTGTGAGGGCTTTAATTAATTTCCTGTCTAACACATAAACCATACTCTCATGCTTTTCCTTGACTTCCAGTTGTCCAATGCAGAACTCACCAAGATTTGTTTTCCCACAATTCAGCTCAAAGTATGAATATTGCCAAGTTAATACATTTCTATCAATAAATTTCCCTTCCCGTATGTTTTCTAAACTCTTGTTTCAACTCATTCTCTTCTTCCAGAGTCATTTTGTAAGAAAAATAATCAAAATGTACACAAACATTATCATTCTATTTCCTGTGCATTAATGTACTATCACACTTTTATTCAAACACTGACTCAAACATTCCATCATCGCTTCAAAAATATCACCTTTGACTTCAAAATCTACCTTCCTAAATATCACCTGTAACATCTTCTGTCATTTGTTTTTCTTGCAAAGGGCACTGAATCCAGTGTAAATGACAGCCAAGTTCAAACTAAAATCCAGTGCTATATTTCATGCTCACAAGTAAAATAAAATAGATCTCCCGTGGATGAAAAATTGGCATTGTAGAAGGATTGATCAGGATTCAAACAGGAGCTGAACCACATATTCATTACATGACGTGCTGGTTTCAATGTATTATGTCCCCCAAAACTCCATTATCTTTGATGTAATCTTGTGTGGGCAGAGGTATCAGTGTTGATTAGATTGTAATTCTTTGAGTGTTTCTATGGAGATGCACCCCACCCAGCTATGGGTGATGACTCTGATCGGATAATTTCCATGGATGTGTTACCCCACCCATTCAGCATGGGTCTAAATTAAATCACTGGAGCCATATAAATGAGCTGACAAACAGAAGGAACTCAGTGCAGCTGAGAGAGACATTTTGAAGAGGAGCTACAGCCCAGAGGGACACTTTGAAGAATGCACTGGAAATGAGAGAGGAGCTTCAGCTTACAGAGACATTCTGGAGCTTGCCTTTGAAAGCAGACTTTTGCTCCAGGGAAGCTAAGAGAGGACAAATGCCTCAAGAGCAACTAAGAATGACATTTTTGAGGAGCTGAAGCCTAGAGAAGAACGTCCTGGGAGAAAGCCATTTTGAAAGCAGAACTCCAGAGCAGATACAGACCACGTGCCTTCCCAGCTAACAGGTTTTCTGGACACCATTGACAATCCTCCAGTGAAGCATTAGCAAACTAGAACACATGACTTTGATCAAGTTAGTTAAACCAAGTCACAGTTTTCTCATCTGTAACACAGGTCTAAAATAATAGAAACTATGCAGCTAATATTTATCTTCAACTGGGTTTTTAAAGTGAATTATGAATCATATTATCCTATAGAAAATATTTATATTACTTTTTAACTAATGAATTTAAACATGGGTGGAAAAATATGACAAATGCATATTATGCAAATTAAGCCTCAATATCTCATCATAAGAAATTGGGCAATAAATCTTTATTTGATAACAAATAGGTCAAGACTTCAGAGAGACCTTTCTTGAACACACTAGATTTTAGAGTCTAAAGATCTTTCCCCACCCAGCATATTCACTTCCTATCACATGCTTCTTTTTCATTTCCTTCAGAGCACTTATCTCCATCTGCAAGCATCTTCTTTCTTCATTTGCCACATGATTATCTTCTGAATCTCTCACTCCTTGGGGAGTGCATGGCACAGAGTGGTTGCTGAATACATATTTGTTGAATGAATCTTTTGTGTTCTGATGGGGAATCCAATTTTGCTATCATACTTATGAATTGAGCCGGATACCACCTGTACTTTACAAATATCTGGTTATTCATTTAACGTGTGTTTGTTGCACAGAATGGAAAGGCTATAAAAGGAATTTTTAACAATTTGTGCAGTAGTATGTGGTTCACACAAGAAGTTGAATGCTGTTTTGTCTTTTGTGACCTGCCACAATTTAGATGAAGTTCATCATTTTTTTTCTGTCTTATTGGTTTAAATTATTTTTGTGACTTTATGGGCTTGATAAGAGCTACTAACATAATTTTTAAGGTAGCATAATTTAATGTAACACTACTGCAATGATTTCCAGAATTTGCATTCTAATTGGCTCCTGAAAATTCCATCAATGTGGATGCAGGGGTTGCTTAAATGGAAGAAAAGATGGGTATGTTTTGCAGAATAGGAAAAAAGTGTTCCCCTGCTCCCCTGCACCACATCATAAATATATCATGTATAAATTCCTGCTTTGATAAAGTTTGGAAGCAATAAATAGCACGTTTTTAAGAGAGTAATTGTTGTCATATTTACTTGAGAAAACTTGCAGAGTTCAGATGGATACTAGCATTTTATTAGTGAAGTAATCATCATTTTAAATGCCTTAATGGTTACAAGTCCCAAAATATGTTATATCACAAACGAGTCTGTTAATATTTTATTCAATTCCATTAAAACTAAGTGTAACTCCTTTTAACATACCAAGCCATTATTCTTCTTCCTTGATTTTCCTACATTTTATATGTGTAGCTCAGTGTACCTCTTATTATTTCCTTAGGTATTTCTTAGCACTCTATACATATTTAGATTTCTTAATCTTTCCTAATAAGGCAATCTATCTTATTCTTTTTTTTAATATTTCTCTACTCTCTATGAACTCCATCTATTTTTTTCACAAACTGAACTTTTTCAGGAAGAAAAGAATGCTCTAGGAAAGCAATTAATTTATTCTCTACTAAATGCTTTTTTTTTTTTTTTTTTAAATTTTCAGCCTGGATTATGAGGTGATGTTTTCATTTCAATTCTGCTCTTACAGAATTGAATGAACACTTAAATGGTAACCCTATGACTGTAATATTCTAGGCATTTTAAATTTCTAGATTTTTATTTGATGAACCTGCTTGTTTTCTTTTCATCTAAGGATTCTGAGCTTAAATAAAGAATAGTGCTATTAATGAAAATATTAATTTTTTTAATGTTCACTCTTTGCTATCAATAGCCTAGTCCAATTAAAACTTCCCTCATTTCTATCATAGCAGACATAATTAAAGTTCCACAGAGCACTCAGTACACTGAATGAATAACAAAACCCACCAAGTGAAATCACAACAGAGATAAAAAGAAACTACAGAATTCTTCCAGAGAGAAACAAATTGGCCAATTACAATAAAACAAGCATCAAATTGCATCATATTGGTCAATAGCAAAATTAGACATGAGAAGACAATGAAATAAAACCTACATAATTTTGATGGGTAATTATTTTCATACTAAATGTCTAAGAGCATTTTCATAAATGCAAAGACTAAGAAGATTTATTTTCCATCTACCTATCCCTTATAAAGATGTGCTCCAGCAAAATAAAGGGATCAAGGTAAAAAAAAATAGATCAGGAAATTAGTGAAGGGAAGTCATGTGAACATCAAAGGAAATCTAGAAATTAATCATGCCAGGTTAGAGCAGGTATTTCCTGGAAAGGATGGTTACTCAATGGAATATCTTAAACATTAAAACATTTGGGAAAAATGAGGATAGAATAGCATTTAAGGGCAAGAAAAATAGCAAAGCCCTTAGAAACTCTGGGGCAGAGAAGATATAAATATAATCCCTTTAAAATAGTTGGATTTGCAGTAAAAAGTATGCATAATTGATACCAAACAAAAGTACAAAAGTACCATTCTCTGCCCAATGTGCTTAAGAACAGCCAATTAATGTCCCCAGGTTTCAAAGAAACAAAGAGTTTACTGCTAAGCAGGAAGCAGGAAATCAAAAATCTGTCTCCCTGAGTCTAAGGAGTTCAGGGATTTTATGGATTCAAACAAGGGAATCCATAAAACAATGGAGCTGTTTCCATTACAATAACAAGTATAAACAAGGACTAAGACTAGGCTAGAATAACCACCAGAATAGTAAGTATAAACAAATTTGAGACTAGGCTAGAATAACCATCACAATAGCAAGTAGATGCAGGGCTTATACTAGTTCAGGAGGTGTCAGTAATTTCAGGTATTAAATTTTGGTATTCTACAACATACTAGAAGGAAAAAAAATCTATATATTGATTCAGTAATCATAATCATTGGGTAATTCTTAACTCTAGGTTACATATTCAAAATTACATGGAGAAGGATAAGTTAGAGAATGTGCCAGGTGGTTAAATCTGAATATGATAAAACAAGAAAACTATAACTACTATGTAAAATTGACCATAAATAACAAACAATATGTCTTACAAGAAGAAATCAGGAGTGTAGTGTAGTGCTGGGAGAAGAAATGGGGGAGTGAGACAGAGGACTATAGATTTTCACTATGTCTTTTGGGAGTTGAAGTAGGCAGAACTCTAAGATGATTCCCAATGACCCTCACTCTTGTATTATCTTCTAGGCAGAACTCATGAATATGATGAGATAACACTCTATCTCATGAGAGGAAAAGGGATTTCTGCAGATGTAACCAGGGCTTTGGAATTAGGTAGTGGCTGAAGAATTTTGAGGAGCATAAGAGAAGACTAGATTACCTTGAAGAAACTTTTGTAGAAATATGGATGTTAAAGATGCTGCTAGTGAATGTTCAATAGGACACGAGGAGCATGATAAAGAAATACTAAATCCCTTTGGTGAAAGCCTAAACCGCTGGGAACAAATGTTAGTATAAACCTGTGCTTGGGGAATGCTGCTGCCAAGAGCTCGGAAGGAACTGAGGACCACATGACTGGAAACTGGCTGAAGAGGATCTTTTCTATTAGGTGACAGAAACTTAGATAAATTTTCTCCTGCAGTTATGTAGAAAGCAGAATTTGTAAGCAATGAATTTAAATATTCAGCTGAGAAGATTTCCAAGCAAAGTGTTAAAGGTATGGCCTGGATATTTTTCCTGCTTATGGTAAAATGCAAGGAAAGAGAGAATAATAGAGGAATGAACTCTTAAACTAAAAGGAACCACAATTGAATGGTATCTATGTGTTAATTATTTCAGTATTCTCTCTTGTTAAACAGAAATCTTTAATTTTAAAGAAACTATCACTCAAACCAATGTCACAAAGATAACCTATGTTATTTACAATTAACTGTAATATTTTTTCACTTTTAGATATTTAATTCATTTGCAAATCATTTTTTATAAATTCTGTTATTGATAATCCAGTTGTATTCTTCTCTCTGTGTTTCTCAATGCTAACTAAAAATTCATTATTTTTACATGGATTTGTGTTACCATCTTTATATTACTTTGCCATGTATACATAGAACTTTCACCAAACTATGTTTCCCATTCTTCATTTCTCTGTTCTTGGCCTACCTTTTTTTAACATGGCTTTGGAGCAAGGAGTTCAGGTCCATCCTATTTTCCTTCTTTCTCTTTTCCAAAGTTGTCTTTCCATACACAGTCCTTTAATTCTTCATATAAATTTTAGAATTTTTTTTCCCTAAGAAAGAGTTGAAACTTTGCTTTAAAAATGTGTACTGAAGATGGCAGCATAGAGAGGAGTGGAAGCTAAGTAGCCCCCTGGAACAACTAAAAAAAACCAGAAACAATTAGTAAATAATTCCGAATAACTGCAGGGGGACAAACGTGACCATCCACTCATCATACACCAACCTGAATTGGGAGGAATGCCTGAGCTCACAGCATAAAATCTGTAAGTAAAAACTGTAGATCCAAATCAGGAGACCCCTCCCCCACAGCCCGAGCTACAAAGCCTTGTGGTGCCAGAGAGAAGCTTTCTCCCAACAGGTGAATATAGCTCAGCGGAGCTCCAACTGGGGTTTTAATTAGCAAGTGTGAACTGCTTACTATGAAGTTTGAATCCCCAACAAGCAGAGGCTTTGGGTGATGACTGACCTTGGAGAGCCAGAGGGTTGCCTGGGACTAGCTCTGTTCCTTTTTCAACTCAGTGGAGAAAGTCTCAGCCATTTTCAGTTCCCAGTTCTGTGACCCAGACAAGGGCATAGCACAGGCTAAGAGAAACCACTGAAATGCTAATAACCTTCCCCTAGGGTGTCTATCTCCTCTAAGATGAAAGGGGTGGGGCCCAGCTCTACTACCTGCCTTTCATTCAGAACTAAAACCAGTCAAGAATTATAGGCTGACAGGGGCCACCTGCTGGGCAGAAAAGCACGGTGACTGGAGGCATCAGAGAGTGTACTAATAAAAGACACAACTTCAGGGAAACCAGATACTGAATATTTCTTCCTTCTGGGACCTTAGCCCATTCTGGTCTGGGGAGGCCTGATTGGGGTAACCAAGGAAACCATGCCTAGACAGCAGAAAACTACAAGCTACACCAAGAAAAATGAGGTTATGGCCTGGTAAGGGAACAAACTTGCACTTCAACTGTGATGCAGGAATTGAAACAACTAATAATAACTGAATTCAAAAAGTTTAGGGAAGATATGGCAAAAGAAATGAACCATATAATGAAAACACAAGACATACATAAGGTAGAAATTGAAAATTCAAAAAACCAACTGACGGAATCTATGGAAATGAAAGGCACAACACAAGAGATGAAAGACACACTGGAAACATACAACAGCAGATCTCAAGAGGCAGAAGAAAACACTCAGGAACTGGAGAACAAGGCACCTGAAAGCCTACACACAAAAGAACAGATAGAGAAAAGAATGGAAAAATACAAGCATCGTCTCTGGGAACTTAAAGACAAAATGAAAAGCAAGAATTTACATGTCATTGATGTCCCAGAAGGAGAAGAGAAGGGAAAAGGAGCAGAAGCAATAATTGAGGAAACAGTCAATGAAAATTTCCCATCTCTTATGAAAGACATAAAATTACAGATCCAAGAAGCGCAGCGTACCCCAAACAGAATAGATCTGAATAGGCCTATGCCAAGACACTTAATAATCAGATTATCAAATATCAAAGATAAAGAGAGAATCCTGAAAGCAGCAAGAGAGAAATGATCTATCACATACAAAGGAAGCTTGATAAGACTATGTGTGGATTTCTCAATAGAAACCATGGAGGCAAGGAGGCAGTGGGGTGATATATTTAAGATACTGAAAGAGAAAAACCACCAACCAAGAATCCTATATCCAGCAAAACTATCCTTCAGATATGAGGGAAAGCTTACAATATTCTCTGACAAACAGACAATGACAGAGTTTGTGAATAAGAAACCTGTTCTACAGAAAACACTAAAGGAAGCACTGCAGACAGAAAGGAAAAGACACGAGTGAGAGGTTTGGAAAACAATTCTGGGAGATAGTAGCACAGCAATGTAAGTACACTGAACAAAGATGACTGTTAATATGGTTGAAAGAGGAAGGCTGGGATCATGTGGGACACCAGAACAAAAAACAAACAATAAAGACTGGGACTGTGTAACTCAGGGAAACCTAGGATGCTGAACGATTGTAATAAAAGGTACAACTATGTTTTCACATGAGGTAGAACAAATGAACATCAACATTGCAAGGTGTTAAAAACAGGGTGGGATTGGGGGGAAAATAAAATCAATGCACACTAGAGGCTAGAATTAACAGAAACATTGTATTATGCTTCCTTTAATGTAACAAAAGCAATATAACAAAGCTAAATGCATATGGGTGGGGTCGGGAATAGGGGAAGGGTATGGGACTCCAGGCATTGGTGATGTTGTCTGACTCTTTATTCTACTTTAGGTTAATGCTATCTTTCTTTTTGTCACCTTCTAGCTATCAAGTTTTTTGTTTGTTTGTTTTTCTCTCTTTCTCTTGCATTTTTCTTTTGCCTCTCTGCCTTCTTTGACTCTTCCTCTGTCTTTGTGGAAGAAATGTCCTTATATAGAGAGTGGCGATGGTGCTCAATATATAAATATGTGACTATGCAGGAACCAACGTTTGTTTACCTAGGATGGAATGTACAGTGTTTGAACAAAACCATCTTAAAAGAAATGGGTTGATGAAGAAACCTTGAGGGCACTGTATTGAATGAAGTAAGACAGACACATAAAGGCAAATAGTGCATGGTCTCACTGATATGAACTAATTATAATATGTAAACTCATAGACATGAAATATAAGTTACCAGGACATAGAATGAGGCTAAAGAATGGGGAGCGGTTGCTTATTATGAGCAGAATGTTCAACTAGGGTGAACTTAAATATTTGGAAATGGACAGGGGTGATAGTAGCATGTAATGAGAATAACAGTGCTGAAATGTGTGTGAAGGTGGTGGAAAGGGGAAGCTCAGAGTCATGCGTGTCACCAAAAGGAAAGTTGGAGGTTAAAAGATGGGAATGTATAAAATGGTGAATCTTGTGGTGGACAATGTCCATGACTAACTATACAAATATTAGAAATCTCTCTCACAAACTAGAACAAATGTATGTCACTATAACTAGAGGTTAATTATAGAGAGGCATATAGGGAAAAAATATATACCTATTGCAAACTATATACTACAGTTAGTAGCATTTTAACATTCTTTCGTCAACAGTGACAAATGTACTATACCAAAACTATGAATCAGTAATGTAGGGGTGGGGGGTGTGGTTAGGGGTATGGGAGTATGTGAGTTTCCTTTGTTTTTTGTCTTTGTTTCTTTTCTGGAGTAGTGAAAATGTTCTAAAAATTGAAAAAAAAATAATTGTGTTGAATGCACAGCTGTATGGTGGTGCCGTGGGCAACTGATTGTACACTTTGGATCTTTGGATAGTTGTATGGTATCTGAACAATTTCAATAATAATAAAAAAAAAATGTGTACTAACTGTGGGTAATTGATGTCTTTATAAGGAAACCTAATCCAAGAGTATGAAATGTCTCCAAAGACTCAATTTGCAAATTTTCTTGATAAGGCTTGTATATTTATGGTTAAGTTCATTCCATTATATGTAATAGGGATTTTTTGTTATAATTGTTATTATTGTTATTTGAATGTATCTTAATATATTCTTTAATTTATTGTTTATATATAGAAAAATGCTAATGAGATTGTTAAGTAGATCTTATATATGGCAACTTTGCTGTATTTGCTGATCAGTTCCTATACTTTATGGGGTGATTCCAATAGTAGTACTAAGTAAATGATCATATCATCAGAAAATAATAGCACTTTTATCATTTTTTCATTCTTTACAAAACTTTTCTTTTTTTTCCTCATGGCATTGGCCAGAAGCTTTAGTCCTAAACCTAATAGTAGTAGTAGTTATGAGGATCTTTCATTTGTCCTCAAGAATAAATATGTACATCAACTTTAAATACAAGTTTCTCAGTGGGTTCTGGGTAAATAAATTTAATCAAGTTAAGTGTTTGCCTTACTTTTCATAGTTTTTTAAAAAAATTCATCATAAAGAGATGCTGAATTTTACCAAATACTTATCTGAAATAATTGAGATAATCACACTTTTTCCTGCCTTTTATTATTATTGTGATGAGCATTACAAGATGTATTTTTGGAGGTTTAATTCTCCTAGCCTTCCAAAGAAAATTCTGCTTGATGAAGATTTATTATTGAATATTTGATTTTATTTGATTTTAGATTTTGCAGCTAATTTTTTAAGTAATGGACTTTCCCCCCACCAGTTTTCTTTATTATGGAACAAAATGAATAAAGCGACAATTAAAGGTATTTATTAAGGCTTTGTTAGAACATACTCATAATACAAACTCATAACGGCATTCCTTACTATCATTTCCATTCCTTTCATATTTACCTGTCTAATCAAGGTTTTTATTATCAATTTAGCATCTTTATTGATCAATGTCTTGTTTCATCTATGTTGTCAAGCTTAATAGCATATAGTTATTCTTAAAACACAGAAATTTTATATTTCTCTTTACCTACACCTATTCAAAATTTTTATTCTCAATTTTGTTCATTTTCATTCTGTTTTCCTTGATCAGTGTGCCAAAGCTCTGTGCACCATATTAATCCTTTAAAAGAACCAGTTATTTATTTTTAAAAATTTTCTTTAGTGCTGCTTTTGTCCTCTATTTCACTGATTTTTGTACTTTGTTTTCATATTCTCTTTATTTGCATTTTTAGATTTTCTTTTTCTTTTGTTTTTTTCCCCAAAGTATTGATTAAATGCTAAGCTTGTTTGCTTAGTTTACTGATAAATGCATTTAATGCTATTAAATATTTTTAAGTACTGCCTTCATTGTGTCTTGCAAAATTTTCATTTCATTGTACTCTCTGCCCATTATTTATAAGTATTAAGCAATTTATTTTAGAATTTACTTTTTTTAACCCATAGTTTATTTAGTAATATATCATTTAATTCCAAACATGTGAGGATGTGTTTAGCTCTCCTTTGTTTATTACTTTCAAAACCTATTTCTTTATGGTACGCAAAACTGTTCTGATGACGTTAATCTTTTGGAATTAATTGAGACTACTTTTGTAGCTTAACAAAATGTCTATTTTTAAACACGCTTCATGTAGCAAAAAAAATAATTTGTACTCTCTGCTGGGATCAGAGGAGGAAAAAGCCTAACTTCATATTTTATAACTCATTCATTTTTTCTTCCTTAGAGGAGAATTAATTGACATATGGTTTAAACTGACTAATTTGTTGTACTGTTTATTCACCCTGCCATTTATCACATATACTGGTATGTACATTATTATATTTCTCATACCTAATATTTCAAGTTGTTATTTTCTGTAATATCTTGCTCCTATTTCATGTTGTGATATTTCCCCCTATTTTCTTAATTATATCTATAAAACTTATTTTTCTTGACCTGTTTGTACCATTGTTTCTCCTACAGTTGATTTATTTTGTTCGGAATGTTGCCTTTCTTTTACTTTGGTTTTACTCGTTGATTTCTTGGTTCTTTTTGGTAATGTTTCAGGAAAGATCAATGAAACCATGTCCTACAGGTGTCTTCAGTGGTAACCCAGAGGAAGAGTGCAAGAACTCAAGCACTGTTGACTATCCATTAGCTCCCACTCCATCAGATAATTCAGGTCATAGATTTATGCTATTTGAATTTGGTAGCTTCAAGAGGTGACAATTTCCTTGATCTGTAATACACTAACCACTGGGGTTTGGTGCTAGAGAGGGAGACATGGAGACATGAAGAGATATGAGTGCCAGAGGGTAGGCCATTGCCCACATCAGTTTTATCAAATGTTCATTGGGCTGCTTTTGTTGCCTGGTATAGCCTCACTGGCAGTGAGCTCTTGATGGTGTGGAGATGGCTGATAATCATTACAGAACTGTGAAAGAAGGGAGCCCACTCCGTCCTCTGCATTCCTGCAAAAGAAAGTTTTATTCTACTCATTTCTACAGGTTTTTATAGCATACAAGGTAGTTTCCTATGTGACTGTTTTCAGGTATTTCAGGGAGGGTACATTTTTTCTAAAGCCATAAGGTGTATTTACATATCTTTAGTCTCAAGGGACAATTTCTTTGGGGGCTAGATGGGAAATAGCAGGGGCAGGAGACAGGAGCATGGAAGGAGCCCAGCAGGAGCTCAGAGACTATTCCCCTATCTAAATTGCAGTCCGGCTTCAGACATGCAAAGCTTTTGGCCTTTTCCTAGACCAGTGCCTGCCTTCAGATATTCTGGAGCTTGGGGAGGCCCTGCTCTATAGTTTGTTAAGCCAGGGGAACTTCTGTGTCTCCACATCTCCCCCCTTTTTATTATGATTACAATTTGGTGTAGTGACATAAAGCTCATTCATAGGGATATCATGGGGGATTCGGGAACAGGTGCCACATCTTCTTAGGCTGGTCCATCTGCACTGGAGTCAGCTTTGGGAGGTATCTTCTTTGTACAGTTGTTACAGCATCATTGGTCCTCTGGGAAGCAGGAAGGTGGGCTTCAGGGTTCCACTGGGCTGTTTTGTGACAGATAACCTTTTAAAAATAGCTGAAATTATAATTATTAGTATTATATTATTGTTTGATATTATGCACATTAGGAACCAACGGAAGGTTAGAAGTTTTTAATTTTTATGACATTGTCTAAACATTTTTTTCTGCAATTTATAACATACTGCAAGAATTTAATTATTTTTTAGTAGTTTATTTATTTATTTTTCTAACGTGAAAGAATAAATTCTTTGTAACTGCTGGGAATAAAAAGATATTCTTTAGGGTTTGACCTTGAGAAAGTACGATGTTAAAAGTTATTAGGTTTGAAACAGTATATATATATTTTTTATTTAGTTAAAGTTAAGGAAAAGACAGGCTTTTTTAAAAGTGAGAAGAAAGTATTTTTAAATAACCAAGGACATGATAAATTTAATATGTTGAGTGCAAGAAGTTATTCTGATAAAAGAGACCTTTTGCATTTTATACTGATTACTTAGAAAAACACTTTTACAACCTTTTATCAAGAGATAGCACCTTAATAATTTAAGGAAACCTTTTTTTAATAAAAACAGTAGGAGACCGTAACACGAGGAGCTTGCAGTACGGTGAGGAATGTTTTATATTTAGTGAATTATTAGGCACATACTTACAGCATTGAATATTAATCACTGCTTTGGGCGGTGGTTAAAATATTTAATGCTATTTTGTTTTATAAAACCACCTTTTTTTTTTTTTAAGTTGTGAGGTTTTATTGTTAAGCAGTGTTATTATTAGCTTTTACCATTTTTTAAATTTTGACCACAGAAATAATTGTTTTTACAAACTTTCTACAGCTTTCTGTACCTATCTTTTAACCTTGACTACAGAAATAAATTTTCCACTTTCTACAAACCTTCTACAACTTTCTGTATCCATCTAAGCTTTATCCCACATTCTTATCTTTCCAGGCTTTATTTTACATTCCTAAACAATTAGTCATTTAGGACAAAGCTACTTGCCCTTTTCCCTTAATTAGAAAAACATTCTTTATACCTTCTATACAACATGCTATTACCACCAAAATTAAACTTCTTAGAATGATGCTAAATATTCAAAATAAAACATTCTTTATAGAGAGAGGAAGTCAAAGTTCTCATTATCAGATTTCTTAGCAGAGATATTATTTTATGACACTGGTTTTTCACACAAATGCAAACTGTGTAAACTGCGCAAAATTTAAAAAGAGAACTACAAATCTAGGGTCATAGTGAGGCTTAAACCCACTGAGTTTGCATGCATGACTCTTGGATTAACTTAATTAGCTTTACTACGTAATAGACTAATTGAAATAAAAGAAAGCAAAGTGAAGACAATAAATAAAAAATCACACACTTACCCAGCACAGGGAAAGTTTGATTTGTAAAGCTACCCTAACTCAGATGCATTTGGCTTTTGTTTGTGGCAGGCACTTTCATCCGGACTTCCTAGTCCCAGTACTCTAGGAAAAATTTCTGGGCAACTGGTTAAGCATAATGGGGTAAAAAAATTTCCAGCTAATGGCACCTTGTGAAGACAGCATTGCAAAACTGGTGCAGCTCCTCTAGGGAGGGAAGGCAACAGTGGTGGTGATAAAGGAAGAAAGGGAGGGAGCAAGGCTATAGTCGTTTCCCCACCGCCTTTATCAGCTGGCGGTATGGGGACCGAGGGCTTGGGGGATGGGAGGCATTTATCGGAGAGAGCAGCGGTTTTTCTTTCAGGGACCTCAGTTTTAGAACTCTCAGTCTCAGCAATATGAAGAGGGGCAAGGGCAGTGCAAATAAGAGCCCATGTAGTAAATGTTTCAGAGGAAACTTTTTGTCCTCGCTTAAAGTGGCGCTTTAAATTTCGTCCAACGTGCTCTCACACATCTAAGTCTAATGTGCCTTCCTCAGGAAACCAGGGGTTATACTGAACCACCTCATGCAGTAAAGAATACAAATTATCTTCTGAAACAGAAGTTCCACTAGCCTGCAGCAGCCGTTGTAAAACTAACACATACCGGCGCTAGGGAACACTGAGAGACTGACCCATATCGTTGAGTGGCTGAGACTTCTGACCCACTGTGAGACAACTCTCTTGTACTTACTGTGCAGCTTCCAAACGTCGTGGTCAGGATTGGTGAGCCTCACACGGGGCACCAATTGTGAAAGAAGGGAGCCTACTCTATCCTCTGTGTTCATGCAAAAGAAAGTTTCATTCTACCCATTTCTACAGGTTTTTATAGCATACAAGGTAGTTTCCTATGTGACTGTTTTCAGGTATTTCAGGGAGGGTACATTTTTTCTAAAGCCATAAGGTGTATTTACCTATTTTTAGTCTCAAGGGACAATTTCTTTGGGGGCTAGATGGGAAATAGCAGGGGTGGGACAGGAGCAAGGAAGGAGCCCAGCAGGAGCTCAGAGACTATTCCCTTATCTAAATTGCATTCTGCCTTCAGACATGCAAAGCTTTTGGCCTTTTCCTAGCCCAGTGTCTGCCTTCAGACATCTGGAACTTGGGAAGGCCCTGCTCTGTAGTTTGTTAAGCCAGGGGACCTTCCGTGTCTCCACACAGAACAGTGAGGGAAGAGGTAGTAGCAGATCTTAAAATTTTCCCACTGACCTATGCTCCCTGTAAAATCTCCAACAAAGCTTGGTCCCAGGCTGTATCTCCAAACACAAGCATACCAAGAACCATAACAGTTTACCTCAGCTTTTAGGCTTCCCAAATATTTCTCACAACTCTTCAGTTAGTGTCTTCTCATCCATATTTATCTCTTATCTTTGTGGATTCTAGAGGGTTGATAGGGACAAGAGAAAGCCAGAAGCCCATGGTCCTTTACAATCACAATAGGACACAGGAAACTGAATTTTGTCCTGAAGACTAAGAGGAGTTTTAAAATATTTTAAACAGCAGAGTGATAAGCTCAGATTGGCACTTCAGGAATATCCTCTAGTGACTGTTGTTTGTATTAGATAAAGGAGGGAGTACGGACACTTGAGTCAGGAAAACTGGTTTGATTATGGTTGCACTATATTAGAAGACAATTCAGAGTCCTGGAAGTAGGAAGTTTTGGCAGATTTGTAATAGACTTATCCGAGAGAATAACTAGGACTGTTTAAGTTTAAGAGATGGGTAGAGGGAAGAGACTGAGGGTCATCAAATTCTATGCCTCAAAAAAGAGGACAGTTAAGGTTTGGTAAAATTTCCCAAAATAACAAAAAAATGAAAAGAAAACAAAATTGTCCAGAAGCTAAGGACTAGCAATAATTACTCTGAGTTTTGACCAGTTGTGCTTAGATACTTGTCAGAAATCTAAGTGTAATGTGTACTAGGCAGTAATATAGTAGAGGAAAGAGAGAAAAGGTGATTTTGAAGTTAAAGGTCTTCCAGAACGGCTGGTGCATGCACAATGTTGTACATACTGGAAGAAGAAACAATGCACAACTCCCAAACTTCCTTGAACATCAGAATCTCAGGTACATTTAAAAAGCAAGTTAAACCAGGGACTATATTTAATAATACAATTATAAAAATTTGCTTTCATCAATTGTAACAAATGTTCCACACCAATGCAAGTTGTTAAAAATAGGGTGGTATATGGGAATCCTGAATTTTATGCATGATTGTTCTGTAAACCCACAACTTCTCTAATAAAAAAGCAGAGCAAGCAAGTAATCCAGAGAGAAAGAAAGGGTCAAATAAAGAGAAAAAGAAGGAAAAAAAAAGGTGATCATGATCCTGATGTGCAAAACAGGCTTGGAACTACTGGAGCAGAGGATTAAACACACCATACACTGATTCTAGAATTCATTCCTATCTACATTATGGATCTGAGCATCCAGGTTATAACATTGCTCCACTAGATTTCATGTGATGAAAGAACTGGAAAGTGGGCATTGAGAAAAACTGTATGTTCACAAGATCAAAAAGTAGTATCTGTGAATTGAGGGGCTCTTCTCTGGCTTTTAGGTTTTGTTGTGTGTTGTTTGGTGATTATTATTTGTTTGGGGAGAGTGGTGATAGGTACAAGCCTTGAGTCATTGAGTTGGAGGCATAGACACTGTGATTAAAAGGATTTCCCTGTTTTTCAGTGGTCTTATTTACATGAAGTGAAGCCTGGGTAAATGTTTAAAATTTCAGTTTATATAGTCTATAAATTGTAATGCATCATGTATTCTGCTGTTTTGCTTTTACTCCATCTTAAATGTTAAATTTGTGACTTTTTGTCTTTTTCTAATTTGGTGTTATTTTAGAGGAAAATTAGGTGAGGCTACCAATGGGCTGTTAAATACATGCCATTTAAATAAAAAACCTACATACTGATTTGGATTACCACATTAGTCCCTCATCGTTGTATTCACTTTTAAAATCTTTAGCAGTTTAGATTCTTTCATCCTCCTCCCCCATTTTAATAAAACATTCTAGTTTCCTTGACATTTAAAATACAACTCAACAGAATAAGATTTTCTGATTTTCTCTGGAATGCAAGTTATGCATCCTGCTTGCTTACATTCATTTCAGTGAGCCAAGTACTTTGTTCTTTTCTGTTTGTCAATAAGTAATTCAACAAGATCTCTACTTCAAACTATTTTTCTTGCATTTTTCATGTTAAATGCAGATTTTTAAAATGAGTTGAGGATTTAAGCCTTTTTTGTCATTATTTTTACACACCTTGTGATTTATTAAACACTCTATATCACTTGGTGAAACTGACTGCCAGATTTAGGAATAAAAACCTGTCTTGCTGGGTTTTGCCCTGTAAACTTAACTGATGCTATATTTTACTTTGATTCCCTTTCTTCATTTAAGGGAGGGATAATTCATTTCTTTAATAATACCCAAGCCATGGGAAAATCAAGTGTTTCTTTAAATATATACATTTTTAATTTAAATAAACTTTTTAGTTTAGAATAGTTCATGTTTTTTTTAACAACATATTACAAGTAACATTAAGTTCAGAGTTGTGAAAGATATCTACTCTCCTTAAATTCTTGATTTATGTATTTACTTCTCATGCAGTATACTAGAGAATAGTAGTTTTCAGCTTTTAAAATATAATTAGAATGAAAATTTATTGTTCTAACTGACTAAACATTTTGTATGCATAGTCACATTTCATTCTAACAATAATCCATTGATGTTACCCATTTCTCCAGATGCAGAAACCAAAGCACAGATTGCTTGTGTCACATATCCATGATAAAATAGGTAATATATTCCCTTTGTTCTAATAAACTAAAATAAGAAAATCTAATACATTATTTAAAAACACAAAACTGCTGCTTTGTTTAAAATGAGTGCATATGCTAAAAGTCATATCCACTCAATCCTCATCTAGTATGCTTTTAAAAAACTCCTGTGCTCCATCAACCCTTTTGAATCGGGATTAAAATATATCTGTGCGATTATGCTTTACTATGTACAGTCATATTTTCCCAGTATATAACTTTGTCACATAATCATTGCTTTTAAAAATTAGAAAGACTTGCTGTAATTTCCAGTTTCCTAAAGAACTTTTAAAAATATTTTTTAAGGCAAATGTAGAGGAAAATCTGGGATAGGAAAAATGGAAGAGTCAATTCTTTGAGGGAAAAATATGGTATACGAAACTGCATACAAAATATTTCTTCAAGTTATTCCACAAAGTTTCCTTTCTTATCCTAATTCACTGAAGTCATGACATTTTTCATGAGTTTAGAAATGATAGTAAAACAAAAAAAAATTCCACAGAATTCTAATACACACATTTCTTTGCACATGCTGTTTCTCTTCTCGCCTTAAAGATACCTTGAAAGCGTTTTCAGATATCATTAGATACATTCCCTTCTGAAGACTTTTATATAAAGGACATGTGTTTATCAGTTTCTGATATTTTAGTTGTGAACACACTTGATAGACACAGATAAAATGAAATCTAAACTTGTCTTTTCATCCTTCAATATAACAATAATTCTAATAAAAATCTATGTTGGGAGAAAAAAAAAAAAGATCATTAGAAATTTATCAAGTGCCTGAATTTAATGAAAGGTGTTTTAAAAGAGGAATCTATAATTATACAGTATTATCATTACACTCATTGTTATCTACACCATATGCAACTTGCTTTTCATATATACATTTTACAATATATACTTCTATATTTTCATACTTGTAGAGTTTGACAATCAAACCCAAGTTAACTTTACAAAGTATTGCCCTCTTTGACTCCAGAAGGAGTTGTTCAAGAATTCATGATGGTCTGTATTTGGAAATGCATTAATACATCAGCAAAGGGATTGTATTACAACTCACTTCCATGATAAATTTGCAATTAAATTCATAGCTCCAATTTCTAAAAATAAAACTCTAATTCTTAAGAAAAATTAATCTATCCTTATTTCCAAATGTTTTGTCTGCATCTATAATTTTTTCTTTATGTTAACTTTTAAAATTTTGATTGATTTTCTAATGTTAATATTAGCATTACTGCAATAAACTCCCCTTGATTATCCAGTCTTCATCTATTTTTTATGTTTCTGGATTTCATTTGCTAGTATTTTGTTGAGGATTTTTGCATCCATTTTTATGAGGTATATGAGTGTGCAATTTTCTTTTGCCTATAATAAATTTTTCAGGTTTCAGTGTTATGAATTTAATAGGAAATGTTTTCTCCTCTGAGTTCCAAAATAATTTCTGTAAGATTGATCATTTTTGTCCTTAAATATTTGGAAAATAGACTAGCTAAACATTCTGAATTTGGAGTTTTCTTTGCGGAAAAATTTTGATTGAAATTTCAGTGTTCTTGTGTCTAGAGTACAGGGTACAAGAGGGAAAGTAGGAGGAAACGAAGTCAAAGGGGTGACGTTTAAAGATCTTTTGCTTTTACTCTGAGTAAATGATTAAGTACTGCAGATATATTGAGCAGACCAGTAACATGATGCAAGCTAAGCTCTTAAAAAAATTCCCTCCCGTTGCTCTATTAACATAGACAGGATGCATGTCTAAAGGTGGAACGTTCACTTAGGAGGCTATTGAGATATTACATATGTGAAGCGGTAGTGACTTGGAATAGGGAAGTAGCAATGGAGGGAAGGAGAAGTGGCCGGAATCTGGTTATGTTTGAAGGTTAGAACAATATGATTTCCTGACAATTTAGATACGGTGTGAAAAAAAGAGGGCATCACAGACTTGGATGATATGAAAGAATTTTTTCTTAGAAATTTATTTCATTTACCATAATTTCTGTGAATTTTGTTATATGAGAAGCATAATGAGCTCCTTTATATCTTTTGTTGTTTCCAAAGAGCCTACCACTGTTTAATGTCTCTAAAACAGGTATGATTGAATTATAAACAGGGCAATTGAAGCCCAGAGTTCAAATGATTTAGTTCCATCTAGAAGGCTAAGTTGCAGAGACAATCTTAAATCCAGGTTGTCTGATACCGCATAGAGTGGTGAGTAGAGCTCTTTCTACTGACTTATGGTGTCATCTGATGTATAAAACATTTGCTCTTATAACTCATATTTGTACTCACTCATATCTCTAACTTTAAAGCACTCAGGATGTTTTGAAAATTTCAAAACAATTTTTTTTCTCATTAAATTTAACTCTAAGTCATATATACTTGTGGGAAAGAAAAGATGGAAAACAAGAAATCTGATTTTACATCTTTGTTAACATAATATAAATGAAATAGTAACACTCTGAAAGCCCATATATTTGTATCCTTTACAGTCAATGAATAGTCTATAGAAGACTACACAAACACACAACAGTCCTGAAGATTCAAATACTCTGAATGATAATGGTGAAAATTGGAAAGCAGTTCTTTCAGTCCTGAATTAGTAATGTAGGCAACTGTAAAAATCACCTAATCTCTTTTCTTAGACAGGAAGTTTGGCAGGAGCTTTCCCTCCCGACAACAAATTTGTCTCCTGGCAGTAGCGATTTGTAGCAGCTGCTGCAAATCAGTAATAATTTGGGATCATTCCACTGCACAGGTGTGGAAAGTCTGGAATTTAAGAGGTTTACAAATTCTGCATTGCTCTTATCAGTAATGAACAACCTGTGTAACTTTTTCTTAATAAGATTTACTGTTATTTCAGAATCTGGAAGTCTGTTATATTCAGGGTCAAAATGTTTGGTCAGATAAAAATACCTGCAGATTCTAGCTATCCTTCTCTTTTCACTAAGGATACAGGAAAGGTGAGCATTGAAAAGGAGTTTTCTTTATCAAAACTTTCATAAATCTTTACTGTAAGAACAGTTGGAAAGTTAAAGTTATCTAAGTTATCTGCCCTTCTTTATGGCGAATAGCCTGTGTGTGTCACTTTTTTTTTTTTTTTTTTTTTTTTGGTTGCTATATTCCTTGCCACTAGATCTCTATAAAGAATAGGAGCAATGAAATTGTTTTTTTTCCTTTTTCACACTAATAGCTTTACATATATGGCAAGACAAGTCAAAACAAATAGCCTGCTGTTACATATTATTGCTGCGGTTGAAGGGCTTACTATTAGACCTCTACTTGTGTGCATGAGGCCTATCACTTCTTTTATTGATTCAGGTCCTTTCATAATCACAAATAATGTTACCCTTTTCATCAGTTGGCGAATTATCAAGGTCACGGTATTTACCTCCCCAAATCTATTTCTTTAGCAATTATATATCACTATGTCCTACAGAAATTCTCACAACTGGCTGTTGTGTACCTTCCTTATAAATTCAATCTTGGAGTCCACATGTTTAAAAATAATTTGACTAATCTTTCCTTTTGAGAAGTTTAATGTGATGACATTCTGCAGTAGAGCAGAGAAAACAAGGAAAATGATTGAACTCTTTGCCTATTTATTATGCTTCTCTCTATCAATTAGAAAGAGACTTGCAACAAGGTAATACATAAGTTTGTTACATTAATGGAAGGAAAAGCTTTTCTTGGGCTTATTTTACCCAGTTCTTGCATTGCAAAAAGTGGTAATGATGTAAAAGCTAACATTCATTAGGTGCCTATTATAGTCTAAGTACTTATTAGGCAGTGCTTAATTTAATGAATACAGCACCCTATGTGTTCCAAAGTCAGAATTCGAACCCAGGCCATTTCTGTTCAAAAGATTTATGGCTATATTTTATTCCGTTTCACTGTATTCATGTTTATGGATTTAACATATGAACATGTGACTCAATACAACGATGTAATTCAAGTACACTTTACATTTTTCTAACATTTTGTTCTACAGTTACAAAAAACACACATATATCATAGAGGTGGGAGAGCATTGTGTTAATAGTGGTGCTGGGATGCAATTTTAAAATATTATTGATAGTATAATATATGAGTATAATATGTACATTTATGTGTGCATACATATATATCTACCATTTCTTTAGAAATACAACAAACCAAACCATGATTTTTGCATTGTTTCATAGAGAACATAGCTAGAAATATCAAACAAAACAAAGCGAAGAAAAACTGACTCACTGATGTGGCTCTGATAATTTTTTTTTTCTTTTTAATTAACTAGACTTTTGCCAGTGATGATGATGCAGCCAGCATTAGCTGCTCCGATAGAATGCAATTAGCTATTTGGCTACACGTAGATAGCAGTTGATATTTGTAAATATTTTTTATATTGTTGTAGTAATGCCATGAATTTTTCTTCCTTGTGGCATTTAAATCATGTTCCCTTATGGTTATTGACTCTGCCATCAGAAATTCTCTCACGTTGTGAATCCGTAATGTTCCCTTGTTATGATTGGCAAAACCACAGAATGGCTATAATTTCTGGACAGTCCACTTCAGCAGACTTCGTAGTCAGTGATGCATTTAGTGCAGAATTTCTTTTTAGTTTCTAATGTATTGGTTAATATTTAAAATAATATAAATTTCATATTTCACTGCCCTAAATGTCTTTTGAAAATTTATTTTTCGTATACATGTGGAATGACAAAATATGGAACTTACTGAAGAGAAAGGCTTGCTTTTGAGTTATGTTTTTAAAAAATTGTGGAATAAGAAAGACCCACCTATTTTTCCTCAAATGTCTTAATCTAACTTTGAAAGTGATTTTTTTTTTTTTTACATTTTAATGTTTTCCTTAAATTTAATTATTTCAGTACTGTTGGCTTCTTTAGTAAGAAATATTTATTATATTCAAAGGCTGTAGATATTAGAGTCATGTTTTAATTTATTCTTACGGTAAATCCCGGTTAGAAATCAGAAGACTAGAGATCTCAGCTCAGCTCCTAAAGTAAACTGAATGGGTGACTACAGGAAAATCCATTAAGTTCTCTCAGTTGTAATTGTCTCACCTCTGGATCTATGAGGAATGTCAAAATGAGATAATGTATTGGAGATAAAGCCATAAAGTATGCCATCAAATTTTAATGCACAAATCAAAGGTAAGGCAGTAACACTATCATCATCACATCCCATACCACATACACCTGATTAATTTACTTAATCTTTTATTGAAAGCCCTTTTCATTTATCTCTTTACCTAGACAAATTTTTTATTTACTTGATAAAATATAGTAAACTGAAATGGAGTGTGTACAAATTATTAGCATTTTAATCTTTTCTTTAGATCATAGCTAATTTTTTAAACTCAATGAAGGTTTAAATCAGGTTAGGCAAAATTACTTACTGTTTCTAACTTCAGTTTTCTCATCTGTACATAAACTTAAAAGTGTTATATCCAATTTAAATGAAATTATGCCTGTAGAATTTAACATATTTTCTGGTGTGCAATAGGCTTGTATTGTGACTAAGTCATGATTAGGATTTTTTTTTTTTTTTTTTTATTCACATACCACGCAGTCATACAAAACAAATTGTACTTCCGATTGTTTACAGTACCATTACATAGGTGTACATTCATCACCTAAATCAATCCCTGACACCTTCATTAGCACACACACACAAATAACAAGAATAATAATTAGAGTGAAAAAGAGCAATTGAAGTAAAAAAGAACACTGGGTACCTTTGTCTGTTTGTTTCCTTCCCCTACTTTTCTACACATCCATCCGTAAACTAGACAAAGTGGAGTTTGGTCCTTATGGCATTCCCAATCCCATTGTCACCCCTCATAAGCTACATTTTTATACAACTGTCTTCGAGATTCATGGGTTCTGGGTTGTAGTTTAATAGTTTCAGGTATCCACCACCAGCTACCCCAATTCTTTAGAACCTAAAAAAGGTTGTCTAAACTGTGCATAAGAGTGCCCACCAGAGTGAACTCTCGGCTCGTTTTGGAATCTCTCTGCCACTGAAGCTTATTTCATTTCCTTTCACATCCCCCTTTTGGTCAAGAAGATGTTCTCCATCCCATGATGCCGGGTCTACATTCCTCCCCGGGAGTCATATTCCACGTTGCCAGGGAGATTCACTTCCCTGGGTGTCTGATCCCACGTAGGGGGGAGGGCAGTGATTTCACCTTTCAAGTTGGCTTAGCCAGAGAGAGACGGCCACATCTGAGCAACAAAGAGGCATTCAGGAGGAGACTCTTAGGCACAAATACAGGGAGGCCTAGCCTCTCCTTTGCAGCAACCATCTTCCCAAGGGTAAAACTTATGGTAGAGGGCTCAACCCATCAAACCACCAGTCCCCTATGTCTGTGGTCATGTTAGCAACCATGGAGGTGGGGTAGGCGAATACACCTGCATTCTCCACAGGCTCCTCAAGGGGACACTACATCTTTTTTTTTTTTTTTCCTTGTTTGTCTTTTTTCTTTCTTTTTTTTTTTTTTTTTAACTTTCCCTTCTTTTTTAAATCAACTGTATGAAAAAAAAAGTTAAAAAGAAAACAAACATACAATAAAAGAACATTTCAAAGAGACCATAACAAGGGAGTAAGAAAAAGACAACTAACCTAAGATAACTGCTTAACTTCCAACATGTTCCTACTTTACCCCAAGAAAGTTACATAATATAGCAACATTTCAGTGAACTTGTTCCTACTACATCCATCAGAAATTAACAGACCATAGTCATTTCTGGGCATCCCCAGAACGTTAAATAGCTTATCTGTTCTTCTTGGATTATTGTTCCCCCTTCCTTAATTGCTCTCTACTGCTAGTTCCCCTACATTCTACATTATAAACCATTTGTTTTACATTTTTCAAAGTTCACATTAGTGGTAGCATATAATATTTCTCTTTTTGTGCCTGGCTTATTTCGCTCAGCATTATGTCTTCAAGGTTCATCCATGTTGTCATATGTTTCACCAGATCGTTCCTTCTTACTGCCGCGTAGTATTCCATCGTGTGTATATACCACATTTTATTTATCCACTCATCTGTTGAAGGACATTTGGGTTGTTTCCATCTCTTGGCAATTGTGAATAATGCTGCTATGAACATTGGCGTGCAGATATCTGTTCGTGTCACTGCTTTCCGATCTTCCGGGTATATACCGAGAAGGGCAATCGCTGGATCGAATGGTAGCTCTATATCTAGTTTTCTAAGGAACTGCCAGACTGACTTCCAGAGTGGCTGAACCATTATACAGTCCCACCAACAATGAATAAGAGTTCCAATTTCTCCACATCCCCTCCAGCATTTGTAGTTTCCTGTTTGTTTAATGGCAGCCATTCTAACCAGTGTTAGATGGTATCTCATTGTGGTCTTAATTTGCATCTCTCTAATAGCTAGTGAAGCTGAACATTTTTTCATGTGTTTCTTGGCCATTTGTATTTCCTCTTCAGAGAACTGTCTTTTCATATCTTTTGCCCATTTTATAATTGGGCTGTCTGTACTATTGTCATTGAGTTGTAGGATTTCTTTGTATATGCAAGATATCAGTCTTTTGTCAAATACATGGTTACCAAAAATTTTTTCCCATTGAGTTGGCTGCCTCTTTACCTTTTTGAGAAATTCCTTTGAGGTGCAGAAACTTCTAAGCTTGAGGAGTTCCCATTTATCTATTTTCTCTTTTGTTGCTTGTGCTTTGGGTGTAAAGTCTAGGAAGTGGCCTCCTAATATAAGGTCTTGAAGATGTTTTCCTACATTATCTTCTAGGAGTTTTATGGTACTTTCTTTTATATTGAGATCTTTGGTCCATTTTGAGTTAATTTTTGTGTAGGGGGTGAGGTAGGGGTCCTCTTTCATTCTTTTGGATATGGATATCCAACTCTCCCAGCCCCATTTGTTGAAAAGACCATTATGGCTCAGTTCGGTGACTTTGGGGGCCTTATCAAAGATCAGTCGGCCATAGATCTGAGGGTCTATCTCTGAATTCTCAATTCGATTCCATTGATCTATATGTCTATCTTTGTGCCAGTACCATGCTGTTTTGGCAACTGTGGCTTTATAATAAGCTTCAAAGTCAGGGAGTGTAAGTCCTCCCACTTCGTTTTTCTTTTTTAGAGTGTCTTTAGCAATTCGAGGCATCTTCCCTTTCCAAATAAATTTGATAACTAGCTTTTCCAAGTCTGCAAAGTAGGTTGTTGGAATTTTGATTGGGATTGCATTGAATCTGTAGATGAGTTTGGGTAGAATTGACATCTTAATGACATTTAGCCTTCCTATCCATGAACATGGAATATTTTTCCATCTTTTAAGGTCCCCTTCTATTTCTTTTAGTAGAGTTATGTAGTTTTCTTTGTATAGGTCTTTTACATCTTTGGTTAAGTTGATTCCTAGGTACTTGATTTTTTTAGTTGCTATTGAAAATGGTATCTTTTTCTTGAGTGTCTCTTCAGTTTGTTCATTTCTAGCATATAGAAACATTACTGACTTATGTGCATTAATCTTGTATCCCGCTACTTTGCTAAATTTGTTTATTAGCTCTAGTAGGTGTATCGTTGATTTCTCAGGGTTTTCTAGATATAAGATCATATCATCTGCAAACAATGACAGTTATACTTCTTCTTTTCCAATTTGGATGCCTTTTATTTCTTTGTCTTGCCGGATTGCCCTGGCTAGCACTTCCAGCACAATGTTGAATAACAGTGGTGACAGCGGGCATCCTTGTCTTGTTCCTGATCTTAGAGGGAAGGCTTTCAGTCTCTCACCATTGAGTACTATGCTGGCTGTGGGTTTTTCATATATGTTCTTTATCATGTTGAGGAAGTTTCCTTCAATTCCTACCTTTTGAAGTGTTTTTATCAAAAAGGGATGTTGGATTTTGTCAAATGCTTTTTCAGCATCTATTGAGATGATCAATTGATTTTTCCCTTTCGAGTTTTTAATGTGTTGTAATACATTGATTGTTTTTCTTATGTTGAACCATCCTTGCATGCCTGGAATGAACCCCACTTGGTCATGGTGTATGATTTTTTTAATGTGTCTTTGGATTCGATTTGCAAGTATTTTGTTGAGGATTTTTGCATCTATATTCATTAGGGAGATTGGCCGGTAGTTTTCCTTTTTTGTAGCATCTTTGCCTGGTTTTGGTATTAGATTGATGTTAGCTTCATAAAATGAGTTAGGTAGTGTTCCATTTTTTTCAATGTTTTGAAAGAGTTTGAGTAAGATTGGTGTCAGTTCTTTCTGGAAAGTTTGGTAGAATTCCCCTGTGAAGCCATCTGGCCCTGGGCATTTATTTGTGGGAAGATTTTTGATGACTGATTGGATCTCTTTGCTTGTGATGGGTTGGTTGAGGTCTTCTATTTCTTCTCTGGTCAGTCTAGGTTGTTCATATGTTTCCAGGAAATTGTCCATTTCTTCTACATTATCCAGTTTGTTGCCATACAGTTGTTCATAATATCCTCTTATAATTTTTTTAATTTCTTCAGGATCTGCAGTTATGTCACCTTTTTCATTCATTATTTTGTTTATATGGGTCTTCTCTCTTTTTGATTTTGTCAGTCTAGCTAGGGGCTTGTCAATCTTGTTGATCTTCTCAAAGAACCAACTTTTGGTGATATTTATCCTCTCTATTGTTTTTTTGTTCTCTATGTCATTTATTTCTGCTTTAATCCTTGTTATTTCTTTTCTTGTACTTGGTTTAGGATTGGTTTGCTGTTCATTTTCTAGCTTCTTCAGTTGATCCATTAGTTCTTTGATTTTGGCTCTTTCTTCCGTTTTAATATATGCGTTTAGTGTTATAAATTTCCCCCTTAGCACTGCTTTTGCTGCATCCCATAGGTTTTGGTATGTTGTGTTCTCATTTTCATTCGTCTCTATATATTTAGCAATTTCTCTTGCTATTTCTTCTTTAACCCACTGATTGCTTAGGAGTGTGTTGTTTAACCTCCAGGTATTTGTGAATTTTCTAAGTCTCTGATGGTTATTGACTTCTAATTGTATTCCATTGTGGTCAGAGAATGTGCTTTGAATAATTTCAATCTTTTTAAATTTATTGAGGCTTGTTTTATGTCCCAGCATATGATCTATTCTGGAGAAAGTTCCGTGAGCACTAGAAAAGTATGTGTATCCTGGTGATTTGGGATGTAATGTCCTGTAGATGTCTGTTAAATCTAATTCATTTATCAGATTGTTTAGGTTTTCAATTTCCTTATTGGTCTTCTGTCTGGTTGATCTATCTATAGGAGAGAGTGATGTGCTGAAGTCTCCCACAATTATTGTGGAAACATCAATTGCTTCCTTTAGTTTTGCCAGTGTTTCTCTCATGTATTTTGTGGCACCTTGATTGGGTGCATAGACATTTACGATTGTTATTTCTTCTTGCTGAATTGCCCCTTTTATTAGTATGTAGTGGCCTTCTTTGTCTCTCAAAACATCCCTGCATTTGAAGTCTATTTTATCTGAGATTAATATTGCTACACCTGCTTTCTTTTGGCTGTAGCTTGCATGAAATATTTTTTTCCATCCTTTCACTTTCAGTTTCTTTGTGTCCCTGTGTCTAAGATGAGTCTCTTGTATGCAACATATTGATGGTTCATTTTTTTTGATCCATTCTGCGAATCTATATCTTTTAATTGGGGAGTTTAATCCATTTGCATTCAACGTTAAAACCGTGAAGGCATTTCTTGAATCGGCCATCTTATCCTTTGGTTTATGTTTGCCATATTTTTCCCTCTCTCTATTAATATCCTTTATTGTACCCATACCGAATCTCTTTAGTACGGAATCTTTCTCCAAGTCTCTCTGTCCTGTCTTTGTTTCTCTGTCTGTAGGGCTCCCTTTAGTATCTCCAGTAGGGCAGGTCTCTTGTTAGCAAATTCTCTCAGCATTTGTTTGTCTGTGAAAAATTTAAGCTCTCCCTCAAATTTGAAGGAGAGCTTTGCTGGATAAAGTATTCTTGGCTGGAAATTCCTCTCACTCAGAATTTTAAATATATCGTGCCACTGCCTTCTCGCCTCCATGGTGGCTGCTGAGTAGTCACTACTTAGTCTTATGCTGTTTCCTTTGTATGTGGTGAATTGCTTTTCTCTTGCTGCTTTCAGAACTTGCTCCTTCTCTTCTATGTTTGACAGTGTGATCAGTATATGTCTCGGAGTGGGTTTTTTTGGATTTATTCTATTTGGAGTTCGCTGAGCATTTATGATTTGTGTATTTATGTTGTTTAGAAGACTTGGGAAGTTTTCCCCAACAATTTCTTTGAATACTCTTCCTAGACCTTTACCCTTTTCTTCCCCTTCTGGGACACCAATGAGTCTTATATTCGGACGTTTCATATTATCTATCATATCCCTCAGGTCCATTTCGAGTTTTTCAATTTTTTTCCCCACTCTTTCTTTTATGCTTTCATTTTCCGTTCTGTCATCTTCCAGGTCACTGATTCGTTGTTCAACTTTCTCTAGTCTTGTACTATGAGTGTCCAGAATCTTTTTAATTTGGTCAACAGTTTCTTTAATTTCCATAAGATCATCCATTTTTTTATTTAGTCTTGCAATGTCTTCTTTATGCTCTTCTAGGGTCTTCTTGATTTCCTTCATATCCCGTAGTATGGTCTCATTGTTCATCTTTAGTTCTTTGAGTAGCTGCTCTAGGTGCTGTGTCTCTTCTGGTCTTTTGATTTGGGTGCTTGGGCTTGGGTTATCCATATCGTCTGGTTTTTTCATATGCTTTATAATTTTCTGTTGTTTTTGGCCTCGTGGCATTTGCTGAACTTGATAGGGTTCTTTTAGGGTTTGTAGACCTATTGAAGTCCTTATCTCTAATTTATCAGATCTACAGCTTCGTGGAGTACACTTTCTCTAACTAACCAGCAGGTGGCGTCCACGAGCCACCTGTTCTCCACAAGCCAGTTCTCCCCTGCTTAGCCTTTTTGGTGAGTGGGGGAGTGAGTCTTGTGGGGCCCAATTGGTGTACCAAGCTTGTGTGTGTAGTTGGTGTTGCCTGCCCTGTATGTGGGGCGTGTTTCTGGGCAGTCGGGGAGGGAGGGTGGCCCTAACAATCAAATCTCCCTGATGATCCTAGAGTTTTAAAGCTACTGCAATAGTCTAATCCTTCAGTTCAGTCCTGCCACAGTTTGTCTCTGCCACTGACCCACAAGTCTTTGGTATTGGCGTATGGCTCCTGAGACTTGCAAGTGGGCCCCTCTTCCAGGCTGTGCACCCCAGGTCCTCTGTTGAGGGATGACTGTGCTATGTCACAGGTGAGTGCCGTCCCCCCAGGGCAGTTCTGGGCTGCTGGGCTGTGTAGGGAGGCTCCCAGTCTGCTCAAATGATGGCTGAATGGGTCTTTGTTAATTCACACTGCTCCACCTTCCCAGCTCTGGGACATTCAGCTGAGGTTGCAGGGAAGGCTAATGTCCACGCCCAGTTTTGTGGTGTGTGCCTGTTATTTGAAGCACTTCCGTCACACTGGGTTGTCTGGGGCAGCCCTGGGCTATGGGGCTGGCGATGGGCAGGAGTGTTTCCTGTCCACCAGGATGGTGGCTGTGAGCGGACACCCCCCTTTTCTTGGGAAGTTGTGTTGTTTAGTGAATTTTCTCAGCCACTGGATTATTGCCTTTTGTCTCAGAGCTCTCTTAGTTCTGCTCTTGACTTGACGTGCCCAAATTGCAATTCTTTGAAGCTTTCTGTATTGGGCTTCTTAGAGTAATTGTTTTAGAAAAAGAAAAAAGGATTTAAAAAAAAAAAAAAAAAAACGGCCCTCCTCAGAGATCTAATGGGTTATTGAAATGCTAATAGACAAAGCAACCAGGGCCATTAAGGAAAGGTCCACAGGGCAGAGAGATCAGCTTTGCTTCGGGATTTGCATATGCGCCTCAAGGCCTGATTTCCGCCCTTCCCCTTTCTGTGTTCACCAGAACTCCAAAAATCCTCTGCTTTTATTTTGGAGTTTTTCGTGTTGTTTTTTTTCTATGCCTGTCTCCTCTCTGCTGGGCTGGCTGCTCTCAGAGTCTCTGGTGTCTGGTCTCAGTCTATCTATGGTTGGAGTTTGAATCAGTAGAATGAGTTTCCGATAAGAGCAGCCACTGCAGTTCTCCCTTCTCCTTCCCGGAGCTGACAGCCCCTCCTCCCCCGGGACTGAGTCTGGCAGGGAGGGGCGCGGGTCCCCTGGCCACAAAAACTTACAGATTTCGCTGATCTCAGCAGTTCCACATTTTCATGAGTGTTGTATGAAGTATGCCCAAAGACAGATTGCTCTGTGGTGTCCAGTCCACGCAGTTCCTGGCTTTTTACCTACTTTCCTGGAGGAGTAACTAAAACTTACAGCTCACCAGTCTGCCATCTTGCCCCGCCTCCATGATTAGGATTTAATACATACACCAATATTTTTTTCTGAGTCCCAAAATGTCTATCAATCACAGATACTGTGAGAGGCCATGGTCTAGACATAAATTTATAACTTGTTGGGCTTGGGCTTCATTGACCTTGGATCTGTAGATTCACTGTTGTCATCAGATTATTTATTCAGATTTTTTCTATCCTCCTCCTCCTTTGGGGACTCCAATTACATGTATTGCTCCACAACTTAATGGTATTCTTTTCATTCCCCCTCCCACCCCCATTTTATTTTGGATAATTCTAATGCTATGTCTTCAAGTTCACAAATCTTTTCTTTTCCTTTGTCTAATCTGTTGTTATTCCTATATGGTATATGTTTTACATCAGACATCATTTAATCTCTAGAATTTTAATTTCTAAAATTTATTGTCTCTTTTTTATGCTTTCAATGTCTCTACATTTTAATATCCAGAAAACAGTAATAATAAGTGTTTCAATGTCCTGTCTGCTAATTTTAATATCTATGTCAGTTCTGGGTTAGTTGTGTTTGATTGGTAATTCTCTTCATTATGTTTTCCTGGGCCTTCCTTGTTTGCCTAATGGTTGACTGGATGCCAGGCATCATGAATTTTACCTTGTTGGGTCTGTCCTAGATATTCTTGAGATTTGTTCTGGTATGTGGTTAAGTTACTTGGAAACAGTTTGATTCAATCAAATCTTGCTTTAGAAATGTGTTAAGAAGATCCAAAACAGGGCTTAGTTTAGGGCTAATTATTACAAACATCTGAGTTAAGAACTACCTGACTTTCCTGTCAATGCCCAATAAATTCTTTTTTTCCCCCGTCAAAGTGGAGAGAACAGGAACTATCCTTACCTTTTGTGAGCTCTGGGCACTTTTTTTCTAATCCTCTCATATTACTTCCCTCAATCCCCAGTTTCAGAGAATTCACTCATCAGCATGTTGCAATTAGCACTCTGCTGAATATTTTGCAGGCATCCTCTCTAGATCTCCAGGATCCTCTTTCTGTGCAGCTTTTATTGTCTATAGGAAACTGCCAAGGAACTCTAGCCACCTATGTCTCCTTGTGCTCTAATTTCTTTCTCTTCAACATAGGCTGTCTATGGGGGTTCTACTTGGATTCTGCTTCCTAAGCCATGGCATGCAGAATCTTCCAAGGATATAAGATGAGGTGATCATATGTTATTTGCTCCCTATCTTTCAGATATTACAGTTAAATAAAACTGGACAAAAGAAAAACATTCCATACTGAATTTCAAAGGGAGAGAAACACTCTATTAGTCAGTTGCTCCATCCATGGCCAAAAGAACAGTGACTTTCTTTTGTAAGAGTGTATTTCATGGTATTTGAGAAGTAACAAATGGTACTGAATATCATCAGTAGGTCTGAAAACTACCCACTATCAGAAATGATGAGCAGAAAGAGCCATGATTCTCTGTCTGCACAAAGAGGCACAAAAATTTGCTAGGAAATCCCAGCATCAGTAGATCTTGTAGTATTTCAGACTCTTGGTCAACTTTGCAGTGATAACAAACATCTAAGATGATACTGAGAGATGCAGCAAGTCATTCTGGGTGGTAGTAGTGAGGATGTGCTTGGCAATCATGTTAACACAGATAGGAAAAAGTTTTGGGTTCTGCCTCACTTTGCTCATAGGAGTGACTGCATTTCAGGTCTTTGAGAACTATATATAATTAACAATTTTTTGAAAAACTTTTAAGAGCAAACTCTTTGTAAACCTTAATAGTCTGGCAAAACAGCTTCAGTTTTAAAGTAGTGAATTAAGGCTGTTAAGAGATAAGTTCAGATGAGTGATGTGAGTTCAGTGTCTGAAGAGGGACAGAACAGAAATACAGAAGATTCATGGGTTCATCCAAAGTACAAAAGAGAGTGAACAATTCAGTAAAATGGGCAAAAAGCAAAAAAAAGAGAGAGATAGAGAGAGAGAGAGAGATTCAGCTTTTCAGCAATGGTAGCAATGAACCTTTGAAGAGAGACTCAAGGGCTATATTTAGGGTAAGATGATCAGTTTATTCATGCTTGTGATAGGTTAACTGCAGTTTACAGGAGGAAAGGATGTACTGGGAAATCAAGAAAATAGGACATTATCTTAAAAGCTGGAGCATCAGTTTTGGGGAGGGCTCAAAGGAGAAAGACAAATAGTGAAAGTATCATAATTTTATCTTTCTACTCTCTCTTTCTCTCTCTCCCTCTTTCTAGGCTAATATGACACTGAAAAAATAATCAATATACAAATAAATTAAAAAAAAACTGTATTTGTGTTTGGAATATTTCATTTTAAAAAGTGATAATAAATGAAGCCAAATGATTCCAACAGGCATTTTTAATGTTATATCAGTTAATTATTTACAAATTATTTTCATGTACACATTACCTTATTGTAAATTAACATTAGTCACAGGTAAGAATAAGATCTTCAAAGGACACATAGCTTTTATAAGGCAGAATTCACTGGAATCCATGCTCTCTCCATGTTCTCCAATTCCAAATTCAGTGATTTTTCCATTGTACAAGCAGTCTTTAAATAAAATACTATAAGGAAAGAGGTGGTTTTATTTCTAATATTATATATATAAAAGCTTCATATTTTAAACTTAAATCATAACTGACTAGAAATTGAATTCTTATTGTAAAAGAAATACATTTTTAACAAATCACATGACCATTGTTTTATAATTTTTGAATGCACCAACATCTTACTTTGTTTTGTTTTAGTAATTTATGGGTAAATATTAGAATATTTCCAGATGAAATTGCAAGATAATCCAAAGGAAAAAGAAATATATATATATATACACACACACCTATATATATATATAGGTATGTGTGTGTGTGTGTGTGTGTGTGTATATATATTCAGCTCAGTTTCATCTTGCAACTTTTGGTGAAATTAAAATATCAAATACCACACTTATAGTATAATACCTAAGGTCTTCTAGGGCATCTACCTTCTGATAAATTACACAGTTTTTATTTAGGATGATTGTCAGTACATTATTTCAATGCAATAAATCTTAATGACTCCACCATTGATTAATTGTTTGACTAATTGTGAAAACTGAATTAAATAAATTAGGAGCAAGAAAAATCAATTTGTCAGCCTCACAGCCCAATTGAGTTATAAAGTCGACAAATTCAGGTTCCAAGTTTTGAAACCCCCCCTCCAAAAAAAAAAAAACAAAACACACACAAACTTCGAATGTCTCTTGGTAAGCACCAACTTCTTTTTAATTAGGAAGCAAGTTAAATTTCCTTCAGAAAGTAGTAGTTTTATAAAAAAAACTTTATACTTTCTGTGCTTTTAGAATCACCATCTTTCATGCAGTCTCTCAGATTCAATCTTTTTCAACTGTTCCTCCATTTCCATTCAATTTTATTAATCTCTCCTTTTCCTTGATTCTAGTCTTTCAACATTTCAAATCATAATGCAGGATATTGTTAATTAGCCTTCAGCGTGCTTCAGAGGCCCTCCATGGCCTTACTCTGAAGGCTACAGTGCAGAGTCAGCTTTCCAACCAGGAGCTAGGTCCTCCATGATCAAATTCCATATTTATCTATTGTAGCTCTATATACAACCAAAGCTATTGCTCAACTGTCATAACCACTATTCTTCTAAACATACTCTTCACCTCTATCTACCTCATTCAGTCTGCAAAGTGTATTAAAGTGGCATAACAGTAGCTATCTTTTATATTGCATTTACTATATTCCAGATAGTTCAAGGAGCTTACGTAAAATGATTCATTTAATCTTCATAACCTTCCTGTTAGTTGGGTACAATTATTATCACTATTTTGCTGAGGAGAAAACTGAAGTGCAGCAGGGCCAAAAAAAGTCCTACATCTAGTTAAAGGTGAAGCTAGGGGAGAATTCCACTGCAGGTTCATATTATCACTTACACGGACCAAGGTACTTTTACCTTCCAAGACCCCTTCCTCCCAAAGAAGTATTAAAAATAATGTTTTACGAACACAGAGGTAGAAAGACAAATATGTTTATATTATATACAAAAACATTTTCTTTGACTTTAAAGTTCATTTTTCATCTGATTTTAAAGGAATTTAAACATTTTTGTAGGCCCCTAATAGTATTGTGGGCCCTGGGCTTTGTGCCTACTCTACCTAATATTCAAACCAGCCCTGCCTGCCCAATTGATTCCAGTCTGAACACCAAACCACTATGTATAGCACATCTGTAAAATTTTATGTTATCTTTACTTTTTAAAATGAAATTCATCACATTAAGCTTTATGATAAGATACTCTGCACAGGCCTTGCTTTGCTTGATAAATTACAGATTTCTTAAGGATATGAACTATTGCTATAACATGATTACATAGGATATCGTGGTGTCTAGTCATATCTCACATATATTTAATTTCAAATGTGTAATGTTTAGCATTTATATATAAATTTATCCTAATATATTATCATATTTATTGCTTTATATAAATATAATAAATATTTTTGCCAATTTTAAAATATTTGTTCAATAAATGTTTATTAAACAAAGTAGTAGATAAGTGCCAAATCTCTATAAAGCATTTTCAGTAAATTCAATCACATTATTTTCTACAATTATCACTCAAATGATTCATATGTTATTAAATAAAGGTTTGCCAACCTGGCATGTTTTAGAAATCACTTTGTAATTATTTCTTCCGGTTATGCCTTTTTCTATATTCTACATTATAACTGTTTACAAATGTTACACTTTTCATTTTAAGGAATGCACATAGTTTAAATGGACTTATTCCAAAGGATCTTTATATACATTTTTCAATTGCTGTGCTTTTGATTTGGGTCACAGAATTTGTACATTATTCAGGAAAATATAGCATGGATTTTATAGATGAGGTTTTGTTTCCATATTAAGGCAGCTGTATTTTCCTGAAAGTCTCTAAAGACTATGCATGTCCCTTTTCGACTTTAGGCATTCCCCAAATGTCTAACTCGCATCTCATTCTTATTACATGCTATTGCATGAGCTGATAGTCAGGGGTGGCTCAAAGACACAGCTATTGATTGATTTGGTTCCACCTTTTATTAAATAATTTCAATGTCAATTTGAAACTGTTTGCTGATGAATGGTTAAAGATGCTTCCTTTCTGAGATGAATATACATCTTAATAGAAAATGTACTAAAAGCAGGAAAACTTTTCAAATCCTAAGAATATCTTAAGAGTTTTTGAGAGAATTTTGTAATTGGATAGACAAAGGTCTATCCAATGTTTTCCCCATTTTGCCACCCAAACAGTCATGTAATATCCCTGTGTTTGAAGTATTCCTAGGAAATATTGTCCTTAGTATTGAAAAGAATATGGTGCAAAATCAAATCTCTAGCACTATAATCAGGATATCACTTAATCGACAAATTTTTGCTTCAGTGAAGATGTGCCAATTAAAATTTTAGTGTACTTTTTTTTTACATGCATACTCAGCTTATATCTCAACTTCCATAAACCACTTATGAAATACAAGAATTTTCAGACTCAATTAAGTCCTTTTTTGCTTCATTAAGTATAAATACATTACCCAATTCCTATTAAGTTTTATGGATATTTTAAACTGGCATAGGCTTTGTTAGTTGGATTCTGAATAGTCCTATTCTACTATGCTATGAAATATAAGGTAAGGACATTTCTAATAATGAAAACTTCTTAAAATTTCATTTTAATATATATTGAAAAGATTCTCTTTTAATGAACATTTACTTCAAGATTTATGACATATTAAGGTCTTTAGAGTACAGTAGACATGGTATGGGCCATTCACTGTCCACTCTTTTATTTTCTGACATTGATTTGCCCTATTATAACATTTAATCTACAGAGAAATGCATTTCCCAACAGGATGAGCTCTCATATTCTGAGACAAAAGGAGAACTCAATAGTGCTATTTAGTTATGCATTTAAAAGTGATTAGGAGACATTTTAACTCTGCTAATTTAAACATGATCTACTGAAATGGTTACCAACCTTGGTTGATAGAGATAATCATGTGTGAATCAGTTGAAAAATAGTGACTACCAAGCCCTACCCCATTCTAAATTCATTGCCCTCTCAGAATGCAATTGGGGAAAATCTGTTTTTAAACATTTCTTGAGGTGATGTTAATGAGATGAGTCGTTCAAAAGAAGAAGTTAAGGGGACATGTCCTAATATTGGTGGCCTTCAATATATATTATACAAAACACTCTTGAAATTTTTGACCCACCGATAGGTAATTATTTTTCAGTGAAATAATTATTTAAAATGTGGTTTGTGTTGGAAATTGGACTGGTAAGACTGAGGAGAAAGAAGCTAAATCAAAGGAGAAGCAGATTTCAAAGCATAACAATTCATAGCACATGGAGGCTGGGCAGATACAGATCTTTTTCCCAAAGTAGGAAGTCCAAGGCTTATTATACCTGATTGAGGCAGTAGGAAAATATTTGGGGGAATATGGGAACTGCAAAAAATACCAGAAATCATCTTAAAGTTGAAGAACTTTTTATCATAATTCCCTACACACTACCCCTGCACACACACACACAAAAACACACACCTATAAGAGAAGCCAAGATCAATTCAAAGCCTAAAATTTGAGTTGAAGTTTGTGTTCCAACATAACGTCAAGATCAATTAGATAAAATTTGTCCTTAAGGCATGTCCTTTCGATATTATATATTTGTATTAAAATGCAGATGGTTTTAATTGCTTTCTAACTGGAATTCTGAATTATATAAGAATCATAGCTTAACTATCACATCTTTTGTGCTGGAAAATAACTCCAAATAAGGAATAAAATTACATTTGGCTTCAAAATGACCTTTTGCAGAACTGTTCTTTAAAAAAACTGTAGTTTAAATAGTCATATATTATTACTGCAACTTTTAAACTGCTATTAATAAAGTAATTGGATAGAAAAATATTCTATTAAGATAATACATAATTAATTTGATTATGATTCTTTACTTTAAAACACAACTCTTCTTCGAGAACTTTGTTTCACCTATATTTTGCAAGTATAGCATAAGTCATTTTGAAATATGGTTTGAGTATTTTACCTAGCAGAAAAAGAAAAAGGAATAGAACTAAGCCAGCACAAAGACATTACAAGGTTCTTTATATTAAACATGCATACGACTTCATCAAGTCCACAAAATGTAGCCATTTAATTTATTTATTCACAAGTCACTCATCAATATTGTTCTCAGGGCTAGGCAAGATTCTAGGACCTGGAAATGCAGAAGTAAAAGACATAGTCTCTTTTCCTTAAACTAAGGGTAATTTGGAGTGAAAAGTGTCACGATAGAATTGATCACAGGGTGTTATGGGTTCCCTTAAAGGTCACATAATCCAAACCAGACAGAGGATCCAGGTAGCTGACTTAAGAGTACACTTCACATCTGATCCATGTTTTGAATGATGCGTAGAAGATGTCCAGCTATCCAAAACTGGGGGTAAGTAACTAAATCCAAAAACTGATAATGTAAGTATCCTTGCCCCTCTTCCCACTGCCAGTTTAAATTTGTTTTATGGAATTAGTTTTTCTTTCCCCTACCTAGACCTGGGTGAAATCTAAAGTAGGCTACATAAGTTATCCACTCATTTTCAGATATTGAAACTCTGATATATAGTTTGAAAAAAATCAAATAATTAAATATCCAATAAATAGATATTTAGTTTTAGAAACAAATATTTAAGAATAAATTAGTCAGGTGTAGTTCTGGAAAACTTCAAACTTTTTTTGAAGTTAAAGCTTCTCCCTAATACTGGACCAAGACTTTAAAGCTTGATGCTGGAGAGCAAGATGGGAGCTTTGGATGGCTTATTTTCTACTTTTCCACCTAGATCTGACCATCATTCCTACATATGGCCCACATATGGGATCAGAGTAGAGGAGATACAGAGAAAAGAGATGGAAGAGGTCTTTCTTGAAAGGCACAATGTAATCTTGTGTTGGTTTATTCTAGCTATGAAACTTGTTTAAAACTCAGATTTCCCCACAGACTACTCCAAGATTCCCCACTTCCCCAAATCTTCACCTTGGACATCCAGTATCCATGCCCTTCTGATCCCTCCTCAAACTGAGTTCAGTAACTCCCAAAAGGCACTTTCTACTCATTACCACAACCAAACTCTGCCCTACAGACTGTTCTTTCCTTTTCTTCTTCTTCTTTTTTCCTTTGGCATGAGTTGCTGGCAAATAACTTCTATGTCAGTTTTTCAACCTTATCCTTTTAATTTTTTGCAAGAAATATGTGAAGCCAAGGGTCACAAAAATGCCCTTTTTCACTTCTTTTTCTAATACTGCATTTGCTATAGCACTTCTCTTTGGAATATTGAATAATTGCCACTTTTTGGATTTATCTTCAGCTAAAACTGAAATAGGAATCCAGATTTAGAAACCTGTTATGTAAACAACACTTAAACATTTAGCATGTGCTTGACACTAAGATACACATATTACACCATTTAACTTTTACACCATATTACAGCTAGGCATCATTACTATGGTGGCCAAAAGAAGATAGATACAAAAGAATACATATTGTACAACTTCATTTATAAATTGAAGGCCGATGACTGTTTGGGATTAAGATTGGGGCTATGAGATTAATGAAAAGTGCCACAAAGGAAATTTCTGTGCTGAAGATGAAAGAATATTCTCTATCATGTGAGCACTGGTTATTCAGGTATATATAATTGTCAAATAAATGGAAACTTAATATATCTGCTGTTTCTTGCATGTGCATTGCATCTCAATTTTTTAAAAATGGACACAGAAATAAATAAATAGTACAGCTGAATTTTCTGCCACCGTCTCTCTGGGTTGGATCCACACTGCTTTGACATTGGCTTCACTAGAGGATCTATATTTATTCTGGGCAGAACTTTCTCCCAATTATTATTTAATATCAGTGAAAGTATTAACTATCATAGAATGATCAAGTCCTTGAAACAGAAATGAAAGTATGTTTTTTATTGAATTCTGAAGAGGTGAAGGCGAAACAGACAACTGCATTTCAGCCAGTGTGCTAGTCTGAGTTCATGCACAAAAGTGTCTTTTTGATAGACTGAGGTTCTCAAGGAAGATGAGACAGGAAACAATTAGCAGAGGTGACAGAAGTAAGGAGGCCTCTCACTGTGAGAAGACGTTTGTGGATTGGGCTGGTTTGACAAAAGTTTCTGGATTTTTGTGTGTAGACGTTTCCTGCAAAAGCACTCACTCTCTCTGTTTTTTGGAAATATAAGTATATTTTGGTATAAAGAGAAAAGTAATGTAAAGCAAACGGTGCCACTATTGTCTTGGCAATTCTATAATAGGAACTTCTTTAGAAAGAAAAGTAAAAGCTGTTTTCCTGGAGGCCAGAAGGAGGGAAGAATGCAGAGATTGGCAGTTTGGAGGTGGATACATCATGACCAGCATTTGAGCTGCGTTTCCAGGGAGCACTGGAATGTAGGAATGGAGTCTTTGTAGCAGGAGATCTGAGAACCCTTCCACTGGCCACCACCTTTTGACGTAGACACATAGACATGCATACCACATACCACAAGCAAACTTAAATGGAATGCTAGTTCAGAAGAATCTCTGAAAAGTACAGTATTTTTACCTCCTAATTAAGTGGGTATTTTTGGAACATTGAGATTTCAACTACTGCAATAAATATGACAAATTATTCTTTCCTGGAAGATAAAGCCTGGGGCATAGCTTCCTTTTTTTAATTTATGTGTTTAGGAAACAAAGACATTTTCTAACAGTCAATGCTCTTCAATAACAGAAACGCCTCATATCAACTACAGACTTTGGTTGTCCTGGGTATTTTCAATACCCCCAAAAAGTGCCATATTTAAAATATATTTAAAAATAGTGCCATATTTAAAAAATAAAGTATAATTATAAAAAGTCTGTGGTAGTGAAATTTTTAAAACTCTTCCTTGATATTTTTAGGGGATAAGATCTCTAGATCTCTAGAGCTAAAGCAAAAGAAGGGAATTTCTACAAGGAAACATAAACCCATATATAAAATTAATAATAAAACTGAGAAGTTTCTATTTTTTTATTCACTTTCTTTTTTTTTGTTTTTTTTTTTTCCTATGAGGGGAGCAGGAAAAATGAGTCCATTTTGTCAATAGGTACACAGAAGCACATGTATCCCTATATATAGGAGATAGTTCTGGCATGTTTTGTAACTTCAGAAAGAGAGATACTCTGTGCACTTGTAAGAGGAGGATCACAGATGAGATCAGAGCAATGACTTCTACAATAGAAACCATCATATCCTAGCCTTATTGATTAGATTACACTTAGGGAAAACAAGGAACAAATTTCCTTTAACTAGGTAGATTCCCTTTGTGCCGGTTTGAGTGTATTGTGTCCCCCAAATGCCATTATCTTTGTAGTCTTGTGTGGGGCAGAAGTTTTGGTGCTGGTTGGATTTGCTTGGAATGTGCCCCACCCAGCTGTGGGAGATGATTCTGATGAGATGTTCCCATGGAGGCGTGGCCCCGCCCATTTGGGGTGGGCCTTGATCGGTGGAGCTATATAAATGAGCTGACTCAAAGAGAGAAAAGAGGGTGCAGCTGGGAGTGATGTTTTGAAGAGAAGCAAGCTTGCTGGAGAGGAACGTCCTGGGAGAAAGCCGTTTTGAGGCCGGAGCTTTGGAGCAGATGCCAGCTGCCTTCCTAGCTAACAGAGGTTTTCCGGAGGCCATTGGCCATCCTCCGGTGAGGGTACCCGATTGCTGATGTGTTGCCTTGGACGCTTTGTGGCCTTAAGACTGTAACTGTGTAGCGAAATAAATCTCCGTTTTATAAAAGCCAATCCATCTCTGGTGTTTTGCATTCTCCAGCATTAGCAAACTAAGACACCCTTATTAGCAAATATGCCCAGTATAGGGTCTTATTAAGCATTTATTGCATGGCCAAAGGGCCTGAGGGTCACGGCAGATAGATGGGTCCAAGAGAAGAAGAGTTAAGGTGTAGATTTTCATGCCCCAAGGTCTATATATCTCCCTGAAGCCCCTGCCCTTGCTCCCATCTTATTAAATTTTGACAATTTTGTTTGTGTTTTGAAGTGACTACTTTGCTGCAAAAGAAGCTGCTTGATTCACTTCCACATAGAAAGCTCATAAAAAATTGAAAGCTTCAATAATTCTAAATCATTCTGTATTGCATATGGAGATTTAAATTTCAGTGCTAATTTTTTTATTAGCACTTTAATTTGGAAGGTACCAGGCTTCTACAAGATTTAAAATTATTGGAGCATTTCAAAATTTTATAAGCTTTCCAGTAAGGTTGTGGCTGTGATTCCTGGCTTGTAAAATAAAGCACAATTTAAAGTTAATTTAAATTATTTAAGTGCTGCAGACTTTAGGGGAATTGTTTTTGTCTTTCAAACTGGAATTCATGATAAGAGATTAGAATCAAGTTACAAAGAAGAAATACTTTCCTAATTAAAAAGTAATCAAAATGATTCTGGTTCAAGTTGAAAGTCAGATATTTTTGTCAAGTTGCATTTTGGCTTGCATTTAGATAAAGTTATCATTTTATTGTTAAATTTTGAACAATTTTACTTAGTAGTGTTTTTCAGTGATGAGCATCAAACTAGAATAAAGTTTCTAGTGACATGTCTAAGATTTCTGTTCTAATGCTGTCCCTCTTCAACAGTAAGATGGTGATTTAGATGAAGATCTTGAAAAAATGTTTATCTTATGGTATGATAGCAAGTGGGTAGGGATTGATTGGATAAGAACATTGCTAGTCAAGAAAATATGACAATGAATCTCATCCAAGTTAATACATTTTAAGAAAAATAAATATAAATACTTTCCCTTGAATAAAATCAAACTAGTAAAATTCAGAATTGAAGGGAAATAATTGACATATTTCAGAAAGACAAGTTGTTCATTCACATTTTTTTAGAGGAAACTCTCCCTGAGTCATGGATAAACAAGAAAACCTTAACTACAATTACAGACAACATCAATACATGTGTAATGATAAGAATAAGAGAAGTAGAAAGTCTTCCACTATCTATGGAAAGGATGCCAGATATGAATTGTTTTTCTTTTTTCATATATTTCTGGACATCATGTTTTAGTATTAGAATATACAAGAGCATGAACAATTTATAATGATGAAGGGAAAAATCCACATAAAGAACTTAGAGAATTTAGAGATATTGAACTAAAAGGAAAAAAGTCCCATGGGGGTTTAAATACTTGAATAATTGGAAGGCCATCATATTTAAAAAGGGTTTCTTTTGTTATTAGAGTGTGTTTTATGCAAATTTATAACTCAGACCAATGAAAGGAAGACGTAGAGAACGATGTCTCAGTTAAATATACTGGAGAATATTATCACTCAAAATTAGAGCTGCTTAAAACCAAAAGAGCTTTGTTGGGTGTACTTTTTCTGTCAGAAGTATCTGCTCAAAGATCAGAGAATCATTTCTAAGGAAAACGCTGGTTAAGTTAAATGCTGACTGCAAAAACAGGTAATACTCAAATTATGAGTGACTTTTCACAATCCAAGTTTATTTCTCACTTTTGCACACCAATGCAGATGTTTCTGGCTTGTCGTTAAGGGGATTAGTCCCATCTCAACTTTCCCTTAGACTAGAACTTCAGCATTTCTATGAACTATCACTGTAAAAGAAACCACTCCAAAACTAGGTGACATGGAACAATGATTTATTATTTTTTTCTTACATCACTGGTGGTTGTGGTTGGGGTTATATGAAGGTATCTTCATTCACACATGTATGCTGGGATGGTGTTCTGGTTTGCTAATGCTGCCATTATGCAAAATACCAGAAATGGATTGGCTTTTATAAAGGGGTTTTCTGGGGGATGTAACAGATTCAAACTGGCACAGATAGCTGTAAAAGCTAGAGACTTATTGGGCATTTTTCTCTCCACATGACCTCCCCATATGAATACCTCGGGCTTCCTGATAGTATGGCCATCTCAGGGTAGTCAGACTTCTTATATAGTCTTCTGTTTCCCACAGGGTGTTTCTGTTAAGACATTTTGATGGAAACTGCAACATATATTATGATCTAGCCTCTATAGTCCCCAGAATACCACTTTTACCACATATTATTGGTTGGTTGTCACTAAGCATAGCCTAGATCAAGAAGAGAGAAATTAGACCCACACTCTCAAGGAGAGGAATGTCAAATAATCTGTAGCCATCTATAATCTGTCTCTCTCATAGTCCTTTCTATATTCTCTGAAGGAAGGATTACATGGAAAGTTTCATTTTGTTTGTTTGTTTGTTTTTAATACCTGGAAATAGCAAAACTCATTCTGGCAATAATTAGTCAAGTGGCCGTAATTCAGTATTAATGCAACAAGCCACCTAACAACAACAACAACAACAAAGGATAGAAAAGTAAGAGTCTAACTGTGAACTGTGTGCCCTGGAGGAAAGGGAAACATGAACTGCTAACTGGTCTTTGTCACATGCAAAAAGTTTCAAGAAGTTTATGTCAGGTAACTGGTAATAAGTTGGATACATGACCTACTAGTTTCCTTCCATCATCGAGATGAATAATAAAAGTTAAAGGATGACTGGAAACTTATGGCTGCCAATTAAAATGTAGCAACTTCTCCACACTTGTGAATGTGTATTTAGGACTTCCCCAAACTTGTGAGTGTGTATTTAGGAACATGCTGGAGGATTCATTTTTTAAACTCAATCATGTGTTGTCGGGAATATTCAGTTACTTATGGATTGTTGAACTTATGGATTGAGGACCCTGATTCTTCTCTAGTTGTTACCTAGTGACCTCCCTCAGTTCCTTGCCACGTGGGACAATCAACATGCCAGCTGGTTTCCCTCATGGTAAGAGAGCAAAAGAGAAAAAGAGAACACCCAGGTTGGAAGTCACAGTCCTTTAGTAACCCAATCTTGCAAATGACATCCCATCACTTCTGTAAGGTTCTTTTCATTAGAAGTGAGTCAATAAGTCCAGCTCACATCAACAAGCAGTCACTGTCCCAGTGCATGCACACCAGAAGGCAACAGTCTTTTGGGCCATTTTAGAGGCTCTGCAGCACAGGCAGATATACTAGTTTTATCCAGCTAGTTTTATCAAAACTATGATGGCTTTATCATCAAAACAAATCTGGGTGAAATATGACACATTATCTTTTTCCTTATCTTTATCAAATTTAACAGAAGGCTGTAAAATTGTTGGCTGATTTTAAATGGCCTGCGGCATAGACATACATGTATTTGTTACACAGATTTTTTTTTTTCTAGTAGCCTTTTCAAGCATGATTTGAAAACACTTGGCTTGATTCACTTCTCTTCCACCCTCTGATGACCTCTGCCAAGTCATGGTTATGACTCAGGTTTGCAGCAGTGAATCACTCAGAACTGCAGAACAATTTCCATTTCCTTTCTGTTTCTAATAACAACAAATTGTAAGAATAGTTACGATTGCGTTGTGTCAAGCACATAGCAAAATTATGTAGCTGGAGAAATGTTATAGAAGAGTAACCACAGATAATCTCATACAAAACTAGCAGGAAACACATACACACACACACACACACACACACACACACACACACACACACATGAAATTTTCTCCTTTTTGTAAACCATAGAGTGTTTTACAAGTTTACTCTAGCCCTTTAATCAGTCATTAGAGGAGCTGCAGCTAAATCTAAAAAATATCTTCATGTATTGCAGACATGAGAAAAATATTTGGGATACATGTACACATATAGATGATATATTTACACATACTTATGACATAATGATATATATTCATAGATTGTCTACACTGGGTTATATGATAGATATTATATATATAAATAATATCTGTGTATATTATATACATAATGTGTATGTTATATATATATATATATTTTATAATACACACATTATATATACATGCATTTGTGTGCATGTTTGATAAATTCTATGTATTTCTGGTATTTGTAGTTTAGGCATAAAAATATATTTTTAAATGTACTTAAATGTTATGCTTAATTACAAAATTTAAAATGATATGAATTCAAATTCTAATATTTCTCCTAAAATAATTTTTCAAACTTCGTACACTTATACATTTAAAAAAACCTTTGTTCTTTTCCGTTTTGAAGAAACAGTAACCTAAATTATTTTTTATAATGTCCAACACACTCTTATTTTTTAGAGTTACCCATCCTTTTCTTACCCAACCCTGATTAATTCCAATTAGGCACAGGATAGTCTGCTGAGTTTTTCTTAAATGTCTAGATCTGATGCCAATATACAACATTTTTGAGCTTTTTAACATTTTTTATTATGAATAGTTTTACACATAACAGCAAAGATAAAGAGAATAGTCTAAGGAATCTTTATATGCCTATACTCTAGATTTAATAACTACCAAGATTTTTCCAAACCTGCTTTATCAAGCTTTTTGTTGTTGACCATGTACTCAACCTCATGGTTTTTCACTTGATATGCTGCTTTCTACTATTAAAAAATGAATGTTTTGTTGAAAAAACCACAGTAACATTATTACATAAAGAATGTTAACAATAAATCTTCACTATCCAATCCATATTAAAATCTCCCTAATTGTCTCAAATCTGTTTTCCTTTTAACAATTTGCTTATTCGAATCAGAATCCAAATGAGGTCCAAACAATGCTTTTGATTTTTATGTCTCTTAAGTGTTCTTTAAAGCATTTACTCCAGCCATTGATTTGTTGAGGAAATTGTACCAGCTGTCTCAGATTATGTCTCACATTCTGGATTTGACTCTTTGTTTCCTCATGACACCATCTTGCATTTCTTATACTTCCCATATTTCCTATAAACTAGAATTTAGGCCTAATAGCTTGATTACATTCAGGTTTAGCATTTTTGGTAAGAATACATTGTGGCTGTTGTTGGAACTTCATATTGCATTATATCATGGGGACATTTATGTCTAGCTTTCCCTCTCTCAAAAATGCAAACATTAATCTGATTGAGATAAGAGAGCTAGTTCCCATTTCTCTCTCTATAGCTTTTCCTTTAACATTGCATCTAATGTTCCCACTGATTAATGATCTTTACCTGAAAGAATTATTTCATCAGGGGTTGCAAAATTGCAGTTTTCTAATTCTTCCATTTTTTTTCCACCAGGGACATATATCTGCTCATATTGCCCCAGACCTGTGGCACTTGAAGGACTGGATATTTCTGATCATGTAATAGAATTTGTCAGGATTTTCTGTTATGACATTTTGCTTAAAATGTCATAACAGCCATGGTTTGCTCAGAGAAATAGAACCACAAGAAGGTATATATAATAAGGGATTTATTTTATGGATTTGTCTTACACAATTGTGTGTACTGGTGAAAGAGTTTATAGACATTTCTTTCATACCTGGGGCAGCCCGACGTAAGCAGAATAGATGGTTGGGAAGGGGAAATGCATATGAAGTGAGAGAAGGAAGGAGAAATTGGAACTTACAGAGATGAATACAACCTTTATCAATCTCTTACTACCACCAAACCCCCTTCTTACATGATGCCTGCGTCTTTCCGAAGAAACTAGCTACCATCTTCATGGAGATAAATGCACTCCTGGTCCAGCCAATAAGAAGAGCCAGCAGATATTCCCACATAAATCAGTGACAACAATGGCTAATTCTCTGTTCCATTTTGATGAGTAAAATAAGAATACAGCTTCTACTTGACCTCTGCCTTCCAAATCTCACACAAGATATGATGACCTAGACTTAACCTGGACTTTGTAGTATAGACATTCTTTGGAAACAGTTTCAGCTTGGCTAAAATAACAAAAAAGAAAACCACCACAAATGTCATCTATGATTTTTTTTCTTCTACTATCTGGATCAGTCTGATTTGGGAAGGTATTGAGGGGGGAGTGTGGTGGATTTAAAGCAAAGATGGCTAGCTGTCCTTTACCCAACCATTGTTTGGTTTTCTAAAAATGATGAGAATATTGACAATTATTGAAAGTGTTATGAGAAATTAGTGCTGAAAACAAAACAATAATGAAAACAACTCTGAAAAGAACTCATTTTCCTTCAAAAGACAATACAGCATAATGGCTGTGATCATATTGGTTTCTGTATCAGTCAAATCTGAGTTTAAATTCCAGCTCTGTCATGGACAATTGGTAGGATCTTTAGCAATTCACTTTACTTTCTGCCCTGTGGGTTTTTCTTTTATAAAATGGCGACAATGATATCTTTCTTAAAAGGATACTGAGAAAGAAGAAAGAGAAAATGTAGGTAAACTGGACTACATGTAGTGCTTAATAAATAATAGTTTTATGCTTATTCTTACTATTATTATTTCTCTCACTCACACTTCTTTCCCGCCCCCTCCCACCACCACCCAGTTAGGACTTTTGGGGTAGATGAAGGAATATTAGGTGATATTGACCTGAGGCCAAAAGCTTGTATAGCACTATTTGATGGGAGCTGGACATTACTCTCTTAATTTAGAATTGAACCAAGATAACTAATTATAGACCTAGGTTTCCATCTTGGCAGTATAATTACAGAAGTCACATATATCAAATGGATAAAAAAAAAAAAAAAACTTTCCTGAAGTCACATATATTATATTTATTGTTTCCCTCTATCTTTAAAGACTGTCATTCTGTCACTAATGGAATTTAGAATTTTTTTCACAAATTTTCTTCTGAAAGCCAGGATGGTTTTTCTTTTGTAGCTTGTTTTTGGTATTTGCAAATTTATGACTTGGCTACTCATTTCTGAGTGTCTAGTAAATGAAACAAGCTATAATTTTTAACTTGTATTCATCTTACTTTTAAAAAAGGAAGTTGAAGGGTTGTTTTCTTTAAGCATATTCCAATTTTTCAGCATGTCAAATTGTCCTGCCATACTAATAAGTTCTTTATAATGTAGCTCCCAGATCCACGAGTGCAGTCTCATAATGCGTCTCCTTTATTTTATGATTCACACTAAAGTAAGAAAAAGAAAGAACTGAAGCAAATTTATCACTTACCAAACATTGGCTAAGTGCCTGCTTTATGCCCGCTACAGTATTATATGAAGTGGTTACAAGAAAAGCAAAACGTTTCCTATTCTCAAAGAAATAATCATGTGGAAGAGACAAGGTGGTACACATTTAACCAAAATTTCAGACCAACTGTGAAGAAAACCTTTGATATAAATTCAGTCAAAGAATTGTGAGATTACAAAAAAAGAAGCAATTATTTTTTACTACTGAGTTTTCAAAAGATGTTTACAAGGGAGTAACTTTGAATTTGAGCTTTAAAGAAGGACTTTTGAAGGCCTAAAATGGGTAGAAAAGTCCAGAAAGGAATGTCAGAATGAATTAAAGCACAGAGTAGATAGTGGCTGTATCTTCCTCACACTGAGTATGTTGAGTCCTTATCTTTAACAGATGGCTAGGTAAGTCTATGAACTATCCATAAAAGGCACAGGCAAAAGGCTAAACCTGGGATAAACTTAGAGAGTATGAGAAAATCTTCAAAACCTAGTTTATGTTAGATACTTGGAAAAATAAATAGATAAATAACCACAGAGAAAATGTGAGATCTAGGGTCTCCTGAGAGCTTAGTATGGAAGGAAACAAACACAACAAACAAACAAATAAAAAGGAAACAAGTCACAGGTGCTGGAATAGGGCTTTTATTAGCACAGAATTATGTTCTGCATATCACCTCTTCGCAATTAACTTCCATTTGAAAGACAGGTGTTCTCAAGTACTTTGACACTGATGTCTTAACTGCAAAATTGTTTAAGTATACTATTTACCAGTAACTGTCTTCAACAGTAGAAATTTGATCATATGATGTTAGAATTAGGAAGGGAATGGTGGTATATAAAGCTAAAATGTATATTTGAACTAATATTGGGAGAGAGTTATAATGCTATTTTTGGTATATCTGAGCAACACATCACCCCCCCTTTTTTGAGAACCCCCTTAGGAAGTGATTTATACACCATTCTGCCCATTTGTCCACAGCTGTTCAGAGCAGATGTAGTAGATTGAGTTATGTACCTCAGGAAAAAAAAACGTGTTCTTAATCTTAATCCCATTCCTGTGAGTGTGAACCTGTTGTAAATAGGACCCTTTGAAGATGTTATTTTAAATTATGGGATGGCCAACGGAATCAGGATGGGTCTTAATCCTGTTACTGTAGACGTTATTGAGAGAAAGCTACAGGGAGCAGCCAGGAGTCAGTGGGAACACAGAGTAGAAAGGAGAGGACATCATATGTGACCAGAAAGCCAAGGAACCCCAGAACTGGCAGCTGCCCAGAATGCTACCAGCCCTTGCAGGAAGCAAGCCTTCTAGTCTCTGAAACTGTGAGCCAATAAATTCCTGTTGTTTAATTTAATCCATTGTATATATTTGCCATAGCAGCCAGGAAACTAAGACAGCAGGGATGAACAGTTGACCCATACAGGGGCTCTCAGTATTTTCTCCTACAAATTTGCAAGTAAGAATCAGAGATCAATTTCATATTTGTGATTTATTTGAAATGAGGGCTTGTGTAATGTGAGGCAGTTGTCTTCCACAATGAATAAAGAGAAACATATAAAGTCAAAGAGTAGAGAAAAATAGGAGAGAAATAAAATCATCTAGAAATAAAGAAAAAATAATGGGGGAGGGAACACATGCACCCAGAGAGGCAGACTCAGAACACATATGTTTTACTTCCCAACCAGCCAACCAGTTTCTTATTCCAGGCCCTTGTTGGGTCCAACTGTGCCTCCTGATCTCAGCTGTTTTGAGCTACCCATATGTCCACAGAGCCTCAAAATATAATTCTACCTTTATAAATCATTTAAATCAAGTGATTTTCTATTATATGAGTCAGGTAAATCAAGCTCTGAGAGTTCTAACACTTATTCCATAGGGATTGGGGTTATTTAGTGAGGTTGTGTTATGATCTTAATAACATCATAATGATCCTATCATGTTATAATGATATTGTGGCAATTCAGTATTGGAAAAGACTAGAAAGAGGGACAAGCGAACAGGGTGGGGGACGGGGATTTAAATCACTATTACAATGGGCACAAGATATTTAAAGTAAAAATTAAATATTACAGCAGATGAAATGGAATTTGAACATTTTGATGGTAGACTAGACACCATCTTGGACTAGAGTAAAAGTGAGAAAGAGGAAAGGTGACAGAAGATTCTTGCATGGATAATCAATGAATTCTGGTTGCTTGAACTTAGAGAAGAAGGAAAGAGGAGGAATATAATGGCGATTAAAGCTTTGGTTTTAGGGAATAAATCCAACCCAATACATAGTTACTCCATTTATTTTTAATTCACAAATATATTTATGCAAGCACAGAGTAATTCAGTTTGCATAAGAGAGCAAGCTAAACAAGTAAGATCTTTGCCCTCATGGAATTACAATTTAGCTAGGAAGGTAGAAATTATGTAATAAATCAAATACAAAAATACATATGTATTTTTGTTAATTTTTGAAGGAAAAAGTACAAATTTTTATGAGAAATTATAATGTAAATAATTTCAAGGAGCTTAATACTTAAGAGGAAACCAAGAGAATTAAAAGGAGATAGCAAGGTAAGCTGGGTTGCAAAAAATTTTTTTTAATTGCTTGTTTGAAAATGAATTTTGCAATGTAGTAAGAGCTCTGCATTACAAATGAAGTAAGCACCAATCATCCAGAAGTTTGGTGACCATTTCATCTCATTTCATGGGTTCTCTTTTATTTATGGTTATGACCCAAGAACTTTCCACCCCTACCAAACACACTGAAACATACACGTACATACATGTATTGATACAATACCTTGTTTTGATGACTCTTACCTCATGAGTCCTCCATACACATTGTTATTATTCCAGAGACTTTCCTGTTTGTATCAGTGTTCTTGAAGTTATCTTTTCTACAACTGTAGTCAATCATTTCAAAAGACCACAGAGTTGGCAAAATTTCAAGGTACCTTTCTAAGCTTTCAGAATAGTAAGTGTTAGTGCTTTGAAGAGTTGGGCTCACCTTGACTTGGTGTCAGTTTTGACAAGGTAGGTCTTGTTGTTCCAACATCTCCAATTCTTAATACAGGGACAACTTATGAGAGGTGTGTATCTTCTAGAGTGATCAAGATACTGGTACTGGCACATTTCTCCTGGATGTGTAGTTCTTTTTTCTAGAACCAATTTAGATAGACCCAGTCTCCATATAGGTGTAGATATTTTGTTATAACCACCCCTGATGGGTCTGACATGTCATACTTTAAAAAAAAATACTAATAAGTGGTACAGAAAAAAGCCTTTAAAAATGACACTGCAGAGAGAGGGAAGAAGATGGCAGCATAGAGAGGAGTGGAAGCCAGTTTGTCCTCCTAGAACAACTAATAAGAAGCCAGGAACAACAAATAAATAATCTGTAATAACTGTGGGGGGGACAAACATGACTGTCCACTCATCATACACCAACCAGAATTGGGAGGAATGCCCGAGATCACAGCATAAAATCTGTAAGTAAAAACTGTGGATCCAAACCAGGATCCCCCTTCTGCCATGGCTTGAACTACAAAGCCTCGGGTGCTAGAGAGCAGCACTCTCCAAGCAAGCAAATATAGCTTAGCTGAGCTCCAACTGGGGTTTTAATTAACAAACATGGACTACTCTATACAAGCTATGAATCCCCAACAAGCAGACAGAGGCTTTTGGTGATGACTGACCCTGGAGAGCCAGAGAATGGCTGTGGACTGGTCCTGAAGGGGGCTTTCTGTCTCTTTTTCGGCTCAGTGGAGAAAGCCTCAGCCATTTTCAATTCCCATCACTCTGACCCAGACAAGGATGGAGATAGCACAGGCAGAGAGACTAGAGTATTCAATTGCTAATGAGAGGAAAGAGGTGGGTCCCAGCTCTAATACCCACTTTCCATTCAGAACCAGGCCACAGAGCCTGGGGGAAAACAGCCATGGGCCACACCTCCTTATACCAGTCTAGAGCTACAGGCTGTCAGGTGGCACCTGCTGGGCAGAAAAGCACAGTGACTTGGGGTCTCACAGGGTTACCAATCTTCTAAGACACACCCTTAGGAGACATGATACTATTGCCTCCTTCTGAGACCTGAGACTGTTCTGGTCTGGGAAAACATGATTGTAGTAACCAAGGAAACCAGATGCCTAGACAACAGAGAACTAAAATCTACACTAAGAAAAATGAAGTTATGGCCCAGTCAGAGGAAGAAACTTACACTTCAACTGAGATATAGGAATTTAAACAACTAATACTAAATCAATTCAAAAAGTTTAGGGAAGATATGGCAAAAGAGATGAAGCGTATAATGAAAACACTGAATATACATAAGGTAGAAATTGAAAGCTCAAAAAATAACTGACAGAATCTATGGAAATGGAAGGCACAACACAAGAGATGAAAGACATAATTGAGACATACAACAGCAGATCTCAAGAGTCAGAAGAAAACACTCAGGAACTGGTGAACAAGGTAACTGAAAGCCTACACACAAAAGAACAGATAGGGAAAAGGATGGAAAAATATAAGCAATGTCTCTGGGAACTTAAGGACAAAACAAAACACAGGAATGTATGTGTCACTGGTGTCCCAGAAGGAGAAGAGAAGAGAAAAGGGGCAGAAGCAATAAAGAGGAAATAATCAACAAAAATTTCCCATCTCTTATGAGAGACATAAAATTATGGATCCAAGAAAGGCAGCATACCCCAAACAGAATAGATCTGAATAGGTCTATGCCAAGGCACTTAATAATAGATTATCAAACATCAAAGATAAGGAGAGAATTCTGAAAGCAGCAAGAGAAAAGCGATCCATCACATACAAAGGAAGTTTGATAAGACTATGTGTGGATTTCTCAATAGAAACCATGGAGGCAAGAAGGAAGTGGGGTGATATATTTAAGATACTGAAAGAGAAAAACCACCAACCAAGAATCCTATATCCCACAAAACTGTCCTTCAAATATAAAGGAGAGCTTAAAATATTCTCTGACAAACAGACAATGACGGAGTTTGTGAACAAGATACCTACTCTACAGGAAACACTAAAGGAACCACTGCAGACAGAAAGGAAAGGAGTGAGAGGTTTGGAAAACAATTTGGGGAGATAGTAGCACACCATTGTAAGAACACTGAACAAAGATGACTGTGAGCATGGTTGAAAGAGGAAGGTTAGGACCATGTGGGACACCAGAATGAAAGAGGAAAGATAAACACTGGGACTGTATAATTCAGTGAAACCTAGGGTGCTCAACAATTGTAATAAAAGGTACAGATATGTTTTTACATGAGGTAGAACAAATGAACGTCAACATTGCAAGGTGTTAAAAATAGGGTGGGATTGGGAGGAAAATACAATCAACGCAAACTAGAGACTATAATTAACAGAAACATTGTATCATGCTTCCTTTAATGTAACAAAGGCAATATACCAAAGCTAAATGCATATGGGGGGTGGGGTGGGGAATAGGGGAAGGATACGGGACTCCTGGCATTGGTGATGTTGTCTGACTGTTTATTCTACTTTAGTTTAATGCTATCTTTTCTTTTGTTGCTTTCTAGCTGCCATGCTTTGTTTTGTCTCTCTTTCTTTTTTTCTTTTTCTTTTGTCCCTCTACCTTCTTTGACTCTTCCTCCTTCTTTGTGGAAGAAATGGAGATGTCCTTATACAGATAGTGGCAATGGTGCTGAGTACATAAATATGTGACTATACAGGGGACCAACAATTGTTTACTTAAGATGGAATGTATGGTGTGTGAACAAAACTATCTTAAAAAAATGGTTTAATGAAGAAACCTTGAGGGCACTATACTGAGTGAAATAACACAGACACATAAGGACAAATATTACAGGGTCTCACTGATAGGAACTAATTATAATATGTAAACTCATAGACATAAAATATAAGTTACCAGGATATAAAACAAGGCTGAAGAATTGGGAGCAGTTGCTTATTATGAGCAGGGTGTTCCACTAGGGTGAACTTAAATGTTTGGAAATGGACAGAGGTGATGGTTGCACACTGTGAGAATAACTAACATTGCTGAATGGTATGTGAAGGTGGTGGAAAGGGGAAGCTCAGAGTCATGTATGTCACCAGAAGGAAAGTTGGAGGTTAAAAGATGGGAATGTATAAAACAGTGAATCTTGTGGTGGACAATGGCCATGATTGACTGCACAAATATTAGGAATCTTTCTCATGAAGTAGAACAGATGTACAACACTATAACTAGAAGATAATAATAGAGGGGGATATAGGAAAAAATATATACCTATCGCAAACCTTATACTACAGTTAGTAGTATTTTAACATTCTTTCATCAACAGTAACAAATGTACTTTACCAATACTATGAATTGATAATGGAGGGGGTGTGGTTAGGGGTATGGGAGGATTTGAGTTTCTTTCTTTGTCTTTATTTCTTTTCTGGAGAAATGAAAATGTTCTAAGAAATGAAAAAAAATAATTTTGGTGACAGATGCACAGCTGTATGATGGTACCATGGGCAATTGATTGTACACTTTGGATCTTTGGATAATTGTATGGCTTGTGAACAATCTCAATTAAAAAAATGACACTGCGTATTGGAGGTAACTGCTAGAAAGGGGATGATGCCTTCACCGAATGAATCCCAAAGCCTTTGGAACTTTATTGCACATGATACTTATAATATTTTCTAGAATCTACCATCACATCTGGTGATTTAAGATTTTGACTATTCTGTTTTTTGTTTGTTTGTTTTGTTCTGTAATTGGCTTCATTTACTAAAAGTGATTTCTTCCAGGAGGCTGCTCCTAGATCTTGTTTTTGACCCTGATGGGTTATAATGTACTCAATGTATGGTTATTATATCGATGTTTCTTTAACTTCAAGAGAAGACTGATTAATTTTCTGACCTCAATTATTCTGCCTACTTATCGAAGTCTACATAGTCCTCCCAGGTTATAAGATTTTAAGATACATATATCTAAATCTTTGAACTTTAGATTATCCTAGGAAATATAACCTTATTGACCCATGGAAATGATTTTTTTTTTCTTCTGGCTATGATTGAGTAACTGGCAGTAGACTAGCCTTCCCATAATAAAAACTAAAAAGAAACTTTTCAGACCTTGGCAAGTGGCAGGGCGGAAATAGCAAAGGACTGTAATCCTGGAAACAAAGGAAATATAACATGCCAGCCCAGGATTTGTGCTGAGGTTCTTCTTGGAGGCACTTTCTGGACTGCAGTGTGGAAGGTGGAGCCCAAGAAGAGCACGCAGTCTTACTGAGATGTGGAGAAAGACACTGGAGTTTAGGGAGGCTGAGACAGGTGAGTTTATGGAAAAATCTATCAAAGAGAAGTGCAGTGAACAGATAAAAATTCTGGAAATCTGCATGAAGGTTTCCTTGAATTTGGGCTGAAAAATAATTTCACTGTGGTGAAACTCTGGAAGTCCAAACAGAAACCAGCTAGTGGAAAAAATATGAGCTAGATAGAGACTCTGGAGATCACAAAATGCTTAGAAATATGAAAGTTCAGACAATTCAGAGTGGATAGATTTCTCTGAATACCCTAGGAAAAAACCCATGATAGCAGTAATATTGCATTCACTCTAGAGTGAGACTTGATCTAGACTTAATATAAAATCTATTTAAGGATGAGGTGGGCATATTAATTGAACAGATGGGAAATCTGAGGGAAAAGGTAAACTACTAATGAAAAATAAAACTTTGAGATTGAACAATGTAATAATTGGTTTAAAAAAGGATCAGTATTTTGCGTAACAGCAGCTTCAGCAAACCTGAACAATATGTTTCCAAAATTTAAAAAAGAGAGCTTAAAGAGACAATAACAACTAAAGGCAATACATGATCCCACTCTGCATCTAATAATGGAGGAGAAAATGCCCAAAAGAACATTATTGGGACATATGTCAAAATTGGAGCTTTATATCAATGTTAAATTTCTTGAACTTGATAACTGTACTTAAAGTGGTTACATAAGTGAATACCCTTGTTCTTAGGAAATGTACATGAAAATATTAAGTATTTAAGGAGCATGATGTATACAACCTACTCTCAATATTTTAGAGAATAGATGGATAGATGAATGGATGGATGGATGGATGGATGGATATATCATATGTACATACATACATAAGAAAGAAGATGAAGGAAGGAAAGGAAGATACAGCAAATGTGGCAAAACCTTGAAAGTCGATGGATCTGGGTAGGAGGTATGTTGGAGTTCTCTGTATGGGGTTGGTATTTTTGCAACTGTCCTGTTTGAAATTATTACAAAATAAAAATTTTAAAAAACTTAAAAAAAAAAAAAAAAAAAAAAAAAAAAAAAAGGATCAGGTAAGACTTTAATACAGATTAATGGCATCCTTTATAAAAAGAACAAAAGTCAGATAGTGTGGAACCATTGAGAACAGCCAGAAGCTGGAAGTCAACAGAACCCAGAAAAGAAGATGCCACCATGTGCATTACCACGTGACAAAAAGACAAGTAACCCCAAAGATTTCTGAACAGCCAGAAGATACCAGCCCTGGTAGAAAGCAAGTCTTCTAACCTGTTAAGGTATTTGTTTAACAGCCAGAAAACTAAAACAGAAAGAGAGTTAGGGGGAGGAAACATGTTGGAATGGAACAACAACAATAGTTTTTCTAAATTTGATAAAAAATACCAACTTATAGATCCAAAAATTTCAACAAACCGCAAGCAGGATAAATGCTTACAAAACCACAGCTAGGCATATCACAAAGAAATCTCTGAAAATCAATGATAAACAGTACATCCTAAAAACCGTCAGAGAAAAAGAAGCATTATAGACATTGGAAAAATCATATACATATGAGCTGAATTCTTAAAAAGAATCTATCAAATTACCGGGCCATGGAACTACTTTTCAAAGTGCTGAAAGGTAAACAAAAAAATGATCTCAAACTAGAATTTTGAATACAGAAAAAATATTTTTCAAAAATAAAAACATTTGTAGATAAACAAAATGAGAAAATTTAAGAAAGCAGAACTGAACTGAGGACTAAGAAAAATGATACAACTTTAAAAATTTGAATCTACTTGAAGGAATGAAGAGATCCCAAAGTAGTAGATATGTGGATAAATGTAAAAGATTTATTTTCTTATTTCTTAGTTTCTTTAAAAGATAACTGAACTTTTAAAGCAAAAACAATAGTAGTGTATTGTGGGGTTTATAATATTTGTACAAGTAACATATAATATGCAGAAATAATAGCACAAAGGATGTTTGGGGTAATTGATGTATACAGTTCTAGATCTCTTACTTTTTTCCCCCAAATTAAGAAGAACCACATCTAAGGAACAGTCTAGATGTGGTTTATTATTAATTCATGGCATCCTGTCATAATTTAAGAATTGATATTTTAGTTGTTAGAGCAACCACCTGAAAACCACTTGAAAAATAAACAAGAGGAATAACTAAAAAGCCAATAGGGAAAACAAAATGGAAAATGAAAACACATATGTAATTAATAGAAAAGAAGACAGGAAAAGGGAAAAGGGGAAAATATCAAGTTGGAAGGCAACTTGACCATATCAGAAATTAAAGTAAATGTATATAAATTAAACCCTCCAGTTAAAAACAGACCAGATAAAAATGCATGTGGTTTACAAGAGATTCATATATTACACAGATAGATTAATAGGGACTCAAAGGATTAAATGTAAAATGATGGAAAAAAGATATATCATGTCAACAGTATTCAAAAGAAGTAAATACAAGAAAGACATTTTGAATGTCAGAAAGAAATGGACTTCTACATAAGGAGTATTACCAGAGATAGACATTTTATAGTGAAAAAAATAAAAACTATGAATTTATCAGTAAAGCATAATAACATTTGTATTTATACAATTAATACAGAGCTTTAAAAAACAAGAGATTTAAAAGCAGAAATTGAAAATTCAACATTTTAGTCATAGATTTGGACAGTAATTGATATTAAAGTATTTAATAAAATATTCAGAAAGTATTCAGAAGAATAAACACTGTAAAAGTGCTTACTTCATCTGAGAGTATTAGAACACTATACCCAACAATGGTTATAATACAGATAATTTTTATTGCACATGAAATATTTACCAATCTAGATCATTTACTCAGCCTTAACACATTTATCATCTATTTTCAAAGAAATTCATACAAAGTCTTCTCTGACCACTACATATATAAATAAGAAATCAATAAACAATTACAACAGAATAATCCTAACATGTTTGAAAATTAAGGAACATAAATCCATATTTAAGTGGAAATCTTAAGGCAAATCTAAAAACATTCTAAACAGAATAAAAATGATAATATATCAAAAATGCATAAGAAGTATTTACAGGGAAATTATAACTGGATGATTATAGCAAACAAGAAGAAAGGTTTAAAAACATTGTTTTAGGAATCAAAAAAAAAATAGCAGCAAACTGAAAGCAAACTAAGTAGAAAAAAAGAAGAAACCATAAATAAGAGTAAAAATCAAAGAAACAGAAAATAAATATAGAAAAAATGAGACAAAAACTTTCCTGGAAAAGATCATAAATGCCGATAACTCCCTAGCAAGATGGATCAGGAAAATATGAGAGAAAACTTAAATCACTAATATCGGGAATGAAGAAAGGAAACATCACTACAGTTTCTACAGATAGTTAAAACAATTATCAAAAAACACAAGAAAAACCTTATGCTAATAAATCCAACAATTTAGCTGAAATGGACAAATCCGCTGTAAGACACAAATTTAAAAATAATGTAAATATAAATGATCAGAATAGGACTATATGCATTTAGTTTGTAATTACAAGTTCTGATGAATGAAAGTCCAAGTCAACATGGCTTCACTGGCTAACTCTATCAAACATTTAGGAAAGAAATAATAGCAAGCTTTCCAAAAAAATTTACTTGGAGAAACCACTGATGCCAAGACAAAAGACATACCAAGAAAGAAAAACAAACAAACAAAAAAGGGAAAATTGCAGGCAAATATTTCCATGAAAATAGATGCAACTTGTTAGTCTTGAAAAAATATTAGTCCCAGAAACAGCAACAGAGGAAAAGGATAATTCAAGAAAAGAAATGTGGCTTTATCACAGGAATCCATAGTTGATTCAATATTTGAAAAGCAATCCACATACTTCACCATACTAACAGAATAAAAGCAAAAATACATAAGATAATTACAGTAGATTCACACACACACATGAAAAAAACAGTTGACAAATTCAAAACAGGAATCATATAAAATTCCCAGGGAACTAGAAGTATAACTTCCTAAATCTGAAAGGAAGCATCAGGAAAAATCTTCAGCCAGCATCATACTTAATGGTGAACTCTTTCCCCTAAGATCAGGGACAAAGCAAAGGTATCAGGTCTTATCGCTTCTGTGCAGCATTTTGTTGGAGGTCATGAAGAGAATTATGCAAGTAAATACAAATAACAAGTATAAAGCTTGTAAAAAGAATAAATGAAACTGCTTTATCCAAAGAGAACATGATTGTATGCAGAGAATATTTAAGGAATCACAAAATAAACCACAAAGAACTAAGTAAATTTGACAAAGCTGAGGATACAAAATCAATATAAAAATAAATTTTATTTATAATAGAAATAAAACAATGGAAAATTCAATAATAATCCCATTTACTGTAGCAAACCAAAACAAAACAAATGCCTAAATACTTTGGGATACATTTAACAAAATATATGTAAAACCTCTACAATGAAAATTTTAAAACACTGCCAAAAAAAATTGAAGAAAATCTAAATAAATGAAACATTATACTATGTTAATGGATTGGAACATTTAATTGATCTTTGCAGTCAGCAGAATTCTAGTCAAAATCTCAGCAGGCATCCTTGGAGAAAAATGATGAGTTAATTCAAAAATATATTAGAAGATGCAAATATCTAGAATTGACAAACAATTTTGAAAAGATGAGTGCACACAATAGATTATTTTAATACTTAGTATTACCACAATCAAGAGTGTGGTATAAGTGTAAGCATAGAAAAATGGATTAAGGGAGCATAATTTAAAATGCAAATATAAACCTATATATTCACCTACATGATCAATTAATTTTTGAAAAAGGAATGTTTTTCTGTTGTCATAAATTACCAAAAACTTGGTGGCTAAAACAACACAAATTCATTATCTTAGAGTTCTGTAGGGGAGGGTCAGACATCGGACTCACTGGGCTAAAATGAAGGTATCAGCAGGCTGTATCCCTTCTCTGGGCCCCAGGAGTAAATCTGTATTCTTGCCCGTTCCATCTTCTAGAGGTCACCCACATTCATTAACTCATAGGCGCCTTCCTCCATCTTCAAAGCCAATGACGTTGCATCTATCTGACCATAATTCCACAGCCACATCTTCCTCTGACTTTCTTTTGTCTCTCTTCTTCACTTTTAAAGGCCCTTTTGATTAAATTGGGACTGCATGGATAACCCAGGTTAATTTCTCTATCTTAAAATCAGCTGATTTGCAATACTATTCCATCTGTAACCTTACTTTCCCTTTTCTGTATAATCTAACATATTGACAGGTTCCAGGAATTAGGACAGGGACATCTTTGGGAGACCATTATTCTGCCTACCCACAGGCACCAAAAATCTTTCAGTGAGAAAATAAAAAAGGTGTTTTCAACAAATGACCCTGAAACAAATGGACAAGTATATGGGAACAAATGAATTCCATCCCTTATGACACATCATACACAAGAACTCATTAGAGATGGTTCATAGAGCTAAATATAAAACTTAAAAATATAAATCTTCTAGAAGAAAACATAAGAGACTATCTTAACAACATGAGCATAGTAGAAGCTTTCTTAGATCAGCCAGAAGCACTAAATGTAAAAGAAGATAGATTAGATGTCATAAAAATTAAAAAGTTCTCATAAAACATATCTTTGAGAAAATGAATACATAACCCATCAATTGGTAGAAGAAATTCACAATGGGTTGCATCCAGAATATATAAACAATTTCTATAATTCAATAATAAAAGACAATGAAAAACATTTAAAAAAACAGCAAAAGACTTGAATAGGCACTGTGCCATTTTGTATACATTATGTCCCCCAGAAAAAGCCATATTCTTTAATGCAATCTGTGGGGGTAGATTGATTAATCTTTTTGATTAGGGTTTGACCTCTTGATTGAATGTTTCCATGGAGATTTGACTGTGCTCATTCAAGGTAAGTCTTGATTCATTTACTAGAGTCCTTTAAAGAGAGCTTGCAAAGAGAGCAAAGAGATGAAAAATACACTCTCAACTGTCTGAACAAGTGTCATACCTAAGAAGTAGATCATGCCAAAAAAAAAAAAAAAAAAAGTCCCGTAAACTTGTAACTTAATAAACCTCCTTTATACCTCTATAAAAGCCAATCCATTTCTGTTGTTTTGCATAATGGCAGTATTAGCAAACCAGAACAGACAGACACCTTACAAAAGAAGATGTATGGCTGGCCCAGAAATCAAACAGAAAGGTGATCATCAGTTGTTAGGAGGGGAATTCATTAAAACCTTTTAACACTCAGTAGATAGGAGAGTGTTAAATTGTCAGCATGAATGTAGAATAACCAGAATTTTCTATGGTAGAGTTACCACACAATAATGGGGGTACTAAATGATATAAAACCTCATATTTTGTCCATTCCTAATAAAATCAAAGTCAACCCTATCTTGGGACCTAGCAATTCCATTCCTAGATATTTACCCAAGAGAAGAAACATCTCAACACACATACATACATACAAGCACACACAATTTGTACAGTATCATAGCTGCTATATCAAAATAGGTAAAAACTAGAAAAAATCTCAATGCCAATCAATAGGAAAAAACAACAGATAAAGTATTTGTGGTATTTTCCTTTAACAGGATGCTACTCAAATATAAGGAGGAGCAAACTTCTGATAAATGCAGTAACTTGATAAAACTCTGTTAATACATTAGTCTAAGCAAAGGAAGCTAAACACAAAAGAGCAGATACTTTTTGATATTTAAAGAAATATGAATTTCTAGAAGACATGAAAGAAAACTGTGGTAAGGGGTCAAGGATTTTGTAAGATGAGGCATGAGGGAACTTTATGGGGTACCAAAAATGTTGCATACCCTATTGATTTTAGGTTTCCTGGGGATATTCATTTGTCCAAATTCATCAAGCATTAACAGTTAAAATCTTGGCATTTTACATGATTTGAAATATACATATATAAGGACTTACAGAATCTATTTTTTTCTTATTCTGAGCACCATACTAGGTTTTCAAACTGAATTTTGTCTATTTTAAATGGCTTTTTGAGGGCTGTCTTAACAACTTATGAGTTTGTTCTATTGATATTACCCTTGAGCCTGAGAAATCCTCCTCACTCATGTTTACATTTACTAATTTCTGTGTTTTATTAAGACCATAAATTGTTTAATTTAGTGAGAGGACTTAGGAAAAATATATCTTATTTATCTTCTTTTGCAGTACCCAATGTTAAATCTTTCTCCTTTTTTGTATCATTATGGATTTATGACTTTCCATATTTATTGGACAACAATTGAAAATGCCTTGTTCTCTGTCTCAGCAAGATGTTTAAAACTAATATGCAGTTCAGCCTCCAACATGCCATCAGCCATTTTTGCCATGGAGACTTGGTTCCATTTTGGAGTGAAAAAAGACTAGAATCTGTGTGTTAGTGTGCATTGTCAGGCTGATAAATTCCTCTACTAATTTAGTAGAGAGAGAAAAGGTGCATATGTTTGCTAGTTTTCTCTTAAAGTCTTGCATTCACGATTGTATTTCCAATCCATTTCTAATATGAAAATAAAGTTAACTTCTTGATTTTCTCTTATACTGATTTTCTTTGTTATACTGAAGGTCTAGTAGTGAAAGTTTGTTGTGCTAAAGATAAACAACCTGTTAAAGGCCCTGTAGAGAACACAGATTGATTTGTTTGAGACACTACGATAGTACCATTCACTATGGTTGGATTGTAATGAGCTAACATAAGAGTAGAAATAGATGAATTGGGGCAGTGGACAGAAAATTCAGAAACTTCTCAGCTATGGTAAGGAATTAAAGGCATTGTCCACCAGCTTGTTGGCTATTTGAATATATTCTTTAAAGAAATGTCTATTCAGATCCTTTTGACCATTTTTAACTGGGTTATTTGTCTTATGATTATTGAATTGTTAGAGTACATTATATATTCTGTATATAAATCCCTTATCAGATATAAGATTTGTAAATATTTCTTCCATTCTGTGGATTGTCTTTCACTTTGTTGATAGTGCCCTTTGAAGACACTTCGAAAAATGTTTAAAATATTAATGAGATTCAATTTATCTTTTTTTTTTCTGATCACGTTTTTGGTGTCATATTAAAAAAAATCATTGTCAGATCCAAAGTAATGAAAATTATGCCTATGTTTTATTCTAGCAATTTTATAATTTTAGCTCCTACCTTTACATCTTTGATTCTTTTTTTTTTTTTTGGCTTTTTTTTTTTTATTAAATTCAGTTTTATTGAAACACATTCACACACCACACAATCATCCATGATATACAATCCACCATCCACAGCATGACAACATAGCCATGCATTCATCACCACAATCCATCTCCGAACACTTTCCTTACATCAGAAAGAACCAGAATAAGAATAAAAAATGAAAGTGAAAAAAGAACACCCAAATCATCCCTCCATCCCACCCCGTTTGTCCCCCAGTTATTATCCCCATTCGTTCACTCATCCATACACTAGATAAAGGGGGTGTGATCCACAAGGTCTTCACAATCACACTGTCACCCCTTGTAATCTACATCACTATATAACCATCTTCAGGAGTCCAGACTGCTGGGTTGGAGTTTGGTAGTTTCAGGTATTTACTTCTAGCTATTCCAATACATTAAAGCCTAAGAGGTGTTATCTGTATAGTGCATAAGAATGTCCACCAGAGTGACCTCTCGACTCCATTTGGAATCTCTCAGCCACTGAAACTATTTTGTCTCATTTTGCATCCCCCTTCTGGTTAAGAAGATACTCTCAGTCCCACAATGCTGGGTCCACATTCATCCCCGGGAGTCATACTCTGCGTTGCCAGGGAGATTTACACCCCTGGGAGTCGGGTCCCATGCAGGGGGGAGGGCAGCGAGTTCACCTGTCAAGATGGCTCAGCTAGAGAGAGAGAGGGCCACATCTGAGCAACAAAGAGGTACTCAGGGGGAGACTCTTAGGCACCATTACATACAACTTTAGACTCTCCTTTGTGGTAACGAGCTTCGTAAGGGCAAGTCCCATGCTTGAGGGCTCAGCACATCAAACCGCCAGTCCCAATGTTTGTGACAACACCAACACCAGTCCAGGTGAGGATGTCCAAGACATCCGCACCCTCCCCCAGATCCTCGGGGCTGGGGAGGGGGAGGCTATAAATATATTTTTTATTATCTGCCCAAACCACTCTAGGATGTGTCACCACTTCACCCCAGCCCACACCAACCTACCGTATCCCACTTCCTATTCAATGTTCCATGCAATTGTGGTGTTTGAACAAATCGACTGTAGAGTTGTACCGTTTAGAAAGTTTAGATCCTGTACCAAATAGATATCTATTCCCTTGGTCTCATATGAAAGTTGAAGTTTTAAAACACAATCAGTTTCAACCTTTATCCTTTGGCCTGGCTTGCCCTGGTCTTAACCAGACCTGCTTCATTCATATCACTAATTGAAGTCTGGGCTCTTTTTCAGCTTTTTTTTTTTTTTTTTTTTTTTGACAGTGGCTGTATGCACTAATACTGACATTCATATCTGCCGAGCTCTAGCTCTGAGTTTCAGGTGTCTCAGAGATACGCATTTTTCCAGAGACCAATCAGGTATACGCTATGAGATCAGCATCTCAAAGTTTAGAGATAGGCCTTACAATTCAGAAATAGAGTTAAATGCTGTTAAGAGCTTGCAATCTAGGGACTAATACAATTATTGTGTCCATGTTAGGCCATGTTCTAAGATTCAATTCTGAGTTTACACATTGTAGTTAGTCCATATTGGTGAGGCATCATCCCTCTCACCATGTTTTCTCCAACACTTTTACTCCTATATATATATTTTCCTACAATTTTATAGAGTTATATTCACATACCATATATTTATCCACAGTGTACAATCAGTTGTTCATGGTATCATCATAAAGTTGTACATTTATCACCACAATCAGCAGTTGAACATACTGATTACTACAAAAAAGTTGTTTTTCTTAGCAATAAGAAAAAATGATAAAAAGAAAAATAACATGTCATACAATACAATATACTACTAAGGACAGCAAGTAACACCACTACAAGAATCCCATATTACTCCCCTATATCCCCCTCTCGTATACATTTAGCATTGGCATATTGCCTTTGTTACATTTAATGGAGGTATATTACAATGTTACTGTTGACCATAGACTCCAGTTTGCTTTGATTATGTTTTTTCCTGAATACCATCCCTTTTTCAAATTTCTACATGGTTGACATTCATTTGCTTTCCCACATGCAAAAACATTTTTATATTTGTATATTTAGTAACAGTCATTGGCCACTCCAGTTTTTGCCACATTATACAGTCCCAGTCTTTATCATCTATCTTTACCTCTGGTGTCATACATTCTCCTATCCCACCTCTTTCAGCTTTACTCACAGACATCTTTGTTCAGTGTACTTACAATACCGTGCTACCATCACACAGTATTATGCTATCTATTTCTGGATCTATGCAATCAATCTTAAACATTCTGTAGTGTTTCAGCATGAAATGGCTGATCTCTGCCCGCTTTCTATCTCCTGGTCTCCTGTGTTGTCAGATTTTAACTCCCAAAGTTTGTTCATTAATGTCTGTTCATATTAGTGAGACCATACAGAATCTGTCCTTTTGTTTCTGGCTAACTTCACTCAACATAATGTCCTCAAGGTTCATCCACATTTTTACATGATCCATGTCTTTGTTCTGTCTTACAGCTGCATAATATTCCATCATGTGTATATACCACAGTTTGTTTATCCACTCGTCCTTTGATGGACATTTGGGATGTTTCCATCTCTAGACAATTGTAAATAATGCTGCAATAAACATTGGTTTACAAATGTCTGTTTGTGTCTTAAGTTTCAGTTCCTCTGAGTATATACCCAGCAATGGAATAGCTGGGTCATATGGCAAATCTATGTTTAGCTTCCTGAGGAACCTCCACACTGTCCTCCAGAGTGGTTGCACCATTCTACATTCCCACCAAAAATGAATAAGTGTGCCTCTTTCTCCACATCCTCTCCAGCACTTGTCATTTTCTGTTTTTTGGATAATGGCTATTCTGGTAGGTGTGAGATGATATCTCATTGTGGTTTTGATTTGCATTTCCTTAATAGCCAGTGAAGTTGAGCATTTTTCATATGCTTTTGAGCCATTTGTATTTCCTCTTCAGAAAAATGTCTGTTCATGTCTTTTGCCCATTTTTTAATTAGATTGTTTGTCTTTCTGTTATTGAGATTCAGGATTCCTTTATATTTTCGGGATATTAAACTCTTATCTGATATGTGGTTTCCAAAGATCATCTCCCATTGTGTAGCTTGCCTTCTTACTTTTCTGACAAAGTCCTTTGATGTACAAAAGTGTTTAATTTTGAGGAGATCCCATTTGTCTATTTGTTCTTTGGTTGCTCGTGCCTTGGGTGTGAGGTCTAAGAAAACACCTCCTTTCACAAGATCTTTAAGATATTGCCCTACATTTTCTTCTAAGAATTTTATGGTCTTGGTGCTAATGTTTAGGTCTTTGATCCAATTTGAGTTAATTTTGGTATAAGGTGTGAGATGGACATCCTCTTTCATTCTTTTGGAAATGGATATCCAGTTCTCCAAACACCATTTATTGAACAGGCTGCTCTTTCCCAGTTGCTTCAGCTTCACTGCCTTATCAAAGATCAGTTGTCCATAGATGTAAGGGTCTACTTCTGCACATTCAATTCAATTCCATTGATCAGTATATCTGTCCTTATGCCAGTACCATGCTGTTTTGAGCACTGTAGCTTTGTAATATGCTTCAAAGTCAGGTAGTGTGAGACCTCCCACTTCATTCCTCTTTCTCAAGACATTTTTGGCTATTCAGGGCACCTTACCCTTCCAAATAAATTTATTTATTGGTTTTTCTATTTCTGTGAAGTAAGTTGTTGGGATTTGAATTGGTATTGCATTGAATCTGTAAATCAGTTTAGGTAAAATTGCCATCTTAACTATATTTAGTCTTCCAATTCATGAACATGGTATGTTCTTCCATTTTTTCAGGTCTTGTTCAATTTCTTTTAGCAGTTTCTTATAGTTTTCTATGTAAAGGTCTTTTGTGTCCTTGGTTAAGTTTATTCCTAAATACTTGATTCTTTTGGTTGCTATTGTAAATGGGATTTTTTCCTTGATTTCCTCCTCTTGTTGCACATTACTTGTGTATAGGAACACTACAGATTTTTGCGTGTTGATCTTGTAGCCTGCTACTTTGCTGTATTCATTGACTAGTTCTAGTAGCTTTGCTATAGATTTTTCTGGATTTCCTACATATAGAATCATGTCATCTGCAAATAGTGAAAGTTTTACTTCTTCCTCTCCAATTTGGATGCCTTTTATATCTTTTTCTTGCCTAATTGCTCTAGCTAGAACTTCCAGCACAATGTTGAATAACAATGGTGATAGTGGGCATCCCTGTCTTGTTCCTGATCTTAGAGGAAAAGCTTTCAGTCTCTCCCCATTGAGTGTGATGTTAGCTGTGGGTTTTTCATATATTGCCTTTATCATATTGAAAAAGTTCCCTTCTATTCCTGTCCTTTGAAGTGTTTTCATCAGGAAAGGATGTTGAATTTTGTCAAATGCCTTTTCTGCATCAATCCAGATGATCATGTGGTTCTTCTGCTTTGATTTATTGATGTGGTGTATTACATTAATTGATTTTCTTGTGTTGAACCAGCCTTGCATACTTGGAATAAATCCCACCTGGTCGTGGTGTATAATTCTTTTAATGTGCTGCTGGATTCGATTTGCGAGTATTTTGTTGAGGATTTCTGCATCTGTATTCATTAAAGGAATTGGTCTATAATTTTCTTTTTTTGTAGTATCTTTGCCTGGTTTTGGTATTAGGGTGATGATGGCTTCATAAAAAGAGTTAGGTAGCTTTCCCTCTTCTTCAATTTTTTTGAAGAGATTGAGCAGGATTGGTACTAATTTGTTCTTGAATGCTTGGTAGAATTCACATGTGAAACCATCTGGTCCTGGGCTTTTCCTTTTTGGGGGCTTTTTGATGACTGACTCAATCTCTTTACTTGTGATTGGTTTGTTGAGGTCATCTATTTCTTCTTGAGTTAATGTTGGTTGTATATGCTTTTCTAGGAAGTTGTCCATTTCATCTAAGTTGTCTAGTTTATTAGCATATAGTTGCTCATAGTATCTTCTCATTATCTCCTTAATTTCTGCAGGGTCGGTAGTTATATTTCCTTTCCCATTTCTGATTGCATTTATTTGCATCTGCTCTCTCTTTTTTTTTTTTTTTTTGTTAGCTTAGCCAGTGGTCCATCGATTTTATTGATTTTCTCAAAGAACCAACTTCTGGTTTTGTTGATTCTCTCTATTGTTTTCCTGTTCTCAATTGCATTTATTTCTGCTCTAATCTTTGTTATTTCTTCCCTTCTGCTTGCTTTGGGGTTAGTTTGCTGTTCTTTCTCTAATTCCTCCAGGTGAGCAGTTAACTCTTCAATTTTTGCTCTCTCTTCTCTTTTAATATAGGCATTTAGGGCAATAAATTTCCCTCTCAGCACTGCTTTTGCTGCATCCCATAAGTTTTGATAAGTTGTGTTTTCATTGTCATTTGCCTCGGGATATTTACTAATTTCTCTTGTAATTTCTTCCTTTACCCACTGGTTTTCTAAGAGAGTGTTGTTTAGCCTCCATATGTTTGTGAATTTTATGACCTTCTGCCTTTTATTTATTTCCAACTTCATTCCATTGTGGTCTGAGAAAGTGTTTTGTATAATATCAATATTTTTAAATTTGTTGAGACTTGCTTTGTGACCCAACATGTGGTCTATCCTAGAGAATGTTCCATGAGCACTTGAGAAAAAAGTTTATCCTGCTGTTGTTGGATGTAGTGTTCTATAAATGTCTGTCAAGTCTAGTTCATTTATCATACAATTCAACATCTCTGTTTCTTTAGTGATCCTCTGTCTAGATGTTCTATCCATTGATGAGAGTGGTGTATTGAAGTCTCCAACTATTATTGTAGAGGTATCTATTTCTCCTTTGAGTGATCGCAGTGTTTGCCTCATGAATTTTGGGGCATTCTGGTTTGGTGCATAAATATTTATGACTGTTATGTTTTCTTGATGAATTGACCCTTTCATTAATATATAGTGTCCTTTGTCTCTTGTAATTGTTTCGCTTTTGAAGTTTAACTTGTCTGATATTAATATAGCTACTCCCGCTTTTTTCTGGTTGTTGTTTGCATGAAATATCTTTTTCCAACCTTTCACTTTCAGTCTATGTTTGTCCTTGTGTCTAAAGTGAGTTTCTTGTAGACAGCATATAGATGGGTCCTGTTTTTTAATCCATTCTGCCAGTCTGTGTCTTTTTATTGGGGAGTTTAATCCATCTACATTTAGTGTTATTACTATAAGGGCATTACTTTCTACTACCATTTTGCTTTTTGGAATTTATATGTCATATCTTATTTTTTCCTCTCCTTTTACCTTTCCTGATAATCTTCATTTCTGCACTCTTCTCCAACTCTCTCTCTTCTGTCTTTTCCTATCAGCCTATAGCACTCCCTTTAGTATTTCTTGTAGTGCCAGTCTCTTATTCACAAACTCTCTCAGTGTCTGTTTGTCTGAAAATGTTTTAATCTCTCCTTCATTTTTGAAGGAAAGTTTTGCTGGATATAGAATTCTTGGTTGGCAGTTTTTCTCTTTCAGTATCTTAAATATGTCATGCCACTGTCTTCTTGCCTCCATGGTTTCCGCAGAGAAATATGTACATAGTCTTATTGACCTTCCCTTGTATGTGATGGATTGCTTTTCTCTTGCTGCTTTCAGAATCCTCTCTTTGTCTTTGACATTGGACAATCTGACCAGTAAGTGTCTTGGAGTAGGTCTATTGGGATCTATTCTATTTGGGGTACGTTGTACTTCTTGAATCTCTAATTTTCTGTCTTTTAGAAGAGTTGGGAAATTTTCAGTGAATATGTCTTCTATTACTCTTTCTGCCCCTTTTCCCCTCTCTTCTCCTTCTGGGATACCCATAACACGTATATTTGTGCATTTCATGTTGTCACTCAGCTCCCTAAGACCCTGCTCATATTTTTCCATTTTTTTCACCATCTGTTCTTTTGTGTGTATGAATTAGAATGACCTGCCTTCCAGTTCACTGATCCTTTCTTCTCCCTGTTCAAATCTACTGTTGTGTCCCTCCATTGTGTTTTTCATCTCCTCCATTGTGGCCTTCATTCCCATGAGTTCTGCCATTTGTTTTTTTAAGTTTACGAATTCTTCTTTATGGTCAGCCAGTGTCTTCTTTATATCCTTCAGCTCTTTTGCTATATCTTCCTTCATTTCATCAAATTTATTTAGCATTAGTTGCCTCCACTCCTGTGTCTCAGCTGAGCTATTAGTTTGTTCCTTTGGCTGGTCCGTGTTTTTGTGTTTCCTGGTATGGCTTGTTATCTTAAGTTGTCTAGGCATCTGATTTTCTTGATTAGTTTATTTTGGAGCTTGTTTTCTGTCTTTTACCTAGTGGTTTTCTTGTTGGCTGGCTTAGTTCTCTGGCCTCTGTTATTCAGTTCAACTTATTCTAGACCTCTAACTTAGGTTCTACTTAGTTGATCAGAGTTTTTCCCCTCTTTTTTTTTCTGTTTCTTGCTCTCCCTCTATGTAACCTTTTTGTGAGTGGGTCTCCTCAGATATGGTCAACCCTAGTCAGATTTTCCCAGTCTAGTCAGGCCCAGGTCTCATTGGGAGTGTATGGAGTTTTCCTGAGAATGAGACCCTCCTATGAGGCCTTTAGAATTGGTGCTTTTCCTCTCCTGTCCAGCAGGTGGCGCTGGCCAGCTCGCAGCTCCCCCACCAGTGCAAGGAGGTGTGGAGCCTTTAGTTCTCCTGGTGACTCTGATCCTGTCAGAGGCGTGGCTGACTGAAGCCGGAATCTGAATTCCAGCCCCTGGGGTCTGAGTTCCCTGAAGGAAGACTGCCAGTTGAGCTGGCCCTCCCTCCACTCTCTGAATCCTTAGAACTCCAGTTGTCTCTCAGGGGCACTATTCCCTTCTCCTCTCTCCTCTTTGGGGCCTCTCCAGGTAGATTCCTTGGTCAGCCTGAGTTGCCAATTAAAGACGGGGGTGAAGGCCTTCAGTAGTGAATACGGAATTCAAAGACACTGTGGGTACTCTGTCTCCCCCCAAGCTCAATCTAGTCCCTCAACCTGGGCTTTCTGATAGAAAATAACCACATATATTACTTTTAGATTAAAAAAAAAATAGAAAAGAAAAACAAGATAAAGAAAAAAGAAAAAAAAAAAAGAGTCTCTTTTAAAAGTCTTTCCCCAGCCTGGAAGTTTTGTCAGTGTCAGAATAGAGCATTTAAAGATATGCTTTGGGCTATTGTCTGATAATTACTCTCCAACAGCTTCAGTTCCACCCCTGGGGGGGCTATTGAAATGCAAAAAGATAAGGGATCAGTGAGAAGCCAGAAGGGACAAAATTTAGGGAAAAAAAATGGCTTTTTTCGAGTCTGGGAATGGGTGCCCGCCTCTACGTGCCCCCACTTCTCGGAGCCCAGCCCTTCTTTAGCACCCCACCTCCCAAAGTTAGTTAATTAATTTGTTAATTAATTCTGCAGTTGAGGCTGGGTTGAGCCTCCCTTCTTGCCCTCAGCAGATTGCTGTTTTTTGTCCCGCCCCCTATCAGGGAGCCGGCAGCAAGACAGTCTGTGAGGTCTGGGTGGGGAGGGGCACCAGACCCCTGATCTGGGAGACTTACAATGTTCGCTGCGATCTCAGCTTTTCCTCCAGTTCCAAACTGTGTCCAATGTGTGACTGGTTACTGGAGACCCTGAAAACACTGTTTCATATAGTTCTTGGGTAATTGCCAGCTGCTCTAGGGGAGAGACGAAATTCTGCTCCTCACCACTCTGCCGTCTTGCCCTGCCTCCTCTTTGATTCATTTTTAATTAGATTTCATATATGGTGTGAAATAGGTAGCCAAGTTCATTTCCTTACATGTGGCTACCCTGATGTCCAAGCACCATTCATTTAAAAGACTATTCTTTCCCCCTTTGTCTTGCACCTTTGTCAAAAAATTAATTGACAGTAGATGTGAGGGTTTATTTCTAGAGTCTATGTTCTATTCTATTGGTCTATATGTCTCTCCATATGGCAAGCATATGTCTGGATCATTCTTAGATTATTCATTTTTCAGTCTGTTCTTCAGATTGCATGGTCTTTATTGACCTACAGGTTTACCATTTCTTTTTTCTGACTGTCCAAATCTACTGTTGAGACCATCTAGTTAAATTTTCATTTTAATTGTTGCACTTTTAAATTCCAGAATTTACATTAGCTTTTATTTATAATTTCTATTTCTATTGATATTCTTAATATGATGAAACATTGGCATCCTAACTTCCTTAACCTCTTTAATCATTGTTTCCACAAGATTTTGCAATGTATTTATAATGACTGCTTTGAAGTCTTTTTTGTGTTAAAAGAGAATTACCTCTTACAGGTAATTCTGTTGCAAGCCATTTTTCCGTGTTTGGATCACACTGTCCTATTTCTCTACATGTCTGGTAATTTTTGGTTGAAAACTGGACATTTTAGAGAATACATTACAGCAATTCTGGATGCTGTCCCCACACTCAGGACTTGTATCTGTTCACGTGTATATTTGTTCAATGACTAGCCAGACTATTTTACTGAAGTCTAGTTTCCCTGCAGTGTAAAACTTCTGTTGTTTCTCCTCAGAGGGAACAGCCTTGGGTATGTGAACAGTCAGCTGGGATGACAATGATTTATCAAGACTCTTTTTGATCATGTCTTTTTTTCATTGATCAATCCTAGCTGTCAGGCTCCAATAATTGCTCGCTGATTGCTAAGTTGTTTTTGACAATGTCCTGAGCTTAAATTGCTTCAGTGTAATCCAATTATATCTGGTATCCTTTGAAGGGGTAGTTTTGACACCAGTTTTGGAGGTTTTTTTCTGACCCCAGAAGTGCTCATCTTATATGTACCTTTCTCTGGTAAACTAGCTGGCATACAGTTTAGCTTGTCTCTCTCATGAAAATAACAGCCTCTATTGTTTTGAGAGTATCCTTAGACTTGAATTTCACCACACTCTGTCTTGAATAAAGCAAATTCTTTAAGGAGAGCTTTGAAACTCTCTCTCTCCTTGGAAAAAATATCCCTCTGTCATCATTCCATAGCTGGAGGTTGGCAGAGTGACGTTCTTCTCTCTAAGTGACACCCCGCTTTAGGAGTAGGGAGCTGGGTGGAAGTGGTAGTCTCTAGTAGTCTCAACCTGCCTCTCATAATGGGTAACCTCCACACTAGAAACAAGGTTGAGCAAGGGTGATCTGGGACCAAGTGTTCTCAGTGTACCATGTCTAAGGTAGAGATCTCACCTTATAAATTGGGGCTGTTGAAAACAGAAACCTCCAACCTGGGCATTCCTCTGCAACACATTGCTGGGGTTGGTGAGAAACACTGTCAGCCTGCATCTCCTGGGAAGACACCATAGATCCTGACTTGGAGTCCTGGGAGAGGATTACCTGTGTCCTTGTCTGATTCTGCCTGTAATTTCTGTCACCCTGAGTTGTGAAGGAGAGGGAGACAAAGGGACAAAGTACTAAAGTCACAGACTCATAGTTCTCACCGAGTTGTAGTACATTTTCTTGAATAAATATCTTCATCTGTTTCTTCATCAGTTATAAGCCCTTAGGAAATTTCCAGAGGCACATATACACGCTCTCTCTCTCTCTCTCTCTCTCTCTCTCTCTCTCTCTCTCTCTCTCACACACACACACACACACACACACACACACACACACACATATATATATATACACACACACATATATACGGAGTATATATGCTTTTCATCAGATATGTTTGTTTGCTGGGGAACAGATCTGTGGAGATCCTCATGCTGCCATTCTATAGATCTTCTATTTTAATTTATCTCTGTCCTCACTAGTCCTCCACTGCTCCATATTATACCTTGAGCATGACTAATTTTAGTTATGTTGGAGTCTAGAATCTGGAGATGCCAGAACAAAAATAATTGAAGTCTGTTCATAGGATTATGGGTGCGTCAGTTTCCAACCTCACTGGGTTGTCTTCAGGACTACGATTTCTTCTGGAAGGCCAACCTTCTTTCTTCTGCAGAACTCTGCTAGTCTCATCTCATTTCAGGAAAACCCCATTTCTACCCCTCCCACACATATATCTCTTAAGGGTAAACATTAATTTTTAGGACAGTAAAATTGGAAATTATCAAGAGGGTGAAAACATCTTCTTTACTGCCATGTCTCTTGATAGTTAATGTTTTATATAAGTGCTGCTAAAATTTTAATTTGCTTACTAGTTACCCAAGGATATTTTTAAAAAGTAGATTCTGATTAAGTAAGTTTCAGGTGAGGCCTCTGAGTGTCTTAACAAGCTCCCAAGTGGTTCCCGTTTGGCTGGTCTGCAGGCCACACTTGGTGTAGCAAGGCTTAATGTCATTATTTAGAACATTATCTCTTTTAATTACCCTTCTTGCTCTTAAATTATGCACCCTTGTACTTTACTAAAAGAGGAAATGGGTCCATTACTGTGTGCCTCTTAACAGCTGTTAATTTAGCTACCTAAAAACCTACTGAGTTTTAGTATTACCAATTGTATTTTCCTTACTGAGTTTTTAGGCAAGAAGTTTTCTCTCTGTCAGTCTTAATAGGATTTTAGTGGGATATGGTTATGTCTTTAACTATATCATGGGGATAGAGGAGTGAAGAAAAATGTGGGGTTGTTTTTTCAGCACTCATTTAGTAATTTATTTTTTAATCTTTTAAAAGATCATTAAAAAAATATGTTTATAACAAGCCTTGATTGTTGACATTTTTCATTAGCATTGGTAATCTATATCCTGGGTGATCAACTCTCCATTATCATAGGATTTACTCAATCCTCTATGGGAGTCTACTATAAAGTTTAAACCCTTCTTAATAATTCTGATTTAGCATTAGTTAGACAGTAAGAATTAAGAATCTAAATTCATGATTATGGCCCTATTCTTGACAAATTAGGACTTGATTTGAATAAATGAGATCTCTTAAACATTTACCATCAGAAATTCCAAAGAATATCAGAGAATGTTAAGTTCAAATGTCATTTTTCTTAACTGAGGAATCTGGATAAGAACCATAAATTCTACATTTTATAAATTATTTTGCTGGGTCCATCCAACTTTTTGAGAAACACAGAACTCAAGTTTTTAGTAAAGATTTTATTTGTCTAATATAATTTAATCTTATTTGCTAAATATTGATAAAAGTTTGAATTTGACTGTAAACTTTAAATGATTATGTTTTATTTGGTTTTCATTTTTCAAAATATCTGTTTAGATTTATATACATTGTAAATAAAATGTGCCAACTTTGGTACTAATTAAATATATCTGTGACTAGAAAAGTGACACATAGCAGATAAAGGTTTTTGGAGATAAAAATAAATGATTAAATGTATGGAGTGATACAATGCAAAATTTCCTTGTGATGTGGAAATGTTTAAATTATCTATGGCTGTATTACAAATGATCACAAAGTAAAGTCAGTACAAATTTATTATTTCATGATTTCTACGGGTCATGATTCTGGGCATGGCTTACTTCATTGCTCTCCAAGGCTGCAATCAAGGGCTTGGTTCTCATCTGAGGCTCAAGTGGGAAAAGATATGCTGTCCAGCTCACGTGATTGCTGGAAAAATGCAGTTCCTTGCAAATTGTCAGTCTGAAGGCCAGAGGCTGCCTTTGGCTCCTTTACAAGTGGCCCTCCAAAGACAGCTCACAATGTGGCAGCTTGCTTCAAAGCCAGTAGGGAAAGTGTGTCTCCTAGTGAGATGGCTTACAATCTTATGACACATAATCACATGCAGCTTGTTATATGCTATTGATTAAAAGCAAGTCACAGGTCCCAGCCATACCCAAAAGCAGGAAGGAATACACAAGGTTGTAAGCCCCAGGAGGTGGGAATCCCAGATTCTGACCCTAAAAGTCCATGCAAAGCAATGGTTTTCTTTGTACTTATTACATGCAACTCTCCCATGCTAAAAATGTAAACCCCGTGAAAAGAGGAACTTTATGTACTTTATTTAGTTCAGTATCCTAAGAGCCTAGAGGCCTCCTACATAGTACATGCTCAGTCAAAAATACTGGGTGATTTTTTTCTCAAATTTATATTGTGTTCCTCTTAGCTACAATAGTGGGGTGACAGTATCATGTAGCAAATACATATATAAACTTCTTTTGCTGGAACTCTGCTTCATGTCTACTACTGTGTCATTTTAGGAACAAAATAATAATAGTAATAATAATAATAATTATTATTAAAAGGTTGTTTCCAGGATTAAATAATTGATAATCTGTGATAATCTGCATGTCTTTAAATAGTGCTGGGACCTCAGCAAACATTCAATAAATGTTAGAAATTATTATCTTTCCTGTAGTTACTAAAATTAATTTCCCACAGGTCACTCTGGAGAGCATTCTTATATGCTATATAGATATCCCTTTTTAGTTTTTAGTGTATTATAATAGCTAGAAGGAAATACCTGAAACTGTAATCCAGTATCCTTGAATCTTGAAGACAATGGTATAACTATATATCTTATACAGAGTGACTGCGTGATTGTGAAAACCCTGTGGCTCACAATCCCTTTATCCAGTGTTTGGACAGATGAGTAGAACAAAGGGGGACAAAAAATAAATGAATAATAAGGAGGAAAAGGAGTATGAGATGTTTTGGGTATTCTTTTTTATTTTTATTTTATTTCTTATTTTTAGTTTTATTTTTCAGAGTAATGAAACATTATGGTGATGAATGCATAACTCTATGATGATACTGTGAACAATTGATTGTACACTTTGGATGATTATATGGTGTGTGAATATATCTCAATAAAATTGCATTAAAAATAATAATTCTGATTCAATAGGTACGAAGGTAGGGCTTGAAATTCTAAGTTTCTAAAAAGCTCTAGTGTATTTCCTGTAATGCAGGTGCAAAAACCACACTTTGAGGAGTAGGTTATTAGGTTTCCTTGACAAAGCATTCTAATCTCTGCAAGAAAATAAAATGGTTTTGCTTGCTTATTAGGATTTGAGTACATTTAATGAGTAGTTGGAAATCATCTAGAAGAGCTAATGTTCTGACTTTACTTTTTAATTCCTAATAATATCCAGTTTTCCTTTTGCCAAGGAAATCTGATGCTATTATTTTGTGTTAATTCTAATATAATTAAAGATTTTTATCTGAACTAAATTTATAAACTAATGTTAAATATACACCAAACACAAGTCTATTCTCACATTTAAAATGTGATAAAATTTGGTTGTATTAAACTAGGGTAAAAAATCATACTCAACTTCCAAATGAGAGTTGGAGTCAATAATTGATATTAGTGTCTTCCACTTGAAAACAAAGGGAAAAACTAAGATTCTAAAGTTAGTCAACTAACCAAATATTGCCATAAGAAAGGCTTAAATTCTCTAAACAAATATAAAAAAATTTTGTGTTTAAAGTTTGAACAAATTAGCTCTTACTACTTTTATTCCATCAATTTGTCTGTTTTAGATTTGGAAAGGATCAGGGGAAATAGTATTCATTTTATGACTCCAAAAGTATAGCAAACAATCTTCTTTTACTGACTCTAACCAAGTATTTGTTCAATCAGCAACACCACTTCTTATCTGAAACAATTGTGCTCCTAAGTAAAAGAATCCTTGGCTTTCATTTGTCCCACCCACAGAATTACTGGAGGATTCTTCAAGCACTGTCCTCACCAATTTTTCTTTCTCTATATAAATAAGGAAATAGTAATTTCACCAAAAGTTGGTTACAGCTCTTTCTCTCCCATACAGAATGACCAATGAAACCTCTAAATTCTCAGCTTAGAAACAATTCTGATTAGTTGGACAGATGATGCCTCCCTGTTGTGACACAGATGGGTAAACCTCATGAGCAAACTTGGGAAATTACCTGCCTCAAAACAAAACTTACACTGTAACAGTTTTTACAAGGAACAAGTTGCCAGCCAGGAAGATTCTGAACAAATCATAGTCAAAACAAAAGATATCATCTGGCTAGGAAGCCATTCTAAAAAAGGAGAGCTGAAAGTAGCTTCTGATTTCATTCAAGCAGACTCCACAAGAGATTCTGATTTTTTATAGGAAACAAAATAAAACAAAACAGAACTGAAGGCTTCTTATACCTCCCTTGAAAAGAATGAAGTTCTACAAGGAGGTTTATAAATATCTTTCCACTTAGCAAGTATCTGCTTTTGGAAATACCAATGTCATTCCTTCAGTTAAAAAATAGGTTCCAGCTAATGTGATGAATTTGATATAAACTGGTACCTTCACCCAGAGTTGAGGATAATTTTTAATGAAGACAATTTGTCTCTGTCTGGTTCCTCGGGGCTGTTCCTAATGACCCAGCACTAAATGGAGAGTAATCTCATCAGACTGTGGCATTGCAGTCAAGTTAGAAGCAGCTACTCCTGTGGCCGTTTGGCATTTCCAGGTTTTCCTTTAAGAGTTCTGATTTTCAGCAAGGATAAAGACTTGGAGCATGGATATAAACAAATTAGATGAGATTGCTCCTATAAAAAGAGGCTTGCTAGTCAAGACCCAAGAGAGTGAGTGCACCAGGGAAGGGATAAGCGTCTAATTAGGGTCAGTCCCTCTGCAAAATGAGTTGTTTTGCACCGTCCTCCTCTCCACTCTTCTTTTTTCAATGAATTTCATTAAGAACAGTTCACTCTATAGTACTGACTTATTGCCCTCTTCCTTATTGGCCTCTTCCAACTATATTATAAATATGGAACCATCAAATGACAAAAAATTCTAAATGATTAGCAAGTTAGGTTTGCAGATGCATTTACATCTCATATTTATACTACAGTCTAAATTGTAAATTGTTTCTGTAAGACTACCTGTCATTGACTTTATAAATTTTTCTGCAACTGTTGGTGATACAAGCATTTCACAGAATAGTATTTAAAAAGGCAGAGCTTCCAAATGACTATGCATATGATTTTTGTTTCCAGAAACAGCAAAGCATAATCATTTCAGTGAATTATGGTGTGAACGAAGCTGGAAAATGGTTTTCTATTAGCATATTGAGAGTGAAAAACCTGACTCTAGAATAGAGATATTAAAACTTCTTGGCCATTATGCCAGTCCCTTGCTGATCAAACTTTTTCTCCATGGAGAAAGGAAAAATGGTACTTCTTAAGATTGGCTTTTAAATTAACTGTTATAATTTTTTTTTAATCAGAGAGTATAAAAACTAGTGCTTACTAGATTATGTACACAACACATACACACACAATATTTTGCTGGAACTCAATCAACTGTGTAAATGTCAAACTTAGTACCTATAATTTAATATAAATAAATTTTACAGCTTACTCAATGACTCTAACATTCAGATTATGTTGATATTCTAATACTATATCCTTGGTCTTCTGAAGACAAATATCAAATCCTTAGATTTCTGAAGATGGATGCAAAAAAGTAATAATGGGATTTAATGGGGGAAAGGCAATTATAAAACTATTTTAAGACCAGATAATATTACCTTGGCTACAGAATCATTTTAGGTTCTTACAAATCTTATTTTAAAAAATACTCCAGATGGAATTATTTTGATATCACAATTACTTTTCATATACACAATAAACTGCTCTGATGGTTGTCAGATAGTTCCATCTTTTCCAAATTAACAAAATACATTATGGGATTTCTAAGAAATGAAACACTCAACACATTCTAGGTACAAGTCTCTGATGCAGATACTTTTAAGTTACTAAAAAACCATTCATTAAATTGGTCAATATTTTTTTCTTTCTTACATTTCCCAATTTCAAATTGGTTTACCAAGCAACAGTGTTCAAAACAGTGAGTAATGGAATTGTGGGAAGCTGGTGGAGTAGAAAGCTCTAGGAATCAGTCCCTCCACCAGTACAACAATGAAACGGGCAGGAACTGTCTGAATCAATTATTTCAAAATTCTGGAGTTCAATAGAACACTGTACAGCATGCAGGGAAGGGTGGAAGGAAGAGGCTGGTAAATAACAATATATATCAGTAAATTGCTCTCTCTGTGTGCAGATTACCTTACCCAGTGCTCACTCTCACCCAGCAGCCCTCAGACAGCAGTGTGGTCTGGCCCCTGGCATAGCTTGCTTGTGCCAGAGAAGGACATAAAAATCCAGTTCCCCATGATCTAGGCAAGGGAGTTGGGGGAAATCATGGACTGATCACTGATCAGTGCTTTTGATTAGCTGCTTCAGATCCCTGGGACCCTGCTCTGAGAGCAGCCATTGTTTCAACCTGCCCCAGACAAAGGCAGTGGAGGAGACTTAAAGACTATATACTTCTTCAGAGCTCTGGAGAACAGTTGAAGGGCTGCACTTTCTTGGCAGATGCCGAGCCAAGAAAGCACAGCTTTAGGGAGCCATGGAAGAAGCCCCTGGCACCCTTCCTGACCCTTCTGCTCCATAACTTCCCTACAACAATTTGGAACCAGTCAGTGCTCCCTTTGTGGGTCCCTGGCTTTTTTTCTGGCTCAGAAAGACTGAATTGGGAATCTCCTCTTCAACATGCCCACCCTCCCAGAATTTCCCTCCAGGAAAAAGGCATAAAATACAATTGACATGGGCAGCCTTGGGCACAGGGTTACCTATTTTAAGTCCGACAGTGGAGCAGCACCCTCACTGTCCCCACACCCCTCACCCGCACGCCCCAGAGAGGGAGACAGAGAAGTTCTGTTTCCTAGGAAGCAGCGGGCACATTCAAACTCCTGCGAACAGCAAAACACCTAAGGCCACTAGCACGCACAAGCCCAGGAAAAGACACAGGCCCAGAAAAGACAGGGAGGATCCTGTAATTGCATTCATCTTGGGCTGACCTTCTCTGATAGGAGGCTGAATTCTGATGGAGAGCACCAGCCAATGCAGTCAGTTCATTAAGATGGTGAAAGATGTTTTTTGCTTAGGTTTGTTTGGTTTTGTTAGCTCCTCACACTTAAGAAAATCTCTGTCATATCACTAGCTGGATACAAACTTAAGATGCAGTCATCTCAGAGAATAAATTCCAAAAATAACATTTTTAAATATTAAAATGCACAGTGTTCAACAAAAGATTACAAGACAAATACAGAAACAGGAAATTATGGCCTATCCAAAGGAAGTGGATAAAAATCCAGGAAACGTCAATGAAGTAGACCAGACTGTGGAAATACCAGAAAAAGATTTAAAAATATTGATCTTCAGTGTGTTCAAGGAGATGAAGGAAAATACAGAGAAAGAACTAAAGGATATTGGGAAAACAATGAACGACAATATGGAAATCTAAAGAGATAGAAATTTTTAAAAAGAACCAAAGAGAACTACTGAAGTTGAAAACCACAGTAGCTGAAATGAAAAATTCACAGTCTAAAGCTGGAAACAACCCAAGTGTATGTAACAAATGAATAGATAAACAAAATATGGTATATACACACAATGAAATATTATTCAGCCATAAGAGAAAATGATATTATGAAGCATGCTGCAACATGGAAGAACCTTGAAAACAGTATTTTCAATGAGATGAAATAAGCAAGGCACAGATGGACAAAAATTGTATGGTATCACTTACAAAAGATGACTAGGAATAGCAAATTTGCAGAAATAGGAAGCAGATTAGAGTTTACCCAGGGAAGAAGAATGGGGGAGGAGGGGGAAATGAGGAGCATTTGTTTGAAAAAGAAAGGGAAATGAAAGGGTGATGACCTGCACATATGGTAGATGAGGCCTAATTTTTTTAAAAAAGGTGAGCCCAATGGAGAGGGAGCTGTCCTTGCTGCCAATTGCACACAGTCTGGAGACAGGATTGCTTTGGGGAGCCCACATGTCAGCTGATATTGGTTTTATAGTGATCCCCCACTTATGATATGAAAAAAAAAAAACTCCAAAATGAATGAATTTTAATAATACTGTTCTTTCTTGTTCTGTTACTAGAAATTTCTCTAAACATTAGTTATTTGTACAGGTTTTAGAAGTACAGTTGAGAAAAATCACAGAATCTTAACTTTAGAAGTCAAATTAATTGAAACTCTAAGGTTTTGTAATAATTCTTTCATCAAAATGGACCACAAGTTACAAATATAAGGAACAAAGAGAGGTGACACTACAGAGGCTTCAGACTGCAAAAGGATAATCAGAGCATATTAAAAACTAACAGAGTGAAAATTAGGTTAATTGTTCTTTTCCGGGTCTGTTGTCGGAGCTGATTGATTGGAAGTCAGTCGTACTTGTTATACTAAAAGGACTTGAGCCTCATCAATAAATTGAGACATAGAGGAATAGTCAGACTAGATCTACGAAGAGTCAGTATCAAGCTGCCGCCTCGAATCCGAAGTGATGGTTAGAGGTAAGGTGGAATTTTACTTGGCGTAGGAAGCAGATGATTAGAAAGGAGGAGCCGATAATTACGTGTAGCCCGTGGAATCCTGTGGCTACAAAGAAGGTTGAGCCATACACTCCGTCGGAGATAGTGATGGTGCTTCGAAGTACTCTGAGGCTTGCAGGAGAGTGAAGTACACTCCTAGGGCGATTGTGATGAATAGAGCTTGGAGCATGTGTTTGCGGTTTCCTTCTATTAGGCTGTGGTGAGCTCATGTGATTGATACTCCGGAGGCTAGGAGGATGGAGGAGTTCAGAAGGGGTACTTCGAATGGGTTAAGTGGGTTAATCCCCGTGGGGGGTCAGCATCCACCGAGTTCTGCTGTTGGTGCTAGGCTGGAATGGTAAAAGGCTTAGAAAAATCCTAGAAAAAAGAAGACTTCTGATACGATAAATAGAATTATTCCGTATCGTAGCCCCTTTTGTACGGCTGTTGTGTGATGTCCTTGAAATGTGCTTTCTCGTACCATGTCCCGTCATCATTGATATATTGTTAGGAAGTTGGTGGTTAGGCCGGTGATCAGCAATGCTGTAGAGTTGAAATGAAATCACATTACTAAGCCCGAGGTTATCAGGAAGGCGGACAGGGCCCCCGTTAGGGGTCATGGGCTGGGGTTAACTATGTGGTAAGCATGTGTTTGGTGGGTCATTAGATATTGTCGTGTAGGTAGAGACTAACTAGAAGTGTGAATACGTGGGCTTGGATAAGTGCCACTGCGAATTCGAGGACTGTCAGTAAGATTAGAATGATGAAGGTGATGAAGGCTGTTGTGGGGCTGATGGATATTAGTGCTAGTGTGGCCCTTCCAATAAGGTGTATAAGAAGGTGTCCCACCGTAATGTTTGCTGTAAGTCGCACGGCCAGGGCTATGGGCTGAATAAATAGGCTGATTGTTTCGATCACTACTAGTATGGGAACTAGGGGGACTGGAGTGCCCTGTGTTAGGAAGTGGGCCAATGATGTTTTGGTCCTGCGGTGGAAGCCTGTGATCACTGCCCCGGCTCATAGTGGGATGGCTATCCCTAGGTTCATGGAAAGCTGAGTGGTGGGGGTAAATGAGTGAGGGAGTAGTCCTAGGAGGTTTGTTGATCCGATAAATATAATGAGTGAAACTAGTATTAGGGATCAGGTCCGTCCTTTGGGGCTGTGAATAATTATTATTTGTTTTAAAATTAGGTTGATCGCTCATTGTTGGATCGAGACGAGTCGGTTTGCGATCAGACGGCTGGGTGATGAGAATAATAGGGTAGGAGTATCACAATGAGAATTATGATAGGAATTCTTACTACTGTGGGAGTGATGAAAGAGGTGAATAGATTTTCGTTCATTCTGCTTCTCAAAGGGCTAGGTGTTTTGCTGTGTTGAGTGTTTTGGGTGCTGGGGAGGCAGGGAAGTTATGTTTGGTAAGTTTGAGTTGTATTAGGATGAATAGTGAGATAAATATTGAGAGGATGGTAATGGATCATGTTGATGTGTCTAGTTGAGGCATTTCATTGAGGGGGAATGCGGGTTCCCAGTCTTTAACTGATTTAGAGCATGGATGAAGATCAGTCTTCGAAATGCTTGAGTGGAACAAGATCAAGTACGTTTGGCATAAAGCTGTGGTTTGATCCACAAATTTCTGAGCATTGGCCATAGTAGAGGCCGGGACGTGAAGATGTGAGGGTGGCTTGGTTCAGTCGTCCTGGGATGGCGTCGGTTTTGAGTCCTAGTGAGAGGACAGTTCATGAGTGAAGTACGTCTTCTGATGAAATTAATATTCGAATCGACATTTCCATGGGTAAAACAACTCGGTTGTCCACTTCTAATAGTCGGAGTTCTCTGGGCTTTAGGTCGGAGGTGGGGATCATGCATGAGTCGAAGTTAAGGTCTTCATAGTCCGTATATTCATAGCTTCAGTATCATTGGTGGCCCATAGTTTTGACTGTGAGTAGCGGGTTGTTGATCTCATCCATTATATACAGGATTCGTAGTGAGGGCAGGGCGATTAAGATCAGAATAACGGCTGGGAGAATTGTTCACACAGTTTCTACTTCTTGGGCATCTATGGTGCTGGTGTGGGTGAGTTTGGTTGATAGCATTAGTGAGATGATATATAGCACTAAGGTGCTAATTAAAAAACATGATTATTAGTGTGTGGTCATGAAAGTGGAGTAATTCTTCTATGATTGGTGATGTGGAGTTTTGGAATCCTAGCTGTAGGGGGTAAGCCATAGAGGTGTAAAGGGTTTTAGCCTATAATTTAACTTTGACAAAGTTATATAATCTTTTTATTAATGCCTCGTTCATGAAGAAAGACATACTGGGTATGAAGTTGGCTTGAAACCAATTTTGGGGGGTTCAATTCCTTCCTTTCTTGGGCTAGACTTTGACGAATGTGGGTTCTCCAAATGGATGATACGGTGGTGAGCAACCGTGGAGTCATTCAATGTTAGTGGTAGTAAGTTCTACCAATGACACTTCGCATTTGGAGGCAAAGGCTTCTCAGACCAGGAAGACTATTAGCATTACTGGGGTTGGTGAAATGAAGGAGCCCATTGATGAGATCGTATTTCATATTGTGTATGCGTCGGGGTAGTCAGAGTCGCGTCGTGGCATTCTTGAGAGGCCTAGAAAATGTTGAAGAAAGAATGTTTTGTTTACACCTACAAATATGATTGCCAAGTGAATTTTGGCTCAGGTTGTGTCAACAACTTTATTTGACAACTTAGATGAAATGAAAAAATTCCTTGAAAGACTCAACTGCTAAATGGTTCTCAAGGACAGTTTGGTAACATAAATAGCCATATATCAATTAGGAAATTAATTGTTTAGTTAAAAACTTCCCAAAGAAAACTCCCAAATCAAATGGCCCCAATGATAAACACTAATACATATAAATAGAAAATGATACCAATTCTATGTAAACTCCTCCAGGAAATTAAAGAGAAAGGAATAAGTCTCAACTCGTGCTATGAGGTCTGCCCTGCTTCAATACCAAAATCTAATAAAGATACTAAAAGAAAATAAAACTACAGTCCAATAACCCTCATGAATAAAAATGCAAAGATTTGTAGGAGAATTTTAGCAAATTGAATCTAGCAATGTACAAAAATGATAATACATCATGATTAACTGTGGTGTAACCCAGAAATGTAAGGTTTACTTAACTATCATAAATCAATCAAGATAATACAGCATATTAACAGACTGAAAAGAAAATTAAAAAAATATCAGTTCAATAGATGAAGAAAGAGCATTCTGCCAAATTCAATGTTGATTCCTGATCAACTCTCAGCAAATAGGAATAGAAGGGATCTTCTTCAAACTACCAAAGGGCATCTAAAAAATCCTTACAGCTAATATCATAATGGTAAAAGACTCAATCTGTTTATCCTAAAATAAGGAAGAAGGAGTGAAGAAAAATGAAAGCGGATGAAAATATTGCTGAGTTAAATAAAAGAAGACGTCAATAAGTGGAGTAAAATACCTTGATTATGTATCTAAAAGACTCAATATTGTAAAGATGTTAATTCTCCAGAGATAGATCTATAGATGCAATGCAATTCCAATCAAAAACTCAGCAGACCTTTTTGTTGAAATGGACAAGCTAATTCTAAAATTCATATGGAAATGCAAAGGACGAATAGCCAAAACATCAGAGAAATAGAAGAATAATGATGGAAGACATGCACTAACACTTCAAGATGTATTATATTGCTACAGTAATCAAGATAGTTTGGGGCTAGCAGCAAGACAGTCATGTAGATCAATGGAAGAAAATAGGGTCCAGAAATAGACCCACAGACATATAAATTAATTAACTATTTCCAAATTCCAAGGGAAATACAGCAGACAAAGGATAAATTTGTCAATATGTAGTACTGGATAACTGGATACCTATATGAAAAATAAAATGAACTTCAATCCATGCTTCACACTATATGAAAAAATTAACTCAAAATGATTGTAGATCTAAATATAAAACTAAAAACTTCTAGGATGACTTTTTGACCAAAATATAGGCAGATTTCTTAGATATGAAACAAAAAAGTATAAAACATTTTGAAAAAAATTATCTGGTATTTCATAAAAATAAGAACCTTTACTTTTTAATAGACTGTTAAGACAATGAAAAATAAGTCACACAGGGAGAGAATACTTGCAAATCATATATCTGATAAAGGACTATAACCAGAAAATATCTAGACTCTCAAAACTCAATAAAGAAAGCAAAAAAAACAATTGATGGACACAATATCTAATAGACACTTCACCTAAGAATATAAGCAGATGCTCAGCATCATTATTCATTATGTAATTGACTAAAAAAATAAATTAAAACCACAATAGAATCCCACTAAAATTTGTTAAATTGTTAAAATAAAAAAGACTGACCTAAACAAGTGTTAGTGAGGATTTGAAAAGGAGCAACTCTTCTACACTGCTGTTGAGAATGTAAACTTGTTAAACTGCCTTGGAAAACAATTTGGCAGTTTTTCATAAAGCTAAACATATACTTATCCCATGATCTAGACACTCCACTCCTAGTTATTTTATGGAGAGAAAGTGAAATATAGGACTATACAAAGACCTGGATACAAATGTTCACAGAAGAGTTATGTGTGATACCTCCAAACTGGAAACTCCAAATGTCTATCAGAAGTTGAAATAAATAAACAAATTGTAATGTGTATATATATATATATATATATATATATGTATACACACACACACACACACACGCATATATATACACATACACATATACATACACACATATACACACACACATGCACACAATCTAATGCTACTCAACATAACTAAAAAAGGAATGGAATATCAATACATTCAACAACGTAGATAACTAACAATAATTGTGCCATATGAAAGAAGACAGCCAAAAAGACTCATAATATACAACTCCCTTTATGCAAAAATTTTTTAAATGCAAACTAATCTATAGTGACTTAAAGCAGCTTAGTGTTGGGCTGGGGATTGGTGTTGAGAAGGGGAGAAGGAAAAATCATGGAGAGTCCCGGGGAACCTTTTGAATGATGTTCATTACTTTGATTGTGGAGATGGTTTCATAGGTATATACATATGATAAAACTTATCAATTTGTGTACTACATATAAGTGCAGCAATTATACCCCAATGAAACTGTTTAAAAATTGTCAGTGATAGACAGTTAAGTTATAGAAACAAAGCACAACTAAGCATTAATAAGGAGTAGTGGGGATTTGGGAGCAATGCACTACCCCAATTAATGATTTCTCCTTATTTGTCGTCATGCTGTTGTGAGGTCTCAATGCTGCCAAATTTTGTGCCTATTTTTTGCCACGAGAAACCACAAATTTAAATGTTAGCTAATAATTCAAATTTGTTTTAAGACAGTTTATTTCAAATGAAACAAAATACATGGTTTTGTGACATTCGTAACATCAAATTAGATATTGTCTGAATGTTTCAAATCAAACAGCTTTCTTTCTAATGTAATTTCAAATTTTTTATGCTGGAAATATTTTTTGATATTTAAATCATATATTAAACATTAACATTTCGAGCAGATAGAAATTTAATAGCATTAATATATTGCTATATGTTGCAGAAAATTTGAGAAGAAAAAATGCTATGGATAAAGCTTAAAATCCTATTCACATTACTTTATACCCTGTAAAAGTTATCATTTTAATACATATTTTAAAACTTGTTCTACATATATAATCATCCCTCAAAACAAATATAGCTATTTTCTAGCTTCAATATTTATTTGAATGTTATCATGCTCAATTTTCTCATCCTTGCCAACTCTTGCTATTGTCAGTCTGATTTTTTTCATTTAGTTTTCTTTAAAAAATATTGTACTCATTTGCATTCCTCATTACCAGTGAAGCTGCATACACTTTCATCTATTTATTGACCATTTTAAATTGTTTTCTGAATTGTCTTTTATGTATTTTCCTTTAAAAACTGTGCTATATATTTCTTATTTATTAATTTATAGAAGTTTTACACATATATTCTGGCCTCTAAATATTTGTTGAATATATGCATTGCAAATATGTATGTGTATAATCTCTTTTCATTCAGAAGTTTTTTATATTAGAATTTTTGAATTAATGTTTTTATGGTTTGTACTTTTGTTTAAGATATTTTCTTACCATATCAAAATAGATGTCTTATAATTTTCACCTGAAAGCTTTCAAGATTTTATTTTCATATATATATTTTAAATTCTTCTATAATTTGTTTTGTGAAAAGGATAATTTATATTTTTCCATATGATAGCAACTTTTCAGTTCCATTTAAATAATTTTACATCCTTTCCCTGTTGATTCTTGTAAATGCTCATTTGTTTCCAAGTTCTATTTCTGTTCCATTTTTCCTATGCCTGCACTGAAATAAAGATGTTTTAAAATTAAATAATGAAACTTGATATTAATGGAGTGACTCTTATCTGTTCTTATCCTTGGCCATCTTTAAAATGTCCTGAGTACTCAATTTAAAGAGCTACTCCTCTTAAATGTGGATTTTTGAGCCAATTTTTCAACATCTGTGGAAAACCCTGATCATAAAGCATTTCATTTAAGGGTTGTCTTGAGTAGGAATCACATCTTTATAATATTATATTTTCCTTAATATAGTGTATTTCCTTATTGAGTGTGGTCCCATCTTCTGTCCCTCAAAAAATGTTATTTTAAGTTTTTTCTAGTATCTTATAGTTTCTTTTTATGTAGTAAATTTTATCATTTTAGAATTATTTTTACTCATTTTTGTTACTGGGACATAGGAATTCATATCATTTTACATAATAAATTTGAATAGGGCAGACTTTGTTGAACCGTTTTACAAATTCTAGTAATGTGTCTCTAAATTCTTTTGGATTTTTAAATGTAGATAATTATGTTATCTGAAAAATTCTTCCATATTTTACATTTTAAATTTACTTACTGCATGATTTAGAAATAGTGTTGGGGGCACAGTTGGCTTAGAGGTAAAGTTACCAGTTTTCCAAAGTTAATTACATTGTGAGTTGTGGCTTGTTTTAAGTAGATAATCTTTGTAACTAAAGAAGTTCTGTTCTATTCCTAGTTTGTAAATGCTTGTTTTATGAATGGGTACTGAATTTAATAAATCCTTTTTCTGCATTGACTGAGACGATCATATGATTTTTCTTATTTGAGATATCTATGTGTTTATTACATTAAAAATCTTCAAGTATTAACGATCCTTGATTGGTCATATAATAAAACTTGTTTATTATTGTTTATTTTTTATACTCTTCTCAGAATCAGTTTGGAATGTTTTATGTAGGGTATTTGCATTCATGTTCATAAATGATATTGATATCACTGAATATAAAAATGATTTCTGCCCACATGGAACTGACTCTCTAGCAAGTAAGTGAGAAAAAAGAATTAAGCAATATAAATAAATAAGGCATAATGGCATTTAGTGATAAGTGTTCTACAAAAAATTATATCTGGGTAAAGGAAATGGTTGTGGAATGACACTAATGTGTGTTGGAGAAGGCCTCTGTGAAGGTGATCTTGGGTTACTGCATTTAATGAGTGGGGAGAGTTGTGTAAATATATGAATGGAAAGCTCTGAAGCAGAAGGAACAGGAAGTTGAATGTCATTAAGCTGAGACACAATACCAAATGTCCTGAACCTACTGACTGTTTTCACTGCCTCCTGTGATGGAATTGATCAGGCCTAAGGAATACTTCACCCAGGGAAGATTTTTTTTGTCATATATATTTAACCATTCTTGATCATCCCCAAGGTTAATAACCTTTTCAGCTCTTGTGACCTTCATTTTGGATCAAATCTTCCTTGACTTCTGGCATTCTCACTGTGTTAGGAATATTTTAATGTTAGCTTCATCTTTTGCTTGCTCAAACATAGTAATAATTCTAGACTTTCCACAAAATCGATCCCAATTCTAACTTCTCAATCAAAACAAAGCAAATAGAAACCTCATGCATATTAATGTAATTGATGTTCAAAATTTGTTCTCATATGTTATCCCAATTAATTCATTTAATTTTTGTTAGACATTCAAACATTTAATAAAACCTTTTAATGCCTTTCTTTACTCTTGTGCCGGTTTGAATGTATTGTGTCCCCCATAATTAAGTTCTGTTATTCTGTTTCTTGAGCTGTTATTGTACAGTAATCAGTTACAACACTTTTCCTGATTTAAATTCTGAACATATTGAGAAAATAGACCAAAGAATCCAAGAAGTAGAGATTAACATTCAGGTTTATGACTGATGAAGCTGAATTATGGAATGTTAGTTAACCATATATTCTTTCATTGCTAATATTTCCTTATGAAGCAAAACTGACCTAAGAGTATTATCTGTGGAGAGGTAGAGGCTGCTTTATCTTAGTTCATAGAAAAGCAGTGTGTGCCTCTCTGTCTAAGTCATCCTATATCTCGGCTAAGATATATTTGCTCTGAAAGTCATTCATTCTTCTATCTAAAATAATATTTAAGGTTGTAGAGACAGACAGAAGGACTACTCTACTCCTTCCATCTTCTAAAGAAGTTTCCTCATTTGTGTATATTGGAGAATGACAAAATGCATTCCCCTGAATCATTTAGCATTTAATTCTATGAGCCAAATAACAAACTGTGGCTCCTTAAGGACCATGGGGAAAGTGATCAGCAGAGTATGAAGACAGTTATGCTCCCAAGTTCATGAAATTGTTCTCTGAAATCAATCACTCTCTCTTTTTGTGTCCCCTATGGCCATTAGCTTTTTCCCACAACAGGCTTTAAAATATGTAAGGAAAGCACATTGATTGAATTAATTCCACCAAGACAGTGCTCAACCCCCTAATTTCCTTTCCAAATTTTATTCAGTCATACTGACTATTGGAATGAACCAGAGGTTGGTCAAGGAGATCAAATAACAGGATAAACATCCTCCATTAAGTGCCAAAAATTTAAAATATCTCAAACTTAGATATAAGCACCTTCAGTTGTGAAAATTCTAGGGGAGGAGAGACTAAAAGATAAGTTCAATTTCATTTATTCCTAAAGTTTAGATACATTAAAATACAAAACCTTCTTTCCACAATATCTTGTATAATGGGATTATTCTCAGTAAAGTATATCTGACACATTTAAGGTGTTGTTTTCTTATGTGTCTGTTCCCACACTACAACACAAGCCCAACACTAGAGTCTCAAGTATCATCATTGAAAACACTCTTGAAGTGAATCTGTTGGTGAGAGTCATAATGTATCTGTGAGTAAGGTTATGAACCCTCACAGTTTGTTGATTCTTGGTAGATGACTTTGAAATAGGAAAATGAATCATTTAAATCCTTGGTCTTCAGTGAAATTTGCACATTATCAATTCAGGAGATTTGAAGTAGCACAGATGCCGGAGACCCATAGTAAAACTTTTCTATGTTTTTGATTCGATTGGTCTGGGATGGGGCCCAGATATTCTCATTCTCGCAGATCCCAAGTGATCGTAAAGGATGTACAGTTTGGGAATCCCTAATTTACATGGTGCAGCTTCGCCCTTATGGAAGTGCCAGCTTTTTATTGAATTGTCACATCCTGTCTTCACAATTTGAGGGAAATCAGTTTTTCATCTCCCAACTGGATGTAATATCATCCCAAGAAAGAATCCATGGTCTTATTTCCCAGGAGATGCCTGACATTTCTACATAATCTTGGTCTATTCAGAAGTTTATGCAGCATCAGACACCAGCTGCTAGGTTCTGATTACGAAAGAGACTTTTGGAAAGGATTCATTCCATGCAGTGCACGGAAGCAGTAGAGCCACTTACTCCCAGTTATCTGTGCACATGTGTCTGTGCACCCTCCTTGAGCACAGCTTGTGTTTTAATATCCTACCTTGAGCACAGCTTGTGTTTTAATATCCTAGGATCTAATTTCTATTTCTAGGAGGTTTTCTGAACAAACTCACCATTCTTCACTTCCTCTCACTTCTTGTGAGAGCTACTGGTGGGACACTTCACATCATTTTAGAAAGAGTTACTTTATTGCTTCATTGATAATTCACTAAGAAGTCCTTAACCTTTTGTTCGTGAACAGTTACGTCTGTGTGTGTGTGTGTGAGTGTGTACACAGGATTAGTTCCATGTTATTTGGGTGATAGCTCTGCAATGGTCAGGAGAATCTCCCAGGAATTTTAATGTAAAACCGCTCACATCCCAAGTGGGCTGTTATTATGTTGCTAAGCTTGTGGAGCCTCAGATTGTTTTCTGTGGTTTGCTTAATGTGGTAGGTAGAAGTCTAGATGGTCCCCAGTATTCCCATTGCCTAGTGTACACAACTTTCATAAACTCCTCTCCTTGAGTGTGGGCAGGTTCTGTAAATATGACGGGATGCCACTCCTGTGATTAGGTTACATTATATTCAAAGGTGAAGGGATTTTGTAGATGTTCTATAAGGTCAATAAGCAGTACACTATAGGTTCAAAAGGGAGAATAGCCTCGGTGGGTCTGACACAATCAAATAGGTCTCCTAAAAAGAGTTTAATCCTCAGAGATTGAAGAAATCAGAGAGACTCAAAACAGCAGAGACTCTCTCTCATGGGTCTTGATGAAACAAACTGCCATGATGGAGGAACATGGTCTGGAACAGCAGCTGGCCTCTGGGAGTTGAGAGAATCTGTCCAAATAGTAAAAAAGAACTGAATTCTGCCAATAACCAGTGATCTTGGAAGGGAACTCCTAACCTCAGATGAGATCGCAACCCCAGATGACAGGTTGATTTCAGCCCAGTGAGATCCTAAGCACAGAAATTGTGAAATACTAAATTCAAGTTAAGATTCTAAGATTGTAATAATTTGTTACACAGCAATAGAAAACTAGTACAGATATCAATCTGTTTTTAAATCTGGCTCTCCTGCATCTCTATTTAGGCAGCGTACTACACGTTGTTAGTAAATGGTGCAGCTCGTGTTTCCTTTGGTCAAAGGCATGGGTTAGAAAATCAACCAAACATCCTTCTAAATACCCAGGACTCAATGACCTCAGTCATCTTTTCTTTCAAATTGATGCCATAATTTTCTAATTGTTGCTTTAGAGCAAGTCCATATTTGCAGAGGAATAAAGGCAGTTTTGTGGTATTCCATGAGTGGGAGAATTGAAACTTCCTTTACTGAATTAGAATGCTATTTAATTAATATTAAGCTAGTTTCTGACAAAACAGCTTTGGAAAATTTCAGAGAACATTTCTGCCAGAAATTTAACACAGAGACATGCCCACCCACAATTTGCCTCCCTCCAGTGGCATTGAGCTCCCAATTGCCTGGCTACAGTCAAGTGACATATTTGCCTTATAAATTGCCTGGCTTGGAAAATCCATATCTTGTCAAATCCATTTCGATACTGTACTATACTAGTGATAATATAATTACCTTCATTCAGATTGCAAACCCAACCCCTCACTGGATAAATTACTAAATGGTTAGACAAATTAGACATAGTTTCTTAATTTGACATTCTGGGTTCTCAGAGCCATTCCTTGGTAACAAAATATTGCAAGGATTGTCCTAAAATTTTAAGAACAATTTGTGAGCTTTGATTCCTGATATTGCTCTTTATCATTACAACCACCAAGGACTTGCCAGTTGTCCTGGAATTGCACAGGTGCAGTTGAAAAGATACTAGTCATGATCTGTCCCTGGAGTAGATGGGGTGGAGTATCCAATGGTCAAGGACAGAACCATATATAGCAAAGCAGACAAGTTAGGGTCTTCAGATAGCTCAGCAAAGATGTTAAATGGGGGATGAGTTTTGTCCATCTGCTTAAACAAATGGTACTGGAGGGTAAGGAAGAGAAGAGGAAAGAAAATGAGGGAAGAATTCCCATCCATTGTATTGTTATCCATTTCAAAATCTTTGAGAAGCAAGTTTGAATATGCCCCAATTTTAGAAATGCCTGTGGAAAACACACAATGAGCAGTGATTTTGTTAACAGTAAAGTGGCCTCCTGAAATGGGAGCAGTTCTGATAATATGGTTAGGTCTGCACCTTCGTTCCCTCCTTTTTGTCTTCTTTCTAATGTTCAAATAGTCTATGCAAAGTGAGCAGGAGGAATTTTATCATTTCTGTGATGATGTAAAGAAGCAAATTATGCAGATCTCAGAGTGCATTATTGTCTATTTTTGGAATGGATTGACCTCAATATATGCCATTTAGTTTTTCTCTGGAAATAATGTACTTGTATTTGTAAGAGTTTTCAGAAAAGGCATATCTAAACTACAAAATAAGTTTGACTTCTAAGGACAAAGATGAAACAAAAATGGAAAAAGACATTCAGTGTGGGATATAATATATTTTATGGATTTTGCCCAACCCACTCTTTCTTCAATATTAATTACTTTTTTCCTGTATGAGTACAACATTTGCCTTTGGCAAGACATGAAAATGGAAATGGCAAACAATAATATCATCTTGAAAATGCAAAATTGTCAAGAAGCTGTGATTAGAAATGGATACTTAAAAATTTATTAATTTCATCATATATGTGTATAGTAATAAACTTGATATTCCTATTGCTTTAGTCACTAGTATGCAGCAAGGGAGGCAGAAAGGATTGCATATTGTTAACACTGAAACAATGACTTTGCATTGTTATTTAAATTATTTTAAATATATTTCATGTTCCACAAGTAATTTGTTTGCTTTACAAAAGTCCAGGTTCTTGTTTTAGCATTACACCTTGACAGTACTTGAACAATGGGCTAATTTACTTGTGCTTGTTGAATTGAATCATCAAATATTTTTTTGCATACAAAGATGATCCTATCTCCACAAGGGCATTTTTACAGAACTAATTAATATATTTTACCCACTGCTATTAAGTATGTTATTGGTACATTATTCATATTACTTCTGCTGTTTGAAAAATGCATTTATGACAGACAATAGGAACTTTAAAGAACTTTTCCCTATGCATAAAAATCAAAGTTGGTTTTTATTTTAAAAAGTAAGAAGATTTTGATGTTTCCATAAGAACAGGTCTTTTCAGCAGTGAAATACAATTCTTTGGTTGTACATTTCCAAAGCAAAATATTTAATTATTTTCTCAGTTGAAAATGAGAAAAATATGGGATATTTTATATAAAATTCTGAAATAATTGCATTATGTTTGCTTAGGAAATTTTAAAAACTTACTCTAATTATAGAGTGGTGGCCTTTCCTCTTCTTTATTCATGTAAAGTGAATAGTCAATAACTACTATTCTTAAGGTTTGGGAGAAAACTGCAATTCTATTTGTAGAACTTTATTTTGGAGAGAAATTTGTTTATTCCTGATTCTAATGTGCACTAAATTTAATAGAACAGTTTCATGGGTTTCTCTCATTTTTCTCTAAGTGAATTTATAAGGGAACTGGGTAAGAAATGTGTTAAACATTTTTTTTCTGTGGTAAGAACAGATTAAAGGGTAACTGATTATTTTGAACCTCTCTTCTATTGAGGATCTTTAATATCTCAAGTTAACCTTTTTAATCTTTAACAAAATGGTTTTGAAGTTATAATTTCATTAATTGGATGTTTCAGAAAGGTTTATTCTTTAATGCGTTTCTTAATTGTGAACTTTCATATATACAGATAACAGTGATAACTTTCAAAGTACAATTCAACAAGTAGCTAGAGAACAAATTTCAAAGGATGTCATGGGTCTCAATTCCACAACTTCAGCTATTTCCATTATTGTAAAATATAAAATACACACAGAAAAGTGTTAACTTTCTATAAACAGCTCAATAAGCAGTTACATAGGTAATTTCAAAAATTGTTATGGGTTAGTTCCACCGTTTCAGTTCTTTCCTTATTCTGAAATATAGGGTAATATAGAAAGGTGAAGACTTTCAAAACACAACTCAACAAGTAGCTACAGAGCAAATTTCAAAAGATGTTATAGGGTACAGTTCCTCCATGTCATTTACAGAGAGGTTTATTTATAAATCATAAATGTATATGAGATATCTAAGTAAATGTTTCCTAAGTAATGTTGAAAAAAATGTTAATGAGCTTCTTGAAAAAGTCTGGGAACAGTAGATCAAAATGAAAGTGTGTCAGAATAACTATTTTATTGTAATATAATTATTTCTAAATTGATTATTCCTAGATTTTAATGGGAATAGTATATAGAAAATGATCTTGAACTACTTACAATTTTTAAAATTTTATTTCAACATGTCCACTTTGAGAAATTTAAAATCTTATGCATATCTAAATAAGGACACTTCTTAGTATTAATTTTATTTTCAATACATACAAATATAATTTGAATTTTTGTTAATGTCGCCATATATTTTCACAGGATATTCTAATATATTCCACCTCCACCTCTACTGCCTGCCAAAATTTAAGCTTTGATACAGAGGTTACAGAAAGAAGGTAAAAAAAGAGAAAAATCCAGAAATCATTGGCCTTTCAAAATAATCAGTTCAGCTGAATTTTTTCATTAGGTATTTATTCATTATCCAACAAACATTTATATGACTTTGAAGTTACCTATAGGTGTGGCAGCGGAGATTTAATGATGAAACAGGCTGGTTCTGAATTTTTTGAGCTAATAATATAGTAGGGACTTACAAGCTACTCTGATAGTTTCATGTCAACTTGACTTGGTTATGGTGTCCAGTTGTTTGATCAACACTGGCCTGATGGTTAAGGTGAGGGTATTTCATCTAATTTAAATCATTAGTTGTTAGTAACTGTGGCTGATTACATCTACAATCAACAAAGAAGGTTTCCTTCAGAAATGAGAAAAGTCTCATCCAATTACTTGAAGGCTTTCAAGGGAGAACTAATGATTTTAGCAGTCAAAAAAGAATTTCTATCTCTACTTTAGCCAGCTAGAAGTTTCTCTGTTTTTCCTGGGGAATTCACTGTTACTTTCTTTGGAGTTCCCAACTGTGGCTTCTCCTGTGAAATTCAGTGCCCCCATCAAGTTCCCACCTTGCAGTCTACCCTATGATATTGGGACCTGTCAATTCCATGGTCATATATGCCAATTCCTATAACCCCTCTCTCTCTCTCTCTATCTATCTATATATGTATGTATGTTTATATTTACATGTGCAAATGCATGTGGTGTGTATGTGTGCATGCATGTGTGTGTGTATGCTGTTGGATCTTTTTCTCTGGAGAACCCTGGCTAATACAGCTGCTGATTAATTTAAACAATGATCACTCGTCACTGATTATTATGTGAGCAGGGAATCACTTCTGATTTCCAAATGCATCTTTATAATCCTATATTTTTACCTATATCTAGTAAGTCATTGACTATACCATTCAAAAATCCATTCTTTTTTCCATTCATGCATAAAACAAGTATTAAGTAAACTTTTCAAGGTACTGTATAGAAAACTGTAGCACAAGATCTAAGGAACTGTAGTTACACTGTTACCCTTAAATAGGAACTCTTCCAGTAGATTTTATGTTCTCGGAGTTTTATTATTGCTTCTGTTGTTATTGACTCAGTTAGAAGTTGAACATCTATTTGTTGTCTACTTGGCTTGAAGATTTTAAATAATACAAACACTGTGATCCACTACTACTTTGGTAATGTGTCATGAACCATGCCTTCTGTTATTCCCATGTCTTGTTTGGTCATCTCCGTTTGAATACGGACTGGCCTGGGACTTGCATTAACATGTAGCAGTGTGACACTTGCTCTAGTTTCTGATAGAAAGCTTAAGAAATCCTAGATGCTCATACTTTTTCACTGTGGGGGAAGCTAGCCACCATATATATGAAGTCCAATTCCCCTGAGATGGCCATGGTGTGAGAAGCCAACTCTAGCCATGTATAAATAAAACATGAAGGAAAACTGAGGCCCCCAGATGATGACTCCAGCTAAACTTCCCAAGGACAGAAACAGCCAATTTACCAGTCATCTTCTATGAATTATAGCATCCCAGCCTCAGAGGTGATGGTGAAGATTATTTCCTGGTAAGCCTGCAACCTTAACTGATTTTGGAGTCCTTAAGGAGAAAAAATTCATCAAAGTCTATAAATATTGCAAATCAAATCTGGTGTAGAGAAGTTTTTTTTTTGTTTGTTTTTTTTTTTTTACTATCTAGACTACTTCAGTAGTTGCATAATATGATGTGGTTGCAGGAGTTTATTTGGCTAATTAACATCTTTGGCTGCAACTATGTAAATAATAAGGTCCAAACATGAGATGATAATCTCTTTCATGTGATCAAGAATGATCTTTGGAGGTTGTTATTGTTATTGAAATGGGAAATTTTTAACATATATTTTAAAAATATTTTGGTGAAAGGTCAATTTCATATACTTCCAATGTCATACTGGGGTATTGTTAAAAAATCACACCCAAGCCTTAATCAATTACCTTATGTTTGACTCTACTGTATGCCATATACATCCTTGCTGGGAATTATATATTTCAGGGTGTGTTGAATACAATCTATGTGAGAATGGGCTTTGAGTCAATCTAGCTATATTCATATCCCAAATCAACTGCTATCTATTTCACATTCAATATATTCTGTAATTGATCATTTTTTAGGGAAGATTTCAGCGCTAATGGAATACCAAAAGAAGGGGGAAAAATTGGGCAAAGGCTGTAGATTCCTGTTTTCTATCATCAGAAATGTTAATTTTTTCCCGAAAAGCCACCAACCATACCTAACCCTACCAGTTTTTCACTTGCATCTTATTGGCCAGAATTGGACTTATTGCCACTCCTATCAAAAAGCAAGCAAGGAGAATTTGCTAATAAGGACTGACAGATTGGGTTATACCAATTTGTGATCTATTTCTTTGGGCTGGGCCCAGTATTACCCTGAACAAAATTCGAATTTTGTCAGTAAAGAAGAATAAGGACAAATATTGTTGTGGTCTTTCCCTTTGGCTGCCCAAGACACATACACACATTGCATTCCATACATTTATTTCATGGCGAGTGCATTCACTCCTATTCACCTGCAAATAGTCGAAGTCTTATCCAGTTTCTGCTTTGGTTCCATTATCTCCAGTGATACCTATCTCCTGAAGTCTAGAAGTGGCTCCATGTATGGCACACTATAGGCTAGATTGTATGTTATTTTCCCTAACCATCACTGATATGTAATCATGAACATGGAACATGATAACTACAATAAACACACCTGTCCAGATTGGGGAATTAAAAAAAAACAGTCAGGAGTACATTTGAAATACAGATTGACAAGAATCATAAAATCTCACTGCTGTAACAGTTGAGTTATTTTCTTGGTAGATCAGTTGGAAAGCTTCTGGTTTTACCCTCTGTGATAATCTGTTTGATCCATTATCCTCCATGACTACAACTGAGACCAAGCTTTTTAGAGGATTTGTAATTTTCACAGTACACTTTTGTTAGTGAAAATTCATAGGTCCAGGGCTTGCCTTAAGTATTGAAGAGTCACAGGAAGATGCTAGCTAGACTTATTTTTTGTTGTGTTGTTGTTTTTGCTTTGTTTATTCTTTTGCTTTCTGTTCATTTTACCATTACAGTTCCCTGCAATATTTCATAAACCTAGCCAAAAAATTTTTAGACATAGCTTTTAATTATGAGGTTTTCTTTTGCTTTGTTTGTGGTTTATTATTTTACTTATTATCTTGTATATTCTGCTTATTCATTAGTTTTGGTTTAGCTTACTGGCCACTGCCTTGTAGTAGTACTTCAAAACAATAACCTTTTGGCAGAAAGCAGCACACTTTATCTCATATTTGCTTAGAAAATGTCCTTTAATATTCAGTACTTATAATCCTGAAGCCATGATTTTATCTTCTGCTGAAACTTTTACTACTATCAGCTTGGTTTACAAAACTTGGCTTCTTCTACCCTGAAAATCTCCAAATTTTGAGACTGTCAATTAATTTAGATTGCAGTATATAGGTTGACATTGACTCTTTCAGGAAATAATATTTGCTTTAACTTATGATTTTAGATTGATCACTTTTAGTGTGAGATCATACACCTCTTATAGGACTTGCTGAAAGCACTGATAAGCATACACACTTTATTTATTTATTTATTTTTCCATCATACTTTATAATACCCAGTCTATTTTCAGACCTAAGATATAGCAGTAACGGCTTGACAAAATGTTTCCAGCTTGAGATGGTTGATATCCACTAGCATCATTCTGTCTTCTATGTTCAGCAATCTCCTCATTGTAGATATTATTATTTTTATTAACTTCAGGTACTGAATTCTATCTTAAATTCTTCTTTTTGATTTGTGAAAGAAGAAATGAAAATACACATAATGGGATTATTGTAAAGATTAAGTTAAGTTAGTGACATGTAGCATTAAGGCAGACCTTAGCAGTTAGATAGAGATAAAGATAGCTGGCTATCTGTCATTCATTTGTATATTTAGAAATATAAAATTTCTAAATTATTTAATTTATGTATGAGAACAAATAGTTTAATCTTTTCAGATGATCAGTATCAAGAGTACATCTCAAAACTAATTTTACAATTAAAGAATTATTAAAGCAAAAATGTAAATTATCTACTATACAATTAAGAAAGAAAACCTTTGATATAGACATTTAAGTATTATCAATGGTTATACATAGTCATAGCTTTAAATATATCAACTAGAACACAGTTAAATAATTATTTTGCTATCATCTTTTTCTTTCAGGACCCTAGAATCATTCTTCCTTAGTAACTTGAGGAGGCTATTTGGACATTTTTCATGTGACAACATTTCTCACATTTGGCAAGATGGAATTTGTAAGTGTCAACAAAGAGACACTTTGTTGAAAGGAGTAATGTTGAAAATTCCAAATTTAGCTCATATGTAGTTTGACAATTGGATAAGAGTAAAGCACCACTTCATATTTTAGAATATATTGTGAGATATAATCTGTTCTTGTCCAGGGAATGTCCAGTTTTCATTAACCCAGTTAAAAAAATAAAAATTGAAATGTATAACCTTTTTCTCAATTATCTCAGGAATAAAAGATGGAGGGAAGTCTATTTCAAGAGGTTTAAGCTGAAACAAGCTTATGTTCATGGAGCCTGGCTGTGGACAAAGCTTTTTTGGCAGCAGCTTGTGATATGTATTTTGGAGGGCTATCTTCAGTTCTGCTTGGGTTTTTAAAACATTTCAAAAAGGGAAACCTCACCAATAATAGTTCAGAACAATAAAAATAATATCTGATTATCTCAATATTAAATTGAAAACAAAAGGACGGAGGGTTTCTCAATAAACTCTTCTGATGGAAGCCTGTCACTTGATATTCTGAGCCTTTCTTTTGATGTTTTATAAAAATAATCTATTAATTAACTTAAAGCATGACAAGAAGAACTTGACCTTTAATATTTGGCCCAAAATTCTCCTTAATAGATCCATATTGTTTTAGACCCAATGTATAATCTTTTAAAGATCTTCTAAAGTATTATTTTAGCAAAGTTTGCCCTTCACAGTTTTAGAGTCAAAGTAAATCAAGGATGATAAACAGAAATTGATTAATTTTATCTCTGGCAACTCATTCACCTACTTCTGTCCCACCTGACCCTTTATTGTCAAATCTCCACTGCTTTCTATTGTGGATTGGTCCCAGCTATGTTGAAGTAACAAAACACTAATGAATTCACATTGAGGAGTTTGTGATTTAGTGTGCTATCACTGTGATGCATCTGACTGCAGTAAAATTAATGAGGGAAAGCTTATATTGTTTTAGTTGTTTATTCAGCCATAATGAATCTAAGCCCATTCTAAGTCACAGTGATACATAATATATGACTTTATAAGAACAATAAAATAATACGTAATGATAATGGCCAGTGGCGACTATAATTGCCAATAGGAATGTTTATTCACTTTGAAATAAGGTATTGTGATAGAACCATACCTTACTCATTGATCATATGAACATCCCATGTTGGAGTTCTTGGTACACTGGCATTTGAAAAAGGTGTGTGAATTTTGGTAAACATTTTCTTCTGGGGCACACCACACACCATGTCCCTGAAGATCTGTGTTCACCATTGGTAAAGTTAACGCTTTACAGAAGTTATGAGTGAAATGCTATCTAATGTATCCTTTAATGACTATTCTTGGAGTCTAACTTTGTCATGAAATCTTTCCTAGATATGGCAAATCATTTCAGCAATAATAATAATAACAATGGTGGTGAATAGAATATAATAAGACAAAACATAAACAGACATGATGTGTGGATTTCTTGAGTAGTCAGGTGAATTCCTGCTTTTACTATACTAAACTATGTATATGGAATAATAAAAATTAAATCAGAATCAGAACTGCAAGTAAGAGATTCGTTGTCTCCAGACATTAAGGAAATATGCAAATTTCTCGTCTCCTGCTGTTAAAAAAGAGTCTGTTACATTTTTTGATGTTTGCTGACAGCTTTTGAGCCTCACCCCTCCCTTTTCCCCTTCTGTTCCACATCTGGGCACGTTGATAAGAAAGCCTGGGTGCTCCTTCCTTTGGCAGTGACAGAAGTTCAAACCATGCAAACCCCTGCCCTGTGCAAGAGGGATCCTCAGGCCAGCGGAGTCAGTCTCCTTTCTCTGCTTTCTCAGGCTGTTTTAAGAGCTTCTTGAGAGCCTCCCCTGCTCTCCACATAAAACCTCATTATGTGGGTAATAAATCTCTTCACATACTCTTGGTACATGTGTCACATCATCACTCTCAACATCAGAAACAAATTTTGCTAAGTTTAGCTTAGTAATAGTTTCATAAAGATAGAGCTAGCTAACAAGACCAAAATAGACTTTTTGTGCTCATAGACACTTTGGAATTAAACATGTATACTATAATAGATAAGAGAGAGAACATAAACAAATAAAATAGTTTGAAAAAACAATTCTGTTTCTCTTGAAAGAAATTTTCCAAATCAATTTTGAATAGCATATTTTCATTTGCCATATAAAAATGAATGTTTGTTTTAATAAAGTGTCTGTAGACATAATTAAGGAAGGTGTTAAAATAGTTACCAGTTGACTTTGTTTCTGTGGAAATGTGACTGAGTCCAGAGGAAAATATTTCCCCAGGATAATTTTACAAGAGAATAGCTTTTTGAGTGAGCCCTAGATTCACAAATAGATTAGAATCAGAGGGGAAATGCTTAAATGCAAGCACTTCTGGGATTTAGAGCTAAAATATAAGTTCATGTGACTATTTCAAAGTGGTAATTTTGAACTGTGTTTTAAACACAGCTTTTGAATTGGTGTTTTAAAATTAGAATATAGAAAAATGAGAGGATAGGCCTACTTTTTAAATCTTTTAGAATGTGTTTTTAAAGAAGGGCTATTTGGATATCTAGGGAAAGAACATTTCACAGATATGAATTCTTCAAAGAATGCTGTTACAAATTGTGCCCTGTTACTGTAAGATGCCTCAGAACAGTCACTCTAGAGCATGGAGAGTGGTTCATAAGATGAGAGAGTCTACTTTATGGAAGGCTTTATTAGTAGGAAACTGAATAAATCAAATTTAACTACACAGAATGCACTATGGAGGGAATGACTTTTTATATGTATATACAGGCGTGATTAAGAGATGTTGAGGATTTGGTCCCAGATTACAACAAAGCAAATATCTTAAAGCAAGCTACGCAAATTTTTTGGTTTCCTAGTAGATATAAAAATTATGTTTACACTATACTCTAGTCATAGACTCTAGCATCATGTCTAAAAAGCAATATATGTACCTTAACTAAACTGACACAGAAACATAAAGTGAGCACATGCTGTTGGAAAAGTGGCACCAAGAGATTTCCTCTATGCAGAGTTGTCACAAACTTTCAATTTGTAAAAACAGCAATATTTGTGAAGCACATTAAAGGGAAACACAGTAAAATGAAATATGCCTGTACCATATTATATTTTATATTATGCATTATATCATATATTATATATCTCATATATTTCCCATTTCCATAAAATATATTAGCTACTTGTATACATGAAAATACATGGTCATCAATTTACATGTATACACTAAAATGCAGTTATAATATAATACAGTTATAGTATAATAAAATCTAAAATGTAGTTAGGACTGCTGTGACAAATTAACATAAAATTCCTGGCTTAAAACAACAGAAATTTATTCTCTCACAATTCTGCTATAATTTCTTCCAGTTCTTATTTTCTTTTGTTTTTATTTCAGCAATATATTTATACATTATATAAATCCTTTTTTTTTTTTACTCAATTATCTCTTTCTCATAGTTGACATTTCTCAAAACTTTTAATCCTATTTCTTCATGGCTCCACTCAGTTATTTATGAATAAATTTAGAGTTTGATTTTTATCGATGGGTCTTCTCTGCTTTTGCTAGCCTCTTTCCTGAATGAATGCATATTGCAGTTTATTTGCATGCAGTTGTTATATTTTGAATGACAACTTTAAATTTATGGTGAATAGATGAGAAGTAGGAAGTCATCCTAATTCCCTCATACCTCCACCAACCAACCATAGCCAGTTCTCTGCCTGGCATCCTAACTCCTCTAAGGAAAATTGCACACAAGATATTTTATTTCATATTATAGAAACATTATGTTACTGGATAAGTAGGGTATGAAGACAGCACTGTGAGGATGGCCAAACAGTACAAACTTCTTGGAGACTAATTTCTGATCCTACTTTCTTGGACTGCTTCAATAACTGAGCCCTGAGAGCTCTGTCACAGACTATAACTCATTTTTATGAAAACTTTTATGTGTTTCCAACTGTGACTCTTTCAAAACTGAGGTACTTGGCCATAATATCAGTATGATTTCAACTGCTTATACTCTTTGAGAATTTTATTAAAATACTTGTTTCATTGAGAATCTTTCCCCCATCATCAGTATTTTTGTAACTATATCATCTTTCTAATCCTCCATCTCGTTTCAATAGTTTTTCAGAATGGGAGGTAAACATGTGCTCCTTTCACTGTCTTCAAATAGATGTCTCCACTTTGAAGGTGGCTCATATTGAAAATATCCTTTGGAAAACTTAAAAGAACAATACTGTAATATTCTATATATTTACTTAGCTTTGGTACCTTCATATGTTTTGAAGGGATTATAATGTCCCCAGATTTTTAAAATAAAATTAAATTTTTAGAACAGCATTAGATTTACAGAAAAATAGTGAAGATAGTACAGCGACTTCTCATATACCCCTCAAGCTCTTCCCCCATTACTAATATTTTACATTAATATGGTATGTTTGTTACAATTAATGAAACAATGTTGGTGCACTATTATTACCTAAAGTTCATACTTCATTCATATTTCCTTAGTTTTTCTGTACCAGAATCCCATCCATACCACATTACATTTAGCCATTGTGTGTCCTTAGTTTCCTCTTGGCTGTGAGAGTTTCTGAAACTTTTGTTGATTGATGACCTTGACTGTTTTGAGGAGTTCTTGCTGGTTAGGTGTATTATAGAATGTCTTCATTTAATCATGATTAGACTGGGGTTATGGGATTTGGAGAGGATCCGGATTTAAAATTCACATATACACACCAGTTTAAAATTTTTGTTTTTCCTCTTCATTCTGTGTCTATATTCTATTTATATTAACCCAAACTTAATTAGTAACTTCTTTGTATTTAAGGTCTTCTATTTTTTTTTTTTGGTTTTTCAAGACTTATTCTAAAATTTTTCTAGTTTTATCTCTAAATTGCATAGTTCTAGCTTGACTGCCATTGCAAGCAAATTATATTTTTTTTATTATTTAAGATGTACTCTAGTAATTTTTTATTGCTGAGCCTATGTAGATACAGTAGCTGCTCTTGCAAAATGCTTTGTATATCTTTTTTTCCCCTAGGAAATGTCTATGGTTGGGTGACCTAGAGAGATTTTTTATAGAAGTTTCTAGCTTTAAGTGGAGAAAAAGTTGGCCTCCATGTTGTGTGCTATCCAGAAGTTCATTCCCCATAGACTGCTCTTTCGGCTATTTCCAAACTTCTGCTTTTAAATATCCCCCAAATTATAGCCGTTGATGACTTCTATTTTTTTTATCAAAAGAATATACTTAGATATTTTTAAACTAATATTTTCTCACTATAAATTTGCTTGCTTATTTCTGTGAAACCTTTTTGAAAATATGTAAAAGCAAGAGAAAATAAATATGACCTTAGTACCTAGAAATATGCACTGGATGAATATTTGCAAATACACATATATAGAATTCATGCATGTGTTCTATGTATGTTTGTGCACATATGTATATATGTCAGAATATAAATATATTCAAACCTGCATGCATATATATAATTTAAGGTCATTTTCAATGTTAATTTTCTTAAGCCTTCTTAAGGAATATAACATTACTTCTTTTGTGCTTTTATTAAATATTCTTCCAAAACATCATTATTAATAATATATAATTTATCATTATAGAGGTGAGCTATTTTGTAGGAAAACTGATATTCTCTTTATTTTGTTATTTTAAATAAAGCAGTAAACAATATTCTTTTAAGTAAACTTTTTGCACAGATTTACAGAAATGAGGTTAACTTCTCAAAGAGAATAGCAGTTTCAAGTACTTAAAATTTCAGCAAATTGCATTGGCAAAATTCTTACAAATTTATCATACCATCTAATTATCCATCTCTCTTTTGCATCTTCAGTTTCTGATTAATTATAGGATAATACTCTTCAGAATACAGTCATTCTCCAGTGTCTTCATCTTGAACAGAAGTGATTCCTTGAACTTAAACCAACTTTTTGACTATTGTCTCACTTATCTGCTCTACACAACCCCACACACAGGCACAGAAAGTGAGCGAGTGAGAGAGAATAATAAACATTTGCTGTTTCATTAATTCAACAAATAGTAACTGAGCACCACTACCAAACCTTCTTATGTTCCTTGCCTCCAGGTCTTCACCTCCCCTTGCCCTCTTAGCCGCAAAATTATTCAAACATGCTAATCACATTTTCCAAGGGGAACCAAGGGTCACCAACCAAGGTTCACACCATTCTTCAGTTACTAAGAAGCCTGCCTTCCACAGCCCCTGCCTCTGCTCCTGAGTGCAACCCCATGTGGCCTTGCATGGTGTGCTGTGTCCTTCTCTCCCAGACTATGAGTATATGTGATTAACAAAGTGCTGCCAAGCTCATCTGCCCAGTGTTGATTTTCCCAAGTTCAGCCTTCTCATTTAAGGTGAAGGATCCCTCCTTCACAAACAGAGTGAATAGGAATTAGTCAGAAAAACTGGCATTACGAACAGGATGGATGGAGGACACCTGGATGGTTTTCACTCACTGCTGTTTGCTAACAAGTCCAAGTTGTTCCTGACAGGCAAAGTCAGCCTGGCACTTTAGCTCATGTGCATTCCCTTCTCTGTCTCTGTCTCTGTCTCTGTCTCTCTCTCTCTGTCTATCTATCTATCTCTATCTCTATCTCTATCTCTGTCTATCATCTCCATCTCCATCTCCATTTCCATCTATATCTCTTCTCTCTATCTCTCTCTATCTCTTTATCTCTATCTCTCTCTTTATCTATCTCCTTTCACCCTAAAGTGTCATTCTGGCACTCAAGGTGAGAGCTATTGTTACTTGACTATATCCTAAATGAGGGGCTGTTGGGTGCAGCCTGAGCCTGCCAGGTGGGATCTGTGATTTCTGTCACACTGCCTGAGGCAGGGGGACCATCAGCAAGCCCATACGGGGGACTACAGGAAGCAGGGTCTGGGGGCAACAATGACATAGGTTCTTAACCAATCGGTGTTTCAGTCCCATTTGCTGCAGATAAGGATAGACCTCTTGAGAATAAAGATTCCATTGTACTCAGACTAGTTTAGTGATTGGAGATTGATCACTGGGCCATAGCTCTGGAAGGTGCCCTCTTCCCACCCCCTCTAAGGGCCTGCAGAAAGCTAGAGTCACAAGCCACCAATAAGGGAAGATTAATAATGGCTCCTGATTACCTTGTATGAGTTGTGTCTGTTCAGGCAAGAGTAAAGACCTTGTGTAACTCTTGTGCTACAACTTCCACTGCTCCTGTCATATCTTCTGACCCCCAAGGATATCCAGCTGCACATGCATGGCAGCCCATGACCCTAGCACAAATAAAAAACATGGGGGAGAGAATCTGGTATTCAACAGCTCTCCAATGTAAAAATCCCTAGCCAGTGGGCCTGAACTTTGCTTAGCAGTGCTGCTTTTAAACATACAAAGTGGCTAATCTAGTGATCATGGGGCTTGATGGCCCCCACCCGAGCCATATACCCACTGGCCTTAATGGATGTGGACCTTAAACTTGGAGAAAATTGACTGGCATTCCTACAGGGAAAGGATGGCTGCTTACTAGGCAGTCCAACCCAACCCAACCATAACCACCAAGAAAGCCCACATTATGAGTGATCACTTATTGACAGAAATGGAAAACTACCATTTCTATGGCTCAAAACAGGAAAACAAGAAAATGTGGGTTGGGTAAGAAGTCCATGTGGCAGGAGGGAGCAGAGACCTACCACTGCATTGTTTCACTTCTCCAGCCTCTAGGTTGTGAGTCCAGCATTCTTCCCCTGGGCCACTCTCTACTTACACCACTGTTGCAACAAAGAGCCTACTAGTCAGAATTATTAGGGGAAAAAACCATGGTACTCCTGAAGCAGAGTGAAGGGGTTAATTCAACTCAAGTTTTCCTTGGGCCCTAAACATATAACCATTGCCAGTGGGGAGTCCCCTAACCCTAATGATACTGAGACTAAGAGTAAAATTCTAAGTTCAAGACTTAGACTTTCAGCATTGAAAATTTTTGTTTATCTAAGTTTGGCATACTAATTCAGACTTCTAATTTGTCTTAGTCAAATTGACTTTTCACTTGCTCTTATCTTTTCCCACTCCATGCTAGATGAGGCATTCCTAGGTGATTTCTCAGAAGCCAGCATCAACTTTGAAAGACACCTTTTCATTTACTTATCATGGATATTCTGCCTTATTATTTAATATCCATTGCATGAAAATGACACAACTGCAATGTTTTCATTATATCATAATGTTATAGTTTAAAATCATGGATTACCAATTTGATGCTTCCCATGACTTCTTATCATGGGAGAAGCATTCAGTTTCAAGTATGTGAAAAGTCACATTTATGCTCCACAAGTTTTTGCAGATATGCCAGAAAGCATGCCAATTTAAAAAAGTGCAAAATTGGTTTATAACAGTTTTTTACTAAATAAATACTGTTTTCTTAGCATATAACTTTTAGAATATAAATTTAATGATAGAACCATTTTCCTCTTTTATTACATCCTATCATTGTTTATTTTATTTTATCTATCTTATGTATTTAATTTATCTAAAACGTCTGCTATAGTGTAGTGGTAGCCACACTCAGATAAACTAGTTGTAAATATGGAAGTAAAATAAATAAATAGAGTTTAGCAGATTAACTGTTTTTACAAGATCTGAACTATTTTAGTGTTGGGAAGTATAAGTTGATCATATTTATATACATACATGCATACATATATGCACGTTTGTTTCTGTGTTTGTGTATTTCTTAACCTTGGCTCTTAAGAAACTTTATGTAAAGTCTGTATATATGGGTATTTATTTGTTTGAGTAGATTGTGTACAGCATTCTCAAGTTCTCTTACAAATTCACATGTGCACGCAAATGTTAAGAATCATATCCTTGAGGTTTCTGGGTAGGCCTAGGAATCATGCATTCATTTCTGTCATATGAAACTCTTCTGAAGTACACTTATCTGTATGGGATTGCCTTTAATTCTAGGACAATCAAATGATAAAGAAGAAAGTTACCTTTTTAAAAGATTATTTCCATTAACTTAAATTTAATGCACTCCTAACAATTATACTATGGCAACAAAAAAAAACTAGCTACTTATTGAGTATCTATGTTCCAGACATTGTAACTTATGCTACAATCTTAGGAATTCTATGTATGTAACTATCCTTATTTCACCAATGTGGAAGCTCAGAGAAGTCGGTAATCCTTACAACTTTACAGTTAGTAAAAACCACAGAATATTTAACCTTCCACTTGATAAGTACTGTAGGATGAATATTGGCGTTGAATCAAGGCCAGTTTGCCCTCAGATATTTTAAATTTGGTCCAAAATCATCTTGCTGATTCTAAATAATGACACCCAATTTCTGCATGACTAGTATTGCTTGTGAGGCTCATAATTTGATTTTACTGTTGGCAAATAACACTTAATGTGAAGACCTTAAATCAAATTCTTCAGTGTTATAATTTTCCTTTCTGGTTTCACTGGCCAGGTGAAGGGCTCAACTCTGTTTTCCTAGAACTTGCAAAATCACTACTAAAACCTTATCACACTGTGTAATAGTGAAGTATCCTTTTCCTTCAATAGACAGTGAGCTTGCTTCACAGCAGGAAATTTGCCATATACATCCTGTGTTACTTCTGGTAATTATAGTGCCTAAAACATAACTGGAGTTCAATAATCAGTGCTTAATGTATTAATCAACATAAAACGCTCTAATTTTGGTATTTCTCATACATATTAAAGGATTCGCTTGCTTACGTAGACATATTGCCCCATAAACATATTTTGAAACAAAATTCCTACATAAACATTTAAAAATTATCAGTGGATAAAGATAGAACAGATCCAAGCAAGAATATTCAGATATTTCCAAGTGTATGTATTTGCTTAATATAAAGCCAACATGAAAGGTCAGACATTTTTAGTCTTCAAAATTAAGTATTAGCATATTTTATCTTTTGTGTTATTTAGACATTTTAAAAACTTAACATTTTACAAATAATGTAATGTACCTTGTTTTTTCCTCACTTATATTCAGGCATAAACATTAATTAATAATAATAATAATAACAGAATATAACATTTATATGGTATTTATTTGATAATAGCCCCCACTTTAAATCTGTTACATATAATCCTCCCAATATTCTAAGAATTTATATACAGTCTCCTCCTGTGAGGTAGATACTGCTATCAAATACAGAGAATGAGAAAATGATACGTAGAATGCTTAAATGTCTTGCTGAAAATCATATAGCTAGCAAATGGCAGAGTTGTAATTTGAACCTGAGCAGAATTAACTTTGTTTCATGCCTTAAAAAATTACACTGCTTCTGAATAAATAGTAAATCCAATTTTATTTTATTTCAGTCTTTTTTCTTAATTCCACCTTTCTTATCACAGATGGCCAGATGGTTTTCATAGTTCTTTACTACTCAAAAATCTTCAGTTAAAATTCCTTTTGTCTGTTCTTGTCAAAGAAATAGAAGAGTTATAGCATTAACTTAAGGCATAATACAACCGTTATCACATAGCAATTCAGTCACCCCACCACCACCAGGGACTCTAATCAGGCATTTATTAATTTATTATCTAGGAATTATAAATATTCTAATAGATGATCTACTGTATAGGAAAGAGTTCATCAGTCTTGACAACTTTGAGTGATATGAATTTTATATTTGAATTTTACTGGCTAAAATAAATATCAAACTTTATGCCATTTTTTAATACAAAATTTATTTCAGGAATTTTTTGTTTCTATCCGCCTTATTTCTTTCCTTCTTCACATTCACTGTTGTCACTTAGTGAGAACTAATAAACAAGATTTTGGGACAATTTGAATTGGGAAAGTAGTGTGACTAAATTAAGCCTAAGAGATCTCTCAAATATTTGGAGCAATGGACCAATGTTCTAACAACCTTTATCAAACTTTATTGGTTCTACATTCTTCACATATTCACAAGCAATATTGCTTTTTCAGTTGATGCTTCATAGGATTTAAAATTTCATCTATATATTGGCACTTGTACAGTGAATGTTTACTGATTTTCACATATTTTACTTATTTGGATAAAAACATATTTAAAATAATGATCCTATAAAAACTGAATTATCCTTCAAACAGCTTTTATATCATTGAACATTGCAATGAGTAAAGTGAAGAATTTAAAAGAACAAGGTAGAGAACCCAGGAAGAAAATGAAAAGCAGTAATTTCTACTCTGATGATATGCACAGCTCAATTCAGCTAACTCAGGAATTATTTTTCTACTCCAAACCCTTCAGTAGTTTCCATTTTCCTATGTATTAAAGTTATATTAAAGTCCAAGCATCTTACTACATACAGCTTCTATAAGGTCAGGTTTTTCAGAAACAGATGCTGAAACAAAGATCCTAGTGCAAGTAATTTATTAAGAAAGCTACCACAAGAAATTGGTAAGGAGTGGAAAAAACAGGTCAGGAAAAGGGAAGAAGCCAAGCTAGTAGGCAATTTCAGACGAAAGCCTCATCCCAGCCTGATGATACAGGGCATTCAAGAGCAAAAATTATACGTCAGCATTTGTTCTACCTGCAGGCAAGGGAGCTGGGCTTGTGAACCCCAGGAGCAGTCAGTCATTGGTTTGGGGACTTGTGATTAAGACCTAAGAACTTCTTGCCCTTTGCACTTACGGACAAAATAGCAGTCCTCTGAATAATGTCTTCAGTGGAAGAAAATTACAAAGAAGATGTGGATGGGTACTGATAATCAGTGTGAGCAATACGCAGTATCAGATTGTCAAATCAGATGCACACTAATCCGAGATCTTACCCAGTTCCAAGTGTTACTACCAACTTTAAGGGTTTAGAACATTAAGAGGCTCAGACCAAGCAGAGGAATCTGGGATATCAGGTGGAGCTCCCCTTGATACCTCTAATGGAATGTACCTCTGGCTCAGAATGATGTATGAGGTCACTAAGAGATTTCTAGGGGTACCTCACATAGCAAAATAAATATTTAAATTACACAATATGGAACTTGATACCCCAAATCGTAAGTAGCTTAAGTGATACTTACCAGGGAACCAGGCCTCATAGACATTCGATTTATTTAATCCAATGCCTTTAATCTAAGGGCATTCAATAGATAAGTTCTTTTCCTCCTAGCAGATATTTATAGTCTATTTATCTGGAGGGCCAGTTGATATGAAAATTAGGCTTGGTAACCTGTTTTTGTTTCCTTCCCTCAGGGCTTGTCCCCCTACTTAGTGGATCACAAGACAACTGACTTAATTCCTTCTTTCCAGGGTAAAAGGGATCTAAAGAGATCTGCATGTAACACTAACAATAATTGGTCCTCAGAATTTCATAACCTGACCCTGTCGATGTCCCTGACTCCTTTCTACAATGCCCCTCCCTACACACTATGCTCCTTATGCATCAGTTCAGTTTCCCCAAATGAAAGGCTTTGCATGTTTTATTTCTTACATCTGGTGTGTTTTTTGTAAAGTGTGCTCCCTGAAAGAACACTTACCAACCTTAGTGCCAATATAATTTCCATATGAATTCCTCCAGAAGCTATCAGGAGACAGGGAGTCCCCTTCTCTATCACCGCTCTACAGTACCTATGTTAGAGCACTACAATCTAACAGAATTATTTCCTTATGTGAAAATAATTCCAAGGTTTATTAACTATTTGGGGCCACTGACTCCTTTCAAATTCTGTAAATTTCCATATATCGCCTGTCACCATTCTTGTTTATTTATTTATTGCATATGGGGTTGAAATTCCTGAACCCCGGTCATTGACCCCAAGTTGAGAAACCCAATACAAAGATATGAGTTTATTGAGAGTAATTTCTATTTCTCATTGATCATTTCACTTTTCAGTTTCTTTGCCCCTCTTCCTGCATCTATTTTTTGTATCTTTGTGCTGGTACCTCAATCTCTTAATAATTACAGCTTTAGTATTATCTAACACACTAAGACAAAATACCATGCATTTGAAATCACTGCAATAAGGCCTTAACTAAACTCTCCTACAAACTATGCTGATAATTGCAACATCAGTCAACTCTCAGGAGTCCCTTTATCTCCTTCTGGCATTTGACATTTTTGGCAAATTCATTTCTCAAACTGATGTTTCTTGAACTCTGCGATAGAAAAAAAAATCTTTCCTTGTTCTTCTCCAAACTCACTAATTATTTCTTCAATTTACTTTGAATATTTCTATTCTTGGCTTATATCTTGAATATTGTAATCTATCCAAAGTTCCAATCTTAGCCTTCTTCCATTACTTTATATATTTTACCTATATAATCATATTTTCTAACATCATTTTGACAACTCTGTTTAGGTTGATAACTCCCATATATATATTTCAACATGGATTTCATATACAACATTAAATTTGCATTTTATACTGACATATATATCATATATATACTATATATAATGTACATATATAAGATATATGTATATAAACTGTACAACATACATACATATATATGTACACATGTATGGTATATATGTACTATATACTATATATGTATATAAACACTATGTATATATACTATATATAACTATGCATATATATGTATATGCATATGCATATGTAAATTTTTTTACAGTTTACATTAAAATTAACTAAATACTTTCATCTTCAAAAAATGCCACATTATTTCTTATCTATGTGCTTTGTTCTCTCCTCTTCAAGAAACATCTTCTCATCTTTTTCTACATATTCATCTTTTAAGAATAGCTAGATTGAAAAGAAAACTGTTCTGTGAAAGCACAGCTTACCTGCTGCACTTTCAGAGAGAATTGGTTACTAGCTTCATACTTTATAACTACAACAATAATAGTAATAATACATTTACCAATTGTTTTCTATGATCAAGACTAGCTCAAACTGGTGTCCAGTCCTGTTTATACTTTGAAATATACTGAGGATCCCAAGGAACTTTTGTTCATGTGAGTAATGTCTACTAATATATAATTTACCATTTTAGAAATTAAACAGAAATTTACAAATATTTATTCATTTATTTATTTTAAAATACCAATATTAAATCAATTATATGTTGGCATAAATAACGTTTTATGAAAAATAACTATATAGTGCAAAACAAAAAATAATGTAGGGAGAAGAATGGCATTGTTTTACATTTCTGCAAACATCTCTAATGACTGGCTTAATAGAAGACATCACTTATTTTGGTGTTCAGTGCATTTCAAAATTGTCCAGTGCAAACCTCTTCAAGCTGAACCCTGTGTCTTTGTGACATGTTCCATCATTTTATTGAGCACTTCCTTACTTTCTGGCATTACTAGCATTTCCAAGGTTATCTTTCTGCCCCAGCCCTGAACTCAGTCATATCTCAGAAGAATTCTGATTTCTTGTGGCAGGCGATCGTTATTAAATACCAAAATGTGGTCATTAGGTATATTCCTTGCTGTTAGAGAATCTCTGAATCTTTTCTTCTAGGTTCTTCAGTAGACAAAGCTCAATTGTACGTATGTTCAGATATGCATATGCATACATACATATATACATATGGAAGCACAAATATATTTGCACACACATACATACATATATATAGATATATATACTTTCACAAATACATATTTTAAAAATCTCAAATTCACACCAATAACTCCAATTCCAATCCATATTTTTCAAATCTTCCCCCATTCCATATCTATAACTCTCTTTCCAAACTAAAAGTCCTTGCTCCCAACAATTTAGCACATTTACTTATTTGCTCAATTCTGTAATATATCTAAAATAATTTCAGTGTAGCTTCATTTGTAAGCATGAGAAAACTATCAAAAAAGAGTCTAGGATTTATTTGCACTTTTCAAGTACCGTACCCTGTCAAAGACCAAAGGAATACAGTATATTCCCATGTTCACATATTATTTGGATTAATTTTTTTTCCTTTTCCTTCCTTTCTCAGTGAAATCTCATTTATTTTAAAAACAGCTAGGATCATTTGTTTCTATTTACCCTCATTTTTATGTTTTCTGTTTTCCCTTTCCCGTTTCTAATTTAATTTAATATTTTGAATATGTAGAACACTAACATGCTTCCAAAAAATCAAAACAGTACAAAAAGGTGTTCTCAAAGAAGTGCATTTTCTTCATCTCCCTTCCACCTCATTGCCCACCACTTGCTGTTAACCACCTTCATTGAGTTTTAATTTTTTTTTTGTTAGAGAAGTTGTGGACTTACAGAAAAATCATGCATAAATACAGAGTTCCCACAGACTACCCTATTATTAATACCTTGCATTAGTGCGGTACATTTGTTACCCTTTAAATGGTCAGATAATATTTCAGCTTTGAAGGTTCTATGATCTCTATTGCAACTATTTAAATCTGTCATGGTAGCACTAAAGTAGTTATAAACAGTAAATAAATGAATGAGTATTTCTGTGCTTCGATACAACATTTTTTTTTTTAAATTTCCAAATAAAAAAGGCTGCGGGCTAGATTTGGTCTGCGGTCATAGTTTCCAGAACTCTAAATTAGGTGGCAGGATACGCAGTATCAATTAAATATGTGAATTGGCATATATTATATTGCAATATCAGATTCTATTTTTATGTGCAGAAAAATAGAATCTTTTGAGAATTTCACATAGTGCCCTAAATGTGACTCTGGATACCCTTGTGAAAGTGAATGATAAGAAACCATATTTTTGGTCATACGGAAATTTTGTTGCTATGGAATCTGTTGTAGGTTGAATTGTGTCCCCTCAAAATATATGCTCGAGTCTTAATTTTCAGTTCTCTGAATGTCGCCTGGTTTGTAAATAGAGTCTTTAAAACTGTGATTAGTTAAGTTGAAGTCAAACTGGATTGGGAAGGGCCGTAATCCAACAGGACTAGTGTTGGGGATTGAATCACGTACCCCAAAAAGATGCTCAAGTCCTAATCCACATTACTGTGGGTGGGAACCCATGGGAAATAGGATCCTTGATGATGTTATTATTAGTTAAGGTGTATACACATTTGGGGATAGGATCTTCAAAGATCTTATTTAGAGGAGGCAAAATTGAGTTGGATGGGCCTTAGTCCCTGTGACTGAAGTCCTTGTGAGTAGTCAGTACAAGGCAGAAAGATAGAAAAAAAGAAAAAAAGTAAAAAAAGAAAAAAACAGAAATAAAGAAACCGGAGAGAAAAAAAAGAAAGAGATTGCTATGTGATGGAGGCAGAGAGGATAGTAGCAGGCCAGGATCAATGCCACAGATGCTGGGAGAAAGCCAAGTGCCGCCAATACCTTGATGTTGAGCTTCTAGCCTCTAAACCATGTGACAATAAACTTCTGTTCTAAAGTCAACCTACTGGATATTATTTGTCATAACAGCTATGGCAAACTGAGACAATGGTACCCTCATATGAAGAGGATATTTGGACACAGACACCAGGGAGAAGGCCATGTGAAGATGGAGGCAGAGTTTGGAATGATGCATCTACAGCCAAGGAATGCCAAGGATTGCAGGCAAACACCAGAAAAGGCAAGAGGCAAGGAAGGATCCTGCCTTACAGTTTTCAGAGGGAGCATGGCCCTGCTAACACACTGATTTAGGATTTCTAGTCTCCAGAACTGTGAATCCATACAGTTATATTGTTTTAAGCCATTCAGCTTGTAATACTTTGTTTCAACAGCTTTAGGAAATGAAGACAGAAACCAATAGAACATTGGTGCAATCTTCTGCTTTCTTGTAAGGCTTGTTGTCAGCTTCAATGATTGTCAAAATATGCTTCACTCTTCCAATCATTAATTTAGCAAATACTTATATGGTACTTACTGGGCAATAGGCAATTCTTTCAATTATGGTGCAGAAGACAATTTATGTCTTTGTACTCAGGTGTTTACATCCTAGTGCCTCAAAGCACTACAAGTTTTCGCTGAACTGGGCATCAGGACATCCAGTTGCTGACTCTCCTGAGATCTAATGTGTGATTTGGGACAAGTCGCTCAACCACACATGTTTTCAGTTATTTAGCTAGAAAACATAGAGTTAAACAAGTTTATATAAATGGCTGTAACTTCATAAGAATCTGTGCTCTTGGGTACATATATACTGGGCTCACATCTCCAGACCTAAGGCCCAGTGAGTTTGAAGTCTACTACAGGAAACTTGTCAGGGATATTACCTGTGTGAAAGTCATGTGAAATATGATTCTGATCTATATTGTACCTTACAGTATGCTTTAATTCACAGGGACTGACATACTTTTCCTGTAAAGGGCCAGATAGTAAATATTTTAGGTTTTTCAGGCTATATGTAGCATCTGTCACATATTCTTCTTTGTTCTTTTTTATAACCCACAAAAATGTAAAACCATTTGTAGCTCATGAGCAATACAAAAACAACCCTTGGGTCAGATCTGACCTTTGAGCAGTAAGTTGTTGACTCCAGGACTAGATTACTTCAGTATATTCTGGACTCTTAGAATCTGAAGGAGCCAAACAAGCTCTGATAGTTGGGGTATATTAGGGAAAAAGAGAAATAAAATGCAGCATTCCCAATAAATTCCTGTAAAAGTTTCTTTGCTTGAAACAGACTGTCTCACCAGAAAGGATGAAGTTTAAGGTAGACTTTTTGAAACAAATCCTAACTTGCCTTACTAGGTGATATCCTAAGGAATATCTAGAGTTATAGAGAACTGGAGAGCCAAAAGATTTTTTTTTTTCCTGATCAGGAAGTATTTGAGTTGAGCTAAGAGATAAATCAAAGGTTTCAAGTTCTTAATGTGCCGTATTACTTATAAGCAAATACCTTTTTAATGTCTCATACATCGACAACAGAGCACTATTCTGTTTCCTTCTGACTGACTCCTGAAGGATACAAGTGGCAGCAAAACTAGTTAGTATAAAAAGCTTTTTTGACCTGCATTGACATCTTACTTTCCATTCCATTCAATGCAGAATTATTAAAACCTAGTGGTCTGGAAATGCATCTTCAGCCATCTCCTATTACATTGCCTGGCCATGACTAAGGCCTGTTCTCCTATGTGGGTGAACTGGAATTAATAGCAGAAGATAGCTTCTGCCATCAAGGAGTCAAGGAGACTAAAAGGGGATAGGGGATACATAGGTTATTACGTAGAAAAGTATGAGACACAGAAAACATGCACATCATATGATACACAAAGCACATTGGTATATATCAATTTGTCACAGAAACCGTGTGTGCCCAAATATGCAGATTAAATACATTTTCAGGGCTTTTCCTGACAAGTTTCTCTAGAGAGCACATATAAGGGTACATATAAGAATGTGGATTCTGTGTTTGCTATACATTAATGTGTGACAATTCATCCTTACATCCTTACCCAAGGGTGTAAGGATACACAAGGGTAGCCTAGGTAATCTTGTCAGAACAAGCCCTCACTACCATGCAGAACCTGTTGACATTTCAGTAATTTGAATGTTCTTTGGAATCCTGGAGAAACAGTGAGTTTCTAATAGATTCCTGTACTTCATGCCTTGGCATCAGTACTCATTTTTTTTTTTTCTTAAGTTTTCCTGACTGTAAAATGGAGATAATGTTAATTCCCTTCTCCTGGTTGCTGAGAAGGTTGATTTATACTTGTAAAGCACATTGAAGAAGAAAAGCTCTTGTGCTTATTAGCAGTAATATTAGCCAAAAAGGAGTCATTTGTCTGAAAAGGGCATTTGCTCTAAGTGCAGTGCAGTAGAATTAGCAAGCAAAGCATTTGAAAAATAATGGATTGTAGAAACAAATATAGGAAGAAAGCTTTTTAAAAATTATTTTTTCATATTCCAAATTTCCTAAAATGCTTTCAGATTCTCCAGTTTTTTCAATGCTTGTAAGAAGTTTCCCACAGTCAATATATATGTGGTGGAATATTTTACCTTACAGATCAAACATAAGGAACCATTAACTTGAGCTCTAATGAGTCCAGGTTTTACAGTAAAAGAAATATCAGGTTGGGTTAGCACTGAATGGAAGCACTTAATCTTTTCTAATATGTGACTGCACAAGAGCTGTCATTAAATTTGATTTAAATCTCTTTCATAGTATTAAATTATTGAAATGCTTCATGATTATAAACACAAAATTTATTAATCTCTACTGAGACTGACAAGCAAATATAATTCAAACTACATGGTAAATACTGATTTCATTTGCCAAAGATATCTCTTACTAGTCACATTCAGAGAAAACAGCAATGGCAATGTCAAGGGCCTGGCATCTTACATAATTTGTATTATAAATACTTGGTTACAGGAAAGGGACACATCATTGTAGTTTCATTTGGCATCTGCTGTATTCTTTATTTAGTTCTACCTGTTTATTGTTCTGCTATTCTTTTTATTAGTAAGGATGCAGGTATTTTTCTGTTAAAGTCCTTGATCAATAAAAAAATCTATTGTAGTAACAACTTCATGGAATAGAATTCTATAATATGCTAAGATATAAAAGTAAGCAATATCAGGGAAATTCTTTGAGGCAAGACTGATGCTCTCTCTATAAGAGAAACCAAACAGTTACTCAGTAACAAATTAGTGAACTTTATCCAGAAAGGAAGAAAGACAGGATGTCTTAAGCATTTAAGAACATTGGGCTTTCTTTATTAGAGAATTGAATTAACTTTCGTTCTTGAGACTTTTAATTCAAGGTTCTGAAGGTGAATTAAGTACATGTTGAGACATTCCAAAGATATCAGACCCATGGACTGAAACAAAGCTAGTAACAGTATTTAGGTTGATAAAAGTAGTGTTGTACTATTTTACTTACTAAAGAAATATCAAAAGGATATATATATCTTGACAAGTCATGTAGGTTAATCCTATATTTTAAATAGTGTTCACACTATGCTATGGGATATGGACTCTATATGTATATGTGTGTAGACCTAGTCCGAGACCCAGACCTAGGCGGAGACCAAGACCTAAGCGAGACCTAGATAGTGGTAGATTGAATTATGCACCGCAGGGAAAGACATGTTCTTAAACTTAAATTCATGTCAGTGTGAAACCATTTATAAATAGTATCTTTGAATATGTTAAGATATATTAGAGTGTGAAATCCCTTGTGAACAGGGTCTCCCAAGGTCTTATTTCAGTGTGGCCAACTGGATCAGGGTGAGTTGTAATCCATATTCCTGGAGGCTTCATGAAGAGAAGACCACAGGGAAGGTCCAGGAGCTGGAAATCGGTGGAAAATGGAAGAACAGACAGGAGAGAGAAACTGCCTTGTAATAGCAGGCAGAGCTGCAAGCTCAGATACCCCAAAGACTGTGGCAAGCCAGCACCTGAAGACCAGAAGGCCACATAATTTGTAGAGAAAGAATGGCCTTGCTGATACCTTAATTTTGGACTTCTAGTATTTGAAACCATGAGCCAATAAGCATCTGTTGCTAATGCATGCATTGTGTGGTATTTGCTGTAGCAGACCTGGTAAAACTAATATATACATACACGTACCTGCAAATATATATAAATTCCTATGGGTTTAATGGTTTTTGTCTGGAATAAATTGGCTGTGGACAGAAACAGAATGATAAATCTCCAAAAGTGTTTTTTTTTTTTTTTTTCATTTTAACTCTTCTATGAACTATGAGAGACATTCTGAATAGATTGCCTGTATAATGGGATCCTTGCTTTAAACACATGTAGTCATATTTTTAAAGAATTACTCAAATAAGCCATCCTAATTTTCTTTTCCATGTTGTCTGACACTCAAAATTCTTAGATTAGTATTTACTTTCCACTGCTTTTATGATGGGTGGTACTTCATGGAGCAAAGTAAGGTGATGGGTTATATTAAATTGTAATGAATTGGGAGTGGTTGGGAACCATTTAGTTTGCAATAGATAAGGTGTTCCCATGAACATAAATTGTGCATCTCCATTAACCATTTTGACAAGAGAACTGCCATTTCATATTTAATGATGACTAAAATTTAGAGCATGATGAAGAAAAATGAAGATAAAAAAATAAGATGATATCAATATCACCAAAACCCACTATAATAAAACAAACAAAGAATAATGGCAAGAAGAATATTTCTTTGTCAAATTAAATGCACTGGTAACAAGTACACTGCTGTTAATATTATTATCTGCTTTGTAGATTTTGCCATTTACACTTGGACGTTTCTGACTTACCCAAACTAACAATTGACTAGTTGGAAATCTAGACTAGTTAAATTTATAAAAAAGTACATTTTGTATATTATTTGTTGAGTTTCATAACTCAGCCAAACCACATATCTTCCTTCGTCTTTCTAAAACATAGCTCTTCCCCTTCTCTCCCTTCCCTCCTTCTCCCCTTCCTCCTCAACTTTTGTCTTCTTTTTTCTGTTGCACTTGCTACAGAAACAACAGCACTTGATGAAACATTTTACCATTATAAACAGAATCATAGTCTCTAAGAAAAAACAAAAATAATGATTAATAAAATAATTTATATTTAGGAATAAACACAATGGCCACCACCACAATAAAACTTTGTAAATGAAGGATTCAAATTATCTATAAGAGAGAAAATGCTTGAAATATGTCATGCCTACAATGATAAATCAACTTGGGAATTAAATTGAATGAGTTCATTCTATTTGGTGCTTCATTAAGGGAACTATTAGCCAAAAATCCCAAAATGAAATCTTCAACAAATTGACAAAAATATTAAGCCTAATATGCATATTAAATATATGAATTATAGGATAAAATTTACATTTTACTCTAGAAAATATATATAAGTCACTAGTGTTAGAGTAATGTTGTTTGGTCTTAACAATAATTCTTTTTCTAGACATGTTAGAGAATTTTCTCCAGATTTTATATAAACTGCTTTGTGCTATTTTTGTTTTGTACTTATCAGCTAAAATAAACTCTCTCCTACATTACAAAAGGTTACATGGTTAAATAGTTCATCATTTAGCTAAAGCAGTAAACATATATGATGTATGATCATGATTTAAAACATGTTCAAAATGTTCTTTTTACTAGTCAAAAAGTGTCTGTGTGTGCGAGATTAAAAAAAAAAGAAAATGTAGTTCCCCATTATATCTAATTTGACTTAATGAGAAGTAGCTCTTAACTTTCAATCAACTTCAATATGGCACAATATTCAAAATAACTTTTAGAAGAATCTTCTAAAGCTGGAATCATAGCCCTTTTGCATTATCCTCTTGATGATAGATTTTCTTATTTAGTACTGAATTTTTTGAGAAGTAATTATTAAAATATGTGCCATTAAGTCCATTTTTTTATTATAAAACTTTTATATGAACTGAGAGTTGTCTAAGTTGTCAAGGGAATTTACCAATTTATGCCAATCATTCAGGTTCACAATTAAACATTACTCTTTTTTGGGAATTTTATATAAAATTTGCAGTTTTCTGTAATGGGAAAAGGGAAACTAGGTCTGAGATACATTATAGCAGTGACTACTGTGCAGCCTTAGAAAATCATGTTGGAAATCAAGATACTGTTTTATTATAAATGGTCTCAAAACATGCTAGAAAATTAATCATCATGATGCTAAATAGCATTAAATATTAATTCCATATGCAAATCTTACATATACTAAACAAACCATCCTAAGTTGGTAAATGTTGATTTTCTGTTAATAAAAGGAGCATGTTCAGAAGTCCAGGCTGTGAAAGTAAAGCAGAGGGAAGCTCTCATTAAAAAAAAAAAAAAAATTTAAACAGCTAAGATACAATGTGTAGGACAGGACACTTTTTTGGTATTCTTCCCTCATGTCCATAGCTCCAGTTAATCATGATAACATAGACAAACCCAAACTGAGGGACAGTCTATAAAGTAACTGACTGGTGTCCTTCAGAGGTATCAAGGTCGTGAAAAATAAGGAAACTCAGAACTGTCATAATTGGAGAACATTAAGGAGGAAATGCAACACGGTGCATTGGAATAAATGCTAGAACATAAATAATGGAGATTAATGGAAAAACTAATGGATATTAATGTGACAGTTCTTTGTGTCAACTTGGCTAGGCTTTGGTAGCCAGTTATTTAATCAACTATGAATCCAGGTGTTGCTGTGAAGGTATTATGTAGATGTGGTTAACATTTGCAAGCAGTTGACTTTAAGGAATGACGATTACCCTAGATAATGTGGGTGGTTCTCATCCAATTAGTAGAAGGCCTTAAGAGCAAAAGCTAATGTTTCTTGAAGAAATTCTGCCTCAAGATTGCAGCATCAACCCTGCCTAGGTTTTTAGCCTGTTGGCCTGTTCTACAGATTTTCAAATTGCTGGCCTCCACAGTCTCACAAACCAATTCCTTTAAATAAATTACACACATATAATTTATTTAATATAAATTATATAATATATATTATATAATTTATAATATATAATATAGTATATTATATTAATATATTAATATAATAGTTATAATATAAATGTTATATATTATAATTATAATATAAATATATATTTATATATTTATATACTTTAATACAAATTATATGTAATATATACATATATCTCAAATTGATTCTATTTCTCTGTAGAAATCTGACTAAATAAATTTTGTAATTTAGTTCACAGTATTGTATCAGTGTTAATTTAAGGTGTGATAAGTGTACCAAGGTTATGTAAGATGTTAACATTAGGGCAGATTGAGTAAAGGGTAAGCAGAAACTCTGCATGAGATTTGCAACTCTTCTGTAAATAGACAATTATATCAAAACAATAATTATAACAATTTAAAGAATAAGGAGTATTAGGAAAACAAATGAAGAAAATCAGGGAATGGAACCTGTTAAGAAATGAGAGGAGCTGGAAGAAACTGAAAAATGGGACAAAGGAGACCAAACTATATGGAAAGCAGTTGAAACTGCAACATTATTCAAGCATTTAATCCTTGAGGATATTGAAGTTTACAAATAAAGATTATAGGAATTTATATCCACATTGATCCCAACAGCATAAAATGTATATTAAGATTAACCTGAGATTGTTGTCAGTTTTTCTATATATTCCTGAATTTGGAGATTGCCATGAAGAATAAGAAGCATTGGCATACATTGATACATTGGAATACAATATAACTAACTTCTTACAAAAGAGCTTTAGGGGGGCCAAATAATAGATTCCCCCTAAGGCAAAGAAGAATGAGCAACTCTTAGTCCTGCTTCAGGGTATCATAGTAGGGAATTGGGGGAGCGGGTGGAGGAAAGAGATAGGTGATCCAAATGGTGTTCCTAGGGTTGGGCTACCAGGGAGAATTACATGGGTGCTGAGCTGAAATTCTAATTTTGTGTGTGTTACCAATACTGGTGACTCCAAAGGAACAGGAAAGACCAGAGCAAAGCGCTGAATGAGAAGGAAGACAAACCAAAAGGGATGTTCTACGGATTTTACATCCAACAGAGTCATAATCAAGGCCTGAATTCAGAGAATGGGGTCTGTATTCAGACTCTGAGCACTATGGAAACAATAAGTCTTGTGCAAACAGGTAGTAAACTGGGGTAATTGCCTGTAAATTTTCCCCAGTTCTGGTTTATGGTCTAATGATTCCCTTGAAGATCTTAAGAAATATTCTATGAAAAAAGGGTATTATGGTCAAAATATTTTAAAAAGATTGTATTAAAAAAGCATAAGTAGCTTTTTCTTTCTTTTCCTCTCTTTCTTTTATCTTTCTTTTTTCTTTTTTTCTTTTTTTTTTTTTTTGGATGGTGTGCTGGACTTTCTTTTTTTTTATCTAAAAATTTCAAATTGAGTAAGTTTCGTTACTCAGAGAGTACTGAGAGTCTTTCACAAGATAATATTTTTTTTTAAATTTGCTGCTGCCACAGGGGGAGGGGCAAGAATCTGGGATGGGGAATAAGTAAAGAGAATATAGTATTTCCAAAATTTATTTTTCTCACTGAACATATTCTCTTTTTTCCTAGGAAAACTTACCTAATAATGAGACATTGAACAATCAGTGTATTTACTTTCATTTTAAGTTTACTTGGTGGGACATTTTTTCATATACATAAGTCTTTGTTTCCTGCATTTCTTATTGCTTTTATATTCTTGGGTCTCCAATTTAAAGGTCTGTTTAAAGTCCCTGGATACAAGCCTGGGCATATCTTATGACTTCTCTGGTTACTTATAGGTAATATAAGATTCTTCTGTCAATAATTAATATGCCCAGATCAAAGAAATAACACACACACACACATACATACACATACATGTAAAAATTAAGTTGAGAGTTAGGCCCCTGCCCTAGCCTGGCCTCCCGAAGGTGAGCCACTGGCATTTGGGAACTGGTGATGGCAGCAGGATTGCCTTCTCTCTTTCTTGCTGAACAGTTATAGTCTTCATCCTTCCTGGTTTCTGATACTTAAGAGAGGGCAAGATAGTGCTAAAAGTATAGAAAATCTTCTTTCCTTTTTCTTATTATTTTTCTTAACAAATAAAATGCATTAGGTCAGATAAAAGGAAGTCTAGGTATAGGATAGACGTCAAGTTTTGGTGATTCATTGGCTTATTGATATCTGAAGACTTGGTATCTTTGTCTTTCTGCTGCACCTTCTGGGGCATCAGGGCAGTTACTCTCAGGGATGTAGGATGCCAACCAGTGCAATCAGATCTACACTCTTCTTCATAAATGTCCAGTTGGAGAGATGACATTTGTATGAGCTTTCCCAGAAGCATCCAGAGATTCACCTAGAATGTCTGCACTCTCCTGAAACAACAGCTATGTCCTGCAGAATGGATTACATTAATTAGTTTAAGACTACCAAGGTTTTTTACTCAAAAAGGAGGGGATGGAAAGAAACTAATTTTACCTGAAGTAACAGGAGCTTGGATCTTGTACTTACTAGGCCTTTAACGCTTTGTTGGTCATGGGAAATTTCATCAATTCCCTGAACCTAAGGTGCCTCATTTTTAAAAGTGAGAAGATAGGATTAAATTACTTCAAAGAACATTCAAAAATATGATTCTAAGAACTTGGTTTCAGAATGACTATACAATTTCATCCACAAATTCAATTGTTAATTGATTTCTATTATGTGATGGATACCACTCTAAAATCGGCATGATCAATGATGACAAAAGACAAATGCTTTCTACCACATGAAACTTACATTCTGGTGAATGGGAAAAAATAAGCAAGATAAATAAGAAAAGTATGTAGTAAGTTGCTAGTGATAGGTACAATGTAGAAAAACAACGCAGAGGAAGGATTAAGAAATGTCAAAGAGAAGTTTTGAAAAATCAGATAATTATGTCCAAAGAAGCCCACTCTTAAAGAGGTGATATTTGAAAAATACTTGGAGTGTCTTATGTCCAAGAAATGGTTTGTGGATGAAACAAGAGTGACATAGGTGATGATGCCAGAGAAGTAATGGGGTCCATCTCTTTTAAGAGTTTTGTAGGCCATTATAAAGTTTACAGTAAACTTAGGTCTTGGAGGAAGCCACTTTGAAAAAAAAGTCAGGTAGAAGAGTTCCTCTTCCTCAGATGTTCAGCAAACACAAGTTCAAAGTTGTGCTGGGTCTTGGGAAAGGAGGCAGGAATTTGAAAGCAAGGAATGGCATTTAATTAAAACCAATGCATTTATTGTGAGTTAATTGTAGGATGGAAATTTCCTGTTGTTTATGATGTTAATAAAATAGTAAAATGGAATTTATATGATGCACTTTACAACCAATAAAGGGCAGTGACTTTCAAGCTGCTTTTGTTCAAAAGATTGTAATAGTATTGCAGAGTTCAGAAGATTTACCAAAAGGAAAATCCCATTCCAAACATATCTGTCATGTCTCTCGCTTCACTCACCACAAATGTTTCCATCTCTAAAATGTAATGTACAAGTGCCAAGTGAACTGGGATTTTGAAATTTATGCTTTAGCTTATCATGATTATCTGATGCTGGAACATCCAAGGAGAATTCGGTTAGTTCTGTACTCAAGTCAGTGTAAATCTCTTCCAGATTCTAAAGAAAATGAAGTCATTTATTCTATAGTACATTCATTCACTGCTTTACTGTTTGATGCAATGTTTTAGGGTGACTTGCAATGAATTTTAACTAAAGTTATAAACCTTTATTTGAATTATTTTCCTTTATTAATTGTCCATTTAAATGGAATGAAATAATGTTTCTCATAGGAAATTGTATTACTTCAAAAAAAGGATATGGTTAATTATCATAAATTTGAATTCAAATGAAGAGAAATAGATGTTAATAGATTTTTGTCCTCTGATCATAATTTCCCCAGGATTTCCATTAACTACCATAATATCAATAGTGTATGTTCAGTAGACCCAATCTTAATAGTTTAATTTTACTCAGCTCTAGTTACCATTGCTTGAGAATATAATTTTAAATCACAAATTATGACCACTTTTTCCAGATTCAAGTATCATAGAAAAACTTTAAGATAGTACAAGAGTAATAATGCTAAAAGGGGATTTTAATTCTTAGCTCTCTTCTATACTATCTCTAATTTAAATCTTGTCGATTTCAAAAGACACAATATCCATCCATCTCCCTTTCTTTTCAGTTCCTTGAAATTCTTTTCTCCATTAGTCATGTTTTCAACCCTCCCCCAGGTTCTCACTCCTATGATCATTACCAAGATCTTGATAAAAAACAATAGTTGCACACCTCATATCAAAATTATGTTTCCCATTTCCTGACCAATCACATCTTGTCAGTTTAGTTCCAACTTTCACGTATCCTGAATTCAGAATCCTTTCACTCCATCTAGACCACTGATACTACCATGTTTTCCATTTCTAAACCTTTTCAAGTGTGGTTGTCCCTCTTTTTCCAATGATGTTTCACCATCAATCATGGTAATCACTCCTGCCTGTAACCCTTGATTTCCCTTGCCAGATCTCTCACTTTGTTGTATTTACTTAATAAAATCACAGTGATGGTTAAATGAAACTCTCCATCCCTTTTATACTACACATGTATAGCTGAACATGGCTGGGGAACAAATGAACCTTTAATGCTGCCAGATAATCATATTCTACTACTCCTATTCATTTGCACACTCTTTCAGATGACTATTTCACATTATAATTTTTTTTCCTTAAACCTCCAATATATCCTCAGCAGATGTATATTCTCAGGTGAGAATCTTGCTCCCTAATTACTCAAAAAAAAAAAAATCAAAATAATTTCAATAAATCTTGCAACACTACGTTTACCCACCTACTGATATTTCATTCATAGGCTCTATCTTGCAACTGCTTCAATCTAAAGACAATACTTAGAAGTTTTGTTCACTTGGTCCTGTCTCCTCCCACCTTCTCAATACATCTCTCCAACAAGTCTGTTCACTCTCTCCTACATCACCCATTCTACACTCTCTATGCTATTATTCCCCACAGCATAAAAACATGCTTTTATTTCTTCCATCTAGTAAACCCTTCTTTGACACCTCTTACTCCATCAGCTATTACCCTACTTCTTTACTTCCCTTTATAGCAAACGGATTAAAAAAAGTGGTCTTTATTCACTGTATATATACCTCTTCTCCCACTCTTGTTAAGCCCACTCCACTGAAATTGCTTTTGTTAAAATCATTTTATGTCTACCACAATGAAAAATATATTGTTTAGTTCGGTGATCAAATTATGTAAACCATCAGCAGATTTTGACACCATACACATTCTTCCCTGGGCTTTCCCAACACCAAAAACTAGGGTTTTCCTATTACCTTACAGGCCCATTCATTTTCAGCCTTTAGTGATGGTTCTTTTTTTCTTCCCTTATCTATTCCCAGGGCTTAGACTTGGTTACCTTCTTTTTGATAACTATAATATTTTCCATCTGATCTCATCCACTCTCCTGGCTTTTATTACCATCCATTATATTTGCAACTCAGAATTGTCTCCTGACCTCCAAACTTGTATGTACAACCCACTGCCCCCCTGACATCTCCATTTGGATGTCTAATAGACATTTCATACTTAACAAGATTGGTAGTTAATTTCTGGTCTCCCCCAAAAAACTTGCTCTTCTCACTGCTTTTCCCTTCTCAGTTAATGACAATTCCACCCTTAAAACTGCTCAGATCAAAAATCACAGATACATCCTTGACACCTTACTTTCCCTACATCCAGCCTGTCAGAAAATCCCGTTGTCTCCACTTTCAGAATATAGCCAGAATTTTGCCACTTCTCTCCAACTCCCTTACTACCTCCATCATCTATAGCCTGGATAGTGGAAGAGTCTCCTAAATGTTCTCCTGCTTCTACTTTCAACCTCCTAGAATCTAGTCCCAATATAGCAGTCAGAAGAATTCATTAAAATGTAGTTCAGACTATATCACCACTCTGCTCAAAAATATGCAGAGGCTCTCATTTCACAAAAGCAAAACACCTTCTGTGGCTTACAAGGCCTTACTTGATTTACCCACCCCCCTCCACCCAATTATACCTTTTAACTCATTTCCTGATACTTTCCATCCTGCTCATTCTGCTCTAATCACACTGGCCTTCTTTCCATTCCCCAAACATACCAGGCGCCATTGGTCCTAAGCCTTTTCACAGACTGTTCCCCCATCTCAAATGCTTTTTCCCCAGAGATCTGTATGGCTCCTAATTGAGGCTTTGTGCAAATGTTACCATGCCACCAGCTCCCCTGATGAGCATATTTAAAACTGCAACATTCTCCATCCTGGACTCTCTCAATCCCCACACCCTGTTCTACCTCTCTTTTCCCCATTTCCATAGCACTTATAACTTCTAACTTACTTATTTGCTTTATAATTATGCTTTTTATGGAAATTTGTCTTCCCTAATAGATGTTAGCAAAGAAGCAGTAATCTTTGGTTTACTAATGTATATTAAAGACCTTCAAGACTTATGGACACATGATAGGCATGTAATAGTTTTTAATGAATGATATAATGAGATCTAATAATTATTGAGTGATTAATATTTGTCCAGCAATGTGCTAAGTGCCTTATAGGTTTTATAGATATCATTGCCATTACCCTTTATACAGAGAGGAAAATAAAGCAAAGATAGATTTGCCTCCATCTCACAAATGCACGTAGTTTTAATAATAATGAACACTAACAGAGTAGGTATATACACACACACACACACTACACCCCAGATACCGCTCTAAGAGCTTTAGATAAATTTTTCCTGCACAACAAATCATATAAAGGGGGCACTACTATATTTTCCATTTTGTCCAAAGAGAATTTTTTAATTTGCTCAAAGCCATATAGCTAATAAATGTGAAGCTAAGTATTCACATCCAGGCATTCTGGCTCTGGCATCCAAGCTTTTAATTACACAGATAGTGTATCATGCTAGAAAGTAGAAAACCTGAGATTTGAGGACAAGTAGTCTGATTCCAGAGCCCACACTTTTTATGACCAACATGTATTTCATTCACTCTTAAACCCTTGGCAATAAATCAGAGCCACTTGGCCAACCAAACATGTTCTTTCTCAATTATTTATATTGGAAGAAATAGCAGAATGCTATAAAAGAATTTAATGTTCAAAATGACTTGGAGAAATAAGGTTTAAAATAAGTTCTTGAGGAGGTGGGGCAAGATGGTGGACTGGTGAGCTGTATGTTTTAGTTACTCCTCCAGGAAAGTAGGTAGAAAGCCAGGAACTGCGTGGACTGGACACCACAGAGCACTCTGACTTTGGGCATACTTCATACAACACTCATGAAAATGTGGAACTGCTGAGATCAGTGAAATCCGTAAGTTTTTGTGGCCAGGGGACCCGCGCCCCTCTCTGCCAGGCTCAGTCCCGTGGGAGGAGGGGCCGTCAGCTCCGGGAAGGAGAAGGGAGAACTGCAGTGGCAGCCCTTATCAGAAACTCATTCTACTGACCCAAACTCCAACCACAGATAGACTGAGACCAGACACCAGAGAATCTGAGAGCAGCCAGCCCAGCAGAGAGGAGACAGGCATAGAAAAAAACAACAAGAAAAACTCCAAAATAAAAGCAGAGGATTTTTGGAGTTCTGGTGAACATAGAAAGGGGAAGGGCAGAGCTCAGGCCCTGAGGCTCATATGCAAATCCCGAAGAAAAGCTGATCTCTCTGCCCTGTGGACCTTTCCTTAATGGCCCTAATTGCTTTGTCTCTTAGCATTTCAATAGCCGATTAGATCTCTGAGGAGGGCCCTTTTTTTTAATCCTTTTTTCTTTTTCTAAAACAATTACTCTAAGAAGCCCAATACAGAAAGCTTCAAAGACTTGCAATTTGGGCAGGTCAAGACAAGAGCAGAACTAAGAGAGCTCTGAGACAAAAGGCAATAATCCAGTGGCTGAGAAAATTCACTAAACACCACAACTTCCCAAGAAAAGGGGGGTGTCCACTCACAGCCATCATCCTGGTGGACAGGAAACACTCCTGCCCATTGCCAGCCCCATAACCCAGAGCTGCCCCAGACAACCCAGTGTGATGGAAGCGCTTCAAATAACAGGCACACACCACAAAACTGGGCGTGGACATTAGCCTTCCCTGCAAACTCAGCTGATTGTCCCAGAGTCGGGAAGGTGGAGCAGTGTGAATTAACAAAGCCCCATTCAGTCATCATTTCAGCAGACTGGGAGCCTCCCTACACAGCCCAGCAGCCCAGAACCACCCTGGAGGGACGGCACTCACCTGTGACATAGCACAGTCATCCCTCAACAGAGGACCCGGGGTGCACAGCCTGGAAGAGGGGCCCACTTGCAAGTCCCAGGAGCCATACGCCAATACCAAGGACTTGTGGGTCAGTGGCAGAGACAAACTGTGGCAGGACTGAACTGAAGGATTAGACTATTGCAGCAGCTTTAAAACTCTAGGATCACCAGGAGATTTGATTGTTAGAGCCACCCCCCTTCCCTGACTGCCCAGAAACACGCCCTATATACAGAGCAGGCAACACCAACTACACATGCAAGCTTGGTACACCAATTGGACCCCACAAAACTCACTCCCCCACTCACCAAAAGGCTAAGCAGGGGAGAACTGGCTTGTGGAGAACAGGTGGCTCGTGGATGCCACCTGCTGGTTAGTTAGAGAAAGTGTACTCCACGAAGCTGTAGATCTGATAAATTAGAGATAAGGACTTCAATTGGTCTACAAATCCTAAAAGAACCCTATCAAGTTCAGCAAATGCCAAGAGGCCAAAAACAACAGAAAATTATAAAGCATATGAAAAAACCAGACGATATGGATAACCCAAGCCCAAGCACCCAAATCAAAAGATCAGAAGAGACACAGCACTTAGAGCAGCTACTCAAAGAACTAAAGATGAACAATGAGACCATAGTACAGGATACAAAGGATATCAAGAAGACTCTAGAAGAGCATAAAGAAGACATTGCAAGACTAAATTAAAAAATGGATGATCTTATGGAAATTAAAGAAACTGTAGACCAAATTAAAAAGATTCTGGACACTCATAGTACAAGACTAGGGGAAGTTGAACAACGAATCAGTGACCTGGAAGATGACAGAAAGGAAAATGAAAGCATAAAAGAAAGAATGGGGAAAAAAATTGAAAAAAACGAAATGGACCTCAGAGATATGATAGATAATATGAAACGTCAGAATATAAGAGTCATTGGTGTTCCAGAAGGGGAAGAAAGGGGTAAAGGTCTAGGAAGAGTATTCAAAGACATTGTTGGGGAAAACTTCCCAAATCTTCTTAACAACATAAGTACACAAATCATAAATGCTCAGCGAACTCCAAATAGAATAAATCCAAATAAACCCACTCCGAGACATATTCTGATCACACTGTCAAACACAGAAGAGAAGGAGCAAGTTCTGAAAGCAGCAAGAGAAAAGCAATTCACCACATACAAAGGAAACAGCATAAGACTAAGTAGTGACTACTCAGCAACCACCATGGAGGCGAGAAAGCAGTGGCACGACATATTTAAAATTCTGAGTGAGAAAAATTTCCAGCCAAGAATACTTTATCCAGCAAAGATCTCCTTCAAATTTGAGGGAGAGCTTAAATTTTTCACAGACAAACAAATGCTGAGAGAATTTGCTAACAAGAGACCTGCCCTACTGGAGAAACTAAAGAGCCCTACAGACAGAGAAACAAAGAAAGGACAGAGAGACTTGGAGAAAGGTTCAGTACTAAAGAGATTTGGTATGGGTACAATAAAGGATATTAATAGACAGAGGAGAAAAATATGACAAACATAAACCAAAGGATAAGATGGCTGATTCAAGAAATGCCGTCACGGTTATAACGTTGAATGTAAATGGATTAAACTCCCCAATTAAAAGATACAGATTCGCAGAATGGATCAAAAAAAATGAACCATCAATATGTTGCATACAAGAGACTCATCTTAGACACAGGGACACAAAGAAACTGAAACTGAAAGGATGGAAAAAAATATTTCATGCAAGCTACAGCCAAAAGAAAGCAGGTGTAGCAATATTAATCTCAGATAAAATAGACTTCAAATGCAGGGATGTTTTGAGAGACAAAGAAGGCCACTACATACTAATAAAAGGGGCAATTCAACAAGAAGAAATAACAATTGTAAATGTCTATGCACCCAATCAAGGTGCCACAAAATACATGAGAGAAACACTGGCAAAACTAAAGGAAGCAATTGATGTTTGCACAATAATTGTGGGAGACTTCAACACATCACTCTCTCCTATAGATAGATCAACCAGACAGAAGACCAATAAGGAAATTGAAAACCTAAACAATCTGATAAATGAATTAGATTTAACAGACATCTACAGGACATTACATCCCAAATCACCAGGATACACATACTTTTCTAGTGCTCACGGAACTTTCTCCAGAATAGATCATATGCTGGGACATAAAACAAGCCTCAATAAATTTAAAAAGATTGAAATCATTCAAAGCACATTCTCTGACCACAATGGAATACAATTAGAAGTCAATAACCATCAGAGACTTAGAAAATTCACAAATACCTGGAGGTCAAACAACACACTCCTAAACAATCAGTGGGTTAAAGAAGAAATAGCAAGAGAAATTGCTAAACATATAGAGATAAATGAAAATGAGAACACAACATACCAAAACCTATGGGATGCAGCAAAAGCAGTGCTAAGGGGGAAATTAATAGCACTATATGCATATATTAAAAAGGAAGAAAGAGCCAAAATCAAAGAACTAATGGATCAACTGAAGAAGCTAGAAAATGAACAGCAAACCAATCCTAAACCAAGTAGAAGAAAAGAAATAACAAGGATTAAAGCAGAAATAAATGACATAGAGAACAAAAAACAATAGAGAGGATAAATATCACCAAAAGTTGGTTCTTTGAGAAGATCAACAAGATTGACAAGCCCCTAGCTAGACTGACAAAATCAAAAAGAGAGAAGACCCATATCAACAAAATAATGAATGAAAAAGGTGAAATAACTGCAGATCCCAAAGAAATTAAAAAAATTATAAGAGGATACTATGAACAACTGTATGGCAACAAACTGGATAATGTAGAAGAAATGGACAATTTCCTGGAAACATATGAACAACCTAGACTGACCAGAGAAGAAATAGAAGACCTCAACCAACCCATCACAAGCAAAGAGATCCAATCAGTCATCAAAAATCTTCCCACAAATAAATGCCCAGGGCCAGATGGCTTCACAGGGGAATTCTACCAAACTTTCCAGAAAGAACTGACACCAATCTTGCTCAAACTCTTTCAAAACATTGAAGAAAATGGAACACTACCTAACTCATTTTATGAAGCTAACATCAATCTAATACCAAAACCAGGCAAAGATGCTACAAAAAAGGAAAACTACCGGCCAATCTCTCTAATGAACATAGATGCAAAAATCCTCAACAAAATACTTGCAAATCGAATCCAAAGACACATTAAAAAAATCATACACCATGACCAAGTGGGGTTCATTCCAGGCATGCAAGGATGGTTCAACATAAGAAAATCAATCAATGTATTACAACACATTAACAAGTCAAAAGGGAAAAATCAATTGATCATCTCAATAGATGCTGAAAAAGCATTTGACAAAATCCAACATCCCTTTTTGATAAAAACACTTCAAAAGGTAGGAATTGAAGGAAACTTCCTCAACATGATAAAGAGCATATATGAGAAACCCACAGCCAGCATAGTACTCAATGGTGAGAGACTGAAAGCCTTCCCTCTAAGATCAGGAACAAGACAAGGATGCCCGCTGTCACCACTGTTATTCAACATTGTGCTGGAAGTGCTAGCCAGGGCAATCCGGCAAGACAAAGAAATAAAAGGCATCCAAATTGGAAAAGAAGAAGTAAAACTGTCATTGTTTGCAGATGATATGATCTTATATCTAGAAAACCCTGAGAAATCGACGATACAGCTACTAGAGCTAAGAAACAAATTTAGCAAAGTAGCGGGATACAAGATTAATGCACATAAGTCAGTAATGTGTCTATATGCTAGAAATGAACAAACTGAAGAGACACTCAAGAAAAAGATACCATTTTCAATAGCAACTAAAAAAATCAAGTACCTAGGAATAAACTTAACCAAAGATGTAAAAGACCTATACAAAGAAAACTACATAACTCTACTAAAAGAAATAGAAGGGGACCTTAAAAGATGGAAAAATATTCCATGTTCATGGATAGGAAGACTAAATGTCATTAAGATGTCAATTCTACCCAAACTCATCTACAGATTCAATGCAATCGCAATCAAAATTCCAACAACCTACTTTGCAGACTTGGAAAAGCTAGTTATCAAATTTATTTGGAAAGGGAAGATGCCTCGAATTGCTAAAGACACTCTAAAAAAGAAAAATGAAGTGGGAGGACTTACACTCCCTGACTTTGAAGCTTATTATAAAGCCACAGTTGCCAAAACAGCATGGTACTGGCACAAAGATAGACATATAGATCAATGGAATCGAATTGAGAATTCAGAGATAGACCCTCAGATCTATGGCCGACTGATCTTTGATAAGGCCCCCAAAGTCACTGAACTGAGTCATAATGGTCTTTTCAACAAATGGGGCTGGGAGAGTTGGATATCCATATCCAAAAGAATGAAAGAGGACCCCTACCTCACCCCCTACACAAAAATTAACTCAAAATGGACCAAAGATCTCAATATAAAAGAAAGTACCATAAAACTCCTAGAAGATAATGTAGGAAAACATCTTCAAGACCTTGTATTAGGCGGCCACTTCCTAGACTTTACACCCAAAGCACAAGCAACAAAAGAGAAAATAGATAAATGGAAACTCCTCAAGCTTAGAAGTTTCTGCACCTCAAAGGAATTTCTCAAAAAGGTAAAGAGGCAGCCAACTCAATGGGAAAAAATTTTTGGAAACCATGTATCTGACAAAAGACTGATATCTTGCATATATAAAGAAATCCTACAACTCAATGACAATAGTACAGACAGCCCAATTATAAAATGGGCAAAAGATATGAAAAGACAGTTCTCTGAAGAGGAAATACAAATGGCCAAGAAACACATGAAAAAATGTTCAGCTTCACTAGCTATTAGAGAGATGCAAATTAAGACCACAATGAGATACCATCTCACACTGATTAGAATGGCTGCCATTAAACAAACAGGAAACTACAAATGCTGGAGGGGATGTGGAGAAATTGGAACTCTTATTCATTGTTGGTGGGACTGTATAATGGTTCAGCCACTCTGGAAGTCAGTCTGGCAGTTCCTTAGAAAACTAGATATAGAGTTACCATTCGATCCAGCGATTGCACTTCTCGGTATATACCCAGAAGATTGGAAAGCAGTGACACGAACGGATATCTTCACGCCAATGTTCATAGCAGCATTATTGACAATTGCCAAGAGATGGAAATAACCCAAATGTCCTTCAACAGATGAGTGGATAAATAAAATGTGGCATATACACACGATGGAATACTACGTGGCAGTAAGAAGGAACGACCTCGTGAAACATATGACAACATGGATGAACCTTGAAGACATAATGCTGAGCGAAATAAGCCAGGCACAAAAAAAAAGAAATATTATATGCTACCACTAATGTGAACTTTGAAAAATGTAAAACAAATGGTTTATAATGTAGAATGTAGGGGAACTAGCAATAGAGAGCAATTAAGGAAGGGGGAACAATAATCCAAGAAGAACAGATAAGCTATTTAACATTCTGGGGATGCCCAGGAATGACTATGGTCTTTTACTTTCTGATGGATATAGTAGGAGCAAGTACACAGAAATGTTGCTATATTAGGTAACTTTCTTGGGGTAAAGTAGGAACATGTTGGAAGTTAAGCAGTTATCTTAGGTTAGTTGTCTTTTTCTTACTCCCTTGTTACGTTCTCTTTGAAATGTTCTTTTATTGTATGTTTGTTTTCTTTTTAACTTTTTTTTCATACAGTTGATTTAAAAAAGAAAGGTAAGTTAAAAAAAAAAAAGAAAAACAAGGAAAAAAATATGTAGTTCTCCCTTGAGGAGCCGGTGGAGAATGCAGGGGTATTGGCCTACCCCACCTTGATGGTTGCTAACATGACCACAGACATAGGGGACTGGTGGTTTGATGGGTTGAGCCCTCTACCATAGGTTTTACCCTTGGGAAGACAGTTGCTGCAAAGGAGAGGCTAGGCCTCCCTATGGTTGTGCCTAAGAGCCTCCTCCCGATTGCCTCTTTGTTGATCAGATGTGGCCCTCTCTCTCTAGCTAAGCCAACTTGAAAGGTGAAATCACTGCCCTCCCCCGCTATGTGAGAGCAGACACCCAGGGGAGTGAATCTCCCTGGCAACGTGGAATGTGACTCCTGGGGAGGAATGTAGACCTGGCATCGTGGGACGGAGAACATCTTCTTGACCAAAAGGGGGATGTGAAAGGAAATGAAATAAGCTTCAGTGGCAGAGAGATTCCAAAAGGAGCCGAGAGGTCACTCTGGTGGGCACTCTTACGCACACTTTAGACAACCCTTTTTAGGTTCTAAAGAATTGGGGTAGCTGGTGGTGGATACCTGAAACTATCAAACTACAACCCAGAACCCGTGAATCTCGAAGACAGTTGTATAAAAATGTAGCTTATGAGGGGTGACAATGGGATTGGGAAAGACATAAGGACCACACTCAACTTTGTCTAGTTTATGGATGGTTGAGTAGAAAAATAGGGGAAGGAAATAAACAGACAAAGGTACCCAGTGTTCTTTTTTACTTCAATTGCTCTTTTTCACTCTAATTATTATTCTTGTTATTTTTGTGTGTGTGCTAATGAAGGTGTCAGGGATTGATTTAGGTGATGAATGTACAACTATGTAATGGTACTGTGAACAATCGAAAGTACGATTTGTTTTGTATGACTGTGTGGTATGTGAATATATCTCAATAAAATGAAGATTAAAAAAATAAAATAAAATAAGTTCTTATGCTTATGAACCCATTAAATCTATGTCTGCACTGAAAGCTGCCCTAAATGTTACATAAATAGTAATGAGACTTGTAAGACCATGAGCAGGTCATTTAATCACTCTAGATTACATTTGTTCTTTCATCAAAAAATGACAAGTTTGAATTAGATGAATTTTAAGTTTCTAATTTTAAAATGTGAGTATCACAGGTGGCAACAATGGATTTACTTTATTGCTTTACTCTTTATCTTTCAATTTAACATGAATTGTTTCACCCAAAAAGATTTGTTTTTCAAATGTCATCATCATCATCATCATAATGGGCACTTTCATTTCTTATGAATTCACACACTGAATTTAAAATTATTTCAGCATTCATATGTTAATATTTATCCACAGGTGACCATCATGAGAAGGAATGAATTTAGAGCAAGGTTTTGTCCACTTACTATTTTTCCTGCCATGGGACTGTGATGACAATTTTTGCTTTATAGGTTATTTCATTAAAAAAAAAATCAGCCTACATTGTGTCAATGTGTTAAACATGTCCATAATAGAGACAAATTTTATACTTAATGGTATGTGAAAATCCAGAATTATCTTGTTTAAAAATTAACACTTTCAAGTCCAAACTTCTCTATAAGTTTTGTAAGAAAGGTACGTCAATGTGTCAGGTAATGAAGAAATGAAATATACCACAGAGAGAAGAGTTTCATGGAAACATCTGCCAATAGCTTTACATGGGAATTTACACAGCTTATTCTGAATGTTTTCAGAGCATGCTTTTGTGTATCTAGGTTATCTATGCAGGTTTATTTATAAATAAAAGGAATTTAATTTCCTTTTCAACATAGCCTCGATTTCGGTTTAAGTGTCCCACAGAGTAACTTTGTTTTTCTGCCTAACAACAATACTCTTTGAAAGCAACTGCTGTCATTTGGAAGAAAACTTCAGCATAACTACATATTTTATCATTATTTTTAAAATTTTCTAAGGGCAGGAGAAATTCCAATGGAAGCTGCCTCCTCATAAATTAAAATTATGAAATGCTCATCAGATTTTAATCAGCATTTTTGAAATACAGGACTGATATTTACACAAAAGGTTATATATAATTTTTTATTCATAATTTATAATAATTCTAAGATTCTGTCTTTTATTCACCAAAGCGTGCATACAGTTATATTGGGTGCTACATTTGGAAATGGATACAAATAATATTGTTTATATAGTTTGTTTCCATTCATAATAGATTTTTTTCTATTCAAAAACTTTATATTTTTAATTCTATTTTTACATAAAAGTGGTAAAATATAATAAGTATATATGTGTTGTTTCTTTATTGGCATGGTTTTAAAGATAAATGGCACAGAGATGACAATTTGACAAACTGATTTTATTGAACTTCCTCCAGTATTAAAATAATATTAAAAAAGAACAATAAAACCATAGAATTTAGATTCACATTTCATTCTGTACTATTTAACAGCAGGTTTGTGTATTTACTTTCCAAATAAGAGCATAGCATATACAGATACTATTGAATACCTTGAGGACATGAATGTTTCACATAATTCCTGTATGCTAGGAAATTGGTGAAAGCATCTTAACAGACACATTTTATTTAGAAAAGATCTGATTTTAAGATCTAGGATTAATGCTTAAAAGTGAGTATTACCTTATCTGTTATTCTGTGAGCAAAAGTTTTAACATTTTAATTCTAAGTTTCAATTAATTAAATAATTCCTGATTTCTTTGGGCCTGTAAAGATAACTTAAGTATCATTGTTGGATTTTTATAGTTTCTCCTTGATTCAATAGAAGCAGCTCTGGGAATAAAATTTTAAGACTTGGCATTAAGTTCCTCTTGGCTGCTTCTTTATGGGTAATCCACTAAATTTACTCCACCCTCAGTTTTTCCATCAATGAGCCAGATGTAATGCTCCTTGCCGAGGAAATTGTTCAGAAATTGTTTTAGCGTAAAATAACATATAGTCACATTATTCCCTGGTAAACACTGAAAAAGTTAAAAGACTACTCACTCCAGCAATATTAATTATTAGTCAGGGAAAAATTCATATCTTTATAATGACAATATAATTTTTTCATTAATCTAATTTCCTGCAACTTTATCCCTCACTTTATTGAATCTCTCTCCATATAGCAATTGATAAATAGTTGATTCACCTTTAAAACCAGAGAAATACCACTTTCTCATTTAATACCCATATATAATTTATTAAAAAGGATTGCATATTTTTCTTGTAAGGGATAGAACTGTGAAGGTTTAATAAAACTTCCATGAAATGAAATAAATACCACACTTCCAATAGCTTATATAATATGAAGTGTTCTGAACACTTCATGCAAATTCAATGCTTTAATTGATATATTTGTTTAAACATTATTTTTATGTCATGAGTATTAAAAAAAAAAAAAAACCTTGTCCGTCAGGATTGTTAGGTTTTGTTTTATTTATCTAAAATGCATATGTTTTTCCACATACTAGAAATACTGAAAGCAAATTTCTTATGGAGAGACTGGGCACAGACATTTATTTTGAAAGTTCACTCTGAGTTATTCCTTGTTGCAACTTGTCTATGAACTACAGGCTTAGAGCAGTATTCAAATAAGGGATATTGAGGGAATCCCCAGGAATAGCTAACCTTAACACATACTATGTGTTGAATATTGTGATAGATGTTTCTCATATAGAATTTCATTTAATCTTTGCAACAATGCTATAAGCCAAGCATCTTTATTGGGCCATATTACAGAAGACAAAACTAAGCCTGTTAGAAATTGAACAACTTGCTAGAGATTGGTGCAGGTGGTTCTAACACAACTTTGTCTGAATCTATTATTTTTTTTTAATGTATTCTGTGTAAGGACTTGCAACATAAGATTTAAAATTTTAAGGTAAATCTAAAAATAATAAAAGTGAGTTATTTTGGAAATAAATAGGAAATAGGGAACTGAAAACTGGTTTAAAAGGAGGGAGGTAGTCTTATATAACTTTATGTATCAGAGAAAAGATTTTGAAAATGATGAGAATTTCACACCAGGAGAAAGTTCCTTGCAGTGCAGCTGAGCTGGATGAAGGGAAGATGTTCACATGTATTTCCTCCTTCTGTGCATGTTTACATTTACCAGGAATCTCTGAGGCATTGCCACACTATGGAAGAGACAAGAACAAAACTTTCAAACCTAAACTTTGGAGTGAAACAGGTTCCATGTATGTTCAAAACACCACTACAATGCTAACACTTGTTTTAAGTGATTTATTTAACTAATATGTAGAGCAACATAATCTTCAAAAATCTGAATGCCCAATCTTACTGACCAGTCTAGACTATGCCAGTCAGAACATTGTAGCTACAGTTTTACAGCTAAGTGTAATTCAGTGATTCACATTAAAACAAAACAAAACAAAACAATACGTGATGTTTTTCTTTGCCTCTTACAAGGGAATTCTATAGTTGAGAAATGATATTAACTTCCACTGATAACAAATGACTTTTTTTAGTAGTCTAATAAGTGCATTATTAAGAGCAACAAAAGTTGAGGTTCATGAACTAAAGTTGAGCACATTACAGGGCTAACTAAAGACTATATATTACTATCAGTAAGATGTGTTGTGGCTACTCAATGCTTCCCAACATTGCAATGCTTCCACAAGTTATAGATACATAAAGAGATTTGAAAACTTCAGAAATTTCAGGAAAGTTTCTTTATTAACATCTCTATCAATGGTACTTGGTTTGGTTCTTGTTAGTGGTGATTATTTTTGCTTTTAAACATAGAAATATTGTTGACTTTGACTCACTGGTATTAATGTAGATTATAGAGGATTTTTTGGTAAAAATCATCAAGTACTTAATCAAGTTTGTATCAACAATGCTCATCTTTATAATAATACTTGCATAATAAGGCCTATATTGTTCAATGATAAATAATACATATCACTCATTTGTAAATATAAGTCCACAACTTTTGCATGTATAGTGACAACTAAAATTATATCAACCCATAGTTTTGCAACTGGAGAAGTGGGGAGAGTAGAGTATCACGTGATCTCTTGCCCCACCTTGCTTAATTGTGGTTTGATCAAATATATTGCAGAAGTACTGTTTTAGATAGTTCCTTTCAAATTGTCCAGAAGAATATTTTCAAAGTCTGGCAGGCTTTAATAAAACTAAACAAAGAGGAATTTAGTTTGTCTCTGAATTTGTTCATCTAAACATATTTAAATTTTATAACGTTAATTTATTAAACACATATTAACTGAGTCATGGGGATACAAAGATGACCAAAAGCTGACATACTCCTTTGCTCTGAAATAATGACCCAGATGCTCTTAAGAAACAATTTTTTGAGAAAGACAAACAATAATCAAAAATCATGGCAATGTACATAAATTATTGTCTTAGTTTGCCAGGGCTGCTATAACAGAGTACCTCAGACAAGATGATTTAAACAACAGAAATATACTGTCTTACAGTTCTGGGGATTGGAAGTCTGAATCAAGGCACCAGCGGGGCGATGCTGCCTTTGACGTCTGTATGGTTCTGGCAGTCACTGTCAATCCATGATGTTCCTCAGCTTGTGGCATAACTCAATCTCTGCCTCTATCACATGACTCTCTCTCTCTTTCTCTCTCCCCCTCTGTATCCAAATTTTGTGCCCTCAAAAGGACACCAGTAATATCGGATCATGGTCCACCCTAATCAAGTTTGGCCTCATCTTAACAAATAACATCTCATAGATCCAATTTAAAAATAAATTCACATTCACAGGACTGAGTTTAAGACTCAAACACAACTTTTTGTTCCACACGACTCGATCCACAACAATTACTGTGTCTATTTTGTTCATTGGTGTGTCCTCAATGCCTGGAATATTGTGTGGCCCATAGAAGGTAATCAAATATATGTTGAATAAATTAGTGAATTAAATTGTAATATGGGCTACATTATCAGGTTACCTAGTTCTGAAACATTACATAACAGGGATAACTGGTGTGCAAAATTAACTTGTTTTGTCCAAGAAGATTTTTCCGTATGAAATGATGCTTCAAATGAAGTCTGAAAAATGAAGTAGAGCAGGAGGGAAGTACATTTCAGATGGACAACCTTATCTGAGACAAGAACCTATGGATGGAGATAATATGACTATTCAAAGAATTGCAGCAGGACCAGTGCACCCCAAGAACACAGAAGAGGGGAATGAGTGAGTATGAATATAATGGAAAGGTAGGTAAGAACGAGTTTATGTTGGGTTTTCTAGATAACATTGTGTATTTTGATATGCTTATATTTGTAATTTAGGCATATACAATATTTAATTTCCACATATAAAACTAAATGACTGCAATTTGATAGTACATAATCCATTTTAAATTCTTAATTACTTGGTAATACAATATGTAACATCTAATATCTTCCTTTCATGGCAGACGTAGAACAAGGGAATACATTTGTCCCAGCAACAAATTTTGAAATAAAGGTAAAAATAAACCATGGATTGATAATAATGAAATGTAAAGGCTATCTATGTTTCATTGTGACAGTGACTTACAAGCTCTCTTTTAGCTGGAAGCAGTATGTTATCTTGAGCTAACATACAGTATCAGATTGTGAAGTCAGACTCTTAGAATTCAGACATATTTTCTAGTATTCAAGCCTTACTTGTAATAACAAGTATACAAATAAATGAAAGGTGTAGTCACAGGAGGGGATGTTGGATATGCAGTGTGGTTCTCTAGGTCCTTTTTTGGTCTTCCACATTGGTTCGCACATTCTCTATCCCAGAATAATAGATGCAGTCTCTGTGTGAGTTTGACATGTAACTTCATACAACAATGATCATCAAGATTTTGAAACAATTCCATGTTATCTCCCAGATAGTCATTAGCTTATGTGACCTTTTCCAGGTCCAACCACAGACGTAGGAGCACAGACACAATTTATTCAGTGTGCCTGACTTTGGAGTGGGTGTCCAACACATTGTACTCTCCCAACCTCAATTCCTACAACTTTCTTGTTTTCCATTTTCCTCATGGAGCCTCAACCCCTCACTGAACCAAACTAGTGCCTAAAAACACAGTGACTTGTCTAACTCTATTTAGCTCCTTTCTTCAAAACAACACTTTCCACCAAGTTTTGGTCTGATGAACTAATGAAAGTCTATTTAAAAGCACAGTGTTATCAATAACCTAGAATTCTCTGCTGCTATGACCACCAAACAGATCAGATACCCTCAGAAGTCATTAAGGCATACCAGGTCATGCCAATGATTCCCATAACATTTTGCAACCTCTTTGGGTTGTTGGCCACCTCCCTCAGGGGTCAGATGGATGATCACAACCATTTTCCTGGTCCTGACACTTTCTTTATTATTTATCCTCTTTTAACCTGGGCTACCCAGAAATTCCCAGCTTAATGGTAGTCTTAGTCAACTTTCCTTCTGTTTCCAAAATAGAAAACAGTTTTGATATAAATGCAAGTCAATAAACTGAATCAAAGGTGTAAAATTAATGAGTAGATGCTTAAAATTGAATGTTAGTGATGCTATCCAGCTTACTTTTTATGTTGCTTAGCCTATTCAAGAGTAGGAGAAAATAACTTCATCTCAAAGAACTCTGAAAAAAATTATATGGAAGACATTGCAATAGGTAAGTGATAGAATGAAAAGATATGATTCCCATCTTTGATACCCTGAAAAAAACAGTTATAACACTTGAAGTGAAGACTTGGATTCATCATCGGTAGGAAAAATACATAAAATATGTTAATATTTTAGAGATATTTTTGATGTATAGTAAGCCATACTGTAAAGTGTTTTATGAAACAATGTATGTTTTGGATACTCCTTTTTCTTGGCTTAAAGAAGTGTTAATATGACTTCCTAAAGACTGAAACTAAACTACAAGACATCTAAAACTAGATAAAATCTGGCCAAATATATAATGCTTTATAAATCTTTTGTGCGTGTGTGCTCAACTTCCTAAAAAATAAAATGGCTCTTATTTTTCAAGGAGCAGTTTTCCTCTCTGAGATTGTCTGAACAAATTCAGACTCACTTGATGATTCAGTCCTTCTAAGCAGGGAAGCGCCTGTATCCAGGGAAACCATTCTGGCTTGCCAGGACCTAAACTTAAGACAGGTGGCGCCCCACTGTCAGGGATGTAGGGAAGCAATCTGCTCTCCAGCTCTTTTGTCAGGGATCTCTGTGCCCATGATGCCTCCTGACCGATCTGGAAATACACCTGTGCCCCATCATGTCTTTTATCTACTATCTCACACCCCATATCCCACAATGCACCCATGGAGAAGACGGTCACAATCAAAAGCAAATTTTTTCAGACCTGTGTTGGTGTCTATGGCCTCACATGCAAGCAAGAAAGCAACAACAGGATCAACAGTTGTCTTTTTTGAATCACAGTGAGAAACTACTATGATCTTCATGTAGCAGCTGCTTTCTTGGAGTCCCTGAGCCAGAAGCACTAGCATGTGTTCAAATAGTATAAGAACTCAAGGTCTAGAGTCAGAATAACTGTGGTTTTAAGTTTGACTTTGCCATTTACCACCTGTATGATCTTAGTGAGTTACTTAATCACTTTGAGCTTCCATTTCCTTATCTGATAAATAAAGTTAAACATAGAGGCTAATTTAAAGAGAAGTCGAATGGAGTAAATGAGATGACATATCTGAAGTGTTTATCATGGTGCAGGGATGAAATAGCAGGTATTTTGCAATGATGTCTACAAACATTTTGTGGTGCATTCACCCTTCCTCTTTTCTCCCACTTCTGAGAACCCAGAAAAATGTAAATTTATGAATATATTGGAGAATGTCATTTAGAACAAAAGGCCAAACCATATTTTTATAATTCCATGCATATTTCACCTTTGGGAACTTCAGCCTCCACTTGGCCTGCAGAGAAAGAGAGTGAGGTGGCTGGATCTGAAAAACAGTCTCAAAGTATGTTCACACGGCCCAGGGATGAGGCTATGGGCTTGGCAGATCTCAATGCTCTGTCCCTCAGGCTTAGTTCCTATATGGCCATTTCTGCGTAACTTATGATTTGGATAGAAGTCTGCTCCTATGTGAGAGAATAAGAAACAGAGAGAGCATATAACTTTAGCTTAGGAAAGAAAGTTCTTCATTCTTGTTGATCTATGAAGCAAGAAGAACAAGAAGGGATGTGAGAGAAGGAATGAAGTGTTGTACTCAAAGTGATAACTGACCTCTGATAAAATGAGCTTGTTCTTGTTCTAATAAATCATGGCAGTGGATGTCACGTACAGACAAGGATAAGAAAGGAAAGAGAGGATTGAAAGCTTCCTCACCATGTTTCTCTGCATTGGGGTAGAAGATGGAATTTCCTTCCTAGAGAGACCAGAAGTTTTTGTTGTTGTTGTTGTTGTTTTTCACTGTGACATCGTTTTAATGGACAAATTGTACATACAGGGGCATAAGCTTCTTCTTTCTGCCAACTATTATCATCATCATTTCATCATTAAAATTCTTACTTTTTAATTATTTACCCAATTAATGGAGATTCTTTCTTACATTGACCTTTCCCCTCACAATAACTGTGAAAAAAACCAGAAATTTCATCTATTACAGAAAAAAAGCCCAAAACAGAGTCAGTCATGCCTGGAGTTCCTCTCTCATTTTCCATGAAACATTCCGTGATGGACACCAGGATGGTCACTGTAGGCACAGTGGGCTCCAGGCACCCACCTCTCCTCTTTCCCAACACTGTGTTGGGCAGGGCGAGGCCATCAGGCTTTGCTATCACAAAGAACCAACTTCACATTCATAATTGTCACTAAAGTAAATACACATCTGAAAATATAAACAAGGTCTTATTGTCTAAGAAGAAGAGGATACATCAGAATATTTCATGGACAGTAGATAACAGATATAATACAATGCATTTTTTATTTTTTATCAAGTTAAGAAGCTGCCAATCGAACTATGCTCATTTAAGACACTTCAATTAAAATATAACCCAGTGTTTTTTAATCACATGAATTGTGAGAATCACACTGACTTTGGGGGTGTTAAAAATGTTTAAAAAAATGTGCATCTTAGAATTAACGATCTTCAGTATATCACATACAGTGGATAATACACATGGGTATATTTGACTGTGTTATCAGTATTAATTACTACATGAATATAAATTAATGTTGTTAGTTTTCATTTACTTAAATCATATCAACACTAATTGAGCACCCACTCTTTACCAGCTACTGTGCTATCCTTTTCAGAAAGGATAGCAACTTGTCAATATAAATTATCACTGTAAGGGTCATTCTCTTACTTGGGGAAATCTTTCAATAATATGATAGTCCAAGGAAAATTGAGAATGTATGGTTGGTGACATTACAATAGTTCACACAGAGCAGGAATTTCTGGAAACAAAGAAGGAAATAAAATAGATAAAGCAGGTAAAGAGAAAAAACACCATTTTTTCAACAGTGATGTTTCATGAATTTCAGTGCTTAGTTGTTCAATTCACTGACCCTAAAAGTATTAACTATGTTGCTATTAATTCAATTAAAGGCATTTTCTGGGCCCTGTCTTGTTCTCTCATTTTGATCAAAGGTGGTGAAATATTTCCTTAATTACCAGGAAATAGAATACTCAATCCCAAAATTTTGTCTTTTTTATTTTTAGTGAAACAAAAAAGGTTAAACCTATAGTCAGGGTATAATAGCTCTTGATCAAATTTTGCTGTTTTATGTTTTCTTTAGGAAAATATCATTTTGAACATTATACCAAAGCACTGATTGATGTATATGTTTATAAATTGAATAGCAATAAAGTTTGTTCATTTTAAAATATAGATTCTATTTAATAGGGTGGATCTTATTGTTAAAGAAATAATGATCAGAAAGTTTTGGTAATGGATGATGGTGATGTTAGCACAACATTCTGAACATAATTAACAGCCTGAATTATATATTTGAATGTGGTTTAAAGGGGAAATTTTAGGTTATGTTTATGTTACTAGAATCAAATTAAAAAAAAAAAAAAAAAAAACAGCAAGACAGGACTGTATATCACAAAGAGTGAACCCTATTTTAAATGATGCACTATAGTTAATAGTACAATGATAAAAATGCTCTTTCATGAATTATAACAAATGTACCACACCAATGCAAAGTGTTAACAATAGGGAGGTAAATGGGAACTGTATTTTATGCATAATTTTTCTGTAAACTTACTTTTCTAATAAAATAACATGAAAAAGAATTTTTTTTAAAAAAAGTAATGGTCACAATCAACCAGTGCATGTGAAGAGTGGGGTTTAATGAATTTTGCAGTCTTTGGTCTTAAACTCATTTCGATTTTGAATACATTTTTGTACCTGAGCCTGAGACATGTGAGACCTGGTAAGTATGTTTTCATCAATTAATTTTGCTGCTTTAGATCTATGAAGACAGCCCTGGTTTAGATGACCTAGGTGGCTATTTTGATCTTAAATTTTGAGGAAGCCATATACTCTCTGATGATTTTTCAATGAGGAAAAAGATACTGCCAGCCAAAGAAAACTCCTGATTTCTATGCCATATATGTATGATTTGGGGATTTTAATTACTTATTGTTAGCAAAGTTTTCCACTCTGTTCTGCCCATATACAATGCATCCAAGTTTTTGTCTTAAATATATTGACTTAGATTAAAATTCACAGTGTCATACATGTCCTATGTCTTTTGTTTGTGCACTTGTATGCATATCTATGATTAGAATCAGTAATATATTTCAATTAATCAAATTGAACACACACAGATGTCAAATAATCTGTAGACTGCCTTAGAAAGTGAAAACTAAATATTGCTTTTAGAGTACCCCAGGACAGATAACTCCTTAAATGTGCTATTGTATGTGATTTCTGGTCCCAACTTAGGGGTTCCCATGCCTCTTAAGGTAAACTAAAATGAAAACTGGAAGGAATTAAATAATTATAACTTGGTTATAAGGTGAGAGTCTAGTTTTAACACTAACCATATCTAATATTAATCAAGTTTTTTTCAATATTAGCAATAACTACATATGTGAGGTGCCTATTTCCTTCACCTATAAATGAGGGAACAGAGGCATATAGGTAGCCTATATATTAAATTTACATATTCTAACCCTACAGACTACATTCTTTACTACTACAATATGCTGCCTCCATATGCTTAAAAAGCATATACAAATATAACATTCACCTCTGTATTATTTATCCATGACAACTCTATACATAGCATTAAAATAACATATAATTATAATGATTTTCATTTAATTATAGTTTGATGGCATTCAATTAAATTATAGGCTACATTGAAAAAGTATTTTAGGCTCACAATTTCAGCTTATACTCAAAATAAAACTATATTACTTGTTTCCTTGCACTAAATATAATATTTGGATTTTCCATTATCAGAATAATGTTCCCCTTATATTCAATGTACTTTGAAATGGCCATCTGATTTGTAGCTGAATTATCTGATTTGTACATAAATTATTGTTGTATGATAATTTCCAGGATTTTTTTTAAAAGCAAGAGCAATTAAAACTACAAAACTTATAGCTTAGATTTATCTTTCAAACATACTACTGCAACTTTTGATTATATTTTAAAAACTGCAAACAAAAATATTTTATTTATAGCCTAGTAGAATACCATAGTTGTTTTTTTTTTATTTCTTGGCTGCTTTCTAAATTTCATTTTTTATGTCACTGCAAAACTACATTTAATTGAGCTTACTCTTATATTTGCAGCCATGCTGCTATATACAGGTAGGAATTTCCAGCAATTGCCACTCCCCTAGGATTTCTAGGCATCCTTTCCCTGTAGGCAGCTTTCTTGTTCCATAGTTTTGCAACGTATTCTAGCAGTGGGTCACCCTACTGAGTCAGAGGTAAGACTGATATATAGCAAAGCATCAATATTACTATTTACTACTAGTCATTTATATAAAATATGTACCCTCAATATACTCATCTCAAATACTATGTTTCTTTGCATTATGAGGACTCCAATATAGAATTATTTATTTGGGAGAAAAGATCATAACTTATTTGCATTTATCTCAACAACTTTGTGCTTCAAAGTCTAGTCATTTTTTTACACTTACTAAAAAAATTTTGCTCAAAAAAATCCCAAACACTTCATATAAATTTATAAAGAGGAAAAGAAAATATATCACCACTAAACAAACACAAAAATCTATCATATACTAGAAGTTCAGAGGATTATTCTCCTAAATAGCATATTAAGAAATACGGATAAAGATATGGAAACATTCTGTTTCTGTAGAGATAACTTGACTGGGAAAGAAGTAAGAGATGTTCTTGGCTGATTCCCACAGATAACTTCAAACTCAGGTAAGGTAAAACTGTACTAATCTGACAAACATTTTGTGTTTGTGAATTAGCAACATTGAGATTCTGTGAAAAATGTAAAGAGAATACAGAGTTGGATATTTGGTTATCTCAGGTCAGTACGTGTTGAAATGTAGATAAGCAAGAAAATACAATGGAAAATAAATAAGACAAGGGATTAAGATTAGCTCTACAAGATAGTAAATACATTATATCACAAAATAATTGAAACAGTGAGCTACTGGCAGAAAAAAGATCAAACAATGAAAGAGACAATAAAATACAGCAATAGATCATATCACATTCAAGAATTACATTAAATAAAGAATTACAGATAAATTGACAGAAATATTGAATAAATTAGTTTCCATTTAAAGCTATATGTATAAGTCATTTTAGTCCACCATAAAACAATATACACACAAATAATTTTTAACAAATTTGTCAACTAAGTCAATTATATTGAAAATGAATAAAAATTAAAAAAAAAATCTTTGTTAAATATTTTGGATATCTAAAGAAATATTTGGAAGGGCAACATATTTCTAACCTTAGAAGACTTAGAAAAATTCCAAAGGACAATGTCAACCTATTTTACTATATTTATATGACAAGAATACCTCAGTTAAGTGACATTGAAAAGTAAAAGCAAGGAAACCAATAATTATGACAGATATGTGAGATAAATTAGTAACTTCAATGTATAAAAAGGTCATATAAATCAGTGTAATGCAAGCAATGTCTTCAATTAAAGAGAAAACAAAGATGCAGGAGAAAATTAGCAAAATCGATTACAGCATGAGCCGTTAAATTCCCATTGCTTCAGTCAACCCATTGTATGGTATTTGCCCCAGCAGTCAAGGAAACTAAAAGAGGCATATTAACCCACAGATTTATAAAATCATGCTCATCTGTTTGAGGGCATAAAATTTAGTCAATCCTGGTTGGTGTCACAGAGGTAAATCCTTTGTGTATTTTATTAATCAGATTGTCCAGCAACCTTCTGTAAAATAGCAGTTCTTCGCAGCAATCTGCCATAAAGTGGGTCCTTTCTGGAGAGTTCCAGAGTGCTCTGGGGTATGGATTATAATTTAAGCTATATAAAAATGATTGAAAAGCTGAAAAAAAAGTATAGCAATTGAATACCTCCTTTGCAGAGTAGTGTGTGATGATGTGACAAAAGAATTGCTGTGGTATCCATGATTCCACCAAAAACACAAGCAAATATCTTAAAAGGAAGCAGAATACAACCATTCCTATAAATGCTGCAAAGGAAGACCATAAACCTCTGATACGTGTTGGGGAAAACTGGCAATTCACATATGAAGGATCAAGTTACAATAAGGTACTATTAAAGCAAGACTTGATTTTTTTAGTAAATTAGAATGCCGCTGTCTTGAAAAGTATTTAGAAAGGTAGAAAATCTCTGTGGAAATTACTTGAAAAATTTTCTACTTAAAGTGTGCTGTGAACACATGATTTGAAAGAGATTGGGAATAACTTGCAAACAATAGTAATAAGGGCTCTAAAATCAGAAAATTAAATAGCATGAAACAAAGAGGATATGGGGAGAAAAATGGAATCAGAAGAACCTAGTACAATAGAAACTATTCTCTTGAGCTCATAAATTAGTATTTCTAAACATTATGATTATGAAAAATGGAAAGTGTTCATCAGAAGCCTCCTATCTAGTCTTTAAATTTGTTTTATCTTGAAATAATCATTTGATAAAATACATTTAGTTTCAATCCATAGAGAGAGTTTTATATTCTTTGCAAATTTAGCATTTTTTGGTGATTATTGAATAATCTATATAAAGAAGTCATTCTGAACTAGATAAGCATTATTAAACTGCTATAGCTATTAATCTAATAAACAAAGTGAGAAAACTTAGTAAATAACATTTTTTATATAATTCAGTCCTTATAAGGCTTCTTTCTGATCTTAGTACTATTGAAAAGAAGCATAAAACAATACAGTACTTACCTTTGTATTTGGGACTTTGACTTTAAAATATTCATTGTTCTTTTCAGTATTTTTCAAATGTTGGTAAATAAGCATATAATATTTTTAAGGAGGAAAAAGTAAAATAAAAGATAAATATTCCTATGGTAAAAGTGAATTATATATTTAAGGATAGATAGATTTTTCAATTGTATTTGGACTTTTGGGCTGATAATCATTTTATGTTATATGCATATCTCTAATATTTGTGGCAGAAGTTAACATGTTTACAAATTCCCTGACATGCCTCCTATTGAGAGATGCTTATGGCCCTCCCTGCTGAATTTTAGTGACTTGTTTGTAGCTGATAGAATGCAGCAGAAGTTGTGCTCATTGACTTCTGAGACTGATTTTCTGGTGCTGCTCTCTCCAGGGACAGCACCTACTCTGTAAGAACTTTGACAACTTTGAGATTGTTCTGCTGGTAAGGCCGCAGTTTGGACTTCAGGTCAACCTTCCCAGCTGAGCACCCAGCAGACACTATCAACCAGCCATATGAGTGAGCCATTTTAGATGTCCGGCTGGGTTAAGCCTTCAGATATGTTTAGTCCCAGCTGACATCTAACTGCTACCAAGTGAGACACCCCAAGCAAGAATTGCTCAGATGAGCCATTCATGATATCTAAAGCAAAATAAAATGATTGTTTTAAGCTACTAGCTTTTGGGTTAATTGTTAGACAGCAATAGTAAGTGAACAATATTTTTACCTAATAGTAATATTTTGGTCAATACACATACAATAATCTTCAAAGTGCTACAGCATCAAAAGGAAATGGCAAATTGATTAAATGTTCAACAAACTCAGATAACAAATTAATGGTTTAAATCGCTTCACCTACATTAGCTCTCCCTGTTACAATAGGCAGTCCTGGCCATTTTAATTTTTATCAATAAATGATCTCCATTCTAACTAGTTATTAACATATATTCATTGTTATCAGAAATCTTTCTTAAGGAAAGTACAGCAGTTACAATGATTATGTTCTTAATAGAGGAACATACATTGTAGGTGAAAAAATTAATGGTATCAAAGAGATAGACAGATTCTGTCTGTAATCTTTCCTGTGACAGAGGCAAAGATTTATGTTTTATGGAAGCACTGCTGAATTGCAGTAATTTTAACTTAAGCGGCATTTGTTTAAGAATATCATTATAGAAACAACAGGTACATAAAATATAAAACCATGAACTCCTGCAATTCTTAGGAAAAGTCACTACATAATCCCCATATAAATTAAAATCCAGACATTTCAGGTTATTTCTAAATACTTGTATGTTCATTAGTTGCTGTCATCACACACAAAAACATACCTAGCTGAAGTTGGGGAAGAGCACTATCAATGTACTTGTAATGTTTAGTCATTTCAGAGAAATAAGTGTGTCTGGTGTAATGATTTTTTAGCTAGTTGGTGTGTATAGATCATAGCTTTTAATTTCTTGCACACATCCTCATTGACCAGGGGTTCCACTCTAAGGAAAGAGTGGAAATATGGTTTGTTCTTGGTGCCGGTGTTTATAATTGTCAAAATAAGCTTGGTTATGCCAAAGTATTAATAATCTCCCACTACTCAAGGAATAACAAAAAAAAGTTTATTTTTCATTAATATTACACATCCTATAGGGATTAACAGCTGACTCTGCTCCATGATTCATTTATAATGAAGATATATGGAAACTCCACCACTTTGTAGTTGCCTAATCAAAAAGACATGGCCCCACTTGGCAGCCAAAGAACAGACTGGAGAACTGCACAGGTGTCTATTGCCTCAAGCCAAGAATGATACATGCTTAATTCTGTCTGCCCACATTTCATAGGCCAGAACTAGGCACATTGCCACATTTAACTGCAATGGACCAGGAAATACAGAGAAACAAATGGAATATTTCATGAGCATTATACTCTTTCTCCCATTATTTACATTCTGGTCATAAATTATCCCTTTTTACCTTCTTCTCACATATAAAATATGTTCAATTCCTCTCCAACCCTAAAACCCCAAATGTCTCTCAATTATGGCATTTACCTCTAATTCCAAAATACCTGGGACAATGTTTAGATTTCTCCACCGGGTTTGAATTTGATCCCTCTTGGCCCAGAGACCTACAAACTAAAATGATAAATTATCTATCTTTTACAAACCCTCCATACAGTGATGGAATGGGGGCATCGCCATTTTACATTACTTAAAAAGGCATGTCTATTAAAAGTGTAATATAGGTAGCTAAGCATAACTAGCAATTTTGAAATTGTAATGAGCAGATATTGTAAGATCACCTTGTTCTGGGGATGGGGAATATTCCCTCAGGCTTTGATTCTGCTTCCTGGGAATAGCATTAGTGTCTATTGTATTCCATAGCCCCCTAGCTCTTCTTTGGGAATGTATTTGTTTGCTTCTTGTTGGCCACATTTAAAATAGGCTTGATGAATATGTGTTTAGAAATTGTGGAGGTCACTTCCTACCTAAATAAGGTTAAAAGGCATATGTGGGCATGTGTGTACCTGTGTGTACAATTGTACATGCCTGTGTGTTTTCATGTGCGTGTATATGTTTATATTTCAAATACTCTCAGGCTCAAACATTCTCAGGCTTATGGTTTTTTACATAATGCAAGTTTCTTAAAAATTAATGTGTTTCTTGTGCTTTTGGTTTCAGTTCAGTTCTATAAGCAGTAAATTTATCCACAATCCTCTTTACAGACATAGTTCTCTGATTTGCTACATTTTATCCATTTTGATAATCTCTGTCACTTAGTTGTAGTTCTTAGTCCATCAATATTTAGTGTAAATTATTGACATCATTGTTTGGATTTAGATTTACCTTTTTTTAATTTATTTTCTAGTTTTCTATTCTGTGTTTTCTCTCCCTTATTCCTCTTTTACTGTTTTCTTTAAAAATACTTTTAACAATTTTACAATTCCAATTTAATTAATTTATTGAAATTTTGTCTACATTATTTTTCATTATGTTTTACTTGTTCCTAGGATTGCAATATGAAATCCTAACTTTTCACAGTTTAGGATTAATATTGTACCACTTGCCATGAAATGTTGAAACTTGGCAACCTGATAAATACTCTCAGTATCCACTATGCTAGATGTCATTTGTGCAGAAAGGTAGAAGACTTTCTCTTGAAGTTTTATCCTCTCCAAGCTACAGCATGATTGTGTTTGCCCCAGGACAAATACACAATGCTGGTAAACTTACCTTTGTCCTGGTCTCTTCCTTCAAGTTTTAACTGCCTTCCAAATGCTGCCTGCTATTTATTTCCTCTCCAAAGCCATCAAGTTGTTTTCTTTGAGTTTTCTTCTAGAATTCACAAACATTATCCTGCAGAAGGATCCATTTATTAGGTAAGTACTGCCCCATAATGGAAGCCAAACTATTGACTTTAAATATTGGCAATGTGTTACAAATTAAAAGTATAGCTTAAAAATTAAAAATTGGAAATAAATGGAAATAAATGCTTATATCAAACTTATATTCACACAGAGTAAAAAATTATCTCAAGTGACTTCAGAAAACAGTATTTTGTTCATATTTAGTTTTTTTAATTAATTTATTTTTTATTGAGATTGTTCAGATACCATACAACTATCCAGAGATCCGAAGTGTACAATCAATTGCCCACAGCAATGATATGTTTCTGTCTTATTTCACTCCATATAGTGCCCCTAAGATTTCTTCATCAATCCATTTCTTTTAAGATGGTTTTGTTCAAACACTAAACATTCTGTCCTAAGTAAACAATTGTTGTTTCCCCATATAGTCACTTATTTATGTATTGAGCACCATTGCCACTCTCTATATAAGGACATTTCTTCCACAAAGATGGAGGAAGAGTCAAAGTAGGCAGAGAAGCAAAAGGAAAAGGCAAGAGAAAGAGAAACAAACAAACAAACAAAAAAACTTGATAGCTAGAAGGTGACAAAAGGAAAGATAGCATTAACCTAAAGTAGAAAAAAGAGTCAGACAACATCACCAATGCCAGGAGTCCCATACCCTTTCCCTATTCCCCATCCCCCCATATGCAGTTAGCTTTGGTATATCGCTTTTGTTACAATAAAGGAAGCATAATACAATGTTTCTGTTAATTCTAGCCTCTAGTTTGCATTGATTGTATTTTCCCCCCAATCCCACCCTATTTTTAACACCTTGCAAAGCTGACATTCATCTGTTCTACTTCATGTAAAAACATAGTTGTACCTTTTATTACAATCATTGAGCATCCTAGGTTTCCCTGAGTTACACAGTCCCAGTCTTTATCATTCATCTTTTGTTCTGGTGTCCCACATGATCCCAGCCTTCCTCTTTCAACCATATTAACAGTCATCTTTGTTCAGTGTACTTACATTGCTGTGCTATCTCCCAAAATTGTTTTCCAAACCTCTCACTCATGTCCTTTCCTTTCTGTCTGCAGTGCTTCCTTTAGTGTTTTCTGTAGAACAGGTTTCTTGTTCACAAAGTCTGTCATTGTCTGTTTGTCAGAGGATATTGTAAGCTTTCCCTCATATCTGAAGGATAGTTTTGCTGCATATAGGATTCTTGGTTAGTGGTTTTTCTCTTTCAGTATCTTAAATATATCACCCCACTTCCTTCTTGCCTCCATGGTTTCTATTGAGAAATCCACACATAGTCTTATCAAGCTTCCTTTGTATGTGATAGATCGTTTCTCTCTTGCTGCTTTCAGGATTCTCTCTTTATCTTTGATGTTTGATAATCAGATTAAGTGTCTTGGCATAGGCCTATTCAGATCTATTCTATTTGGGGTATGCTGTGCTTCTTGGATCTGTAACTTTATGTCTCTCATAAGAGATGGGAAATTTTCATTGATTATTTCCTCTATTATTGCTCCTGCCCCTTTTCCCTTCTCTTCTCCTTCTGGGACACCAATGACATGTAAATTCTTGCTTTTTGTTTTGTCTTTAAGTTCCTGGAGACATTGCTCATATTTTTCCATTCTTTTCTCTATCTGTTCCTTTGTGTCTAGGCTTTCAGGTGCCTTGTTCTCCAGTTCCTGAGTGTTTTCTTCTGCCTCTTGAGATCTGCTGTTGTATGTTCCCATTGTGTCTTTCATCTCTTGTGTTGTGCCTTTCATTTCCATAGATTCCACTACCTGGTTTTTTGAACTTTCAATTTCTACCTTATGTACGTCCTGTGTTCTCATTATATGGTTCATCTCTTTTGCCATATCTTCCCTAAACTTTTTGAATTCACTTATTATTAGTTGTTTCAATTCCTGCATCACAGTTGAAGTGCAAGTTTGTTCCCCTGACTGGGCCTTAACCTCATTTTTCTTGGTGTAGGTTGTAGTTTTCTGTTGTCTAGGTGTGGTTTCTTTGGTTACCCCAATCAGGTCTCCCCAGACCAGAATGGGCTAAGGTCCCAGAAAGAAGAAATATTCAGTATCCAGTTTCCCTGAGGGTGTGTCTTAGAAAATTGGTATACCCTGTGATGCCTCCAGTCACTGTGCTTTTCTGCCCAGCAGGTGGCCCCTATCAGCCTATAATTCTTGACTGGTTTTAGTTCTGAATGAAAGGCAGGTAGTAGAGCTGGGTCCCACTCCCTTCATCTTAGAGAAGATAGACATCCTAGTGAGAGGTCATTAGCATTTCAGTGGTCTCTCTCTGCCTGTGCTATACTCTTGTCTGGGTCACAGAACTGGGAACTGAAAATGGCTGAGGCTTTCTCCACTGAGTCGAAAAAGGAACAGAGCTAGTCCGAGGTGACCCTCCGGCTCTCCAAGGTCAGTCATCACCCAAAGCCTCTGTCTACTTGTTGGGGATTCATGCCTCGTAGTGAGCAGTTCACACTCGCTAATTAAAACCCCAGTTGGAGCTCAGCTGAGCTATATTTGCTTGCTGGGAGAGAGCTTCTCTCTGGCACCACAGGGCTTTGCAGCTCAGGCTGTGGGGGAGGGGTCTCCTGATTTGGATCTACAGGTTTTACTTACAGATTTTATGCTGTGATCTTGGGCATCCCTCCTAATTCAAGTTGGTGTATGATGAGTGGATGGTCACATTGGTCCCCCTGCAGTTCTTCCAGATTATTTACTAGTTTCTGGTTTTTTTTAGTTGTTCCAGGGGGACTACTTAGCTTCCACTCCTCTCTATGCCGCCATCTTAGATCCTCTCCTTACTCAGTTTTCTAAGGACAAAAGTACTACAAAAATATTTCAAAATGTAATCAGTAGTGTTGTTTATAATGTTAATCATATAGCTATTTTGAAATGACTTATTTATAATAAAGAATAAACCAAAAAGGAAATGATTTTAATGATGCTTGATTTAAGATTTTTCATGAGAGCTAAGAGATATTATTACAAAATCCAATAGGTTTAAAAATGTAATATCAAAATGAATTTAAAATTTAACATAAAAATATTTTTTAAACTATAGATCTGCTAGTTCTATCTGCTGAAATAGTCTAAAAGAAAGCAGTATTACCCTGAGGAGCTATTGATGCTCTTTGCACCCATTCCCCAGTGAAAAGAAGAGAGTACCCTGGGAAAATGACTAATTTCAGATCTGGGTCAGGTAAAGGTCAAAGAGAGCCTTTTGCCAAACAGCAGGAAAAATTTCAAACATTAATTTCAAAATGACACAGGAATTAAGTGACATCCATTCATTAATGTCCTTAAAAATTAATGATTTCAACAACCTTTCAGTTAGGAAATAGCATTACTGCAAATTACAGATAAGAAAATGGACTCACGGAGAAATACCTTCCCTCTGGTCGGCCAGAAGTAATTACTGCAGGGATGATTCCAATCCAGGCAGTTTGGCTATCAAAGCTCTGCTCGTATCTATTATACTTCACAGCATCCAGCACCCCAAATCCCCTAAATTGGTTCATTCATTCCTGCTTTGAAGATCCCTAAGCCTAAGATAACCTAAATGTCTGTTTATTTATTCATTCTAAGTGTGAAGTATTGTTCAAGAAATAGCTGCAATTTCATTTAGTTGAACCGATACAAATCCAACTTATACAAAAAGAACTGGATTCAGTGTTATGTGCAAACATATTAGCTTATCTGTTTTTCACTCTCTTCCCTAGTTTGGGATATAAGCATCCAAAATATCTGCACTTTGTTCTAATCATTCTTGCTTTGCTGAAGTTTAGCACTTCACTGAAAGGATAATTCCTGTACAGATTTTCCATTCTTGATTCCAGACATTTTCTCCCTCATCCACATCATCTCCTTTCATGGTGCAGTGGAATAGTCACCCTAAATCATTTTAAGTTTCCCTACTCCTAGTATTATTGATTCCATTGTCTCTTTTTTGCTTCAGGACCTTTTCTTATCAAGTATATTGCCTCTTTTCATTAACTTTATATGTTTTTATTATCATAAGATGACATCTCTCAAATACCTTACTTACCTTGCTCTTACAGCATAGTGGCTTTGCATATGTGGTTTGAAACTCAATCTACTTCTGAATTCCATCTTCATCACTTGCAACTTTTATTCTTCTGGGACACTTACTTAACCATTTTCAGAGAACCATTTTTTCATCTGGAAATTGTTGGTAGTTGTCGTAAAGACTAAGTAAAACTATGTCTGTGAAGCACTCAGGAATGTGACTGCTATATAGAAGACATTCAATAAATGGTAGTTATTAGTCATAATAATAGTAAAATACATATGGTCAGCACTTATGAATTCTAGTGATGAAAATCAGTTCATTACTGATTCAATTCAATTTGTTTTAATAATGCTTCAAGTGATGCAGTAAATGGCAATCCATTGGATTAAGTAGACTGGCCATTTATCTATGGCTCTAAATAAAATAGATTTTTATTGCACTAAAGAGAGAATCTACAATATTTCCAATTAGTTTCAAAGCCACAAAACTATTGGTAAATTATATCTACTTTCTCCCTTCTTTTCACATGTAGTGAACTTTGTTTAATTACTGCCATCTGTGATTCTTCTAAGGAATAGGAGAACTGCATTTAAGGAAATAAGAAAATATACACATGCATAATAATACTAAATATAATATATATAAACTAAATACATGCATGATAGTACTTTTAAAAAGTAATATTGTCTATTTAATAGGCCTTATACTTTTATCTTTAAGCAGTTTAATACATGAACTTTATGTAATTTATTTTTTCTATCATAGATTGTTTTCTTCATAATATCTGTAGCTCCACCCAAAAATTATCCTTATTTATAAAGTCAGGTTATAGTTGCTTCTACAGAGAAGTCATGTCATAGTCTACTGAGCATGAAACTCACAAATTTCAATGATTATACTATCTTTTAAATCATTAGCTGTATATAAAACAATTCACTTAAGGTGCTTTATAAATAGCTCATTTAGCTAATTGTCATTACAGCTCCAGTGAATTGAATGGTACCCTAGTGTCTTGAAAGAGTTACTATGTCTCCTTGGACAAATAGGTTGCCAGTAGGGAGTGCCATCCACAGTTGGAAAATTAGGATTTATTACATGAAAGCCTAGAGAATACACGCTTCACCAGGGAAAAGAGTGGTTTTTTGTGGCTAGGTTATAAATAAAAGTATGAATCTCCACTCAGAAATTAGATAAAATGATAATGAAGGTAGGTGATAAAGAAGGTGGGAAGGCAAGTACAGTTGGAAAACGATGAATCTGAAAGCCCAAGAGTTCTTGAAACAGAGGAAGGAAAGCAAATGATTTCCAAAGACAACCAGGGAGCAGAGTAGACAGACTCTGAGCATGAGCTGTTTTCAAGCGTCTTCCCCCTTCTCCTTCTAATCACTGTTCACTGCCCAGTTATCACTGTTAACCACCAAACTGCAACACTGTGCAGTGCTCTGACAGAGAGTGGGGATGTGGATACCTTTTGTGGGAATGCAGAATTTAAGAAGAATCGTGTCCACTAACCAAAGTGTAACAGAAAAAGTGGGTCCAGTAGGCATGTTTTCCTCACCATTATGACACCGGAATCCAGGATTTAGTCACCAAACCAAATCCACGTTGTTTTAGTTTTCTGGCTGCTAAACCAAATGCCATACAATGGGTTGGCTTAAAAACTGGAATTTATTGGCTCAAGGTTTCAGAGGCCAGAAGGCTTCCTTCCTCCCAGGGTCTTTATCTTCTGACTGGTCAGCAATCTTTGGGGTTCTTGGCTTTTCTGTTACATGGCAATGAGCATGGTGGTGTCTTTTTTCTCTTTTAGGTTCTGTTGAGATTCATCTTCTGGTAGCTCCCTCTGGCTTCTCTCTGTGTCTGGCTTTTGTTCTGCTTTTATGGACTCCAGTAAGCCAGATCAAAACCCAACCCGATTCAGTTGGACCACACCGTAACTGAAGTAACATCTTGAGAAGATGTTGTTTACATGAGTCTACACTCTGGTGAACCAGGACCAAGAAAATGTCCAAACTGTGGTACACATGTCAATATCCCACACACATTATCAACTTATTTATCTATATTAATAAATCTTTCTAAGCAGTTTTTACAATAAAGTTGATGTTTTTTATTTTAAAATATTCACATTTATTCTTCTGCTTCTATATTACCATATTTAGTATGAATAGACTACTTTTGTGATAGCTATTTTTGCTCATTCATTTCAGATTAAAATAGCTGTTTTGTAAATCTGTTTCTATCACTTATTAACTGCCTGTCCATGGATATTCCATTAACTGCTCTAACCCACAGTGTTAAAATGGATGTAATAATATTTACTTCATAAGGTGATGGTGAGTATTAAAGGACATAAACTATGTAAAACATATTATGACAAGAAATGGCAAATTATGTGACTATTTCATAAATGAAATTGATTGGCATTATGAATACATAGATATGTGTATATATGTATAAAGCTAATTATATATTATATACTAAACAATATATACTGAACTATACTCACAATTATCTATATTAGATAATATAGATAATATTATAATATTCTATACTATTGGCACTATATATAAATACCCTGTTATATTACATGTATAATAATGTATATATCCTTAATACTTTAATATCTATTTCTTTTCTCACTTTCTCTCTCTCACTATAGTTATGCATATATAGTGTGTACATATGTGTGTGATTTGCTCCCATTCATTCAACACTAACTATTCTCATTTCATGATAAGATATCTTTTTAATAAAAAGGGACAAAGCAAAATTAGATTCCTATGACAAACACACTATTGGATATTTAGGAATAAGCCCTACTTTAATACTATCAGCCCTTGGCTTGACATTTTATAATTGAATCAGTGTAATTACTTCTGGTCTGCATTGCATAGATTTCATAGCCAATTTTATCAAGAAGCTACAATGAAAAAATATGATTATTGAACATGACATCTGTGTAGAACATGTTGTTAACCATGCAATTAATGACCATTCCTGAACACACTATCTAAAAACCTAACTCCAACACTAAAAGATCTGAAAGTATCTTGTTTGTTTATATATCATTCTTGTTGAATGTTTCCCATCTCCTTCGTTACCACCCAGAATTCCCTGAGGCAGTATCATTGTCTCTGAGCTTTACCACGTCACTCCTGGTCCTAGCCCAGAGTAGACATTATGTCAATATATTATAATGCATCAAAAATCAGGGAACGGAATCTGGAAATGGACATCAATCAAGTACCCGGGAAGATTCTCATGTATTCTTTCTTTCATAGGATCTACTCCATTTATTCCACCCTTTCTCTTTAAGTGGGTTTCACTTTTTCTGTATGCACATAATCCTTAAATGGTCTCTGCAAAATTTCTGACTTTATATAATCTGAACTCAAACCGCTTTCAAATATATTTGACTGTTTCTTAGACTGAATTCCAATTTCCTAGAAAAGAGAATCTGATTAGTTTATTTTGGGTTAGCTATTCATCCACTGCCAAATCGCTGACCAAGCAAGCCAGATCATGTCTCAATGTGGTGAGTTTGAGGATTTGGAAGTTAATCTAGGACAAAATATGATCATGAGTTGGTACAAGCATACAATGAGTTTAATTTGGGTGGCACATCTGCAAGTTGGCATGTGAGACAAAGTCCCTCCCTGTAGGAGACCTTTCAGAGAGGGTGGCCTGAGGACACACCCAGAAGGGAAGAAGGGGAAGGGAACTCCTGGGGGAGAGAGAAATCAGAGAGAGCATTTACATGTCTAGGTGATTTTGCTCAGAAGCACAATGGGGAGCCAGGGCGGGGAGCTCTTAAAGGCAGTAGCAGTTTGAGAATCTTTTATAGCGCCTTGAGAATCTTTCACAGCGCCTTGTCTTATCTATGGCAAGCAGATGGGTGCAGTTTCACAGGGAATGAAAAGCAGGCAGGCTACAAAGGGCTAAAAATATTGTTTCTGAACTGTTTTTCAAACAAGTATAAGGATTTGAGTTTGGCAAGCGAAGCTTTTGGTCTTGTCCTAGCATGCTGTGAAGAAGTAAAAAATGGAGGGGCCAAAACACAAGTACCATCTTTTACCCATTGCATAACAGTCATCAATATAACTCTTAGCAATCTGTTTTATAATATATTTTTTGATAAAGGATATGGATGTGATAATAGAACTTAATATAGTTGTCAAGGGATGTTTGTAGATGACAAAATTAAAGTGGCAGTTTTTGTTAAAACATATCCCCCCATTTTTGATGTTCAGGTCAATGAATGTGGGGATCATGCTCTCTCCCTTTGACTCTGGCCTTTGTAACTGCTTAATGGATAGAATAAAGCATTTGTGACTCTAGGCCAGTTTCTGAGACCAGATCTTATGGAACTGACATCTTCCTTTTTTCTGTCCCTTTGGACGCTTGCTCTTGAAACCCAGCTGTGAGAAAGAACAACTGACCCCATGGAGAAGCCCATGTGGAGAGAAACAGCCAGCCATCAACAACTTGACAACCAAGTGAGTGAACCATCTTGGAAGTAGATCTTCTAGCTCAGTTGAGCTGACCAAGCTGATGCTGTGTGGAAAAAAAGAGATGCTGCCCAGGTAACTCCTGCCCAAACTACAGATTTATGAGCAAATAATTGTTTTTTTCAAAGGCCCGAAATATTGGGATGATTCGTTTCACAGCAGGAATAGATAACTGTAAAATAAACCAAAATGTTTCCATGTTTTATGCATATATAATAGAATGTACCCCACATTTAATTCTCATTTAAACTCTAATTTCATCTTATTCAATTAAACATTTAATCAGTTCTATTCTGCTTTGTTGCAATTAGTCATTTGAAATTAGTTGTGAGGTGAGAGAAAATTAGATGCTTTTTCACAGGGGCCTCAAAAATGCAAGTAAGGATGCAAGTAAAAATGCAAGTGGGTTTAGAGATACATTCATTGGTAACAAAGAGAACTTAGCTGTATCTTTTATCAAGTGAATATTCCTAACGATTGATATAGCATGGTGTTTTAATTATATTTTTAGCAGAGTTCTAAAAATGGAACAATTATTCAGTGAGAATTTATTGATTAACTGATTGATTAATTTACAGGTATCATATGCATTTGTTGCTAATTTACTATAAAAGTAAAGGTCAGCAATGCTTCAAGCACAAGGGGAAAAGTAAAAAGAAATCCAGCTTTGTTTAATAAATAAAACTAGGAAAAATTGTGAAATGATGTTAAGTTTTAGTGAGTGGGGGTGGGAGGAGTCTGGCCCAGTGCATTGTTGTGAAACAGGAGAACAGTAAGAGGGAAGTTCTCTTAACCAACTCTATCAACAGAGCACAATGGCTGAAACTTGTCTCTTACACCTCACAGTGATTAATAATAATGTAAAGTATTCATTACTTGCTACCACATTGCATGGTACTGTGTACATAATTAATCTTTGCAGAAAATAAAATAAAATTGAGGTTTTTTTACAATATTCCATTTCAAATTTTATCAGTAGGAAAAACAAGATTGATTTTCTGTTTTATAATAAACTTTATTATAAACTTTCCACTTTACCTGCCTAAACAAGCTGGGCATACTTTTAAATGGACACTTGGAAAATGACAGTTTTCTATACATTTCAAATATCTCTGTTTTATGTCTCATAAACTGAATAGACCTCAAGATTGCAGATGCAGTCTTACTTGTTCATTATGTTTTTTCTCTGTTTATTGAGGTTGAGAAAAATATATACATCACTTAAAGGACTGCAGAAACCATAATCAGAAATCAGTCTAGATAAGTCTTACAATTTTCTTATTCAGATTGGAAGCTAACGGATGAGGGAAAGAGCATTTTTCATTAAGATGGATAGAAATCCAATCTTCCCTATTGATAGAGCATTGCACCATTTTACCAACAACTAGAAACCATGATATTAAAATTATAGAAGCTGCAAATATTCTAAGGAAAAACTATGGAGGAAGACTGTAAAGGCAAATTAACACTATAATAATGGATTTTGATAGGCTTTTGTTTTACTCTCTTCTATTAAAGACAAATATGAAATCTAATGTTGTATTCCAATCGCCAATTTTTTAAAAGATAAGATTTTATGCATTAACAGGACTCAATTCCTTATAGAGTTTAACAACTATGTTTTTTTTTTTGAAAAATCATAACGATATAAAATGCTTCCTAGTATTCTGTCTGTTTAAATACAATGTGGGCTTTATGCATTTATGTCTGTAAAGAAGGGATATTCATGATTCATGCAGGTGAAATAAAATGGTAAGGGAATTTCCATTCAAAACGAAACTTCAAAATATCATTTTCTAAAAAACAGTAGGCTTGGATATAGTTTTAATTTTATTTCACGGTGATAATATTTAAATTATATTATGGGACAGGAGATGTACAAGATGCAATAAAATTTGTAATAACATTATAAATCTGAATCTCTGTCTGGTGAGGGGATAATCATGTTCTGCCAGCATATAGTAACAAATATGAAAGAAAGTTTTCTCTACACTTCTTACTAGAGCTGATGTATGAAATTAATGCTTGGAATAGGTCAATCTTACTTTAAGACATCAACTTAATATATTCAATTATTTTTGAATCATTTGTTTTTTTTAATGTGTAATTTTCTTACCCAAGATATTGAAGTTTTATTCAAAAATAGAGATGGAATAAGAGTTCTGGAATTGTTTATTAACTTTTAAACAATTTTGAAAGAATTGGATATTAATTAGGCTTTACTTGAGATTATTAAGAAAAGACTTTCATGTGACCTGCTAGCAAATATGGAATAATGAACTCTGAATGAATGTGGATTTAAGCATGAGTTTATCTTTTTGGACAAAGGAATGGATAAAGGCATTGAATAAACAAAAAAAGAGAAACAACATGCTGTTATTTTACAATGAAAGCAATTGAGAAGGAAGTTTTGAAGAGATATACTCATTTTTTCTCTTATCTAAGTCCTATGAAACATGTTACTTGGATGAAGACATTATAGGCACATTCTCATACTTTCTTGATAGCACAAGTCTAAGTGGTTTCTTAGGTAAGGTGATTACATTAAAAATCATCTTTTGATCAATGAATGATAGCTTGGGAAAAAAAATTGATTCTTCCAAAGAAAAATTTAAAGTCCTACAATATTAAGTTCTACAATAAAGCCCCAGAAGTATTTCCCAAAAATATGTTTCATGGTGTGTTCCAGTTTGCTAATGCTGCAGTTGTGCAAAATACCAGAAATGGATTGGTTTTTATAAAGGGTGTTTATTTGGTTACAGTTGTAAGACCATAAAGTGTCTGAGGCATCACTGAAGGATGGCCAGTGGCATCCAGAAAACTTCTGTTAGCTGGGAAGGCACGTGGCCGATGTCTGCTCCGAAGTCCTGCTTTCACAATGGCTTTCTCCAAAATGTCAGTGTCAGCTTCCAATGGCCATCTTTAAAATGTGTCTCTCAGTTGCAGCTTCTCTCCAAAATGTCACTCGCGGTTGCTCTCAAGTCTTTCTGTCTGTGAATTCCTTTATAGGACTCCAGTGATCCAATTAACACTCAGCCTGAATGGGTGGGGTAACACCTCCATGGAAAATATCCAACATTTCATTCACAGTGGATTGAGTTACATCTCCATGGAGACACTCAATCAAACAATTCCAATCTAATCAACACTAACACATTTGCCTCCACAAAATTGCATCAAAGATAATGGCATTTTGGGGGCCATAATACATCCAAACTGGCACATGTTGTTAATATAAGAACCTCAAAAAAAAAAAAAAAAAGAGAGAGAGAGAACCTGTCATCAAATTGATTTGGACAATGCTTCAAACCACATATGGAGATTATGGTTCAGGTTATGGAATACTGACAGTTTTTATAGGTTCTGTTTCATAGAAATCTGTTAACACATTGTTTCCTAAATACATTTAATCATACAACTTTTTGCCAACAAATACATTCAAAAGTCACTTGTGGAACATAATTCTGTAGAAAATCATTTTGAGAAACTCTCCACTATTATTTTTAAAAACAAGGTAGTAGCATTCCTATGCTGTTCATTTGTAAGTGAACACTTTAAGAGTAAAATTTATAAATTAGAGAAATATAAGGGGACCTGAACAGAATTATAAACTGAAAAGAGTATGCTGTAGGAAAAATTGTTGATGATTAGGTTGGTAAGAGAAGATTGAGGGGTCACATTATAAATTTTTATCAATTATTCAAAGCTATATAATTGAGTAGATATAAAATACTAAAATAATTAGTATCAATGGGCACAAGTGTCAGGAAATCATCTCTCAAATTAATAAAAAGAAATAACAGCTTCTACAAGAATTTGGTTACCTTTTAACAGAAGTTTGCAATAAGAGGTTATGTTGTAATTACTAAGTATAAGGAATATTGAGGAAGAGATTTCTCTTCTGATATAAGGCTAGATAAAATGCCTGATAGTTTGTTGAAAGTTATTATACTTGGTTCTAGATCCTAAATAAAAAAATTAATACAAAGGATAATGCATTGAAGACTTAAACTGGATCTGTATTAAATAATTTTTCCTTAGAGTATTTAGTTAATAACTATCTATTAAAATTTTCATCTTATGCAAATATGATACAAATTAATGTAATCCAATTAAGTAACTTGATTTTTGCATAAAAAATTCTGAGAATTTATGTAGTCCTTTTACATAAATCTTCAGATACTTAACTGCAAATTATAAACATCTACCTCTTTGAAAAATCTCAAGATCTACTCCCTGTGGGTTTAGCCAGTGCTCACACCCCTGATTCTAAGCTATATTTATCATTACCTAAATATTTTAGAATTAGCGTAATCTGTTGATGACCAAATGTTTCCTGGGGAGTCTCAGTTTTCTGAATAAATTAGTTTGGTTCAGTGTTAATTGTGGGGTTTTCTTTATAGACCCAGGAGAATATCGTAATATATCCTGAGTGTTTTCTTCAGTGAAATATGACATGTGGTTAGCATTCTGATGATTTGCTATTTATGGCTCCTAAACAAAACAAATCTATTAAATGTTCTTTGCCCCAGAAACCTTCCTTCTTGTTTTTCATCAGGAAGTAGGAATCATGTTTATGACATTGTAAGACTTTAAAGATGATACTAAAACTAAAAATAAAGGAATGTGTCTAGAAAAATCAACTCCTGATATCTGTACTTTTGATAAATACATACTGTTTTACCACGTCTTTTTGAATTAAAATGCCATACCTAATTCCAAAATAATAGTAATACTTCCAGTTGTTAGGGTGAAGGGAATAACGTGTGTTATGTAATCAGAGATTAAGTTAAAAAAAAACCTTTCATTTAGAGAAAAATTTTAAATGAAGGCACTTCATTTTACCTATTTTTGGAAGCTCAGCTTTTACTTATATTCTGCCATTTGTGTACATATTATAATAATCATTAAAAATCTTTATATGGTTTTGATTTTTTCTTTCAGTTTACACCCTTGAACAAAGTATGATAAAGCAAAATATCATAATATTGCAGCAAATAGATAGTTAGTGACAGAGGACTACTGGGAAACAAGGGAGTACACTTGAACTTGGCAGTCCTTTCTGAATATTTCCCATGCAAATAGCAAAATCATAAAACCTTTTATTTTTTGGGATTGCAGAATGAGAAACAGATTTTACCTTACATGGAATGCTCAGTGTTTCTTGGAATCATTGCCTATCCCTCAATTATATTTGGTTATTAGTTTAACTCACATAAAGGGAAAGAACTGAGGAGTTCCAGCTTTTACTAGCTCCTAAGGACAGTGAAATGGGAAAATGAGTGGCTAGAATGTACAGCCTCTTACTTGTAACAGCCTGTGACTGCTACAAGGACAGAGAGGTAATCAGCTCCCCAGGAGTATGGGGCTGAGAATATCTACATCCAACCCTTCCATTGAGGGAGAGGGCAATTTAGGAAACTGGGAAACTTTATTTTCATTTTAAAAGCTATGCTGTGTAAACTCAAAGTCACTGTGTTGCAAAGACCATGTAGCAAAGCGCCTTGATTAATGGTTAATTTTCATCTATAAATGCCATGTAAAGAAACATATAACTGGAAATTTTGCATTAAAGTGCAAGGTCAGGGTTGATAAAACAGTGAAAACATTCAGGAAAAACACTCTTAATGTTGATCACTTAAGATACTGGAGGCTTTCTCCAAGCTTAGGTCACATTCTATAAAATAATAAAACATACTTATAATCACCTCAGCATGTAGTATACCTTTCACTAGTTCAGAGACAATATTTAAATGACTGCATTTTATGAAGAGTATATGTAGCAATGTGATGGGGTTTTCAATTGGTCATTGAAAATCTTTATTACTGCTATAATAATCATTCTGTTATTACTATTTTTCACCTACAAAAAGAGCACAGGCTCTGTTAAAATTTAACCTCTGTAAGATAGATGACTTTCAGGTCACATTTTGATAAAAATGGTAAATATTCTAGGTTTAATAAATAAATGAAAATTTAATTTATTACTGATAACCTCAGTTTTAATAATACTACCCCTTTAAAAAAACTGATGTATTTATTTTCATAAATGTTGATATAATTACTTGTAGTTACCTTTTAAATCCTCTATCAACATTTTCATTTAAAAAAAGAAAATTAGACAGTAGGCTTCTCATATGCAGAATTTTAAGTAAGGGTTATTAAAAATATGCCTGTAAGCATACCATCTGACAGTGTCATGAACCAAAAGCAGAATCTAAAGCAAAATCTATCTTAAATTTTTCACTGATTCTGAGATTGTTGCTCAAAAGCTTGTTATCCTCAAAGTTTAACAGTTGGGACAGCCAATTTTAAGATTCTTGTTCTTTTTGGTAACTTTTAGTTGTAGCTGTATTAAGATACAACTCAATTGGTAATTATTGTATAGTTCAATTTGCTGGACAATATAATTGGCAACTCAGAGATGAAAAGTCCAAGGCAAATGGGCAGATGGTCATTCTCTGCAATGTATTTCAAGAAGGTTTTTGTTTTGTTTTGTTTTGTTTTATTTACCCGAATCAGAGAACTTAGGCCATGGAATAGCAGAGTAGTCTAGAACTTTTAATGTCTGTTCTTCCAACTATCCTTGCATCAGCTCTTGATTGCCTTCTAGACTTGGAATACCACCAATACAGACAGATCACATTTTAATATATCTTTCATATAAACTTTGTTTTTACCTTATACCAAACCCAATCTCTCTTGTAGCTTGCATTCTTTAAAGCTGCACAAACAGTTGAGCACAAATTTAATCAGGAGAGTAAGCAGTCATTTACCGAGAATAAACATGCAGCAGGTGGAAAATAAAATTTCCAAGGATTAACATGAACTTATAGAAAAGAGTCTTCTAGAACTATTCCTCTATTCACACTATATAGTTCTCCCTATTTTTAATGTGAATTCAGCATTTATGTAAAATGTTAAATGATAAGCTAAAATGGCATGTCTCTTTTTTTGTGTGTACGGTAACTACAGCATTCTCTACTCCACTCAGAAACAGTGCCTCAGGCCTGAGCTTGAGGATCCACTAAGGGTATCAGGATATTTCAGTCCCTTCTGCCTTAGTATATTTGCCAGAAGGATGCCAATTATGTCAACTTTTGTCCAGGATATATATATATATATATAAGCATTTCATGTAGACTATCTGATGGTGTTAGTGAGATTACAATAAGTTGATACCTGGATTACTTCAGTTAGATATGAATGAATCAGGGTTGCACAAAACAAAGTCTAAGTTTTCCATTTCTAACTTAAAACTTAGATTCTGATTTTTTTCATATCTCCACATACTTTTGAGAGGTTATCAGAATTTTTCTGTAATCAATATTCATACATTTTCAACAGTGTTAAAAGACACAGAATGCCTTAAATATGAGGCTTGCAATGTACTAAAATTCTTGTCAACAAATTACAATATAGATATAATATCTCTAGGGTATTTGTTTTGGATCATTATGTGGTAGGACAGTTAAGTTTGCTATTTCTATACCACTTTCTTGCTTAATTCAGTTCTGGAAAATTGCAAGTGTTTGGAGTATAGTTTCTTAAAGCAGTAGTAGAGTTTATGATGGTACTTAAAAATACATATGATTATCTAACTCTGTTACTGATAAATAGTATGAATGACTGAACAGCGACCTTTTACATTCTAAACAGAAACAGAAGCCTTCATTAAATATTTGTATGACATTAATGCACAATATGCAATAAGATAGAGTGAAAGAAATGTGTTTTTAGTATACATTTTTTTTTAGTATACAATTTAAGTGAAAAAAGAGAGTAAAAAAAGAAAAAAATCCCCAAATGAGAATGCCTATTTTTCTGTATTTAAATACATAAATGTTATGTAAATGAGGTAGGTTGTCTCTAAGAGTAAATTTTTGAGTATGTGGAGAGACAGTATCAAATACAAATAAGAAAAACTAAAAGGGATAAAACCTCTCTAAAAAACTTAAAAGCTTAAGATAATAAAAAAACCAAAAAGATTCAAATCAAAGTGAATAGTGTTATTGAAATTATTTTAAATAGGTGCAGAAAATAAAGGTTTGGCTGATTTAACTAGAATTTTACTAAAAAAAAATTACTAGTGTTGGAAAGATTAGAAATTGTAGATTTCTTTAAAGTATATGCACCTTATAGAAGATAATTACTGGTATTTTAAGATGCTATATTCAAGTTGTTTCCTTATATTATTATTTAAAATCTCAGGTTGCAGGAAACAGAATCCCACTTCAATTTATTGTGTTAATAAGGTTTTATTTTAAGAGTATTTATGGAATTAGGAAGAATGAGAAGAACTTCAGCAGAACATTCCACCTAGCATAATTAGAGTATTGGTCAAGATACATCAGTAGGTGAGTTATCTCAGTGTTCATTTGAAGATCCTTATAGCCATAGATTTATCACTTTCCTTCTGACCACTTACTCCCAAGCCAGGGTCTCCTGTCATCTCTGTCATAGTCTCAAATATTAGTAGGAGCTTGAGCTCCAGAATTAAATATTTTTGAATCAAACTCTGTCAGTTTTTAACTTTATGAACTTGGGAATTTTACTTAACCTTTCAGATTCTCATTATTCTCATCTATAAAAAGAAGATAATAATGATACCTACCACATTGATGTGCAGTGATCTTAAAATAAATATGGCTAGCATTCAATATTTATTACTTATTATTAGAATTTAACTGCTCATCATAATCATGGTTCACTTTTCTATCTTTGTATTTCCTCTATTTCTCCTCAATGCTACTTTCATATGACTTCCCTCTAATTTTTACCCACCCCAATCTAAGGGACTCTCCAAGTATGCCTCTATTTTAATAATATTATCATTAAGCAGTTTTCCATATATCTTTGGGAATATGAAAAACACTATAATAGATATGCTTAGGCAAGGATATATGTAAGTAATTGAATTTCAGACTCTAATCTTCCATGTCTAGTCTTCCCTAAATTTGATTTATCTGAAATCCTTTCTGTATACTTTAGTAGAATGATGGTTGATGCTTAATCTAAATATTTTCTCCTCCAGGAAATCATATAGGAGAAAAACATGAAACTTCTATTAAATATATCTGATATGGAATTACTAACCTGTGAAAATTAACTTACTCCAAGTTATGTGTAAATATTGACAAAAACAGCCCACACAAGCAGAACTGATGTGAATAGCCTTAATAGCCTAGAAGGTTCATATGGTAATATCTGGGTTCAAAATGTCAAAAGGCAGAAATTAGTAAGTAATATTCACCCACCAGAAGAAGAGGACATAACCTGGAGTGGATATTGCTTTAAGTAGAAAAGAAAAAATATTTAAGGACATAAAATACTCACCCACACCCACACTGAAATACACATACATACATCCATATCCTCCATGTCCTTTAATATGTGTATATATATATATACACATATATATTAGATATATATATATATCAGATATATATACACAAACATATCATCACATCTATAATATACATACATACGCACACAATTAAGATAATAAAACAGATAAGACTGATAAACAAATAGAATTGGAGGGAAAGAGGGAAAGTGATAGCTACATAAACTAATAATATATATTTTAAGACCATGGAGAAGGTGTTCTAGTTTGCTAAGGCTGCTGGAATGAAATATACTAGAAATGGACTGGCTTTTATAAAGGGGATTTATTAAGTTACAAATTTACAGTTCTGAGGCCATAAAAGTGTCAAAACTAAGGCATCAACAAGAGGATACCTTCACTGAAGACAGGCCAATGGCATCCAGAATGCTTCTGTCAGCTGGGAAGGCATGTAGCTGGCATCTTCTGGTCCTTTGCTCCTGGGTTGCATTGCTTTCAGCTTGTGATTCCAGTGGTGGTTTTCTCTTTAAGCATCTCTGGGTTCTTACTTAGGTTCTCTGGGGCAAACTCTGGGCTTCATCTCTTAGCATCTCCAAATGTCTTTTTGTCTGCATCTCCAAGCATCTGGGTCTGTGTCGACTCTGAGCTCTCTCTCCCTGAGCTCTCTTAAGGACTCCAGTAAACTAATTAAGACCCACCATGAATGAATGGGATCACATCTCCATGGAAATAATCTAATCAAAAGGTCCCATCCACAATAGGTCTGCCCCTACAAGATTTGATTATAAGAACATGGCTTTTCTGGAGAACATGATGGATTCAAACCAACACAGAAGATATCCAAACAATGGTACAGCGAACATTTAGAAATAGAATTTGGGACACATTTCTGAAAAAAAAATAAAGGCTCAAACTTACATATTAATTGAATGCATCACATTCCAGAGAATATGGTGACATTATTTCTAATGCTTTTTTGTAGGAGAATGAGAAATGAATACATATGCTTTGCTAGCTCACTTAGATAAAGATGCCTTTGGGCAGCCTTTCAAAATACTCCAGTCACTCAAAATAGAGAGAGAAAGAGAGAGATTCATGTAGGCAAATATTTCTCCAGAGCAACACGTCTATTTATGATCTTTTATTTCCTAAATATTGTTAAAAAAAACCCAGTAAAATAAATTAAGTAAAAGGCCTCACTGATAAGGAAAAGTCTCAGAAGAACAAAGCAGATATATATTATAAGCTCTAGAAACCCCAAATGTATTTTATTTTTCCCAAGTTTAAAGATGAGAAATTATTTTCAGCCATTCTTAAGCTTCTTCAAAAAACCAAAGCGGTGTACTTTAAGAAGCTGATTGTTTTAACTTGAAGTGTAATATTTTTGAAAACTACCAAGCAACAACAGCAATGCCACAATATATACTTTTTGTTTATTTTATATAAACTATTACATATTATATAACACACACACACACACATATATATACACACACACACACACACACACACATACACATTTACACAGATGCATACATACATTGACTAAAACTAACAGATAAACATTTACATAATTTCTTTCCATTTCAGAGTGCAATATTTAATAACACACAGTGTATTACATCATTCTACGATATATTCATTGCAATTACAACTAATCTTTATCTTATTTAATACTATAAGAAATGTTTCTGCCTCCTATAAATTAAAAGTATAATTGTGATCTATGTGCCAGGTGGATAGGTTTTAGAAGGAAAATGAAAACAAACAAATAAAAACCTCACTCATTAAATGCAAGGGAAGGACTTGATGACAATACATGTCAATAACTATGAAGGATCTGAGATTTACCATATTTGCAAGCTAACACGTTAACCCTGCCACATTTCTTGGATGATGATAGAAGATGCTCGATTCCTGAGTCAGAGACAAAAGACAAGTTCATTCCCCACAGCAAAAGCAGCAGCAAGAGTTTTGGCACTGGTTCCCCGGGCCCCAATTCCCACAGGTTGACATGAAGAAAGCCAGCGATACCTACTTACAGTGGTGTATGTAACAGAAAAGGAACCTGAGCTTAGGATCCCCAGTATGCTATAATGGTCACTAAATCTAGCTGACCTTTTCCTCAGAGGGAGATATTGTTACTACTACTATTATTATTATTATTATTACTATATTGAAAGCAAAGGAACCCACCCTTTGCTCCACAGGAAGACACTGACTCTATCTTGCAAGGCTGGTTGCTATACAAACATCCTTAAAAAGATAATCTAAACAAAATTTAGCCTGTGACTCTTCACAATACTTGCAGAAACAAAGATACTCAAGAAGTATCCTGCAACAATATCTAATGAAATTACTGGATATATGTCCAAATATTTTCTCAATTTTCCAATAGAACTACCTGAGAATTCTGTTTGACCTCACCCTTTTACAGTCCATAGCAATACTTTTATAATTGCTGAATTGTTAATTACAGTTTCTAATCTATAAATTGCCAATTTTGTATTCTAGTAGATGTTTATCTTTGCATTTATTTGACTGTTGAAGATATTATATATGCATATTAGATGCATATGTGCATATATAATATTAACAATTTGCTGGATTAATTGAAATGAAATCATTTCAATATAAACCTGCCTCTCCAATTTTTTAAAATCACCTGGGACTATGTTGTTTTTATCAAAGTACTGTGACACCTTTTTTTTTTCCATTTATGATTGATTCTTCTTTACAACCCTAAGATGAGATGTAATGTAATGATACACATAGCAATTATACAATTATTTCACATAAATGAATTCATTTATAATTAAATTATGAATTAAAAAAAAGAACTACCATTTTATAATCTTATTGATTAGGGTCATTGTGATTTTAAAACAATTTCTGCATTTACATAGAAACGTAAACAATCATTCAAATTACAAACATAACAAACTTCTGAATGGTAAAATACAAAATACACTTTATTTGACTCGAGGCAAGTTTTATGCTAAAAAATGACTCACATCACTTTGTATTTAAGACTATGCCTAGCAACTAGTACAGCCAAACTCATTAGTATTTTAAATCCCAATAAATATTTTCCCATTGCAATTTTTAAGGGACGCTGATGTTTTAATTCAATATGTAATTAGAGGGAATATAGATTTTCAACTAGGAATAGACATCAGATATTCATTTTGAAATAATCACGATTAAATTGTATAAGCCTCATAGTCATAACTCAAAATTACCCGGGGCAAGTGTGTGACACAACCCCTGAAAAGAAAAGCAGACATTATTATGATTTTTAGTAGGTGAATGAGAAATGAATATATAGCTTCTTCATTATCTCACTTAATTTCCTTCCCCTTCTAATTTAAAGTAAGTGATCATCCTAGGCATTACTACTGTATTTAGAAAATGTAGATCAGATAAAAAGAGATAATGGATTGGAAGTTAGGCTACAGTTCCTAAGGATATCACTTACTATGAGCTGACACAGGGTAAGAAAATGAGAAGTAGAATATATTGAAATACATTTCTTCACATTTATAGCTTTTATGATTTTATAAATGTTAAGAAGATTATAGAGTATCCCAATATCATACATTCTCTGAGACTTCACCTCTTCTAACCTAATTTTTAATTGATTAACTATTCTCATTTAAGAAAAATGTCCTTAAAAATCTCTTAAAATTTCTATTTTGTTTATCTGGGCTATTCCCAAATTTTATATTTTATATCTTTCTGAGATGCACTGAATAGAAATTGATAAGATTGCAGGATGCAAAGAAAGAATACTATTTTTGTTCTTTTATGCAATAACCATGTGAGAATACTGAAAATTTTTAGGCCTTTGTTTGCTCCTTGGTAGCCCATTGGAATGTTTTCAGGCTACATTTTGCAATTAAACAATCCACCAGTAACATCAGGTATTGTGGAATATCAAGAAAACTTATAAGCTATGATTCCAAATAGTGAGTTTATGATCTTAATTAATGACATTAATTTTCTTCCAAAACCCTCTCAAACTCTTATTGTCAAAAAGCTTTTATTTTTTATTTTTTGTTGATACCAAATCACTTCCACAAAATCATGTCTGCTGTACTCATCCTATCTCAGTACTTAACATTTTTTGCTTTTAGTTACATTAAATTTTTTTTATTTTTAATTCACTTAAATGAGTTTCTATGTAATTTTTACAACTAAGAAGTTAGGATTTAATGAATGAGAATGATAATCATTATGTAAATATTCCTTTTTTTCTTTCTGGTATATTAGAATAGACAGAGAGAAAATACTTGAAATCTCTGAACCCTGAGAATGATTGTAAAAGCCTTATCTCGTACCTTTGTCCATTTTTTCACTTTAGAAATTTGTAAGGGTCAACACCCTAATGCCAATGGAGGAACTTGAATCAGCCATTAACTGGTTCCAGCCCAGCTTCACACCTTTACATTTGTAAATTGCTTCTGCCTACACTTGCTATTGAAATGATAACTCTGTCTCCCTTCATTTCTGCTTACACTTGGTATTGAAATTGTAATGACTTAATCTCCCCTTGTTAGAATCCATAAAAACCTTAAACCCCCTAGGCTGGGAGAGAAAGATTTGCAAGCCAATGGGCCATCTGCTGTTCTGCTTCCAACTAGCAATAAACTCTCTCTCTCTTTGAAGCCTCAGTGTCTCAGGAATTGGTCATTCGAGTGCACTGGGCAGAGAATTCACCACTTTTCTCCAGTATCATTTTTATTGGCTCTACCAAATAAGTATAGATTGGAGTATTTTTCTCATTATATTTTCTCTATCTGGCAAATCACTACATTGTCACAAACCTGACACTCATCTGACAACTCACACAGTTTCACCCTTAACCACTTGTTATTAGAAAAGCAGCTTTGGTAGAGTTTTTTTTTTCCATCAATTATAATTTGGTAGGATGGTACTACTGAACTTTGTAAGTAGGTCAGAGATGCTGCTCATCATCCTAAAATGCACAGGATAGCCTCCCACAGCAAGGAATTATTTTTCTGACCCCAAATGTCAACAGTGTCAAGGTTGAGAAATTCTGTTCTAATATTAAAGTCCAGATCAAATAGTTAAAGATCAGGGAGAAAAAGAGGGTATGTTCCCTCTTCCATACTCTTCAGGCCTTCCTTCAGAGTTTCTGTTTCTGATAGAAAAGTATCCTCTTCCAAAGATAATTGATGACAGGAATGATTTTCTCTCTTGGGAGGATCCTGCCTTTTGCTCACAAAAGTGTGAATCAAAGGATAATCATAACATAAAATACCCAAAATTACATCCAAGAGCACACGTTATTAAAGCTATCTTATTTGGCCTCATCATCCAAATCATAGAAAAGAAATGGCAGTTTCAGGTGTGGGAGATTTAGTAATATATACATTGTTCATAGAATAGTACTCTCCTTAACAAATTTGACCATTTCCAGGGACTATCTGATACGTGAATATCACTCTTATAGATTCCACTTCATTTCCACTTCAGTTGTAATAAAAGTAACATCTTGCATTTGAGAACCCATTTTGAGTTATATCTTTAGTCTTGTAAAGGACTCAAGTTCTTTCCAAAAGGACCACACATTTACAGAGATACAGGTATACCAAAATCTAAGCTGACGTAGACGTCAACATTCCAAGTCACTGTGATCTTACCCAGTGAGAAAATTGTTTTCCTATAAATATAGTAGATACAGGTGTTTTAAGAAACCTTAGATTGGAAGTTACTTTTGACCCCAAAGTCCATTAATTATGAGTTGGAATATAAGCACCAAGACTATACAGCAGCACCAATGTGTTTCCTTAAAGATTGTGCCAGTTTGAATGTATTGTGTCCCCCAAATGCCATTATCTTTGTGGTCTTGTGTGGGGCAGAAGTTTTTGGTGCTGGTTGGATTTGCTTGGAATGTGCCCCACCCAGCTGTGGGAGATGATTCTGATGAGATGTTCCCATGGAGGTGTGGCCCCGCCCATTTGGGGTGGGCCTTGATCGGTGGAGCTATATAAATGAGCTAACTTGGGGGGAGAAAAAAGAGTGCAGATGGGAGTGATGTTTTGAAGAGAAGCAAGCTTGCTAGAGAGGAACGTCCTGGGAGAAAGCCGTTTTGAGGCCGGAGCTTTGGAGCAGATGCCAGCTGCCTTCCTAGCTAACAGAGGTTTTCCGGATGCCATTGGCCATCCTCCGGTGAAGGTACCTGATTGCTGAAGTGTTACCTTGGACGCTTTGTGGCCTTAAGACTGTAACTGTGTAGTGAAATAAACCCCCATTTTATAAAAGCCTATCCATCTCTGGTGTTTTGCATTCTCCAGCATTAGCAAACTAAGACAAAGATGAACACATTGAATGGATTTTACAAAATAGACAAGACTTTGGTGGTATGCAAACGAATTGAAATTCTAAGTCATAAATGTTTCTTGCTTTTTTAAGTTAAAAAAATGGTCAAGGGATCATAGTCTATCCATCCTCGTCTTTTTACCAACTTTTTCTCTCAATGTGAGTTTTAACTCTAATCAGATTGGCATGCAACCAGCAAAGAATCCAATGTGGGCAGAAAGACACTTTCCTCTCCTCTTTGACACTAAAGACATAGTAAATTAGTTCTCCTGTCAATTGCCTGCTGTATTATTAGTAATTTTAGCAAATACTTTACTTATGAACATACTTTCTAAGGGTCATACCTTTATGCAGCCTACTCCAAAGGTATTGGATTGCTATATGCAGAAAATTCCTACATTACATTTTTAGGTTTATATTTTCCTTCATTTTAAAATTTTAATTCCCTTCATTCATTTTCCAGATAATTATCCTGGGGAACTGGATTTCTTCATACAGTCTGAATTCTGCTAAACCTTCCAATCTTAATTCTCCTGCTTAATCTGGTCAGTTTTCTTTCTTCAATTCCCTACGATTATTACCTTTTCAGACTGCTGGTTTCTATGTTTCCACAATTCTTTTTTTACTGCCTTTCCAGAAGCCATTTTTGGTTGTTCATTTGGTCATGTGAGAAGTTCTTATTGGCTGGGTTTTTATTGTAATCTCCTACAGAAGGCATAATTCCATATTTTTAGTCTTACAAGATACTCAGTTCCATTAATATTATGGGGTGGTTTATTTATTTATTTATTTATTTTGTATTCTCTGAAAAAAATCTTAAACAGTTGACCAAGAAATTCAATTCTATCACTAATCACTAAAAAAGAAAAAAGAAAAAAAAAGTCCTGATTTCTTAATACAAAACCAACAATCTTCCAAGGTAGCGAAATGAAAAGGTGCTGGACCTGAAACCTTACTGCCCTGATTCTTGTCTCTGAAACGTGTCCTTGGCTTGTGAAATCTGGCTCATTGCCCAGGTTCAACATCACGTACTCATAATACTTTTTCTCTTCTAATTTCTTCTAAGCTTGTATTCTCATTATGTTGTTGAGGTAAACAAAAATATTCAAACCTAACTGAGATATGTGATGATTTTTGTATCACTTTAACCTCAAAATTATCCACTTGTACCTTTAATGTTTAAATACCAGCCACCAAGTAATTTACATAACTGGCTCTGCAAATCTGGTTAAAAAGTAATAGCCATTCCCCTTTCTCGAGGAGTTCGTTTCATGTGGCATATATTTGGGAACTCCTCAATTGCAACCAAGAAGGAGGAAACAGACTAGGGACAAACATGCTTTTAGGGCAGACACCCACAAGAAATTACATATGCAAACCTGGAGTGGAGTCGATTTGCTCCACATAGTGAATGCATTTCTGCCTCATTCTTACTTGGCAGCCATAATGCAGGTATATTTCCTTTCTAAAATTTCACACCAAGGAAGCTTGGCTGAAAGAGAGAGGGAGTAAACCAGATTTTTTCCTCTGCTGTCAACCTTAGGACTGACCTGCAAATATTGGGTTACTGTCTAACATTTCCCTGGAATATTGACATTGAGGAAAAAAAGTGATTATTTCAGGGTAAGTCCTACCTCCCACGTACAGAAATATGAACTTTCTCAAACTTTCCTAAAGGATAATGAATACAATATAGTTCTCCCAATGTTACTTTATGAATTATACCCATACATGTCAAGGAGTGAAGAGAATATTTCCATTAAAAATGTACTATTCAAATCCCATTATCAGTTTCATAGGAAATGATCATATAGTTAAATAGCTAAGGGAAATCTATTGCAACACATTACTATTTATTACAAGTTTTAGATTATCATATATATCTTGCTACATAATGTATTTGATCCTATGTGCTCATAAATGATACAAAAAAAATTCTACATGTATCCTTTATAAAATGCCATCTTTAAAAGAATTAAATGATTACCTTTTTAGTATTGACTATAGACAAATTATTGAAAAAGTTAGGTTTATATGAAGAGCTCAGAGTTGAAAGACCAGATAAGTTCAATTCTTTATAAAACAATGTCTATCAAAAACCAATTTGTATTTAGGCCAATCTATGGAAATATGAAACACATGAAATCTCTATATCTGAACATAATAAAATTTCTATAGGTATTAATATCAGAGGCCAGTATATATGATAGTGGAGGGCTGGGGTTAAACTACACTATCCTATAGGCATTTTCTCATAGACTTTCCATCTGTATTTCCATCCTGAAACACCACTATCATCAACAGAGGGCCTTCAAGGTTGTTCAAGAAGAAGAAAGTGGAGAATCACACATAGGAGGTGTTGTATGGGCCTAGCCTGGACATGGTTTACACTTTCACTCACTTTCCATTGGCCAGAAATGATCTCGTGACTCCACTTGGACCCAAGCTGTCTGGGAAGTTTAGTTGTTCCTGGTGCCCAGGAAGAAAATAGAATTGTTTGCTGCACAGTGTTATCTTTTTTTTTACACAGATTTTACTACATTTTGCAACACTACCTCTCACAGCTATATTTACCAACTTCATTCATTTTCTGATTCTCATTTCTGCCTAAAAATGTTCTCTTAGAAGAGAGATTCCTTCACTTTGCCATGGGAATGGGTGTTGCTGAGGTATTGAGGGAACGGGAAGCTGAGGAAATGGGAAGCTGGGAGAAATAGAGATGCAAAAAATTAGATATGAATATTGATGTAACAGGAAAGAGATTTTCTGATTAAAACAAAATAAAATCCTCTGAAACATGTACAGTTCTAATCGAAAGCCATTTCAAAGATAAAAGGATACAAAAGAGAGTGGAGAACTTATGCTTGTATAGTTTTAGGTGGTAAACCATAATTTAACTTGTGCTAAAATGCTCCTTTTAATAAAATCTCTGCCTTGAAACACTGCATCTGAAAATTCCCTACTGATTACATACTTCCAAGTTAAGTGAGATTTTAAATAATATGTTGAAATACTGGATACATTTTCATTATTTGGCTTGGCTTGCAACAAAGAACTTGAGATAAGTGTTAATAAATATAATTAGTCCCAAAGTACTATTTCTATGTAGGGAGTTTAAGTTTGCTAGCAATGCCTAAACAACAAATTTAGAGTTCCTTTCAAAACCATAACGAGTGTTTTAGGTTAGTATTCACAAGTTGAGGGTGTATGGATGTGTTTTCCTAGTGGAAAGCTCCTCTGACACAGCATCTGCTTCAAATGGTCACTTTATCACTCTTGTCACTGGCTGTACACACAAGAAACTAATTTCTATGATTTAATTTTAAATCCACATTAAACAGATTATCTCACTAAGCTTCCCCCCTCTGTATTATATTTATATTACTGATGAGGTAAGTGGCGCAGAGTAGAGTAAAGGATTTTTCCAAGGTTATATATATAAAAATGTGCAGAGACCATCCCCCACATCGTCAGACACCTGGTTTAGCAATCCTATCACTCCCTTTGCTTCAGTTATTTTGCCCAAAGGCAAAGGTGTCCTTTATAGTAGATACCTAAGCTTTTCCCAGGAGGGACAAGTTTTATAGCATCATTTTTTAAAATACTGGTGTTTCAAATCCACCTTCTCCATATCCTCCAGGAAAATGCATTACCAAGTGTCTAATCTCCCTCACCTGCCATCAATCACTCCTCTGACCCCCCAGCCTCTGATCCTATTTTAGACAAAACTGATCTATTCTAAACAAAGTAATTACTAAAACTTTACTCTGATCCTATTAGACTTTATATATTGTATCATTTCTTTCCAATTTCTCAAAAAGGAAATGAACATGTGGTTTTAACCTATAACACATGTGCTTATCAGTCCCTTACTTCTTGACATCTTGCTGTGTTGGAATGGTCCACTAACCTGAGCTTTAAATTTATCTATAGGAAGTGACTAATGACCTCTTAATTACCAACTCCAATAGTTTCTATCCATTTTTTCACTTCCTTCCTTCCATTCTCTCTCTTTTTTTTGTTTCCCTCCCTTCATTTTTCTCATTTTCTTTCTCTCTGCCCTCCCTCCACATCATTGTTTCTTAATCAACATTCATTAAAATTTATAAACATAATACTTAGACACAATGATGCTTAAATAATTCAAATACACTAAAGGTGCTAAGTAAAATCTAAAGTCCCTCTTGTCAGAGAATCACTTTTAGCTATTCATTTTGGTTTATCTGGTGGGTATTACCATAATTTTAAATAATATGATTAACCTGTATTAATTTTTTGTTTCATTCAGGTCCTATATGGAAAACAGAGACTACTCTAGGTATTTCAAATAGAGGGAATTAATTAAAAGCGAAAATTTACAATCATATTAGAAAGGCTAGAAGAGAAAAATATAGAACTACATAGAGCTAGAGAAGATTAAAAAAAATAAAAGATATAATAGAAGTGTTTAGATGCTGCCAATACTCCTGGATAGGAACATCTAAGCCTTCAGTATCTGCTGTGCTATAGGAAATGCTTTCGCAAGTCCTGCTTGAAGTGGCATTGTGAGTTTTAGCCCATGTAACCAGACAAAAGCAATGGAGAGATAACAGTGGAATGGAACAGTTATAAAGCTCTCTAACAACGAACAAATGGAATTGTCAGGAAACCCAAGAAAATATGTGGAGAAATGACTACAAATAGTAATGAATTTAGCTGAGTAGTAGGATGTAAACTTAATGTACAGAAATCAGTAACTCTCAGTTAAGAGAGTTAAAAAATCACCAACTAAAGATATAAGGTATGCATAACTTAGCAAGAAATGTGCAAACCTATATTAAAAGAATCTTAATATTCTGAAGCTAGACACAAAAATAAACTTGGACAAAAGGTCTTTGATGAAGACTCAACATGATAAAGATTTTAATTCCCCTTAAAGTCCTTAATAAATTTCTTATTTAAGTAAAAATACTGACAGGTATTTTATGGACCTAGACAAGATGAATTAAAAATACATATGGAAAACTCAGCAGGCAAACGTCTTTAAGAAAATCCTGAAAAGCAAAAATTTGAAAACATAGTGTATGATAAAGATTGTACTTGTATTAATGGGGATTAAATCATATTTTAAAATATTGGTGTTACAAAACTCAAAAGTTTGGAAAATTAGCTAAGTAGATCCACACCTCATTCACCTGTAAAATTCCAAATAATCACACATTTACATGTGAATAATAAAACCACAGATGTTTTAGAAGAAAACACGAGAGTTTTGCTATAACATATGCATGAGAAAAATAACCAATATTTTCTAAAAATTCCAAAGCAAAAAAGAAAAGATAAATTCAAATAGATTTGAAATTTTGAATGAAAGATAAAACTCTGTACTAAAAAAAAAACCTCTATAATCATCTTTAATCAAAATAAGCAAACTGGAAAACAATATTTCCAACTAATCTTAATTCTAAAACCTGTACCATATAAATAAATCTTAAAAATGAAAATGAAGACAAGCAAAAATCTTTTAATGAAATAAACAGATGAACAGACAATTTCATAGAAGAGAAGTGAAAATGTTTCTTAAATACAAATAAAATTTCCCAAACATACTCATAAGAAAAATACAAATTAAAATTTCAGTATGACACAATTTTTCAGCTCTAGAGTTGCACGAATATCCAAAAGGTTTTCATTGTGTCCTGTGGGTAAGGCTATGGAAATTAGGCTCTCTCAGCTCCTGGGAATGAAAAATTTTCTAATCTATATAAGGAGGATAGCAAAGCTGCATATCATTGTATATTTTAAGTAATCCCAAGTCTATAAATCTAACCCTAAAATGCACTAGAAAATACACAAAATAATTTTGTACATTGTTATTTTATTATTTATTATTATTATTTATTTTGGCATTATTTCTAACAGCAAATGATTAGAAAAATCTAAAATGTTTGTCAATAAGGATTGACAAAATAAACTATGTTGCATCCACATTGTAGAATATTCTGTATTAATAAATTGGAATGAAAAAAGTTTTCTTTACTGCTACAGAGCATTAGGATATATTGCAGAAAGTATATTTTAGGACATAATTGCAGAAAAATTAATGGAAGGATAATTTTAAAAATAAATATAATTTACTTATAGTAGGAGGGAACAAAATGGAGAGAACAGATATGGGAATAAAATTTTAGGAATATAATTTTATATACAGCTGTGAATTTGGGTTCTGTAAGCGACCTACCTATTCAAAGAAGTAATTGAATAATAATAATTGTAAAAAGCAAACTTAAATGCCTGAAATGAAAGTGTGGCATAAACATCCAAAGCATTATTTCAAGTAATAACCAGAGAGCCATATACTCTAAGAAAAGCAGAGCAGCAAGAAAATCATTAATCTCAATCCATACTCATATTGTTAGTAGTTATATTTTTATTTTTAAAAAGGTGTTTCATGTATGCATATAAGATATGTATCTATGCATAAAAGATATGGATAAGAAAAATGTGTTTCATATATCCATATATAAATATGTATCTATGCATAACAGATATGAAAACAAACACACATGTACATGTATGTATATATACATGGATAAACAAAAATTTTATTACTGCTGTTAAGGACCAAGACTTCCAGTGCAACAAAAAAGCAAACGAAGTGTAAAATCAAATAATTTAAGTAAACCAACCCCTTACATTTTAAATGTGAAATAAAAATAAGGTTCTTATTTTCTTTTCAAAAACAAATGCTTAACTCTGTTCATTTAGAGACCAAGAAGCAATAAATGGCTCAGCATAAACAAGATGCCTAATTCCTAGAGATGGTCTCCAATTATAAGCCTCACTTAAAGATTTTTTAAGGCTTCTTAAAGATTTGGGGTTTTCGTTAAGAAATATATGAAATGAGCCTGAAATATCCTGTGCCACAAAACAAGTAACTTACCATAGACAGATTTAAGGTGCTCCCTCTAGCAAAAGATGGGGTAATTTGAGCACTAAAAAGAGTGACTAAAGTTGATTCAAACAAATTAGGTATATGAAAATCCAATTTCACAATTGGTGGTAACTAGGTCAGCAATAATGTAATCTTAAAATTGTCCATCAATGGAAAACAATTAAATGTTCATCTTATCTTTTGTTAAATAACTGTAGTTCAGGATAATAAAATAGCCTTAGCTGATAAGTGAAATTCTTCTCTTAGTAAGTCTAATAATTGTGGTAATAATGAGAAAATGACAATTTTGGAATCCTAATTAATAACTAATTCTAGCAAAACATATTAATGTGCAATTATATAAATGCTCTAAGAAACTTTATAAACCCACTAATCAGGCTTAATATCACCAAGAGAGGGACAATCAATTATTATCTGTGTTATGATGCAGTATGAAGAATACAAGACTACTTCTTAAGTGTGTCCAAACAAAAGATTTGAAACAAAATCCAAACAAGCTATTAGGACTAACTTTCAGTTTACAGGAATATGGTTAGTGGAATAACGAGTTAGATAATATCACAAAGACTCAGACAAACAATTGGAATCCTGGTTGAAATAAATCAAAATATGAAAGTATATTTTGCAACCATTGGAAAATTTAAAATAAACTGGTTTCAAATGATGTCAAAGAATGTTGTTAATTTTGTTACAGATGATGACAGCATTGATTCTGTGTTAATAAAATATCCCTTTTATTACTTTTATATTTTTGTAAATATAAATATTACTTTTAGTTTTGTAAACTGAAATTGAAGGATGAAATGCCATGATTTAGGTGATTTGTTCAAAAATGTTTTAGTAACAAAAAACTCTCCAACACAATAAAGGCTCGATAAAGCTAAAGTATCTAATTACTGATAGTTGATTAATCTGGTTGAAGTGTCTTTAGAGGTGCATTATAGCATTTTCTCCACTTCTTTATTGTATGTCTGAAATATTTCACAGTTAATAAATAAATTAATTAAAATATAAATATATAGATAGATAAAACAATGCAGATAGAAACAGATTGGCAGAAAAAGAAAAACAGAAGGCTGCAGTTCAAATGGTGCTCTGGAGACAACAAGTTCAGCAATAGATCAATTCCAGGAATCCTTAACCTTACAGTCAACTAATAGAGAAAGCAGCAGCAAAGTCTGGAGCAAGACAAAAAGGAAATTTATTAATGCAATTCAGTTATCTCCCTCTAGGCTTCCTATTATGAGAGGCAGTAGTATTGATATTTTCAACAGGTTAGAAAAGCACAGAACTGCTTTATAAATAAATTAACTACCTGCTTTCATAGTGCTCTTAACTATCATCCCAGTACTTCAGAATAGAACCTGAAGTATCTATAGATATCCCCAGGAGACAAGAGGAAGACAGGACTGTAAAAGGAAACCAGCTGCAGTAGAAGCCCCAGGACGAATTTCTAAGTATAGCTCGCAGAACTTGAAGGGACTTGGACTATAAAGGCCCTGCAGACACAGGAAGTAGGCAACCTATACAGCCCACCTGCTGCACAGTCATTCCAATTCCCTTCATCTGTTCCTGGAGGCTACTTCCCTTAGTCATAGGAGGACTGTAATACTCCAAAGGTGAAATCAAGAAGTTCATTTTGCATAGTATTTGAACAAACTCAAAATATAAAATAAAACAACTCTAAGCATTGACAATGCTTTCCAGCTACTCTTAGGCCCATGGAAGGAAGGACAGGAGGGGACCACAAACCCAAGAGAGAATTAAGGGTGAAGATTTCAACACTCCAGGCAAGTAGTTGAGCTGGAAGTGCTGGAGCCATAAGGCCACATGTGGATTCTTGAGTTGAGTCTTCTAATTAGGGGAGTACCTTTACAATGGGGTTCCAGCAGGGGTAATGGCAACTGCACTGACAAGAGGTCTTGCGTGAGAACCCAAACTGCTTCAGAAATATATATGACGCTATTCTTAAAGGCCTGAATGATCGTGGCAGTCATAATTCCCATGTAGATTCTTACTACTCAAAGTGTGGTCCACAACCCCAGCATCCCCCTCACTGGGAGTGTTTTAGAAATGGCGATCTTGGTTCCCCAGCAGTGCTACTGAATCAGTTTCTATAATTTATAAAGACCATGTGGTTTGTATATACATCAAAATTTGAGGAGAACTGGTCTAGAGTACTCATGAAATAAGAGCTATGTTGCCCATGTAAAACAATCTACCAATACCCTCAAAATATGATTTTTTAAACCAAACACACTCATAGTTTTCAAATACAACATTTATACCAAAATTTGAACAACCACATTATAAATAAGTTGTACTAACCCATCTTTATTTTATGATCCTCATTTCCCATTAACATTGTGACCAGAGAAAGTAAATCTCAATGTATGGTAGCATTTGACTTGGAGAACCACAAAGGATTTTATAAATTGGTACCCAAACTATACTACTACAATCAAATTCTACATATAGGAACAAGCAGTTATGTTCAAATACAAAAATAGGTAGCAAGTTGAATGTCTGGGAACATCAAATATTCATGAATGAGAATACCAATCATAAGAAAAAGAAAAAAAAATTACTCTAAAAGAATACTCTTAAGTGAGAAATTAAACATTTTTAACATTATAAGGTATAATGTCTCATTTCCATATTCATAAATAAAAGCAAGCTATAATGTAATAGAAAAGATCCTATCTTAAAAATTTTAATATATTTGTCTAATTCATGGGGGAAAATTCTCAATTAATGGGTTGAATAGCCCTATGAACATAGATGACAATGGAAATCTAGGTTTGAGGATTGCAATTGGGTATTTTCACAAAATGTGGTTATACAAGCAAAATATATGGAAACTATGAATGAAAATGTAAGATACCTCAAAGATCCAAAATTTCTCATAATCTTCTAAAGATTTGTGGAAGGAGGAAAATACATAAATGAGATGATATTAAAATAAAAGGGTAAAAGAAAATATCCCAAAGCAAAAGAAAAAAAAAATCACACTGAAAACAGCAATAAGTGAAGAAATGCTTCCAGAAAGAAGAAAATAATTATCTCCAAAAAACAAGAATTCCATTTGCAACAGGATTTTCAAAAGCAACACTGAATAGAAAAACACAAAATGTCAGTCAGAGTTCTATTTAGCAAACAAGAGGTGAACACTCATTTAAAAAAAAGAGTTTTATTGGTATGCTATAAATGGATCATATAACTAAAGGCTATATAGATCAGCAGGTTTACAAAGAGAATAAAAATTTTAACAGCCTATATACAGAATGAATTTGATCAGGAAACTTTCATTATCATTTCTGGGTGCTGCCCTTGCCACTGACAGTTGTGGAAAGCAGTTCCATTTTGTCTTTCCTCTCTTTCCCTCTCTTCTTTCTCTTTCTCTCCCTCTCTTTCTGTCTCAACTCACTTCACCTTTACCATCCTAAGAATAACCATCAAAATGACAAAATTTCCAATGCCTACACCTTAATGAGATAGTGCAGTGGAAGATAATCCCAGAAACAGGACCTTCTCAGCAATGGCATTATCGAATGAAGTTGTATGCATTACTATTAAGCACCAGAATTTCCTCCATTGTATAAACATAACCACTTTGTTCTTAAGCCCATTTACTGACAGCCACAGAATATCTCCCCCAGTGCATCTGTTTTATATGCAGCAAAAACTTCCTCTTCTCCCTTGCCCAGCAATGGCATGGAACACAAATATAATTGAGATGCTGGATCCATGTTGAATAGTCCAGAAATCATCAACGTACTTTTTAGTACTACTCTTTGTCATCATTTCTGCATTTTTCCTCACCATAATTGTAGACAGAGGTTGTTAATTCAGCTGGAGCCTGCACCAAACAGAGATCTTTCCATTATTCAGATCTGCTTTCAAACGTGCGCAGCATTTTTGGTGACCCAGTTAGTATACATATGTATATTAGACTCTTGCATACCCTACAACCCTACGACTTCACCATAAGGTCATTATTCTAATACTAAGCTACTCATTTCTCCTTTGGAAAAATGACAAGAGAGATTAAATTCTTATGTTAAGGTGCTAGTGAATGTAAAGTATGGACTATTAAGGCAGAAGGACAATTCATTGAAGATATGACCAACAAGGTAAAGGGTATATTCTTGTTGCTGACCATAGGTCCATTATTTGACTTATCCCTGAGACTAAGCCTGCTTCAGTTGTCAAAAATAATACTGAGAATTTTGAAGGTGTGGGATATATTGAAGGAGATTTTAGGAAGGGTAAATGTCGCTATACGATGGCTATACTCCAGCCAAGCTGGAGGTAACATAAAAATAAAGTTAATAATGAGTACAAGAAAACAACTTTGGTGGGCCTGATAATTTTGCTTCTTGGATCTTCTTCTGTGTACAAGGACAGAAAAACAATAGAAGAAAGAGAGATAGGAAGGAAGGGAGGAAGGAATTATGAAGGACTGAGGGAGGAAAGAAGCAAGGATGGAAGGAAGGAAAGAAGGAACAAAGGAAAAAGAGATTAAGCAGTGTACCTCTACCTTCAATCTAACCAGATTAAAGAACATATTTAGAATGTTGCTAAGCTTGGGGCCAACAAAACTTCATGATTATCTACTGCTATATAAAAAACTACTCCAAAATTTGATGGCCTAAAACAAAAACTATTTTATTGTATTTTATGATTTTTTCACCTGAAAATAAACAGCCCTGCTCTCAGGTAATTTTTTTATTTCAGTGCCACAAATCTTCTAACCCATTGAGAATGGATTTTTACTGTGATAATGCCATGGATGTTAGACTACTGTTTCATTATATTGCTGTAAAATTAGTTCTTTGGTTGGAAGAAAAAACTATATGAGATAAAATAACTGTGAATTTAATAAGTTCACAAGTGACGGTTTTGGCAGGAGGATTTTGGACAAGGAAGACAATGTCTACAGTTGGAATAAGTGTATTTTCCTGTGAGGACAGATCACTGTCCCCTCCATAATCAAGTATTTTCTTCTTCAATATATTTTACTAATCTCCAATGGAAAACTGTTGTAATAAATAAATTTATGATGTACAGATATTAATTATTTCATTGTTATTGTTAATTTTTATGTGTAAAATTGGCTAGGTTATGATGTCCAGTTGTTCAGTCAAGCAAGCTCTGGCTTGATTGTTACTGTGAGAGTATTTCATAGATGGATTTGCATCTATATTCATTTGATAGCATTTATGGCTAATGGCATCTACAATCAACAGAGGAGATGGACCTCATTCATTGAGTTGGGGATCTTAAAGCCAGAGACGAGAATTTCAGAAGTCAAAAAGAAGAATTTCTGTCTATATTTCAGCCAGACAGTTTCTCCTGGGGAATTAAACTTTGCCTGCACTATGGAATGCAGACTTGCCAATACCCACAGTCATCTGAGCCACTTCCTATAGAAAGGCTCTTCACATACATGTAGTATATATGGTCTGTTGGTTCTGTTTCCCTGGAGAACCCTGACTAATACAATCACCTAGGGTAGTAGAAGGTAACAATAAACAACTGTATATGGTGGCCCTGATGGCTATAGTTACATGTATTATCTTTCATACATATACATGTATATATATATAAAACACTTAACTATGGCAGTTTTATCCTCTCATTTTTCCCTTTTATTCAATCTAAAATTGGATTTTTACCAACTAGGTGCATTTATATTTAAAGCATGAATTATGGAGATGTTATTTTCTTATTTCTTTTTGCATGTCTTCTGCTGTCAGTTAAGATTTAAGAGAAATCAGGTTACTTTCCACCATTGCTCAAAAACCTATTCTACACCTTTCATTTCAATCACTAATGGTGGTTGTATGTTAGCTTCCCAGCTTTATATTTTGATCCTTGTATAGCAGCTATAATTAAAGAGTCTTTAAATCAATTTTACTATGTTGGCCTTACAGATGTTGCAATTCATGCCTATAGTTAGTCCCTGCCTAGGTCCTCATCTGCTATCTCTTTCAGCAACATTGAAATGCACAATATTTTACAACTAAATTTCTTCCAACTTAAAATACCTACAATTGCTTTGATTTATTATTCTGAGTTTAGACTGATACCAACAGGTGATATCAGAGGTGGGTTAGAATATGTGACATTGACTTAGCAGTCAGTGGCAGAAGGTAAAGACTCATAGCTATTTGTCAAGCTACATGACACACTTGGTGAAACTGCAGCCTGCATTACTTTCATGGCTGCCCATGTTACCATGATGCTAAGCATTACTGGAACTAGTTTGTAAAGCTCACAATGTAACTGCATGCTGGCTACTGCTTTTGGCTTTTTCCAAGTTACTATAAGAGAGAGATTAACTGAGGCTAATTATAACAGGTGGCTGTGGAGAAGCAGCCTTGGCAGGAGATAAGATGCAAGAATTTTTCAAGAGCCTCAGAATAAATCTGCCAGACAGTAGGAGACAGTCCAAAGACAAATATCAGGTATAAGATGTTACCTTCCCACCAAAGCCTGTAATTTTAGATGGCAATCAAGTTTGCTGCCATTAATTTGAGAAACAGAGGGAAAGGGCTAAGCACAAAGTCATGAATTACAGACAAAGAAGGATTCTTTGTTTAGACAAGTCCTTTGGCTGTGTTCACTTGCCTATAGAACTGACTGAAAGAAAATAAGTGTTATGGATTGAATCATGTCCTCTCAAAGATACGTTCAAGTCCTGATATGAGCCCTATGGATGTGAACCCATATGGAAATAGGACCTTTGAAGATGTTACTAGTTAAGGTGAGACCAAGCTGAATCAGAGCGGGCCTTAGTCCAGTATGACTGGTGTCCTCATAATAAAAGGAAATCTGGACATGATCAGAAGGAGGTAGGCAGGGAAAGAGACAGCCAAGTGGTGGAGGCAGAGAATGAGTTATGGATTGCCAACTTATGGATTGCTAGCACATCGCAAACAAAATAGTACAGACTTCAGAGAAAGGATCACCCTGCCAATATCTTGATTTTTGATTCCGAGCCTACAAAACTGTGAGATAATAAATTCCTTTTTTTTTAAGCCAACTATTCTGAGGAACTTTATTACAGAAATCCTGGAAAACTAAGACATTAGGTCAAAAGCCAAATCAATGCCTAGGGACTTATATTGCCCAAGAAACCAGAAAAATGGCCTCAAAAACATAGTGATTGGGTTGTTCAATCTTGGGTTACAAACCTGATGTACCAGATGGAAGCAGGCATGAAAGTTGTGCAGTCTTATTACTTGTGATGTGCCCACAGGAAGTATTTATTGGGCAGGAGAGTTTTCCCACCAAAGTCAGGGGTTACAGAACACACTGGATAGGGAACTTAACCCAGAGGGCAAAACCACCATCTCAAAAAGAAATTAACTACATTGCCAAGACAGAGAATTTTCAAAATTCTTGCCCTGCCAAATTTGATGACTGCTATGGACCAGGGACTGCTGGATATTTCTTTTTCTTTCTTTTATTCTTAATGAAAATCTTCATTGAGCTGAACTCTTTCATATAGCACCACTGAATACTGTCTGTGAGGAATATATATATATATATAAATATATATATATATAATAGATTATCAGAACCATAAGTGACTATATCCTACCCAATGAAGAGGCCCATACACCATTTAGAAATCTTGGTCCTGGATGTGAATATGGCAACCAGCAGGCTTGAATTGCTTCATTATGGAAACGGTGGAGTTTGTGTTGTAGGAAATAACAAAAATATTCATAGATATTTGGGTGGCAGAGGAGAGCCTGCCAATTGCCCTGCCTTTCAAAAAATTGCTCCCTTTGTTTTGGTTTGCTAAGCTGCCAGAATGCAATATACCAGAAATGGATTGGCTTTTACAATGAGGGTTTTTTCATTCACAAATGTACAGTCCTAAGGACATGAAAATGTCCCAATTAAGGCATCAACAGGACGATACCTTCTCTGAAGAAAGGCTGATGGATGGCATCCAGGGTTTCTCTGTCACATGGGAAGGCACATGGCTGGAGTCTGCTGGGCCTCTCTCAGGTTTAGCTTCTCGTTTCCATGGCTTTCTTCAAAATATCTCTGGGCTTCTGTCTTAGCTTCTCCCAGGGGCAAACTCTGTATTACGTATCTTAGTTTCTCTGAGCTCTCTCCAAAATGTCTCTGCCTTTTATCCTCTCATAGAAGACTCCACTAAAGACTATTAAGACCTACCTTGAAATGGCAGGGTCACATCTCCATGCAAACAACCTAATCAAAACATCCCACCCAACAATAAGTCTGTCCCCACAAGATAGGATTAAAAGAACATGCTTTTCTGGGGTACATAACAGATTCAAGCCAGCACACCTCCCACTTTCTCATTGCAGAGACAAGACTTTTAAAAATATTAAAATATATATGGGGTTAATGACAGGAAGAACAGAGTTCAACCTAGGGGAGATTCAGTGGATGATCAAATGTTAGATTTTATTTTCTTTTGTCACAAATGGGAGAAATTTGAATAGAGAAAAAATTACAGAGTGCATTCCTATATATAATGAAATCTGGAGGCCTGCCCCTTAAAAATAAAAATGTACATTTTGAAATCAAAGCTTCTGGCTTATATTCATGCTTCATTTATATGGATTTAATCCAGCTAACTAGCTACATCCATCTAGAAAACCAATATGTTTTTAAAAGATCATAGGATGGGGGCCTTTCTTACGAAAATATTATGTTTTGGCCATTAACCGACACAGCTCTGAAATCTGATGTTCCTTGCATGTCAAATATACATTCATGTTCTTTTTGTCTGAAAATGTTTTAATCACTCCCTCATTTTTGAAGGAAAGTTTTGCTGGATATAGAATTCTTGGTTGGCAGTTTTTCTCTTTCAGCATCTTAAACATATCATGCCACTGTCTTCTTGCTTCCATAGTTTCTGCAGAGAAATCCGTACATAGTCTTATCAACCTTCTCTTATATGTGATGGATTGCTTTTCTCTTGCTGCTTTCAGAATCCTCTCTTTGTCTTTGACATTGGACAATCTGACCAGTAAGTGTCTTGGAGTAGGTCTATTGAGATCTTTTCTATTTGGGGTATGTTGTACTTCTTGAATCTCTAATTTTCTGTCTTTTATAAGAGATGGGAAATTTTCAGTGAATATGTCTTCTATTACTCTTTCTGCCCCTTTTCCCCTCTCTTCTCCTTCTGGGATACCCATAACACGTATAGTTGTGTGTTTCATGTTGTCACTCAGCTCCCTAAGACCCTGCTCATATTTTTCCATTTTTTTCACCATCTGTTCTTTTGTGTGTATGAATTCGAATGACCTGTCTTCCAGTTCACTGATCCTTTCTTCTCCCTGTTCAAATCTACTGTTGTGTCCCTCCATTGTGTTTTTCATCTCCTCCATTGTGGCCTTCATTCCCATGAGTTCTGCCATTTGTTTTTTTAAGTTTATGAATTCTTCTTTATGGTCAGCCAGTGTCTTCTTTATATCCTTCAGCTCTTTTGCTATATCTTCCTTCATTTCATCAAATTTATTTAGCATTAGTTGCCTCCACTCCTGTGTCTCAGCTGAGCTATTAGTTTGTTCCTTTGGCTGGTCCATGTTTTTGTGTTTCCTGGTATGGCTTGTTATCTTAAGTTGTCTAGGCATCTGATTTTCTTGATTAGTTTATTTTGGAGCATGTTTTCTGTCTTTTACCTAGTGGTTTTCTTGTTGGTTGGCTTTGTTCTCTGGCCTCTGTTATTCGGTTCAACTTATTCTAGACCTCTAACTTAGGTTCTATTTAGTTGATCAGAATTTTTCCCCTCTTGTTTTTTCTGTTTCTTGCTCTGCCTCTATGTAACCTTTTTGTGAGTGGGTCTCCTCAGATATGGTCGACCCTAGTCAGATTTTCCCAGTCTAGTGAGGCCCAAGTCTCATTGGGAGGGTATGGAGTTTTCCTGAGAATGAGACCCTCCTATGAGGCCTTTAGAATTGGTGATTTTCCTCTCCTGTCCAGCAGGTGGCACTTGCCAGCCCGCAGCTCCCCCACCAGTGTAGGGGGGTATGTAGACTTTAGTTCTCCTGGTGACTTGGATCCTGTCGGGGGCGTGGCTGACTGAAGCCGGAATCTGAATTCCAGCCCCTGGGGTCTGAGTTCCCAAAAGGAGGACTGCCAGTTGAGCTGGACCTCCCTCCACTCTCCCAATCCTCAGAACTCCAGTTGTCTCTCAGGGGCACTATTCCCTTCTCCCCTCTCCTCTTTGGGGCCTCTCCAGGTAGATTCCTTGGTCAGCCTGAGTTGCCAATTAAAGACAGGGGTGGAGACGTTCAGTAGTGAATACGGAACCCAAAGACACTGTGGGTGCTCTGTCTCCCCCCAAGCCCAGCCTAGTCCCTCAACCTGGGCTTTCAGATAGAAAATAACCACATATATTACTTTTAGATTAAAAAAAAAAAAAATAGAAAAGAAAAACAAGAAAAAGAAAAAAGGAAAAGAAAAAAGGGTCTCTTTTAAAAGTCTTTCCCCAGCCTGGAAGTTTTGTCAGTGTCAGAATAGAGCATTTAAAGATATGCTTTGGGCTATTGTCTGATAATTACTCTCCAACAGCTTCAGTTCCACTCCTGCTGGGGGCTATTGAAATGCAAAAAGATAAGGGATCAGTGAGAAGCCAGAAGGGACAAAATTTAGGGAAAAAAAAATGGCTTTTTTGGGGTCTGGGAATGGGTGCCCACTTTTACATGCCCCCACTTCTCAGAGCCCAGCCCTTCTTTAGCACCCCAGCTCCCAAAATTAGTTAATTAATTTGTTAATTCTGCAGTTGAGGCTGGGTTGAGCCTCCCTTCTTGCCCTCAGCAGATTGCTGTTTTTTGTTTTTTTTTTCCCCCCTTTCAGGGAGCTGGCAGCAAGACAGTCTGTGAGGTCTGGGTGGGGAGGGGCGCCAGACCCCTGGTCCGGGGAACTTACAGTGTTCGCTGCGATCTCAGCTTTTCCTCCAATTCCAAACTTGTGTCCAATGTGTGACTGGTTACTGGAGACCCCGAAAGCACTGTTTCATATAGTTCTTGGGTAATTGCCAGCTGCTCTAGGGGAGAGACGAAATTCTGCTCCTTACCACTCCGCCATCTTGCCCTGCCACATTCATGTTCTTTTAAAAGTCTTATATCTAGAAAATGTGAGAGACTTTAAAAAATATTTTTAGGGTTGTTTCGAATTTAGAGGAAATAAAATGAGCTATTTTTAAGGTTTGATGAAGAATAGGGGTGAAAGTAAAAGCACAGCTCTGTCACTTAGCAAATTCTCATAATTATGGCAAAAATGAATTCATGTATAAAAGTGACTTGCATTTATGATTGAAACTATGTATACCCTTAACAATTGTGTGTATATTATAAATGGCTAACATTAATTTGTGGTAAAAGCCACAATGTTAATATGTTTTCATATCTTAAAAGACTTAGTAAATTTGTGAAGCCATTTAAAAAATTTCATCCCAAAGACAATTTTATCTTCTCCTTGTTTTTTTTATCTTTTTCTCTCTATTACTAAACTTAGCATATTTATTGTTTCGTTTTTTCTCAATTCATCTTCCATTTCTGCAAATAGCATAACGAATGCTTCAGCACCACAAAAACCTTGAAAAATTCAAATGGATGAATTACTCTGTCTGAAGCTAGGCTAGTGAGCATGACAATTGTCCTAAATCTATTAAACATATGTATAAAGACCTGTTATTAAAAAAAATTGCAAGGAAACTTTATTAAGTGGGCATAATAGAAATGTACACACATTTTATATAAAAAATTTACATCATTACAGCTATGTGAATATTGTTTATTTAGCACTCAACTGGAGGGATTGAATTACACTTTTTTTTTTTTGTCATGGGTTCAGTGCCTCCATTCCTTTATAGTTCAAGGGAAAACATCGAAAATGTTTGTGTTAATGGTTTTTTAATTTTCCATCTATTATTCAAAATCATGACCCAAAATGGGCCATAACTTCTTTTAAAGTTTTCTCCCTTATATTCCAATACTCTATGCCAGTTTGGATATATTATGCCCCCAGAAAAAGCCATATTCTTTAATGCAATCTTGCATTTGCAGATTGATTAATCTTTTTGATTGGTGTGTGAACTCTTGATTGAATGTTTCCATGGAGATTTGGCCCTGCCCATTTAGGGTGGATCTTGATTGGTTTTCTGGAGTCCCTTAAAAGGGGCCACACAGGCCAGACACTTGCTGGCACTGAAACTTAGAGATACTTGGAAATGCAGACAGAAGGACGTTTAGCTAGGAGATGAAACCCAGAGTTTGCTCCCGGATATGCTAAGACAGGATCCTCAAGTGCTTAGAGAGAAATGCCCTGGGAGAAAGATCCAAGAATGCAGAGGAGCTGAGAGAGGAGCTGGAACACAACCGGGATCAATAAACACAAGCCAAGTGCCTCCCCAACTAACAGGTATTCCAGACACCATCAGTCATTCTTCAGTGAAGGTATCTTCTTGTTGATTCCTTAGCTTGGGCACTTTTATGGCCTTAGAACTTTAAATTTGTACCCAAATAAAGCCCCTTTATAAAAGCCAATACATTTCTGGTATTTTGCATAACAGCAGCATTAGCAAACTGGAACATACTCTTTCTTTTGTTTTCCATGTATGATGAACAAATGTCTTCACCCTTGCCATAATGTCCATCTTCCATATTATACTATGCCTTTCACAGACCTCGCCCTCCCTGTCCCACTCCGCTCCAGGACTTTCTCAGACTGCATTACAGCTAAACTCTGGGAATATATTTCCTTATACTTCAAGTTGGAGTTAATATTTTACTTTATACTTGGATCATAAGTCTTACATTTCTTGCTTTTCTTCATCTTTTCCTTATTTGTCTTTACACTGGTTTCTATTTTGGTTGATACTGCATTCAAAGCTCTAATTCATTTTCCCTCAGAAATTTGAAGGCATTTCTTCATTGTGTTATAGAAAACTGTAGTCACTCTGATTCTCATTTTTTGTTCATGACAGATTATTTTTTCTTTTTCAAATTTTTGGGATTATCTTTTTGTCCTCATAATTCTGAAAGTCTCATGAGAGTTTTCTATTCTGTGAATCTTTTTTACACCAATTGACATTCAACGGTATATTTTAATCAGGACAGTTATGCCTAAAAACAGTGCTAAAATTTTATCATTTGAAAATGCCTTCCCTATTTTTGTCAGTTCTTTTCTTTGAAACTGCTATTAAATTCAACCTCTATTTTATTAATTTTTAGCATCTTTATTGAGGGCAATGAGCATAATAAAATTCATATAATAATTATATGATTTATAGGAGTGTGTATATGTATGTGTATGTATGAAGATATGTATGTGTGTGCATATAATCTGTGAAACATTGCCACATCAAAATAATAAATAGCTATCATCCCTAAAGACTTTCTTAAGCCCTTTTGTAGTATTTCCTTCTAGTCTCTTTCTACTTCCTCTTCCTCCCACACAACCACTGATCTGCTTTCTGCCTCTATAGATTAGTTTGCATTTTTTGTATTATTACATAAATGGGCTTATATTGTATGTATTCTCTTATCTGGTTTCCTTCCTTAGCATAATTATTTTGAGATTCATCCATGTTGTATTTATCAATAGGTCATTCATCGCTAAATATCATCCTATGATAGAAACATTCCACAAATTGTTTACCCATATAGCTACTGTTAGAACTGGCTTCAGTAAATGTGAAGATTTAATTCAAACTGATGATTGTCTCAAAAGTAATTTAAGAAAAAATTTAACTATCTAAAGATACAAATCACTATAAATATTAACAATCTCTAGAAAGGGATAGGTAGTACCTATACCATTCTAACTTTTCCAAAGTAAATGGGAAGGAAAATTGACACGAACATATAGTTAGCATTACCCGAAACAACATAATATAGATAACACAAAATGGAACTATACATATTAATTTCACTTCTAAATATTGATGCAAAATTTCTAAGCATAATACTACCTCATAGAAACTTGTACATTAAAAGTTATGAATATACAAATTAAGGAGTGAGTTAATTCATGGAATTGCCCAATTGTTAATATTAGGATATTTAGTAACATATTTTACTATATTAAATAAAAAAGATAAGCATATTGTACTTCAATATGAACTGAAAAAGACAATTAGATTCATCATTTTCATAATTACTTCCCTCTGTCTCTGTTTCCCTATCTTTTATCTCCTGCAATTTCTTTTAACATTATTCGTAATATGAAGAGTCAATGAGATGCCTTCTGTCATCAATATGTGAGCATTGCTCTTGGCAGGTTAAAACAATAAGAGACTTAAATAAGAAATATTATAAATGGATGTCACAATGATAATTATTTGCAAATGAATAGGATTTTCCACCTGCAATATCTAAGACAATCAACTGAAAATCCATTGGAGGTGATAGGACATTTCAATAAGATACATATTGTGCCACTTTGAATGTATTATGTCCCCCAAACACCATTATCTTTGATGTAATCTTGTATGGGCAGATGTTATCAGGGTTGATCAGATTGTAATTCTTTGAGTGCTTCTATGGAATGTGCCCCACCCAGCTGTGGGTGATGACTCTGATTGGATAATTTCCATGGAGGTGTTGCTCCACCCATCCAGGGTGGGTTTAAGTTGATCAGCGGAGCCATGTAAATGAGCTGACATAACAGAAGGAACTCAATGCAGCTGTGAGTGATGTTTTGAAGAGGAGCAAGCTTGCTAGATTGGAACGTCCTGGGAGAAAGCCATTTTGAAACCAGAACTTTGGAGCAGAAGCCAGCCACATGCCTTCCCAGCTAACAGAGGTTTTCCGGACACCATTGGCCATCCTCCAGTGAAGGTACCCGATTGCTGATGTGTTACCTTGGACACTTGATGGCCTTAAGACTGTAACTGTGTAGCCAAATAAACCCCCTTTTTATAAAAGCCAATCCATCTCTGGTGTTTTGTATTCTGCCTCATTAGCAAACTAGAACACATATTAAACACAATTAAAAAAAAAACACACATCTCTGTCAGCAATAACCATGTTTAAAAAATATATCATATATTCTCTATTTGTGGCAATATGGTATATTGAATATACAGATAAAACCAACATGACATGGCATACCTAAAAACATAATTGTTTGATAATGTTTGAAACAAAATTTTTAATGCATAATTGAGATGACAGGAAATTAAAATGATCCAAACCATTATTTTATTTCATAAACTTGGGGATTTGTACTTCGGAGTAAATTATTATTTTATTCTATAAAATATAATAGAATCAAGGGCACTCTTTTTATGTCTGTTACATTCACCAAATTTTTTAAAATAAAAAAATAAAGTAGTAAAGAAATATTTTCCTAGAATGTTGCAAGGAGCATTGCTAAAAATATCTATAAATAAATTTGGAAATAATTATGCAATGGTCACATTCTAAAACAGGCAGAAAACCCCATAACGAAATCTACCAATTTCAAAAATGTAAAAGAATGAAATGAAATATTTTCCATGTATTAGAGACAATTTTTTAGTGTAATGTGAATGCTAATACTACCCAAATTACCTAAAATAAAAGGTGTTATTTTAGTAAAATGTCAAGCAAAATAAAGTTATTTTTTATTTCAAAATTGATGAAATACAAATATAGTTTTCAAACAGAGGATTAAAAATATATTATGAGCCAATGATAATTTTTTGAAAACTTCTACACTTGAAGTTGATTACCCAGAAAACTATTAAATGAATATAAATATTAATTCTTAAACATCTGAATAAGAAAGGAAGGCATGAGTTTTTGGTTATTGTATCTCCTAATAGTTTCATCAAACAGAGATAGTCAATTTCCTATGCAATATGTTTTTAAACACACTGCTAGTGATTTTAAGGAAAAAAAGTTGATATAAATAACCAATAAATCTTCTAGAACGTGTTTTGCTGTGTTTTCTTCTTCATGATATTCATAATTTACATTTTTTATTAAAAATGAGTGGTATGCTAAAAACCATTTTGCTTTCTCTGTGGCCAAAAGTGTTAGACAACGTTTAGCTGTTTTCGTTGAGACAAGAGTGTGGGGGAGAAATGAGAGGATGCCCCAGGATAGTGCATCTCCAATCTTATCAAGGTAGTTTTCAGAACTCCAGAGGAAAGTAAACTGGCATTGCCGCTCTATAGCCTGAGGGGGACTTCAACATACAAGAACTGTTTTTCAGAATTTCTTATTTTGCCAAAAATTTCAGGTGGAAATTTACATTTTGCTACATAATATGTGTGTTTGGTATAAAAATGTTTTAAAATATTTTTCATGAACTAAAATAGATGTTCTGCATGAATTTTTATATGAAATCTTCCATTTAAAAAAATAGATGATGAGGAAAAAAGAAAAATAATCACTTTACAGGCAAATCAGGCATATTGTCAGGCCCCTGCAGCCCATGAACTATGAATTGGCCAGTTCTTATTTATAACAAACATCAACTGACTCTTGACTGATCAGTCCAAAACTTAGTAGATATGCTCATCCACAAAAGACAAGTGCGATATCTAGTTATAACAGGAAATAATTATGCTTACGGTTTATATTTTACCTAGTACATAATAGTTTTTCATAGTTTTTATAGTGTTTTAATAGTTTAATAATATGTGAAATTATAAAGTTATTCAGCTTCAATGCAGCAAAACAAAATGTGTAGTTTCAGTTTGTTAAAGAGTTAAAGCTTGTATGTACCTCTTCACTTCATTGATATATTTCTTACATCACCAAATTTCTCTTATTTACACTTTTGTTGCCACGTGGGGATATGGAAGCCTGTCCAGATTTTCTTCACTGGGAAAATAGGCAAGTAAAATATGATGTATGCACACCATACAATAGTATGCATCAGTTAGAAGCAACAAACTATTTTATATAAAATAACATGAATGATCTTAAAAGTACACTGATAGGTCAAAACAAACAAACAAACAATGTCATAGACAGAATTAGACCAATAACATAGTTTTAACTGTGCAGTGGAAGCAGGTACTTTCAAAATTGTCTTTATTTCCCAATATCATTTTCAAACTAAAAATACACATATTATTTTCCTATCAGGTTTTACAAATAATAAAATCTCTCCTAACTAAAACAATCATTTTCTTGCATCTTGGCCCATCTTTGGTTATCATCCCACCTATTCTATTTTTTTTTTTTTTTTCCAATTGTATTATAGTCTCTTTATTCTTTTGGTAAAACTCTTCCAGAATTAACTACATCCATTTGTAGATGATGAAATGTGTAAAGATTCACTTCAAATGCTGGCAATGCTATGAATATGGTCTCCTTCCTTCAATTTAGAATTAAGACTTTTGGTTCTTGTTTTTATATTCCAGTCCCAGAAGTAAGTTAACTGTAGATGTTATCTGAAGACAGTCTTATGCTGTATAGCAGTTATCTACAGACTCTAGCTTCTCCAGGAAAACTATAGGATGAATTTAGCTTAAATATATTAAACTAAGAGGCATTCTCTCAAATGACTTTAAATGCATTTTTATTTTTAGATAACCTACATGACATGTTTTTCTTAAAAAACAATGCCTCTGCTCCCAATAAATCAAAGTCAAAATAAATGAAGAGTTCAAGATGGCATCAGTCCATCTGTCTAAGTCCTAGTATTGTGTGGATGAAAAGCAGCAGCCAGTTACAATGACAGGTTATAGATGCAAGGAACTGCCTAGTTTGCTAATATTTCTCTTTTCCTGAACCATCTTTAAAGAAATTCATATATGGGTTCACACCATCCTCAGCGTAGTCCAGGAGAGTAACCATACCATATGGATTCAGTTTTCCACCGGTACAGAACTGGTAGTTTTTTTTAATTAGTAAGGATGTGTTTGGCTTGTTTTGCAGCCCCTTATCATAAAAGGTTTTACTCTTCCTGGTCTTTGTTCTTCACTTTTGCCTTTGATTGATTGCATGTAATCTTTGATGTACTTCTTGCAGGCTTCTTTTATGAAGCTGTTTTCCTGCATGTGATGGTTCATGACAATATCAACACCAGTGACGACTGTGCTTTCGTACCTTTACCCTCAGGGCATTGGGCAGAGGCATTTCCACCAATGAGGGAGTCATCAATGCCACACCTCCAGGCACAACCCTTCCAGGATCTCCCGGATCTTGTAAATGTTGGAGAACATCTCATCATGGCTGATGAGATCCGGGTAGATGATCACGATTGCGGCTGGAGGGAGGAGGCCACGCGCTGGTGCGGCAGAAGCCCAGAGCTGCGACGGATCGCAGAGTGGTGGGAGCGCGCCGGGGCGGGGGGAGCAGGCGGAAAAGCTAAACTTCACAACATATTTAAATTCATTATCACCATCACCATTTTCTTAGTTTCCATTTGTATTTGTTATGATAATGATAAACTACTATAAAAATGGACTCCAAAACTATAATGGATCTAAAAAGATCCATTTACAATTCATAGAAATGCTTTTGGATAGCAGGTGGCTGTGTTCTACATTTCCGGACATTGGCTCATCATCTGGTCAGGGGCCTGAAAGGAAATGGATGGAAAGATCAGACAAAGGTTGCAAATGCATCAGGCAAATGGTGGCATATGATAGAAATGTGAGTATTTTTCTATACATATTAATATATGCCTGTCATAAACCATCCACCATAGTTTTCATAAATGAAAAACCAAAAATACAAGCTGGCCAGTTGACTTTGTCTGGACTTCTTAAATTTGTCGTTCTGGGACTGGTGTGATAGGCATGTGAATGGAGTGGTCAGGGCTGTATTCTGAAGGTTAAATTACAGAAGCCACGGCATTAACCTGAGATTTTTGCTAAAGCACGTACTTGGCAATGCCCCTAGTGAAGGCACGAAACGTAGGCATTAATATGTTGCTCCTTAACCACGGGTCTGAAGAAATATCTTTGTTCCAGCTTCTTAGCATTGTTTATTGATAACTCTGAAATTAATAATTTGGCCCTGGTCTTGGAGCCCCAGAAGGCTCTGCTGTTAAACCTGCGTATGTAATAGAAATATGCTAAAAACCTGGTAAAAAAATATCTCCCACTGAGGCTCCATTTAGAGTTCTGTAGTTCAGAAGTTTAACCTGCACATGGTGGTTTCCATCCAAGAAAAAAGTAGTGTGTCCATTGGAAGATGTATTTCAACAAAAGTCCACACCTGACTTCTCTGGAACCTGTGCTGTGAGAAAGCCTTTGGCTGTAATGCTTATGATTATATTAATGCTGCTGCTAATCAGCAGCAATAAAAATAAATAGTTGAATACTAGTTTAAAAATATATTCCAACAAAAATTTAAGACTTTAAAAATCTCCCATCAACCATTGCTGCTGAAGAGAAGTTTGATGCCCATCTGACATTCATGCCAATGTTACTGCTGTTTTTACTACATTTAAGTAAATGTGTTTATCTTTGATAGTATGATTTTAATCATGAAGTGTTTAGATGTTTTTTCTAACATGACAAAGAAATTACTTGAAAGTGAACATTTAAGTCAATTTATCATTTTGGATTTCTCATTAAATAGATTGCTTAATCACTTTATTCTTAGTTTACTGTATTGTCAATAAATAAAATTTACTAATTGTACCTGGCTGTATCATAGATAAAGCTTTAATACAACTTAGATGGCCAACACTTCAGGAAAAAGAAGAAAACTTTAATTTTTAAAAATTTCTAGTCATATTACCTTAAAATTATTACCAAATAAATGTATATATTTATTTCTTAAATCAGAAATGAAATACATCTAGTATAGGACAATTAGTTGGTATTTAAAACATTCCTTTATATAAAGTTCCTTTCCAAAACACGTAAGAGAATTGCTAATCACAAGTGTATGGTGGCATAAAAATGCTGGACAGAAAAGGAAAATGATACATTGGCTTCAAATATGAGACAGAAGAAAAAATTGATTTGTCTAATGTCATTCAGAAACATATTCCTGATTGAATTAAAACCTATTGTTTAAAATTGAAGTTTTCAGTAAAATGTTTATTTTCATATTAGTAATAAATGCATTGTAGAAACCAGGCTTAGAATTCAGAACTTGGTTTTTCAGCTGTTTGATATAAACAAAGCCAGTTGCTTTTGTATGATAATGTTGTCTCTATTAGTTTTTGCACATTAGGAAGTTTACAGAACGACTGACCTTGAACAATTTACTTTACAAAAACAGCCATATAGATATAACACAGACCAGATGGTATGTGATAATTTTCTTCTTTGTAGTCAAAAACTGTTAAAAAGGTTCTAGTACTTGAGAATGATTATATCCATATTTACATCACATCTTTTGTGCAGGTTTAAAACTAATTCTATCACATTCCTTTGAGTTTTAGCATTTTCTTTACTACTACCCCTTCTTTGACCTACTATATTTTAAACAATCATATAGGTAGTGTAAGTAGCTTAGCTAATTGAAAAAAAAAATTGGATAGGAATAAAGAGATATGTTTTACTTCCGCCATCAACATTGTATATTAATTGTAAATCTCTGAACACAACTTAGAGGATGTTCAAATTATATTTGTTGAAGTCATATATGAATTTAATATTAAATTAAGTAATTAATAATATATGTGGTTTCTCTGACAATAGTTATACCTAATAGTGCTTTACTCTATTAATTTCACAATTCATTGTGAAAATAGATTAGAAGCAGAATTTTACAATTACTTTTTATATTTTAAAAAAATATTTTCAGCAATTTTTAAAATTTAAAATTTCAAAATGCAGAGTGAAATATTACAAAAATATCTGAGAGGAAAGCATGAGATTCAGTTCAGACTCTAAAAACAAAACAAAAGCACCTTGGCATCAATCAGGCTGGGAGGATACACAAATAAAGCTACCTACAAATATAAGAGAAAACACTGTTTTTTTCCAAAGTCATGCAGCAATTGTAAAATTCATAATGATCCTTTTTTGAGTGATTTCTATTTTCTTACCAATGATGCTCAAACTATTTTGCTGTTTTCATTTATTACTGAGAACACCCAATTGCTAATTTGTCCCTGCCTATGGCAGTACAAAATCCCTAATTAATGTTTCTCCTAAACCTTCCTCAGAATCAGCCTCATTCACCCAGACCTTTCTCAAAATACTTAATCCTGAACAAAAATTTTTAAAAAGAAGCTTCCTTCCAATCTCTTATGCAGTAGTGTTCCACATATCCTCTGGAAATCCTTCCCTTGCTGTGCTCAATAAATGTGATTTTGTTAGATTACTGGCTTGCTCCTGGTGGTCTACGGCTGATTAGTCTTCTTCAAGAGATTAATTCCTTTAAGAATGCTTGCATGGAGAATTCTATAGTGTTTCTACAGAGTTAGGTTGGAGAAAGCAACTGTAGATCACTGGGGATTACTGGGGCTTAATCTTGCTGGGGATTCAGAGTCAGTGTGGAATAGAATTATCCCATCCAGAGTGTCGGGGTTCTGGAAAAGTCATATACTGGAATCTATTGGTCACTCGTTGTTTAATGCTTCTTCCAGGAGCAAGGGTTGTGATTAATTTTCTGGTAATTCCAGTTGGCTACATGCAAAAGCAGAACAGCTCTAGTCCCAAGGGAAAGCAGCTGGAAGACTGACTCATACACTGTGAAGGCAGGGCTTCTGCTACACATACTAAACCAGACTAATGTTCCAGAAGCTTTGCTCTCAAATCATCACTCCTAAACTCAAAAACTTACAATAATTGACTTTTAGGCTCTAGGATTTTCACACTTTGGCTCTAAACTCTATTAGACTCTAGGATTTTCACACTTTGGCTCCAACTTAAAAAAATGTCCTATTCTTGAGGACATCCTGGAAGTGTATCCTCTTCCAGTCATCACTAATTTCTTATTTCTTATTCCTGTTGCTTTAGTAACCAGTACCATGCAGTTAGATTTAATTTTTTTAAAATAGCTTAAATTATTTTATATTTGTTGATTCTCCCTGTCCTTATAGGCTTTGAACTTTTTGAAGCCAAGCACACTGTCTTTATATTTTAAACGCATTTTCCCATAGAGCCTCGCATGGGTGGGGACTATTTCATTCCTTTTTAAAAAGCATTCATGATGTTTCCATTATTTTATGGAAAGATTATGATCTAAATTTGTGAACCTGATGCATAAGGTATTTCACAATCCGGTCATTATACATGTTACATTCCTCAAGAGTGAATTGTAACTTTATGTTTTAAACTTTATGTTTTTGTACAAACTTTTCCCCAAATCATAGAATAACGTTTTTTTTTTCACTTGGTCACTTCCTGGTCAATGTATAGCTCAAAGAACAAATTTTCAGGGAAATGCTTCATAGTCTTTCCACTTTAAGCAACACTTTAATATTGTTATGTCTTCGTTACTACTTAATTGGCATGATTATATTTATTTGTTAATTAAATAACTCCCAATAAAAATGATCATTTTGAGGATATGGAGTAATTTATCCATCAATAGAGTAAAATCTTGTGAAAATGAAACTTACTAGCTTAGGAGTCATATCCCATTTTTACCACTTTCAATATGTGTGTCTTGGCTACATTACTTAGCCTCTTTAAGGTTAATTTTTTATCTACAAAATGGGCACATTAATAACCTCTATCCCATAGTATTGTTGTGTGAATTGATTACCTAATAAATGTAAAGAGCTTAGCAGAATACCTGACAAAAGTGTTATTTAAATTTCAGCTATTATTAAAATATTATTAGATGCAATGCAAGTAGCAGAAGTAGTAAATAAAGATGAAAGTAGGAATATCCATTCCTTGTTTAATAGAGTATCCCTAACAGGGCTAGTTGAGTGAATGAAAGGATGAATGAATTAAATGTGGGCAGTAAGCACTCACTCAACTACTACACTTCAGCCACAATGGAATTCTTATCCCCAAGAGAAAGAAACAGATAACATCCCTTTTAATGATAGTTTCTTCCTCCTGTGGTGTGGTAGGTGATGCACTTATTACACTGAAATCTCATGTATCCCTGATGATACAAAGAGAAATGTAAAAAGGAGTATGGTAGTTTGGAGCTGTTATGTATTCCAGAAAAGGCCATGTTCTTTTAATCCATTCTGTGGGTGCAGACCTATTGTAGGTGGGGCATTTTGATTAGGTTATTTCAATTGAGATTGACCTGCCTCATTCATGGTGGGTCCTCATCCTCTTGCTGGAGTCCTTATTAGAGGATAAAAGACAGAAAGAGATACAAAAGCAGAGAGATGAAATTAAGAGAAATTCATAGAGAAAAGCCCAGGAGAAGCTAAGAGAGGACCACAGAAGCTCAGAGAGGAAGCCACTGGAACTAGAAAGCAATGAAACCCAGGAGCCAAGGCCCAGCAGTGGCCACCCATGTGCCCTCCCATGTCACAGAGGTGTCCCAGATACCATCAGCCTGTCTTCAGAGTCCACATATCATCCTGTTGATGCAATGAGTTGGACATTTTCACAGCCTAAGAACTGTACATTGTATGTCAATAAATCCCCATTGTAAAAACCAGCCCATTTCTGGTATATTGCATTCCAGAAGCTTTAGCAAACCCAAAACAAGGAGTATGTAAATGGCAATGGGATTATTATTATTATTTTATATGAGTTGACTGGATTGGTGAGCTCACCTCTTCCATGCTCAGTCTAAAAATGCAGTGTAGACAATAAATACTTCCAGGTTCCTCTAGCCTGGTATATTTTTTACTCTGTGCAGGATGCTAAAATGGAAATATTGGGACCTCGTCCATGAGGGACAAGGGCTACGGTAGGGAGCAGCAACTAACATGGGGAATCCTACTGGCTCTTGTATATTATCTTTGCACTGCTTGTTTGCTATTTTGGATATATCTGGAAGGGAAAGATAACCTTACCAAATGTTGATTATAATTCTCCCTAATTTGGCCTTGCCATTTCAAATGTCTATTCTCATTCTTATAATTGTCCAGTAAGTACAAAAAAAAAAAATTACTTGAAGAATATTTTAAAAGCATCTTTAGGAAATAGGAACCAAAATTGTTAACCAAAATGTAGCTGGGCTCACAATTGGAATTGATGAAATACTCTGCCCAGTCCTTTTACAAGTGGTAGTCATGAAATCATTGCATATTTGGGGCCCTGTAACCTCTTTTCTTTGAATCAACACAATCCTAATCAGCTATTTAAAATGTTAGTGACTCTGGAAAGAATGATGTTTTAATTGATTATCGCTTATATGAAACCTGAGAGGATGAAGTGAGTGCCTGATAGAAAGTGTTGGTTTGGGGGAAGGTAGTATTAGAGTATGGGTGTCTTAGAAAATACAGATTTATGTTAGGTTTGAGAGAAATGAGGAAGCAATAGCCTAGAGATTGAAATATGTTAAATGCTTTATTGTTTTGCCTAGGGTTTTTCATGTACTATTTATCATATTGGGCAATGTGATTCATCCACTGATGAAATTTGTGAATGCCAAGTGGAGGACTGAATCTAAGAAACTTTGTAAAACTATACTTCACTAACAGTTTCATTTTATAATCTCCTATGAGATATATACATCTCTTATAGTGAACAATCAATTATTCCCCTTTGGGAGAAAAACCTAAATGTTGGCAATTGTCTCTTTAACATCTGAGTATACAAGAATTACTTAGTGAAAGTAGAAGTGAACCAAAGGTGAGGCTTTCTTCAACTTTCAACTTTTTCTTTGTTTTCTGACTAGAAATGTTATGCTTTTCCCTTAGATTGTACACTGTATTCATCCAAATGGTTGTAAAGTTTGGGTTGAATTTATGCTTGGGTAAACATCGGCTTTATTTCCCTTAGTATAGTCCCAGTCATCAGTACCACCCAGAAGCTTCTACATAGGCTGAATTCTGCGGCTCAGCAACTAAGTGGTACAAGCCACAGGGAGTGCATAATACCAATTTTCCACAGTCTGCACTGCCTACCCATTTGCTTAAAATTGCGATTTTAAGACGTTGACTTTACTCTATAAAGCTCTAAATAGTTTGGGCTCTGGTTCTCTCAGAATTCCCTTCTCTCCCTCTACCATATAATGACAATCGAAGCCAGGCAGTATGTTCCTGATGAGAGTTCCCAAATTTAAGACATATGGAGCTTTATTTAAAACGGTAAGAACACCCCACATGGTCATCACTTCCCTAGGAATTCCTTTGCTGTGATAGCCTAACATAAACTCATTGGGCTGAACTTCTGGATATTACTTTCTAATATCCTTTAGTTAAAATAGTTAGGTGGGACAGTGCTATTCTCTAATATTTCTGGAAACATTTTACTGATTTATTTAATATTTTTCATTTTTATTTTCCTTTTATATATTCACTTTGTATGCTGTGATTTTAATAAGTTTGATAAAGGGTACAATTTAAATATATTACTTAAATTCATCATCCTTAAAATCTTTCTAACATTAGCATAATGGCAAGATTTAGCACAAGAATAGTTTTGTGGAGTTTTTTTGGTAAGTAATTGCAGTTGTGCTTTAGAAAAATGTTATGACTGAAATGTAAAGAGAGTCATCAAAACATATCAGTAAGGGCTGAATCAGTTGTGGAATCTTTTGATATATGCCAAGGAATTGCATACACATATTTTCTAGTACTTCTGTGAACAATATATTTTAATGAAAATATAATTGTTTGAAAGTGAATAATCTAATTTAATGGTGATGCAGTTTACTTTTTGTTATACACGTGTATTACATTTCAATATGTTGGTTGTTTTAACAATCAAAAGTAAATTTAGTGATAGCTTTTGAATTTCAAATTTAACAACTGATATAGTCTAAGAGCAAAAATCCCAAAACTTACCTAAACATAAATTACTATAAAATTGCCTTGATTTTCTTTTCTTTTCCTTTATATTTATAATACTCCTTACATGCAATTGTGACATTACCAAAATAAACTATTGAATTATATTTAATTTAAAATATGCACATTATGTTTTATGTGGCAGTTTAAAACTTAAAACAACGCACTGTTTTGTGAGAGGAGACTTTAGTTTTAATTGAAAAGTACTGGTATTTAGACTCAAAAATTAAGTTTATGAAACCAATATTAAACTTCATAGTTTTAAAATGGCCTCTAATGTTTAATACCCTGAATGGTAAAACTGGGAAGGTGTTCCACCTTATTTAAGGGCATTTGTGGACATACTGAAAACACCTAATGTTTGGGGAACGTTAGAGAATCTATGCAGCTACCCTGAGGCTATGCATTTGCTATTCATGTATTTGCTAATGACATTTTTATTTAATGCTTTTAATGACATGACACTGCATCTTCCATTGTGCAATGAATACTGACTTCAGTAATGCTTCAAAGGTTGTTACTCTGCTTCTTTGATGATAATCAAAAATGCAAGTCTTACCAAGAGTATGCTGAATAATATGAAAGATGATTCATTTTCTGCTCCCTTTAAATGAGACAGTAGGAATTATAGACAGTAGGAATTATAACATAAAGGCAAAACAGCACATTTTCCGATCAGGTCTCCTCTTGAACTCTTTAGGCTGTAATCCCTACATGCCTAGAATGTAGTCCCCAGCCATGAAGACAGAGGAGCCAGACTGGACACAGTGAAAAGATCAATCCCATTTCAGTGGCTGACCTCTCTTCATTCTGATGAATCTGCTCTTCTCTGTGTCTTAAGATGATGCCACGGGACAGATGGATATTCCTTGCACAAATGGAATCATGACCACCCTGGAGGACTGTCTGACATGAAGCCAGGGTCTATGAAGCAGGTGAGATTGCCCTGGTGGCAACACAGCAGGCACATCTGCTGTGGCACTGGGGTTGGAACAAGGATGGTTTAGAGCCCACACAGGGACCTACACATGTGGCTCAAGCCATGGATCAGGGATGGACCTTCGGGAGCCCAGAGCCTTGACATTGTCCTGGATACAGTATGATTGACCCACCCAATTCTGCAGCACTATTCTGGCAGCCCAGTTTCTCTGCATCCCTCAAAGAAATATCTGGTGTGGTACTGAGAAAGATCCCTGGGCCAGGCAACTGACCTGGAAGATCAAAGAATCACAGAACACCCCAAGGGGAAGAACCAGAGCACAGAACTAGCTGAAACTTGTCCAGATGGCACTGATAGCCCACCAGTCACAGTCATTAGAGGGAGTCTTAGAAAATGTCAAAAATTCACTCAAACACTCACGGCCTGGAACAGAAACCATGCTTGCTCAGGATAATCAGGGTGCTGTCCCAAATAATTATACAAAGACCTGAGCATATCTGCTGCTTAAAACATTTTTAAATGCTAAAAGTAAAATACAGATGATTAAAAAAGAAATGAGCTATACTGAAATAGTGTTATTTACCAAAATGTTACTAAGAGCTAATAATGACATAATCGTAAAGGGACTTTTTATTAATATATTAATTTATGGTATTGAGTGGTAGATTTTTACAAAACTGCTGTTACTTTAAAGTAGTGAAGATAAATGTATTTCAAGTTATTTTCAACAACTTTTATGTGATATTAAATATTTGCATTTTCTACTGGTGACAAAGTCATAGACACTGTTAATACAATCATTTTTTTTCCTACATTTATAGCAAAGGAAAAATTTAATTTTTCTTAGATGTTAGTTATAATATTCCATTCTATTTTTCCATTCAATTTTATGAATAATTTGAATTTTCTCTAAAGATCTCAAGATTCAGTAGGTCCCAGATTGATTCTTTGAAGCTTGAGGAAGCAAAGGGAGTATAGAAATGAATAGGAAGAGAAAAGAACATGTAAAATTTCTGTTTTTGAATCAAGAGATGAAATTAACTTGGGGGACCAATGAAAGTGTGGCCAAGCTTAGGAAATATTTGAAATGCATTATAAAGTGCACCAAGTCCAGGCAATTGTGTATTATGTTCAGTTGTTGGTATGTACACATAGGACAGTGGCAGCTCTGGGTTTAACCAGGATACAGTTTTCCAGTCTTGTATGGCTAAGGAAGCATGCATCCAGTGATGCACCATGGAATCTACACTAGGTAAAGAAGAAATTTAGGGTATATGGGTTATGGGTAGAGTTAATAAAATGGTGATATAAATTTGCTGAAGCACCCAATGGGGTAAGGAATTGTTGCAGTAGAGTTTCTTGAATAAACTACCTGAAAAGCTCAGAGATAGTCAAAAACAAGGATGTTTGAAATTGAGAATTGCTATTTTTAAATAATTTTTTAAAATTCACTGGTATTTTCTGTGTTAAAAAATTTGATGTTACCCACACATTTTAAAGGACAACTTTATAAATTTCAGAAATTAATTCCTGAACATTAAATTAAATATTAATATTTGTCAAAACAGTCACAGGCATTAAACAAATAATAAGTATAATCATATGGAGTTAACAAATTAAATTTCCACAAAATATTTAAAGAGTAATTGAAACTTAACTAATTGCAACTAAAATATAATTATCACATCAGATTTTATATGCCTAATACATACATTATAGAGCAAAGCACACTTGCAAAAAATAAGTACAAATATGGTAAAATGAGTGGCAAAGTCTTATTATATGACTTTAAGTACATTTCTTCATTAATTGTTTCTTATTCACATTCTTTGATGTTATATTTGTCAGGATTCTTTCTAGATTTTAAATAAATGGACCAGATAATTTTTTTTCATTTTGCTAACATTTCAATATTTAAAACACATTTAAGAGCAAAAGAGAAGGAGGGAGGGAGGGAGGAAGAAAGGAGGGAAGGAAGGAAGGGAGGATTGAATAGGGAGAGGAAGAAGAAACAGGTGAATGAATGGCCTCATACTGTCTGAAATGTAAAGATCTGAGTTTTCATCTGTCAATTACTAATCTAATCATGGTACTATTTTTTTTTCTTCAGCTGAAGATTATTTGAACCTGAATGTAGATTTTTTATATAATAAAGTTTTACTTGCTCTGTCATAGGAGTTTTTTATTTACTTATTTATTTATTTTGTATTAAGACTGTTCAGATACCATACAACTATCCAAAGATCCGAAGTGTACAATCAATTGCCCACAGCACCACCATACAGCTGTATGCATCCATCAACACAATTATTTTTTTTTCAATTTTTTTTCAATTTTTAGAACATTTTCACTACTCCAGAAAAGAAACAAAGATAAAAAAAAGGAAACTCACATCCTCCCATACCCCTAACCATGCACCCCCCTCCATTACTGATTCATAGTTTTGGTATAATGCGTTTGTTACTGTTGATGAAAGAATGCTAAAATACCGCTAACTGTAGTATATAGTTTGCAATAGGTATATATTTTTTCCCTATATGCCTCTCTATTATTAAACTCTAGTTATAGTGACATACATTTGTTCTAGTTCGTGAGAGAGATTTCTAGTATTTGTATAGTTAATCATGGACATTGTCCACTGCAAGATTCACTGTTTTATACATTCCCATCTTTTAACCTCCAACTTTCCTTCTGGTGACATGCGTGACTCTGAGCTTACCCTTTCCACCACCCTCACAAACCTTTTGGCACTGTTAGTTATTCTCATAATATGCTACCATCACCCCTGTCCATTTCCAAATATTTAAGTTAAACCTACTTGAACATTCTGCTCATAATAAGCAACCGCTTCCCATTCTTTAGCCTCATTCTATATCCTGGTAACTTATATTTCATGTCTATGTCATAGGAGTTTTAAGTCCTTGATTTTTGTATAGGTTTTTACTTTTTAAGACTTGATATACTGCCCAAAAAGATGTTTTTCTTTTAGTTTTGGGAAGCTAAAAGTACTTAACCTATTGTTCTTTCACTGTGATATAGTAACCTATTATGCACTTATAATAGAAAACTTATGTATATTTTCACAGTATCTCTCTAAAATTGGTCAGGTTTTATAGAAATTTTATTTCAAGAGATTATGGCTACACTGTTACTTCTCCTCTTTGGAATTTATAGATAATACATCATCTCAGAACACACTGGGTACAGTTTCAACTTTTCCTATGTCTTTGGTTCCCTAATAATTTTCTTTACTCTTTCTTATTAACACATATTTAAGTATATTTACACATGTATTTAAATATATTAAGAATATTTCACATACACATATATACTAACATATGTAGACATAAACATTCTTATTAAAATTAAAGATAAATTAAGCACCACATTCACTCCACCATTCTTTGTAATTTCAACTTCATTTTGACCATCTCATAGTATCTTTCAGCCATCACTGTGAAATCACAGCCTTTCATAGGCTAAATTTGCTACAATTCAATGCAATTATTTTTGCTTTTCTTTGAAGATCAAATTCTCACACATTAGGAAGCATACATTCCTTCAACCTGGCTTTTTCTTGCCTTCAGCATTACTTCTGATAATTTTTAAAAGCATGTTTGCTTACTGGAAACAAGATGTTTTTAAGCTGCCCAAAGGCATGAGATACACTATTCTCCAATTTGTCCTTCTTTTACTCTTTTTTAAGAGGACAATTGCATTTAAGACAGTATCAGCATTCTGTTGTTTCAGATATTAGTCCCAGGTTAGTTACATTCATTACAATTATCTTCTCCTACTTTATCCTTGATACATTAAATTTCTCTATGATTTTCTTTCATCAGAAATTCTTAATTCATCAGGATTTTTGTTTATTTGCATCATGACTTTCATGGTTTTGATCACAAGTATGTTCTCCTAAATATACTTCTATGTATTTTATAATTTGATTTTTTCAAAACTCTGTACTGAACTTTTGACATTATCTGAAGATTTTTGTTGTTGATCTCACTATCTTCTCTCCATCAGTATCCCTGACATTGTTTTTTGTGACTTCACTATTCATGTACATTAGAAGTTGGCAATCTATAGCCTGTGGGCAAAAATATGGCCTGCAGCCTATTTTTGAAAATAAAGTTTTATTGGAATGTAGCCACACCCATTTGTTTATGTATTACCTTTGGCTGCTTTTGCATTAATATAGCAGAGTTAAGTAGTTGAGACAGAGGCTGTGTGGCCATAAAGTTTAAAATATTTATTATCTGGCCCTTTACAGTAAAATCTTTTTCTCATCTGGAATAATTCCTGCAAATCAACAAGGAAAGGCAGGAATTAAATTTTTTAAAACATATTGAATAGAATGTAAGAAATGCCAATTCACAGAAGAAAAAGATGAGAATGCTAATAATATTCAGAGATGCTCAAAATTATGAGTAAGCAGAGAATGCTACTCAACAGAGCAAAAATAACATGCCACATTTAACTTGTTAGACTGGCATAAATCAGAAAGCTAGAAAATACCAAGTGCCCCCTGTCCATTGAGATATGGGGTCCTCTATAACCTTTCAGTGTGAATATATATGGGCACAGCTTCTCAGGGGAGAGGAATACTGTGTAGAACTAAAATTGTGGATATATACATCCCACGATTTAATACCACTACTGGATAAAAGATTTAAAAAAAATAGTTTCACATAGGTCCACACAAAAAATATGTACGAGGACATGCATCACAGCATTGTTTGTGATAGCAGGGATTTTTAATAAAACTTTAAGTTATTTTTCTTAAACATATTTATACATTTTAAATATTATCTTGGAGAAAAGTTTCTATTAAACTTGTACGTAGTGTATTTTTCTGTCTACTTTTTGAAATTGCTATGAATTTAATGTATTTTTCTAATATTAAATAAAGTATGAGAATGAAAATAGCCAAACACTGAAGTCATGACCTATTTGGGCCTTATATAGATTTTCATTTTCTTTACTTATAAGCACTTACAACTTTCTGAAGACATTGTAAAATGTAAAATTTGCAAATTAAATATGTTTTGTATTATGGAAAGCTAAGAGTTTCTACAAGTAGCATTCCTGCAGGCTTCTGAAAGGCACTTTGAACTAAATGAAGCTTAGTCAATGTGTTGCACATGATTAAGAGGATACGCAGAGTCATTAACTAAACTGACTAATGGGCTACAGAGCTCTAACATTCCCAAATGCCATCATGATGAAAGGAAGGCATTGACTTACTAATTTTTCTGCATAGATCTTATTTTGGTAGCAAGAAATTGTAGTCATTACTTTACAGCATCTCAGATTTGCTGCTATTGGTCTGGAGTGATATTACCCATCTTATCATATAAAAAGCCCATCATTTGCATGTACTATGTAAAATTTCAGACAACTTGTCTTGTCTATTCTTTTTCAGTAGATACAATTTCATAAAGTCTTCAGATCAGTCAACACCAGATAGTAGACTCTACTTTTTTCACCCAAGATTCATTAAACTCTGTAAGATCCTTTAGGCTGGAAATTAAGGGCAAGAAATAGATGTAATCACACAAGCATGAGGACCTTATATAGAAAATATAAAAGGAATCCACATAAAACATTTTTCTACTTAAAAATATAAAATCTGGGTGTGGGGAATTATATATATTGATGAGCTGAAACATTTCTTTTATAGCAGTCTTTCTTTACAACATAAATCCAACAAAGTATATGAAACTTTGTGAACGCTACTATACTAAGAACTAAAAGACATCCTTCCAAAGAAACTGTACATATGCAATGTGCGTGTATGTGTGTGTGAAATAAGGAAGTTAAATGAAGTTGCAGAGATGCATAGCTTATTAGGTCATTGATGAGTGATAGAGGTAGAATAGTACTATTTTTTATAGAAGCTGCTGCAGGCTAGAAGGCTTTTGACACTACTGAGAGGACAAGTGCCACTGGATCCTGGATGAGGTGCTTGGAATATAAAATAAATGGATGTGAGGTAAGCATTAACAAGTCTCTAGAGATTTTATATATAGAAAGATGTTGACCTGGTTCATGAAGTGGATAAATTCTATTGAAAATAAGTATGTAAGGAAGACAATAATGAGTAGTGGAGAGAATTTTTGTTATTCAATGCAGGTGTGAGTTAGAAAGGGCACTGGGCACTGCTGCTAAAAGAAAAAAATGCAAGTGGTGTAATATAATACAGAGAGAACTGAATTAAGAGCCAGAAGACCTAAGTTTTAGTCCAATATCCATTGCTTCCTAGCTCAGCTACCTTTTTCTGCAGCCTTAACTTCCATCATCTCAGATTCTGCAACCATAAAATTTGCAGAGTAATGACTGCCATTATATTATTGTTACAATTAGATGATAAGATGTAAAACAAATAGATTGGAAACTCTAATTCTTATTGATTATGGGTTTAATTTATTCTTAATGAAGAACAGTAATATGGAATATGAAACCTATAGCTATTCATTACACATACATAAATATATACATAATTATATAAGTATGTGTCTATTTAATAATTTGATGAAATAATGTAAAGCATTTCGCACAGTTCCTGGCATATGGTAATTGGTCTCATTGTTATTTATGCATCAGAATTTCAACCAAAAAGCCAATACTCTCTTTTTCCTCTGATGCTCTTGATGATACTATGTCTAAATAAAACACATTTAAAAATAAAATATCTGAGAATCCTCAGAGTCTGAAAGAATATATGAAAATTTCATCAAAGTTGGAAGAAAGAAAAGTGCCCAATGTTACAATCAGTGGAGAAACAGAAAAATTACATTTTAAATATGACACAATAATCCACAGCAAGGAAGGAGAAGGTATCATTTTTGTTTATATCAGGATCACAAAATAGATTAAAGTATATTTTTCATGCAAATATATCACTCTATATAGGTAAGGAGTGGCAACTAAATATGAAAAATGTATTTACATTTTACATATCTGTAGTTTTATATCTTTATCTAATACTATACACAAGCAGTGTTTATTTATGGTGCATGCGGCTCTTTGAACATAGTTAAACAGTCTATATCCTGATATACTGGGATTTTTATGGACAACAATGCCCATTACCTAGAATTCCCATTATTATTTAATTGATTATTCAAAGTATGCCTAACATATATAATAAATTCTAATTACACTTAACAATTATTATTCCAATAACAAATGAATCATTTATAGTTTTGATGCATTTGGTTATTGGGGCTACTCAAATTCCATTAAGCTTGCAAGGAAAAAATAGCCCTTAAATATGTATTCCCATTTAGACTATATATCAGGTTGATTTTTAAAGATGATAAATTTCAGTCTCTTCAGAAAGAACAAAAATAGGAAATCTGAGCAGGTCAAGAAAGGGTAAAGTTCATTCCTAGAAGCAAGGAATTTCAAAGCCAATGCACATGTTCCTAATGTATCTTTCAGTTGTTTCTGTTATTACAAATTATTTTCAAATTCTCTTGAAAATTGAGATTAATCCTATTTTAAAGATCAGAAACTTAAATGATTGAGGTATGGATTATGAAAATGTGATGGGCAAGGATTATTCACATATGCAGTTATTGCAGTTCAACTCCCAAAACTTCCAGATACATGTGCTCTCTGTTTCCAAATACAAAGGGAAAGATACATTAAGACATAAGAAAGGTGTAACATTGAAAGAAGCATATCCAGGAAGGCAATCACAGTTTATATGCTATCATTTTATGATTATATTAATTTATTTATATTTTGCATTATCTTTTTTCCAATCACCTCATACTATGTTACTTAAAAATTCGTATTCCTAGAATATTTACAGTACAGAAATTCTTCACTATGATATTTTATGACTTTGAGTCAGAAAAAATAACTTTCTTTCTTCCAGAATTTTAATTTTTGACTATTAGACTCAAAGAGTTAAACTCTAAGAAGACTTCTATACTATGACTTATCTTTGTAAATTAACGCAACGACAGCTACTATCAGAGGAATAGATACTTTTTTTAAAAAAAAGATTGAACCTATGATCCGTAATTCACTATATCAGTGTGAATGTTGTGAAATAATACATTGTACTCCCTGAAACCATGCCCATATATCATAACACTGCAGAATAATTTGGCTTATTTATTACTTTTTAAACAGACATTGAATATAGTGTATGACATGTTTTATTTCCCAAGCTATTTGGACATGGTGTGTGGTTTTTCCATCAATCCACGGTAACCAGAAGTTATTTTCCATAGGAAACAATAACAAATGTAATTGACAAATTGTGTTTGTTAGTGGAAACAGCATTGCATTATTTTCTAATAATGAGGCATCTGGCATATAACCACTGATCAAAGTACATGAATTAAAAAAAAATAAGAGAAGCAAAGTATATTTGTTATAACTAAAGCTGGATAATTGTCAGGCACAAGAAAAACTTAAATTCACTTGTATTAAGCCCCAGAATGACAGATCTTAGATTAAGTCTGATGCATGTGACGAAAGGTCAGTCAGGAAGGAAAAGTCAGTTATTTACCTATAATTAGACCCGTATTGACTACTATACTTGAGGTTATTTAATGGTTGGTCCATGAACATTTATAAAATTTATACATATCTGATTCCTACCTGTAGCAGAACATATAGAGAAACATAACTGTCAGCCAACAGTGTCACTGAATATTTCTTAAACATGGAAATATGAAAGTGTTTTCATTTCCAGAAGCACCCATTAGAAATCAGAGCAAGAGATCAATCAGTAACAATAACATGGAATTTTCAGACTATAGAAACCTCTTATATACAGTCTTGGGATAAATTCCATTTCTTTTAGGTTGTCAGAAATAATTCTCTTTAGTCACAAAACACATGTGTATATGGACAGTAAATCCATAAAAGATTTAAGAAAAAGAATGATATATCTGAGCCTTCAAAATTTACACATTTCCAGATTGAGCCCCACCCTTATCAAGATCGTGGAGTGCAAAGCCTCAGTGCTCCATCCCCCCCCCACAGAAACTGTACAGCCAATAAGAAATGACAGAAATTTCTTTCTCAAAGCTCCAGAAAACAGATGAAGGATGGCAGTAACAGGGGAAACACTAAATTAAGGGAAAAAAGGATACTTAAAAGAAATAGGATCTCCTGGTGGCTGGATGGCCCTTCCCCCACCCCTCACCAGCTTGGCACAGAACCTGTAACCTTCTGAGTGCATTATATTCCTGGTCCCATTTCCGGTGGAGCAAGATAACCCTTGTGCACATACTGGGAAGATGCATATCTGATCCAATCCATCTGGTGGTGGTCTGCGGGACTTGCTGTCCCAGAACTTGTCCTGCATATTGAAGGCAGCTCGCTGAGTTCACTTACAGAACACTATGGGGGAGCAGTCAAGTTGTGCTGCCTGCGGCAACAGACTATTGGCTTGGGGACATGCAGTACAGTGCCTGAGACCCTGAGGAAACTGTTTCCTAGTGAAAAGGAGGCATTTGGTTCCGTGTAAATGGGAAATTCCTAGGGCCACATGGACATGCCTAAGACCAGACATGGGTGCAGAATGGATACTAGCTGGATACAGGCTCAAGGCAGAGGCCCGGTACCCTCCCTCCATGGATGAAAAGATCAGTAACACTGACAAACCTTTAGCTAAAATGACAAAGAAAAAAAGAGACAAGATGCAAATAAATAAAATCAGAAATGTGATGGGGCATTACTACACACCCTGCAGAGATAAAGAGGATCATAAGAGGATACTATGAACAACTGAATGTCAACAAATTAGACAACCTAGAATAAGTGGACAAATTTCTAGAAACATATGAACAACCTACGTTGACTCTAGAAATTATAAAAGATCTCGCCATACTAATTACTAGTAAAGAGATTGAATCAGTCATCAAAAACCTCCCAACAAAGAAAAGCATAGGACCAGCTGGCTTCACAAGTGAATTCTACCAACACTTCCCAGAAGATTTAATATTAACCCTGTCAGACTTTTCCAAAAAACTGAATGGAGGGAACACTGCCTAACTCATTTCATGAGGCCATCATTACCCTAACACCAAAGGCAGATAAAGATACTACAAGAAAAGAAAATTACAGAAAAATATCTCTAATTAACACAGATGCAAATATCTTCAACAAAATACTAGCACATCTAATCCAACAGCACATTAAAAGAATTATATACCACAATCAAGTGGGATTTATCTCATATATGCAAGCATGGTTTAACATAAGAAAATTAATAAATGTAATACACCACATTAAAAAAATGATGGGAAAAATCTCAATTGGTGCAGAAAAGGCATTTGACAAAATCCAGCATCCTTTATTTATAAAAACACTTAGAAAACTAGGAATATAAGGAAAATTCCTCAACATGATAAAGGACATATATTAAAACCCACAGCTAACCTCATACTCAATGGTGAGAGGCTAAAAACTTTCCCTCTAAGATCTGGAACAAGACAAGGATGCCCACTGTCACCACTGCTATTCAACGTAGTCCTGGTAGTTCTAGCTAGAGCAATTAGGCAAGGCAAAGAAATAAATGACATCCAAATTGGAAAAGAAGAAGTAAAACTTGCACTATTTGTGGATGACATGATCTTATATAGAGAAAGTCCTGAAAAATCTATAACAAAGCTAGTAGAGCAAATAAACTAATTCAGCAAAGTGGCAGGGTACAAGATCAACATCCAAAAATCTGTAGTGTTTCTAAACACAAGTAATGAGTAATCTGAGGAGGACATCAAGAAAAATATTCCATTTATAATAGTACCAAAAAGAATCAAATATCTAGGAATAAATTTAACCAAGGATGTAAAGGACTTATACACAGGAAACTACATAACATTGTGAAAGGTAATAAAAGAAAACTGAACAAATGGAAGGATATTTCATGTTCAAGGGTTGGAAGGCTAAATATCATTAAGACGTCAATTCTAAATGAAATGAGTTACAAATTTAATGCAATCTCAAACAAAATTCTAATAGCCTACTTTGCAGAAGTGAAAAAGTCAATTATCAAATTTATTTGGAAGAGTAAGGGGCCCATAATAGCCAAAACCAACTTGAAAAAGAAGAACAAAGTTGGAGGACACAGACTTCCTGACTTAAAGCATTATTAGAAACCTACAGTGGTCAAAATCACATAGTATTGGCATTTGATCCCAAATGCATAAAATGTAATGATAAATCAGTGCTTTTGGACTCATATGGTATAAATATGTAATTTATGACAAAACTACATAAAGGTGGGGGGATGGAAGGCTATAGGAACATAATTTGTGTCAACTACTGAAGTAAAGTCTTATCATAACAAATGAGAGTGTTATGGATGTAAGACATTAAACTTAAGCCTCATGGTAACTCATGGTAAAGAAAATATCAGAGAATATGCGAGTTCTTAAAGGCAGAAATAAGAGTACAGATTTCCCAGGGCAAGGAACAAGGAGAATAGAGAGTTAATGCATAATGGGTGTAGAGTTTTGTTTGGGGAAATGAGAAAATTTTAGTAATGGAAGTTGGTGAGGGTAATGCAATGCTGTGAATATGATTAATCACATTGAATATTATGTTTGCGAGCGGCTGAGATGGGAATGTTTATGTAGTATATACATTCCCACAATTAAAAAAAAAAAACAGAAAGAGCAAGAAAAGTGATAATGCCAATTAAATGCAATACATGAACCTAGATGGGATCTAGCAAGGGAGGTGAAAAGATTGAAAGAGACATTATTTGGAAATACGAAAAACTGGAACATCAAGAAAGCCATATATGAATATTAAATTTCTTGAACGTAAGAACTGCACTTAAGGTGGTTACATAAGGGAATGTACTTGTTCTTAGGAAATGTACATGGCAGTATTAAGTTTTCAGGGAGTGTGATGTATATAAATATTGTGGATTTGAAATACTAATCAGCAGCAAAATTGGTGTCTATTTATCTTGCACCCAAATGCAATCTTTTTCAGAACTGTATAAATCTGAAGTGGTGTCACCATATGTCTCCTTCCATGAGGTGGTGTGCACACGGTGGAAGAGCAGTCTCTGATGACAGACTGCCTGGGACCCTAAGCTGGCCTGGTGGTGGACTGCAGTCAAGTCATCTAAACTGTGTGGGCCTCAGGTTCCTCATCAGTAAAATACGTAGATTGATAGACTATACCTCCTAGTTCTGTGAAGAACAGTGCCTGCCACACAGGAAGTGACTCTAAAGTATTAGTTACTATTTTAAGATTAATGTTAAGCTTCAGTGGAAACTCAGGACATCTTTAATTCTTAAGAAGTTTTACTTAAAATCTGATACATTATTTACTCCAAAAGAAGAATGAAATCAGCAAAAAGAACTATCCCTCCTTGTCGCTCATCTCCAAAAGCACGGATAATCAAGGGAAATATTCAAGGCAGAATCACAAATTCCATCCAGTAACTTAATGCAGTTGTTAATTAACATAAGTATAATTTACCTTTTTGGTTGTAACTTTGAGTTTCTGAAAATACTCTTTTCTGAGTAACATAGGTGATGATTCCAATATGTGTATCTTTATGCTAATTAATATTCAGAGAGACTATAATGATTATTGTCACCTATTGAATGGCTCATTGAATTTAGTATCCACATAGTTTCCTTTTCTGCATTTCCATGAGAAAAAAAATAATAAAGTCTGGTAATAAAAATTAGAGAATATGCAGAAATGATGACAGGCCAGCTGTGCACTCTGCATGGGTTTAAAGTATTGTATGAGCTCAAGTTTGTATTTCAGGTATTCTGCATCACATTTATATTAAACATTTACTCACCTTAGAGTAATTAAATAAAAGTTTGAAGTTTTTACTTTTACTATACGCTCTAACAATAAATGAATATAACCCTTTTTCAAATAATTATTTTATGTTAAAAATTAGATTTTCAAAACAAGGAATGTGCCTTTTTCTCAACAAAGAAATGTAGATATCCGTGGCTTAATTTGACTTTGAACTTGAACATGAATTTCTTGAGCAATAAAAGATCTCAAACACTGTCTTTTTGTTTATTAAAAGTGAAAAGGTTGGCAAACCATGTCCTGTGGGCCAAATCCAGCCCACTGCCTGTTTTTATAAATGAAGTTTTATTGGAACAGTGACTCATTTTTTCCTGCATATTGTCAATGACTACTTCCATGCTACAATATCAGATGTAGCAAAGACAGTCTGGTCTAAAATATTTACTCTCATGCCCTTTACAGACAAAGCTTAGAAGGTAGACTGTTTTTTTTTTTTTTTTTTTTTTGACATACTTGAGACTTTTTTTAGTTTATTCCAATCAACCATAATTTTTCCTGGATATGTAATACCTGGGTTATACAATACCCTAACTAAATCTGTTCAAGTACATATTTTTCCCTAATTTATTATCCAAAATGCAAAGTGATCATGGTATCTGTCTCCTTAAAAACATTCAATGGCTTTTGATGGGGTTTAGAATAAAGTTAAAATTCTTTGCCTCTGTCTGTAAGTCCTACATGATTTTGTCCTTCCAACCTCCAAGTCTTGTTTTGCACTGTGCTCTCCTTCTTTTTTTTCTCCAGCCATGCTCTCCTTCATTACCCACACCACTTTCTCTGCCTGCTCCTTTGTCTTCATCTACTTCCTCCCTTTTTAACTTCTTTTTACTCTTCATACACCACAGGTCATTCTTTTCTTCATCATCCATTAGGTCCCCACTTACAGTACTGTTTAACTCTCTTTAGTAGCATTTATCAAAAATGACATTACGCTTTTGTTCATTTTGTAGTAGTATTAAGCATATTTACCACAGTAAAATTAAATTACATAAAGGCAGACTACTTACCTCAACACTGTAACCTTAATATTTAGTAATGTGGTGGGCACAAGGTACCCAACATAAATATTTACTGACTGAAGAAATAGATAATAAATTTTGCATTTATAAATTAACAAAGTAACCTGACAACTTTTAAATATATGGAAAATAACCAAAGCATATCATTCCTTTGATTATTTTTCAGGAAAATTAACTTTGAAGATAAGTGTTTGAGATAATCTAAATGTGAAAATTAAATATTATTTGAAGTAAAATTAACTGAAACAAAATACAGTAGGTAACATTAATGTTTTTCACAAATATCTAAAAGAAAGAAAAGAAGCATCAGGAACTGTGTCTCTAGGCTCATGTCTAGGTAATTATTCAGCCAAAATATTGATTTATCATTCAAGAAAAATAAAAAATAATTATGTCAAACAATTTGATAACACAGGGTTATCTGATTATACATTGTAACTTCTGCAGTAGAAAGGGCTTTTGAAGAAATTTGAGGGCTCTTACCCAAGTTACTTTAGATATGTTATTTTTTATATATAGGTCCTTAAACTAGAAGATGATGTCAAGAAGTCCCAGTATATGATGGTAATTTAAAATTAAAAACCAGGGTTTCCTACATGAAGAATTACCAGTAGCAGGTAAGGAAAGAAAAAGGCACAACTTCAGGGCTTGGCCTTTAAAAATGGCTGCTGGAAATGAATAGAGAAAGCATCTGGTACAGCCTGGTGAAGCTACCAAGGTGTCTTGCCAACATCACCCTCCCCTTGCACGTTCATTCCTACCTGGACGGAATGTTTGGCAAAAAATTTAGTGAACATAATCCTGAAAAACTTCACTAATACTTCATAATTTTTATTCTAAATGTACATTTTATCATCCCATGGGAAAATCACAATTAACCCTTAAAAGTAAAAGCCATTTCATATAACCCCTGTAACTCAGGAGAAGTTGCTAATCAAAAAATGAAGCATAAAGACTCACCATTTTGGAATTTTCTGTGCTTGAAAGAGTCTGAAAGAAAGAATGGCAATAATCACTTCAGTCTAGTTTTCTTGAGGATTAAACAGAATTTGACATACTAGAATAAAAAAAAAATCCCCAAACAGTAGCAGATTATTAAGCTGGTTATACTGGAAGAAAAAAGAATAAAACAACTGAAGTTGCAGTTTGGGGGTGGGGAGCAGGTAGTGTGTAGTTACTACAATTCTTTTGCTTCATTCTGACAGACTTTTTTACTTGTGAGAGAAAGGAGTCTACTCTTGATAGTGTGCTTATCATGAATGTATTTTCTCTGTTGTGGGTGTGAAAGCTGAGAAAACATGGTAGACAATTCTTGTGTACAACCCAGAAGGAATTAGAAGTCTGTACAAAGCAGATTTGAATCTCTATATGTTACATACCAGGGGTATCATCTTAAGCTGTGTACTTGACTTCTCTCAGTCACAGTTTCCCGTTTCATGCCCCTCCTCCCCCAGCCTGTTCTCTGCCCCAGCACAACATACGCAACACATATTATAAATATGTGATTAGAGTTTTAGAATGACATCAAATTTGAAGCAGTGAGTTTCATGCCTAGTTTCTTTTATATCACGCCTCTCTTTTTTGCATTATGTTGTCATGGCATTTGAGGATAAAATTCTTGTTTCAGATGATGCTTATATGAAAACCAATTAGAAATGGTTATTTATAAAGAGAATTTTATCACCATTTTATATATATATATATATAATGAGCAATATTTTCATAGTTAAGAATGAATTTATTCTTCCTGTGTTCTCCAAATTTGCAGGCTTTATTGACGACAGCTACAGAAAAAGACCTGATATCACTCAAGTTCCGTCTTATGCACGTATTATTTGTTTACATTGAATATTGAAAATTAGTATTTTCTTATAACTTAGTTTTACTCTGGGGTTTCATTTTTAACTATTTTGTGCAAAAAGATTGATAATGGTTACCTATTTTGGAATGGAAATGTGTAAACATAGAAATGATGGCCATCTAAACATATGTCTAGAAACAATAAAATACTAAGTAATTCAGATAAAAATTTACAATTTGTCTTTGTAGATAAAATAATAATTCATTTTTCTACATAAAACAAAGTGCGCAGTTACTCTCTCCTATTTTGTGACTCATATTGCTAGAAATTTTTTTATTAGAAATACATGGAATAGTACAGAAAAACAGATTACTATAAACCAAAGTTTCATGTCTAGTTTCTTTTACATCATGCTAAGAATTTTGTGCCTTTATACCCCTAATACGAGAATTTTTGACTTTTGCACACAGAATAGACTTGTGAGATAATGGCTTAGCCAACTGACATTGACATTTTCAGTTAAGATTGTTGTAGCCTAAAAGCCAAACTGCATTCATTATTATAGTAGTTCTATTAAGAGACATATTTCTGCTGTACCACAATATTAAATCTCACTTGAGTTTCTATTACTACAATATTGAAAAGGAAAGGTCCTACTTCTATTAGATTGGATATACATTTACAAAAGTATGTCTCATCCAGAAGAAATGGGAGAATGAACTAAAATTTTTAAGTGGAAGCTTTTATGTAATTTTACCAATGAGTATTACATTCCAAACATGAATGAATATTAGGGATTTACTTCCCTCACTTTAGGATGAGTTAGCTGAACTGTAGAGAATATTTTGAAGTTTTTGCTCCAAATGTATGATATCATTAGGTTCTACAAAGAGGATGGCCATGGGGCATTAAACAACAGATTCCATATGCGGTATATTAATTAGGTAATCTCCATGGTGAGTTGTCTCCAAATTATAATGTTCTCCCAACTCTGAAGACACACCGTTTTTCAAGATGATCCACTGGGAATTGGGAAGCCCTTAGTGATATCTATTTCTATTATTTCTGTAAACTGTAAGGATATTTAACTTTACAACATTTTTATAAAGTTGGACAGAGGTGTTCCCCATCAGTAAATTTGCTAGACTGTCATGGTTCACCCCCATTATTGGAGGAAGCTTTAGTTTGAAGAGGAAATGTGATAATTGGTGAAGTTGGCAGGGTTACTGTCTCTCACTTTCAGAAGATTTGAAAGGAGAATTTTGGATGATATTATTTTAATTCAATTAAACTCACCTTCCACAAGTAAACAAACGATTTTTTAAAAGATTACTAAAAATAAGTCACCATTCAAAGATGAGAACAAAGCAAAACTTACCAAGAAAATGGCAGAGCTGTAACTTCTATTCTGATTAGATCTCTTAGCCTCTATAAAAGACTAAACAGTGATAGACTCAACTAAGATGAAAAAAAAAAAAAACCACACAGTTGAAAATGAAAGTGAAATTATGTGAAATGTAGACTTAGATCCATTGGCATTGATGATGAACCGTGCCTAACATATATTCTGTCTTGAGATATTAGATGATACTGAGAATTGCTCAAATAATAAAATTTTAAAAACATTTGAAATATGAAGGCCACCTACACATTTTGTTTCTGCAATGATTAAAGCCATGTGAAACTCAATCCAAAATTTAAAAAAAAGTGCAGTAAATAGCTAAACAGGAAAAGAATGCCACTAATTACACTAATTTCACCTATATATCTTGGAGCTACTTTTGTGGCTTCTTACTTATAAGCAAAAGAAAGACACTTCTTATTTTTCCTGATTAAAACAAAAACATTTCTTATTTTTCCTGATTAAAACAAAAATGCCTGAACAAATACTTGGAAAATAATATGGCAGGAAAAATAGCATTTATTTTTCATCAAATACAATTTTTGGAAGATACATAGAAACCATCTTTGATGTTTGGAAGATCAAGTGTTAAATTGAGATTTTTAACATCAGAAATTTGTCATAGTTTTGGATGGAAGTACAGATGTTCCAGCTTATCAGACCATGGTATTTAAAAAATTCTGTGCCAATAAGAAAGTACATGAAGAAATAACTTTTTAGGAGTTTCACTAAATTAAAGATACATTGGGAAAGATGTACACCTAACAATGAATGACTTCTTCAAAAAAATCAATGTTTTGTGGAAAAACCAAATGTGCATAATTATAGAGGGGAAAAAAGCATGTTTGACCATAATTTTTTAAAAAACATAGTAATGTTATATAAGTAGTCACTTGAAAAGTAGAGAGTATGGCAAAAGCAAACAGCTTTTCTCTTTTTAGGAAAATAAATTGTTTTTTGTTTTGTTTATCTTTTTTTTAGAATACAAGTATTTTCCCCATTAATTCTGAAAGTATCGTGACTTATTATTGATGAAATTGTTCATTACAAGCTGACTGCTTCCTTCTATTATGTTGTTTATAAATATATAGATATGTATGTATTTATGTAAAACTGCAAGACTATAAAAGTCTGGTAATACAGAAGTTATTATAAATTCCTGGCTCTGTGTTTTATTTCCTATGTGAAGTAGGGTAAGTCATTTAGCATTTCAAAATCTTTATTTTCTCATTTGTAAAACTGGAATAATGCTACTTATATCTTTCATGGGTTTGCCAAAGGAATGAAATAAAAACTGTAAATAATGAAGCTTTGTTAACAGTAAAATGATACACAAATATGGATGAATGTATGATTGATGAATAAACAAATGAAAGGATGTAAAAATGACTGACAAACTCTCCACACGAACAAATTAGTGACTTTATCGAATGGCCCTGAGTCTGAAATTCCTGTCACCTTGGGACACCTAAGATTACATGGTTGACCTTGAAGGCTTTTTTTGTTTGATGTTTTCAAAATGGAGGCTACAAATACAGAATCGCCATCCTTTCTAGGTTTCATCCTCCTTTTTGATCAGTTGCCTCCAAATCTGAAACTGAAAGTCAACCATGGCTCATCTAGCTTCTGACATAACGAATTTAAATCCACAAAGACCTCAGCACCCTTTTCTTCCATTACCATTAACCCACATATTTAGGCAATTTGTTCATTGACCTGATTATTTTTTAAAAATTTAGGTAGTATATGTGTGATTTTTAGTCCGCAAGTGTAGAATTTCATTGGTCCACTTAATTGCAAGTATTATCAATTTCTCTTGTCTCCATGTATTGCATATATTAGTCTACTAATAAAGGTACATTTGAATGGGTCTTCTAATTCCTTCTTCCCCCAAAGCTTCTCTTCTTATAATTTTAATGATACATAAATTCTCCATTTTAGAAAATAAAATACATATAAATATTTTTATCTATCCCTGTTTTATCAACATTTATTTTTGGGAATTATCAAAGTTTCACATGAAACCAGACAGGACTGTGCATCTGCTGAAAAACAAATAGAGACCTAATACACTGCTTGGAATCTAGGTGACTTCCTAACTTTGTCTGGGGTTGTTATATGCCTTCCTTATGAAAATGCCCAAGTATTTACAAGCACAATCACATAGATACAGTAGGACTATTACATACATATTCAATTGCATTGAAATTAATTTAATGCTTTTATAAATACTGTTTCTTCATTTGTTAAGAACACAAATGACTTGAAAATGCTTTCTTGTCTTTTTAAATGTTTCTATTTACATTTGAAATATAATTTACTCACAAACAGCATCTAACATATTCAACATTTAGCAGAATGTCATAGATGTTAGAATTTTCTCTGAACTAAAGAAATGAATAGTTATATCATCTTTGAAAGTAGCTGCACTTAGAATGGCTCTTCATCCTAGAGACAATCTTTCTGAGTAAGCATAAAGGATCTAAGTATTTTATCTTTATACTTGAGGATTGTTCTGCTTGGATTATATGTGAGGCAGATATGGAATGTGGTCAGAATGACAATGAAAGTTAGTTTATATTCTTATTCCTGTGTTATGAATCAATCTTGATAAGTTTTCTTGTTGGGTTTATGAACAGAATTAATTGTCTTTCCTGGAAATACCACTGATAGTATACTAAGGTTCACACTTGTTAGCAAAATGAGTCAAATATTTTAAACTTCATAAAACAAATAAGCAAGTTTCCCTGGCTTCTCTATGTTTTGTTTATATATGTGTGGTTGTCTGTTATGCATATATATGTGTGTGCACGTGTATATTTATATGTATAAGTGTGCATATCTATGTGTGTATATATATATATACACATAGTTATAAATTGAAATATGTGGTTTATAGTATGTTTTCTAGAGAGAATAGTATTTCACTTCTGTGGAAATTTTGCTCCAATTTAGATTGAATTCTCATTTTTTTGTCTATGCCACAAAATAATTTACTGATGCAGCTGCTATCATAGATACTTTTGTCATAGTTTTAGTTTTAAGCATTTCTTCAAATATCTTGGCATAATTAGTCTGCATTACCATATCTCATTTCACCAGGGTTCTTGGACCAGGAGTTAGCACATTTTCTTATAAACCAAACCTCTTCTGGTTAACTGGGTAGCATTATACAGGTTTTACTACTGCCACTGTATGAGATAATGCTTGCCTTCTTAAACAAATACTGTATATTGAATTTGTAGAGAAATGGTATTTTAATTAAGAAAAAGAAGAAAGGAATTCTTTGAGCAGGAGTGCAGGGAAAGTGTATCCATATACATTGTTGTTATATGTTTCAACTTTTTCATTCAGCTTCCAACTTTTAGAAGTTTACATGAGCAGAAAAAAGCCTCGGCAACTGAAAATATACTCTGAGTTGCATTCCTCTAAAGCAGTAGGAACTACCACTATTTATAAAAAATGTATTGCTTCAGTTCATGGATGCAGGAAGGCCTTGATTTACAAATACATGAATTACAAGCAGTTACAGTCCTCTGCTCTCTCCACACCATCTCCAATACCCTGGTGCAACAGTATCACTTCTTACTAAAACTCCACATGTTGCCTCTATGGGAGCAATTAAGATTCCAAAAATATAACAAAACAAAATGAAAACTTGATGTCCTAAAACTCCGTAATTTTAGATTAAGCAAGTTAAGATTGTTTGAAATCAGGTAAAACATAGGTATTGGGCCCTCGCTCAGCTGGCTCACTAAAATAATTCCTATCTCAAATTTCATGAGTGTTTTTACTTTGCTTCCTTTCACTGCTTTCCCATTAAAAAACACAAATACATATATACAGATGTACATAAATACATATCTATCATCTATTATCAATATCTATACACACACATACAAATATACATATTGGGAGATAGTCTTCTCTGGGCCTTTTGTCTTTGTACAGCCTGGCTTCGCATAAAGAGCAGGCTTGCTTACTGCTTTCTATAAAATTGGCAGTTTTCTCAAGCTCTGAGTTCCTCAGCTGTGACGTAAAACCCACTATGTGCATTGAATCCATCTGCTGCCACCTTGCATCCCAATAGGAATTCAGGACAAGGAACCACCGCAATTTTGCTGTTGTTCATTATGTTTGCTCTGAGAAATAAACCATCGTGTCTGATCCATTAGTCTCTTTGTCTACATTCAGCACTTATTAGATTGTAGCTGGTTTACACCTTGCCATCCTCTGTAAATTGGGCACTTTTTCCTAACAATAAATAAAATAATTTTCAAGGTAAGCATATTGATCTATCAGTCTTCAGAAATTGCAGAAAATTACCTCCATCCTATTTAATTATTTACTTACTCACTTACTTACTTAATCATTCATTTCCCTGCCTGAGGTAATGGATGTTTTGAGAAATGATATAGTGAAAGCAAAATGTCGACACTGGAGAGGTTTTTTTATTTTAATTTTAAATTTTTCGAGCATGAAAGGTAGTCAAAATGAAGAAATTAAGGTAGCATGAGGACACTGTATCCTTGGATATTTGGGAAATCATGTATGGTATTATGTGAAAAGATACAGATAAAGATGTGAAAAGGAAAAATACGTTTTGCACACTTTAAAAATTTGCCTAAACTTAGACCTGTATCTAGGAAAAACATGAAAATAGTTGGTATTTTCTTCTTCTTCTGTGTTCTTTGTGTCAAATATTATTCCCAGGACAAAAATGATCATGTAGTTACTGCAAGTACATGTCAAATACAAGTAAAATATTTCCCAAATGTGACTAAGTTGTGCCATCTCTGTTTCAACAATCCACATTCAAATCACTATTTTCTCTCACGTGGACAAGTAAAACAGCCTCGTAACCATTCATTCTACCTTCAATCTTTCCCCTATGATGAATTCATCACACTTCAGGCAGATTGATCTTCAGAAACAAAAATGTAAATCTAACCTTATTACACTCTCGCCCCAGTAGCTTTCTACACTAGTCAAGGTAATAGACAAATGCTCACCGGGGGCTTAGCCCACCACATTGTGTGGCCTTCACAACACTTCACAGCTCACCCTTCACCACTGTCCCCCACGCTCACTAAGATCTCTGGCATTCACTGGTCCTTCAAATATACAAGTAAGTCTACTGAGGTCTCAGAGTCTTCCTCTGTTTTTGTATTAATGTCTATAGCTCCAAAAAAGTAAGGCAGGACTCAAGTGCTCTGATTTTCAAAGTATCAAAATGAAGAGGGAAAATTAAATGTCTCACTAGAGGAAAAAATAAGAAAACAGTGAATAAACACTAGTCTTGTGCAAGTGTATATGTGTGTGTTTGTCTGTCTGGTTGGTCCTTAAATTTTGTCTATCAAGAGATTTCCCCTATTCATACAGTAAGGGTTTTCTTTAAATGTTTAATTAAGAGCAAATATTCTAAATAAAATACCATAATCCAGAAACTTTAAACTATATTGTCTGATCAAAAACTAGTAGATAATAATGGTTGATGGAATGGAGTGTAAACCTTGTGTGGTGGTTTAAAGCTGTATGTATCTCAGAAAAACAAGTTCTTAAATCTAATTCTTTCCTATGGGTGTGAACCCATTGTCAAGTAGGATCTCTAGATGAAGTGATTCATTTAAGGTGTGACCCGCCTCAATCAGGATGGGACTTAATCCTATTGCTGGCATCCTTTATAAATGGAATGAATACAGAAAGAGAGAGAGAAAGCTATAGAAACAAGAAGCTGAAATCAACGAAGCTCACAAGAGAAGGGAGAGACTAGCAGATGCTGCCCTATGCTTGCCATGTGGTAGAGGAACCATGGTTTGTTGACAGCCAGTCTTTGGGAAGAAAGCATTGCCTTGATGATGCCATGATTTCGATATTTTCTCAGCTTCAAAACCGTAAGCTAATAAATTCCCATTATTCAAGCCGAGCCATTACATGGTATTTGCTTTAAGCAGCCTAGGAAACTAAAGCACGTGGAAAATAGTAAATGGAAAAAAGCTTGAGAGAAACTCTTCAGTACTTTATCCTAGTACATTGTTTCTATTTTCTAAGTTGAAAATGAGGTGACAGCACATTACTCAAATTTTGAAAGCTTCACAAATAAATCTTCACAATTAGATGATAGTAACCTATATATTGAATTACATTTTTTCTTAAAAAATGAAAACTAGGAGTTGACATATTTTTAGAAGAACAAAGGATGCCTGTTGATATTATAGGAATCTTATAGTATGCATAACAAGAAACATCAGCAACATGAAAAGTAAGTTATGCCAAATATAATAATGTCACAAATATTGGCAATTAGAAAGATCAATTTGCATATACAAAACGTGTTTATGCATGTTTGGGGCCACTTGCATGCTATGGCGACTGATACCAATATATATATATAACGTTTTAAATATTATAAGGATAAAAAAGTGGATATTACTGGAAACAGTGTTGACTTATAATGCAATATATAGTAACCACACAGGAAAGACATAAAAGCATTTTATAAGTAAATGGGTTTACAAATATAGGAATCAATGATAAAGCATACGTGATATTTTTTCTTAGTTCAAGAGACATTTAAAAATATTTTGAACTTTTTTAAGTGTAACAAAAGTATAGAAAAGTGCATAAGTTATATTGTACAGCATAATGGATTTTCACAATGATCTCATGCATGTAAACAGCACACAAATCCAAAAACCAGTATTTCTAGAACACTTGAATCAATCTTGGTTCCTTGTTCAGTTTCTACTTTCCCAAGTATAACCTCTATCCTAGCTTCTAACACTACGTTTTCTCTAGTTTTTAACTTTATGGTAGTGAAATCAAAGAGTATATATTCTTTTGTGCCTGGCATATTTCCATCAATATTTGTTTGTTATATTTGTTCTTACTGTTGCAGCAATTGATTGTTCATTATAATTGTATAATATTCCATTCTGTGAATAATTTATTTATTCATAATTGACATTTGGGCAAATTTCCAGTTTGGGTCTACAACAAATAGAGCAATTATGAGTATTCTTTTACATATATGTTGATGATTTTCATTATCTATGCATTTCTCTTAGGTATATACATTGTGCTGGTACTGCTGATTAGTATTAAATATATCTTTAATAGGTTTAATGTTTAGTAGTACTGCCAAACAACACTCCAAAATATATACAGTTTTCACTCCCACTAGCAATGCATGAAGCAGTATTTGAGAGTTGCTCCATTTACTTGTCAACAATTCTTATTTGCTTTGGCATTTATAGTCGTTCTTGTATGTACATAGTCATATATGACATTTTAACAACCTACGTGTAGAAGGTAGCCAAATGGATTGGAAATTTTTGAGCATTTATTGAAATAATCATTGTTCTCAAGCAAGTTTCATATACAAGGTGTATAACACCCAATTTTCCATTTACAATTTTCTAATTAAAGTCTGAAAAGTATGGGCTAAATATGTTCAGGTTCTCAGTTCTATTTGATCACAGAGTTTAAGTGTTACCTTTATTCATTTAATACACATTTTAACACATTTAACACATTTCCCAGGACATACCACACATTCCATGCTAGGCACTGTACAAAAGACTCTTCCGTCTGATGTGGTAGAAGTGTGTTCTTCTCCCTGTAGGATGGATCCCTCCCTCACCCTACTAGAACTTTGAACCACGATTATGAGCCAAACCTTCTCAATCTGAACAACCTCGACACTCTGATCAGGGTGTCATACCCCACACCATCTGCCACCCCCTTTGTGAGCACGCTCTTCATTCCATTTGGGTTGACTCAGTTATTCTGGCCTGCATTCTCCCTACCTCAAAACCCTCAATTCTTTACTTATGAAATGTAGAAGAAAAAATAGTGTTATCTCCCTCTACCCATTTTCCTACTTCTTTGTCTCTTCTACCTCCCCCCTACTACATTCCTTTTCCTCTTCTCCCCTTCCCCACCCCTGCGTCATTTACCTTTCCTTCCCTTCTCATCCTGAATAATTAAAGCTAAATACCGTTAGGAAGATGCAAGCAGAATGAGATAGATTTCTGTGTCCTGGCGAGGAGGGGAAAGAGGCTGTGGCCCAGAGCAGGGAAGCAGTAGACCAAGCAGAGTGAGAAGGGGAGCCTTGTTTGCAGAGTCAGAGACTGTCTACACTGGGGATGCCATCCACAGGGTGGAGGAAGATGTAGGCCAGAATGGTGCAGGGGGGCACCTCAGATGGGATGCAGAGTGCCCTCACACGGGACATGGTCCAAAGCTTTGTAATTTGCCTAAAATTAAAAGGCTGAGTGCTTAATCTCTTTGCACCACTAGTTTGTCATGGCTCTTAGTGCACACAGCAACTAAAGATTTATAAGAAACACCTCAGCCCCCAAAAATCATAATAAAAATGTGATGTTTTGTAATTGTGTTTATCTGCACAAACTACAATTAATCTTTACTTGATCATAGAAAAATTAGGTATTTTATTTAATTAAGCATTAGCAAGCATCAAAGGATTCTACTCTGGAACATAGTCCAGGAATAAAAGTTAATTTTATGCCCAAATTATCCATTCTTTTTTATTCAATTAACCCAATCTGTTAATTAGAAAATATTCCCTTTGAGTAACCATATTACATGATTGCCTAGCCTTGACTTTAAATATTCTTAATAAAGTAAACATGTCTGAAAGGTTCCTCAACATTTATACAGTACACAAACTCGAATATAAATCACAAAATCGAATCTCCAAGAATGAAATTCCATAAAAAATTGAATTCTTGGAGCACAGTGTAAACAACAAATTGTCTTTAAAATGTCTATAGTCTATATTTTATATCTCTTTTATGTGAAAATGAAATTAAAAAATAAAAAAGACAAGAAAAAAAAACTCTCTGTAATGAGTAATGTAACTTTCCTACTCAAAATAAAAATATCTATAACATATTTGCATTGTCACACCTCAGAAAAATCACTGAAGACACAAAAACAGTATATTTAATAAAGAATTTCAAGTTAAGTTTAACACAGTTTAGCTCCAAGAGCCTGAATTTGCCATGTTTTGAAGAAAACTTAAGACTTTAAAGTTAAGATAGAGAATCTGAAAACTTTTTAAAGACACTGTGCTGGCTTGGATATATTATGACCCCTAGAAAAGCCATGTTCTTTAATGCAATCTTGTGGGGGTAGAACTTATTAGTCTTTTGATAAAGGTGGAATATTTTGATTGTTTCATGGAGAGGTGACTCACTCAACTGTGGGTAATACCTTTGATTAGATTATTTCCATGGAGGTGTTACCCTGTCCATTCAGTGTATGTCTTGTTTAGTTCACTAGAGCACTTAAGAGAGCTGAAGGGCTGACACAGATGCTTGCTGATGCTTGAAGATGCAGACAGAAGGACATTTGGAGATGCTAAGCTAAGAGATGAAGCCCAGAGTTTGCCCTGGAGAAGCTAAGTGAGGCCCCCCCAGATGCTTAGAGAGACTCACCCTGGGAGAAAGAAGCAAGAAGGCACAGGAGCTGAGAGAGGAGTGAAGGCAGAAGCCCAGAGACACTTTGGAGAAAGCCATTTTGAAACACAACTCGGGAGCAAAGGACCAATAGACACCAGCCACATGTCTTCCCAGCTGACAGAGGTGTTCTGAATGCCATTGGTCATTCTTCAGTGACGGTATCCTCATGTTGATGCCTTAGTTTGGTCATTTTTATGGCCTAAGAACTGTAAATTTGAAACCATAAATCCCCTTTATAAAAGGCAATCCATTTGTGGTATATTGCATTATGGCAGCTATAGCAAACTGGAACAGACACTAAGACTTATTGATACTTCCTCTGAATGTAGACATTCACACCATTAGAAAAATCAATATTTACCTAGATTTGCAAGAGAGATAATTATGTGACCTTAAATTGATATGTTATTCTAAATTCTAGTTCCTCCCTCAATTTTCATGGGCCCATTTATGGTTGTGCATTTAAATAAATACTTATGTGTGAAAGGAAACCATTTCATAAAAATCTACATTTTACTATACTTGACATATCTGAATTAATAACAGATGGATTGTAAAGAGGAATGATATGACTATTAGATAAAAATAAATATTGCACATGAGAACACTGTTTTTTAGCATATTCCCTTCATGGAAAACATTTTACAGACATACACACACATCTCTACACACACAATTTTTTATGATGTACATGGGCAGAGGGCAGCACCCTTTTTCTATTTGGTCCATTATCCATATGAGTAAAATATCAAATGAATTGAGGAGGGAATAAGGTTTATAGAGAACTATAAGGTCTATAATGATGTCTCAGATGAATAGTGACTGGATCTGTTTGTTGGTAAAGGGACTCACTGGCACACTGACACACTTTTTTTTTCTTTATTTCAGGTGATTCCCTTGGGAAGAAAAGTAAGTGGGAGAAAGAAGTGAGCAACAGGGAAAGGAGAGATGGCAGTCCATGGGACAAATCTGATGGGATTTTACTGCTTGTCTGTAATCCTATGGTCATGCTTTTTTTTCTAAAGGGCTTGTCCCAGGGAATGAGTGAGCAAAGTGCCCTGATGAGGATTTATCTGTAGGGTCTTGGGAAAGGTCAAAACTATCTTGATGCTTTTGAGAACAGGCTTGTAAAGCTGATTAGACTTGTAGTCAAATAATAATGAGACAAAGCTTTAGTTTTCAAGGGCAAGACCAGAAAAAAAAAAAAAAAAAAAAAAAACAAAAAAACAAGTGGCAATGTAGGTAAGTGAAGTAAATAGAGGGCATTTGATTACAAAAAACAAAAAACAAAAAAACAAACTCTTGCTGCCTAGGACTTCTTGGTGTAGAAATGTTGGCTTCTACATTGTATTTATGATGAAATGTTTCATATTTAATGTGTTCTATATGTTTTTTATAAAATTAAGGGTGGTACACTGCCTCCCTGAGTGTCAATAAGTTATGCTACTAGCACCACCTACCAAATTTATGGTTGGCTTGTAAGTGTGATATAGGGTCTTCATGGTTGCATAGGAATAAAGAACCTTTGCTAAAGAGCCTGTATTTTGTCAAATCTTTGGGATTTTTGCCAATCTGAAAGATGAGAAATGGCATCTAATAATTTTCAAAGAAATTTTTGCATCTGTTTTCATGAGGGATATTTCTCTGCAGTTTCATTATCTTGCAATGAACATGTCTGTTTTGGTATCAGGGTTATACTAACCTCATAAAATAAATTGGGAATTGTTCTTTGGTCCTCTGTTTTCTGAGTTTGTGTTAACTTGCCTATTATTTCTTTCTTAAATAATTCTTAAATATTTCTCCATTTCAACAATTTGTCAAAGGTATTTAAGAAATTAAATACTTAAAATTGTATACGGATCTGGTGGTTTGTAGGTGTATGTACCTCAGAAAAGCATGTTCTTAAACTTAACCTATTCCTGTGGGTGTGAACCCATTTTAGTAGGAACTTTTGATGAGGTTACTTCAAAAGTCGAGGTGTGGCTTGACTCAATCAGGTTGGGTCTTAATCCTATTCCTGGAGTCCTTTATAAGCAGAATAAAATTCAGACAGAAAGAGAAAAAAACCACAAGAAGCAAGAAATTGAATGCCAACAGAATGCAGAAGGGAAGGGAGAAGACAGGAGAGGCTGCCACATGCATTGCTGTGTGATAGAGGCAAGGATCACCACCAGCCAGCACCAGAATTTCAGTCTTTAGGAAGAAAGCATTGCCTTGATGATTTGATTTGGACTTTATCCTAGCTTCAAAATTAGTGAGCCATTAAATTCTCATTGTTTAAGCCAACCCATTTCATGGTATTGGCTTGAGCAACCAAGGAAACTAAAACAGTGTGTGTTCAGAATCTTTTATATCTTCTTATGTCAGTTTTGGTAAGTCGTGTTCTTAAAAACTTCGCCTATTTCATATTATCAATTTCTTGGTGTAACATCGTTCATTATTTTCCTTTTACTATCTTGCAGCTTCTGTAGTGATGCTCTTTTTTTATTCTCTATTGTTAATTTGTGTTTTTTCTTCTTTTTTCATCGTTCCTTTTCAAGGAAACTACTTTTGGTATTAGTAACTATTCTCTTCTGTTTGCCAGTTAGGTTTTACTGATTTCTATTTTTGGTCTTTATTTTCCTTCCTTTATTCATTTAATACACATTTTAACACATTTAACACATCTCCCGTTACTTTGAGTTTAATTTGTCCTACTCTTCCTAGCTTCCTATCATGACATATTTATGCTTGATTTTAAAACTTTCTTCTCCTACCATATGGCAATTAAAGCTGTAAATTTTCCTGTATATTTTGGTTTATCTGAGTATCACAAATTTTGATTTGCTGTGTCTTACTTTTATTTTTATTATTATTTTATACACATGCTTGTGATTTCTTCCTTGACCCACGGATTATTTAAAAGTATTTTGTTAAATTTACAAACATTTGGATTTTTTTCTAGACAAATTATTGTTGTTGATTGCTAACTTAATTCCATTGTGATCAGAAAACATACCCTGCATGACTTCAATCCTTTAAAATTACTGGAGTTATTGTACGGCCCAGCAGATGGTCTAGCTTAGTAATTTTAAACTTGAACTTGAACACATACACTTGAAAAAGAATTGTATTTTGCAATTATTTGTAATAATTTTCTGTAAATATCCATCAGGTCAACTTAATTGATACGTTTGTTCCAAATTTCCGTATCATTACCGATTTTCTGTCTCATTTGTTATATCAATTATTAAGAGGGGGATTATTGAAATTTTCAACTATAGTTATGGACTTGTCTATTTCTCTCTTTAGTGCTGCAAATTTTGCTTCATATATTATGACGATCTCTTATTAGGTGAATACATGAAGGATGTTTTATTTTCTTGATAAATTGACCTTTTTGTCATTAGGACACGTCCCTCTTTATTTCAGATAAATAGTCTTTGTCCTGAAGTTCTTCAACGTTCCATATGCCTTCTATTTCCATAGTATGCATTTTTACACCTTCTTCTCTTAAAAAAAATCTGTGTTGTTATATTTAAATTGTATCCCTTTTAAAGCATTCTGCTGGGTTTTCCTCATTCATCCTGGCTGCTAAACTCCGTCTCTTAATTAGATTTAGTCAATTTACATATAATGTGGTTATTCATATAACTGAATTTATATTTACTATATGGCTATTTGTTTTCTTTATGTCCATTTTATCTTTGTACCTTTAATTTTCATTCCTTCCTACTTTTGCATTAATAAAATGCTTTTTCATTGTTTTTGGTTTATTGGTTGTCATTCTTTTTATTTTACACAGCATCCTGCCTGTGTTCTGTCTCAGAAAATAAATTAATTTATTCTTAGATACTATAATATATCTGGTTCTGTGAGAAACAGATTCAGAGAGAGATCTGTGTGCAGGAAATTTATTAAATAGTGCCCCTGTAACAATACTTGGTGGGGGACAGGGAGTAAAGGATACAGAACTGGAAGATAGAGGTTGAAAGGAAGTTGAACTGCAGAACAGTCACAAGAAAGGCTGCAGTGAATCCCGTAGGGAGTTCAAGAGTTGGTTTGGCTTTCAGAGTTGTGCTACATGAGGCTGAAGAGCTTGGCCTTTAAACCTTTGCGCCAAACAGACTCTGGATGAGAGCTGCCTTTAAAAATGGGACGTGACCTTGGGCCAGGTGGCTCTCTTCAGTTTAGACGATTCCCAGTAGGGGATTAAGCTGCAAGCTATCAATATTCTACCAGCTGGAGGCCCATACAGCTGTCAACTCTTCGAGAAGCGAATGGAATGGCAAATTTCACGGTTGAGACAGAGGAAGTACAAGATCAGCCTGGAAAATATTTTCATTGTAGAAAGCTAGGAAGTGCTCAGAGAATGATAGGAACATGTCAGAAGGCAACAGAATCTAAGTTGAAGCCCCACTATCCAAATAGGGGCAATTTGAGCATTAAAATACACGATTATAGTAAAGGATTATAACTCATCAAATAAAAGAAAGAAACCATTTTTATAATTTGGTCACAATGAGCATCAATAATATGTAAAATTGAAATCATGCACTCATAGACTATAATCAGAAGAAATCAGTATCGTGCTATTTCTGATAAAAAATATTTAACTGAGATTAATCTTAGGGAAATACCAGACCATCCCAAATTAAAAGAAACTCCTTAAAATAACAGGCTTATCATCTTCAAAATTATCAAATGTACACTTGCATCCGTGGTGGTGAATTTCTATTAAAAGATTCCTGGTAAAAACAAAATCAATTAATTCACCCACACACACAAACTATAATGGAAAAGGTTTCAAATTAATTTGAAATGTTTACATTTTCCCTGATGGTCATGTCTCTTTATATCCTGGTGTATTTGCTCATGTTTTCTTTCTGCCACTCTCCGACAAGCTATGCTTCTCTTCTTTCATGGCTCAACTTAAATGCTACCTCTGAAATGTTTTCTGAGTGAGTAACATTTCTCCACTTCCTGTGTGTCTGTATCCTCTGCATAGTTCACTACGAAGTATAATATTTGTTCACACATGGTCAGCCTTGAGCATGGGAATCATATTTAATTTGCTCTAATTTCCTCAGTGCCTAGACCAGTGTCTAACCTGAAGGAGACACTCAGTAGATGTTTGCTGAATGATTGAAATAGGTGCTTTATGAAATGATACATTTAGTGGATTTGTAAAGGTTCAAATAGAGCAGAAACGACTATTTTCCAGATAGTCTTACAGTGGTAGGCAGATTGAACTTAATATTTTTAAGTCTATTGCAAATCTAAGTTTTTGTGAATCTAAGGATTATACTAAAATATAAAATTAATCTTTTATCTTCCCTTCAAAGTAAATTAGATAAATTAATTTTGTTCTACCATACTACAAGAAAGTTTTATTTTAAAATATTCATATTAACTAATAAAATATTTCTGCACATTTCTATTTTAAATCTTTCATTGCAATGATAGCTATTTATGCACACAAACCATAACACTTCCATAGGTGCCTTGTTTAAATATTCTTTAATGAATGCTTTTAGAGGTATTGGTATAAGTTTACATATAAAAAGTTCATTTTTTTTTCCAAAAAGAAAACATAAGGTAATGGTTAGCCTTAAATGATATTTCATTAAAATTATGTCTCCCACATCTTTATTTGAATTAAATAGATTGTTTATTTGATTCCCACACAATCTTTAAAATCAGGTGACACTTTCATTTACATTTATACTTTAATTAGAAAACCATTTCAGACATAACTAGAAAATGGATATATTAAAATGTACAGAAAGATGGACAGAGTAAATTTTAACATTGTAACTTATCGATTTAATTTTTAAATATACTTTGAATTTAACTTTTGCAATCATGAACATATTTAAAAAGTATTTTGTATTTATTCTATACTACAATACCTTCAAAATAAAGGAATTGTCTCTTTAAAATTCACTGTATAGGGGCTATAACATGACCAGATAATTTTTAAGTTTTAGTCTAGGAAGTATAGTCATGCTAAAAATACTGAGAAATTTAGAAATGCTGAAGAAATAATGCATCTTTTCTCAAAAACATCAGTTTGAAACTATTATCAATTTATTCTCAAAGTTTTTTTAATCTCACAAGCCTTTTTTTTTTTAAATTTAGTTATTTACCAATGTATTAGAATTTTAGAACATGGGGAACTATGTATTTGTCTTAAATACAAATTCTGCAGGTTTAGGAATAAACAACAATTCTAAGAACTTGATGTGGGAGATTAAGGAGAATTAACAAGCAAGACCTATTTCCATTGCACGTAAAGAAAAACTAGGAAACTAATCGACCCTTTCACTGTTGAATAGAAAGCATGTCACATTTTCTAGAGCTCTTTGCTACATTTGGTACAGTAATCTCCATCAAGGGGCAAATTGGCTTTCCTTTTACAGATCATTACCAGCCACAATTCAGCCAATGGGACTTGAGAGAAAATACTTCTAGAATAGTCTCTGAATTCTGGCTTTGATTTGTGTCAATATTGTACAAGAGATAAACAAAAAGTTATCAAATAAATTTTGCTACCTTATCTGTGCTTCATCTATCCTCATGCTGGTAATTAAAAAAATAATAATCCTAAAGCAATGAAATAATGTTTTGGAGAAAAATATGCATTTGTAAAGAAATGAAGATATAATTCACTTTTTTTTAAACAATAATCTTAAATAGAAGGTTTTAAAAATATGATTATGACAATAATTTCCAGATTCAAAGTATTACTTTGAAAATAGTAATTTTTGTCTTTTAGATATAAAAATCAGTTCAATTTGGAAATAAAAGCTTTCAGTAGATTTTACTGCCTTCTGTAATAAATTCTTAACCTATTTTTGTCATTCAATATTTATGCTGAGGAAATGAAAGATAATAGAAATAGCATTTATAGGTTGACACCTCTTGAATTCATGACTTCAGACTTTATCTCACTAATGTATATCAAATGCATATAACATCTTCCCACTTGGTATCACAGCTTGGTTGTCCACAGGCATTTCAAATTTGACATGACAGTGGCAGTGGTCTTGATCTCCCCAACACTCACATGCGCACTGTAGCTCCATCAGTCTTTTCTTTCATCCACTTGCTAAAGTCGAAAATGTAGGAGTAGTTTCTGATTCTCTTCCACCATGCCTAAACTAAAACCACTAGCCAGCGCTCTTAACTATCCCGCCAAAATATACCCCAAAGTTTTAAAACTCTCTGAATCTCCACTGTTATAAACCCAGAGCAAGCTACTAACTCTTGAATCATTTGAATCACTGTAATTAAGATTTCACTCATTCTAATTCTTCTGCTCCCTGAAAATGAATTTATTTTCATCCAGAAACTGCAAGTATTTTTAAAATGAATTTATTACATCCTGAGATTAAAATCTCCGCTGTCTTCTGATTACTTGTAGAATAAAATCCATACTCTCCTTATGTCTATCTCTTATTCACTCAGTTTCAGCCACATTTGATTTCTGGCACCTTCAAGAAGTCAAACCCATTCCCCAATTGCATGTGTGCACACGCTCTTGATGCTGCCTGAATTTAGGTGACTAGATGTTACAGTTAGCTCCTTTTGGCCATCCACATCTCAGTTAAAATGTCACTTCTGCCATGAAACATTCCAGAACCACCCAAACTAAGTCAGTCCCCACTGACACATCGTTCACATTAACCATGCTATTTAATTTCCCTCCTGGCATGTTTCACAATTTGGAAATATATTGTTTATGCATATATTTAATTGATTAGGATCTGTCTATTCCTTCTAAAATGTAAGCCTCAAAAAATCAGTGTCATGTATCACAAGTGCAGAAAACATTGGCTGGTATACAAAAGGCACTCCATATGAATGAATTAATTAATATTCAGTGAGTATTTGCATAGTTTAGGGTATTAAGAAGCCACAGAAGGGGAGGACTCAGGCCAGGCCTTTTAACAATATTTTGAAAATCCAGTTGATGAAACAACACTAAGGTGAAACCAAAAAATGCAAGCTAGTCTTACAATATAGACTTACAATATAGATTCTAAATAGTTTATCAATCCAGATTTATTGTGACTACATGGACAGAGGTGTTTGAAACTTGACTTGAAGAACAAGCAAAAGAGAGAAAGGAATGTTTTTAATGAGAAAGCTGTGGAGTCAAGAATGCATATTTTTTAAAAAAGGTCAATTAAATGGACTAAAATAAAGGACTTGGAAACTAATAAAATATTTGTGAAAGAGGAGGATGAATAAAAAAACTTCATTTTTAGATGACACATAAATGGTGACTTCATGGATAGTAACAGAGAAATTGAGAAGGGATTATCTATGGATAATCCCTAAACCTAATTTTAGGAGTTGGTATCAACTAACTGTCTTATCAAGCTTCTGAAAGTAAAATCACTGAAGAGATTAAGTTTCACATACCCTCTTCCTTGCCAAGGATTTTTGGAGTGATAGTAATCACATAAAAGTTTGTTGAGGGGAAAGTCATATAATCCAAGTTTTCTTCTCTCTAGCCAGGCATTTTCTTACGGGTGGGTACAATGCAAGGTCAATGACCGCAAGTGAGCGTTCATAGTCTAGATGCAGAAGCTTTAAGGACAGGATTTAAAGTTTTGCAAATGCCATTTGCCCTGTGTAGAAGAGCAAAATTAAACTAGGAGAAAGATTACCCAGAAAGCTGAAAATCTATTTATTTATTTTCTTTTACACTTTTATTTTGACATATTTACTGGGCTACAGGAAAGTTGCAAGGACAGCATAAAGAATTTTCACATACATTTCAACTGACTACCCTAAACGTTAACTTTTACCATGTTTGTTTTATCCAGCTCCCTCTTTCTGCATATATTTTTAATTATTTGAGAATAATTTTAATTATTTGAGAAAAAAATCACCCCAAAACTGTACTTTAGCCACAAATACTTCAGTGTATGTTTTTTTTGAAAATAATTCTTTAAATATTTACAGATCAATTATCAAACTTTATCAATAAAAAATAATTTACCAATAATATTTTAATAAAATATTTATATCAATTATGGCTTTATGTATTTTGATTGTATTTTATGGTTTGCAATCTGTTCCTATCACTTATTCAATGGTCAAATTATTCCAGATTTGACCAATGGGTACCCCATTAAGTTGACTGCTGTGCCCTTTTGACATGGTCTCGACTATCTTTGAACATGTCTTAACTTTCTGACCCAAACAGATTTTTTAAACAGAAAACAATTTATTTCTTTTTGAATTTATGAAGAGATAGTTGTGGCATATTGCACATAAGTATCCAGGTGATGTTTCTACACATATACCTTAATACTCATCTTCCCATTAGATAAGAGTTGATATTCATTTTTAGCAAATCTGCATAATAGGTATTGCCACAGCTTTCATTGAGCCTTATTTTTCCATAAAAATATTATTTTAAAAATAACATTATGCTTCCCAACAGTATGCTAAGAATTTAGTGAGGTATTTTTCATTATGATTGCATATGAAGTTATATATTACCAGCTTTAGCAGTTAAGTAGATATAAGAGTTTATAAAATAAATATTTTAGCCAAAAATTTAGAAAGTAGACATAAATGATTATAGAAGCTATAAATATATATCATTCAAGCTCATTATGAGGGCATTAAGTATATCTTTCAGAATGATTCAGATCAATGAATCTAAATATTTTCACTACAATATCACTGGAGTTCAAAGAATATTCAGTCCTAAAAAGAATATATCTCTGCATGAAGGTTTTAGTTGGGTGGGTAGTAGGCAGAATAACAGCCCCCAGTATGTCTGTGCCCTGGTCCCCAGCACTTGTGAATATATTACCTTACATGGCAAAAGGAATTTTGTAGATATGATTAAAAGTACAAATCATGAGATGGAGAGACGTACTTAGGGAATATGAATTTTCTCTGTGGGCCAAATTGAATAACATGTCTTATTAAAGCTGAGAACATTTCCTGGATGAGAAATGAGACAAGAGAAGGTGGTGAGAGTTGAAGAGTGAAATGGGCTTGACACACAGTTGCTAGCCTTGAAGATGGAGGAAGTGCCACAAGCCAGGGCACATGGGTGATCTTTAGAAGCTGGGGATGGCCTTCAGCTGACATCCAGCAAATAAACAGACGTCTCAGTCCAGTAATGACAAAGAACTGAATTCTGCTTACAAACTGAATGAGCTTTAACATCAGGTAGATTACACGGATTTGCATTTCTGACCAAATTTCTCATAGTGGCTAAATAAAAATTCAGTTAAACATCTGTTGAAGGAGGTTACAGGAATGAATATCAGCTTGAAGGAATTAATAGTTATAAGTTACATCTCTCCAAGAGAATTTTCCTCTCACAAACCAAATAGATTTCTAAGGTTTATTTTAAATTTGTTTTCTTCAGCCTTGGGATCAACTGTTTCTCAAAAAAAGCCATGGTTCCTGTTAAAACAGAGTGGTGCATAGAATCAATGATCTTTGTCTTAGTTGTGCTCATTGCAACTGAAGTGTTACTGCTTCTAAATACATTCAATCTGATGTCTCTAAAATGCATCCATGCTGTTGCATGTACAAGAATTCCACCCCTTTTTACAGATGAAAAAGATTCTATTGTATGTATATAGTACATTTTGTTTATCCATTCATCTGTTGAAGGACACTTATGTTGCTTCTTACTTTTGGCAATCGTGAATAATCCCACAATGAACATCAGTGTGCAAATATTTGTTTGAGTCCCTGCTTTCAGTTCTTTAGGGTATATACTTAGAATTGGGATTTCTGGATCACATTGTCATTTTACATTTAACTTACAAAGGAAATGCCATATTGTTCCACACAGCTGCATCATTCTACATTCCTTCCAATAATGAACATGTGTTCCTATTTCCCCAAATCCTCTCCAACAATTGCGATTTTCCATTTTTTAACAGCAGACATTCTAGTAGATGTTAAATGGTATCGCATTGTGGTTTTGATTTGCATTTTCTTAGGGACTAATGATGTCAAGCCTCTTTTCATGTGCTTATTGGCAATTTGTATGTATTCTTGGAAGAAGTTTCTATTCAAATCTTTTGCCCTTTTTTTTTTAATTTGGATGTTTGTCTTTTTGTTATTGAGTTGCAGAATTTCTTTATATATTTTAGATATTAAACTATTAACAGATATATGGCTCCCAAATATTTCCCCCATTCTGCAAGTTGTCTTTTTTCTTTAATGAGTTATGAAAGTTCTTCCTCTTGTTTTAATTTCAATGAAGTTCCATTTATCTTTTTTCCTTTTGTTGCTCATACTTTTGATGTAAAGTCTAAGAAACCATTGATAACACAGGTACTAAAGACACTTGCCTATATTTTCTTCTATACCAGGATAACTGAAATGAAGAATTCTCTAGGAGATTTCAATAGCACATGGTGCTGGCAGAAGAAAGAATCAGTGAAATTAAAGTCAAGACAATTGAATTGATTCAGGCTGAGGTTCACAAAGAAAAAATAATGAAAACAAAGTGAACATACCCTAAGAGACCTATGGAACAACATCAAGTATGACAATATATGCATTATGAGAGTCCCAGAAGAAGAAAAAAGATAAAAAGGGGCACAAGGAAAATTCAAAGAAATAATGGCAGATAACTTACCAAATTTAACAAAAGACATGAATATAAATATTAAAGAAGCCCAGTGTCCCTCAAACAGAATAAACTAAAAGAGAACAATGGCTGGAAACATAGCATTGAAACTGTTGAATTCCAAGAACAAGGAGAGAGTTCTGAAAGCTGCAAGAGAAAAGCAATGTATTATGTACAAGGGAGTGCCAAAAAGGTTATATGTTGATTTCTCATCAGAAACCATGGACCCAAGAAAGCAGCAGGACAAAATATTTAAACTGCTGAAAGTAAACAGTTGCCAACCAAGAATTTTATATTTGGCAACACTTTCTTTCAAAAATGAGGGAGCGATTAAGACAATCCCAGATAAATAAAAGCTGGGCATAGTTATCACCACTACATCTTCCCTATAAGCAAGGCTAAAAGGAGTTCTTCAGACTGAAAGGAAAGAACACTAACAGTAGATCAAAGTGGCATAAATAAATAAAGACATCTGGTAAAGGTGATCATATGGATAATTATAAATGCCAGTATTATTGTGTTCTGTTTTTTGGTGGTCTTCAACTCCAATATTTCTGTTTGTTTCCTTTTTAAATTTATATATCTTTACTGAGATTCTTATACTGTTTAGTCTTTGTGTTACCAATATCTTTTAGTTCTGTGTATTTTCCATAATATCCTTGAGCATATCTGTGCCAGTTTGAATGCATTGTGTCCCCCAAATGCCATTATCTTTGATGTAATCTTGTGTGGGCAGACATTATCAGTTTTGATTAGATTTCTTTGAGTGTTTCCATGGAATGTGCCCCACCCAACTGTGGGTAATAACTCTGATGAGATATTTCCATGGAGGTGTGGCCCCACCCATTTAGGGTGGGCCCTGATCAGTGGAGCCATATAAATGAGCTGATGGGCAGAGGGAACTCAGTGCAGTTGTGAGTGATGTTTTGAAGAGGAGCTACAGCCACAAGGGACACTTTGAAGAAAGCACAGGAGCTGCAGATGAGAGACAGTTTGAAGATGGCCATTGGAAACAGACTATTGCTCTGGAGAAGCTAAGAGAGGACAAATACTCCAAGGGCAACTAAGAGTGGCATTTTTGAGGAACTGCAGCCTAGAGAGGAACATCCTGGGAGGAAGCCATTTTGAAACCAGAACTTTGGAGCAGACACCAGCCACGTGCCTTCCCAGCTAACAGAGGTTTTCCGGACATCATTGGCCATCCTCCAGTATAGGTACCCGATTGTTGATGTATTACCTTGAACACTTTATGGCCTTAAGACTGTGACTGTAACCAAATAAACCCCCTTTTATAAAAGCCAATCCATTTCTGGTGTTTTGCATGCCAGCAGCATTAGCAAACTAGAACAATATTGAAGATCATTTGTTTCAAGTATTTGACATGTTCAAACATCTTTGTTGATGTTTTCTTTATTTCAGTCTTTTTCTTTTGGATGGGCCATAATTTCCTGTTTATTTGCCTAATAACTTTTTGTTGCACACTATATGCATAACATTTTAATTTGTCAATTCTGGAATTCAATCCCTGAGCTGTCTGTTCTGTAAGTTTATATCTGGCTAGTGATATGACTGAGATTTACTTGAGTGCCAGGAGCTAACAAAAACAAACAAATCAATACTAAACACCTTTTACCATCTTTGAATATAGTCTTTGTGTTGGTTGGTGCACTCCTTCAGAATTTAGCTCTCCTATCAGGAGTATCATCCTGAGGCCTTTAGATGTGCAACTGCTCTTTTTACTACTTACAGGTTCTAAAATGGAAATGCATACAAATTAATGATAAACCTATGGTTTGGGCCACAAAATGTATGAAAGTATAATTTATAACAAGTACAACAAAATGGTGGCAACAGAGGTGTATAGAAAGAGTGTATGTGTATATTATTGAAGAAATACAACTGCTGTAGATATGGGATGATAAATTTAAGCCCCATGGTAACCACAAAGAAAACATATTAAAAATATATACTGAAGGAAATAAGATGGAACTCAAAATGCTACACTACAAAAAATCAAATAATATTTCAAATAAATGAAAATAGGCATTAATGGAATAATGCAGGGTCAGAAATGATATGTGACTTACAAATACCATAAGGAAGAAAGTCCTGCATTATCAGTAGTTACTTTAAATGTAAATTAGTCAAAATCTCCAGTTAAAATGCAAAGATTGTCAGAATTTATAAAAAACAAACAAACAAAACATGACCCAATTATACACTGTTAACAAGGGATTCACCTTAAATTCAAAGACACAAATAGATTGAAAGTGAAAGACTGGAAAAATATACACCATGCAAATAATAATAAAAAGAGAGCTGTGTAGTTATACTAATATAAGATAAAATGCACTTTAAGTCAAAAACTTTTACAAGGGACAATGAAGGTCATTATATTCTAAAAAAGGGGTCAAATCAACAAGGTGACATAACCATTATAAATAATCCCCCATGCAAATATCCACAATTTCCCTCTAAAATGCTTATCAAGGTGGAAAAATGTACTCATCCCACCATCAATACTAAACCATAGATAGATAGATACACGTATCTTTAAAAACAGCCAGTAACTGTCATATTCACAAATTTTTTTACTACATATTAAAGAATTTTGGGTCAGACACTGCCAACTATTTAACCAATGCCCTGTCTCATAGTTAAAATAACCTTGATTTTGTATGGATATTTCAGAAATGCTTGCTAGGCAAAAACCAATCATAATAATTCTGATTCATGATAATTCAGGGGTAGGAAATTTAAGCTTGAGGACAGCAGAAAGTATCTTATAACCATGAGGATGGTGACTTGAGATTAAAAGTCAACACATGGGAATGGTAGAGCAGACAAATGGCAAGCATCAGGGTTTTTAATGTAGTCCTGTGTCTGAAGTAATTATAGCTGGAGTGGCCTACCTCCAGACTTCCTGCAATGTAAAGTAATAAACTTTTATTTATTAAGCTACTTTTCCAATGCATTATTTTTTCATTGATGAAAGTAATGAAATATCTTTAAGTAGAAAAAAGAAATTAAATTCATTGATTTCCTGGGGGGAAATACAGTTAATATAAATACAGTAATGAAATTGTGGCTAACCACTGACCTAAATTGTAGTCCTAAAGAATACTCAACCAGTGAGTTGTCTTAGGACTAAATATCAAAACTAACACAATTCTAAAGAATAGGGGAAAAAAGAGATGATTTGACTGCTAAGAATATAAATCTAAAGTTCTATCATTAGACCAAAATATAATATGATTCAATAGGAGAAGAAGGAAGATGAAATTGAATATTTTAGACAATATGGATAACCCTATTTATTAAGGAAATCTCCTGATAACAAATTCTAGATATTGGATAAATTTTGATAAATATGCTTTATATGCACAAGAGAGCCCCCAAAAAGGAAAGAAAAGGAAAGAGAAAAAGAAAAGCCAGATACTTTAAGTATGGACACAGTAGGAAAACAGAATGGTAAGAAAACCAAGAGGTGAAGATGAATGGACAAACAAAAAACCACAAGGCTATTATTTGACATTTGCCATACTGCAAAATAGAGACCCAAGATTCTCCATCTGTGTTGACAATAGGAGACAAGTTTTCAGATCTTTGTGATGTGGGAGACTAGAGTTGAGAACACCACATAAAGCTGCAAGCAAGGGAGGAGATTACACACAATATCCATGACCTCAGCCATGGTTTTTGATAGGTGAATCCATGAAAGACAGACACAGCTTGAAAGGACATATTACTCATGTGATTTGAAAAATGGAACTTAAATGTTAAATTGAAACAGTTGCCAATTGAATACAACTTGGTATAACTAACACAAGTACTTTCTGGAGGAAAATATACTCAACCCAAGCCCATCAATATTCCCAAAGATTAAAAAAAAGGCACTCATTAGCACAAAATAAAAAATTAAGAAATTTGCTTGAATAAATTACCAGTAGTGAATAATCAGAATTTAAAATCCAATGTCCTGGAATTAACATTGGGATTATAAGATATATAATATAAAATAGCATTATTTAAAACATTTGAAGACATAATAAACGTAATCAAAAACACATTAAAAACATAATTATCAAATATTACCATGCAGGTAGGATAAATAAACAGAAAGTGTTATTGAAAGGGATATATATCTACAATGTGTGGGTTAACTGGAGAATATTCCTAGCTGAAGTTACATAGCATGGATTTCGTGTTGAGTGAATGGAAATAGACCAGAAAATGTTTTGTATAATAAAGCAAAAGAAGATAATATGAAGCATGGGTGAGTAGGGAAATAGAATTAAACCTTTTACTAGAGACTAACTGAATTTCCAAGAGAAAAGAAGATACAGACTAGGAAGAAATAAAAATTAAACATTACATGACTAAAATTTGTCCAGAAAGAATGTGTCACATGATTGCTGTTTTTAAATGAAGGAAAATAAATCCTAAGCAAAAAAAAGAAAAATATACCCAGTCACATCATAGTGAAGCTTTGAGAGAAAAAGATGAGATCTTAAAATTAACTTGTTAGAAATGGAAGATTATTAGAATAATAGTAGAAGTAAACAGTAATAACAGAATCACAAAGAGATGGATTATTATCTTCCATGTACTCAGGGTAAATAATGATCAAATAAACTGTCATTCTAAAAGGGAGCAAAATAAAAACATGTTCATACAAACAAAATCTGAAAGACCCTCTGTGATGGTTAGGTTCATGTGTCAACTTGGCCAGGTGATGGTACCCAGCTGTCTGGTCAAGCAAGCACTGGCCTAACTGTTGTTGCTAGGATGTTTGTGGCTGGTTAATAAACCAACAGGTTGGTTTATTAAATCATCAGTCAATTGGCTGTAGCTGTGACTGATGATGTCAACGAAGGTTGTGTCTTCCACAATGAGAGAATGCAGTTGGCTAGATTTAATCCAATCAATCAGTTGAAGACTTTTAAGCAAGACAGATAGAGGACCTTCACTTCTTCTTTGGCTGCCCAGTGAAGCATTTCCTGAGGAGTTCGTCAAAGTTGACAGTTCGTTTCCTGAGGAGTTCATCGAACATCTTCATTGGAGTTGCCAGTTTGCTGCCTGCCCTACAGAATTTGGACTCATGCATGCCCACAGTAGTGCGAGAAACTTTTATAAATCTTATATTCATAGATATATCTCTTTGATTCTGTTTCCCTAGAGAACCCTAACTAATATACCCTCATTAAAGGATCATCACCTAGATTTATTTCATGAAGAAGAAAAAGTATTCTGGAAGAAAGGATTATGGTACCTTTTTTAAAAGATGAGCCAATACATTATTATGCAAGTAGATAAATATATTGTTGCATAAGAGACCACCAAAAACTTAAGGATTTAAATAAAAAAGGAATTTTTTTTTATTAGCACAATTGTTCAGGATTCTGCAATTGGGTCTGGGGTGAACTGGCTGTTCAGCTTCATGTGGTGTCTGCTAGGACTGGAATGTTCAAGATGGCTTCTTCTTCATATTTCTGGAGACTTACCTGGGAAGACTGGCACATCTGGAGACTAACTGAGCATCTTTTTTTCTCTATGCCTTTCTTTCTCTTCCCACAGGGTAGCTGAACATCTATCCAAAGTGGCTCAGAACTCCAAAAGTTGTTTAGGGGACAGCCCCAATGCACAAGCAGTTACTGCAACTCTGTTTGAACCATGCTTGATAATGCCACATTAGCCAAACCAAGTCACATGGCCAAGCCAAGCTGATGTGAGAGGGACTACACAGGAATGTGTGTACCTGGATAGGTGGTTCATTATGGTCAGCAATGTCTACCACAATTGCTTGGTTGTGGAGGTAAAAAAAGATATAATTGGATTTGCAGCAACAATAAATGAAAATTGTCATAAGCAAAGCCTTTTTATATACATATATATATGTATATATGGTTTCAAGAGTTTTCAACAAATCATTTGCATAGTGCATCACTTGAGATTATGCAAATTTTCTTGTCTTTTACCTTGTTGCTTGTTCATTTAGTAAATGATAAGTACGTATCTAATAGACCCTTTAGTAAAATTGCAATTCAGTGAGGAATTATATGCTATGGAAATGAATTTAAATCTTTGCTATATCACTCTCAAGCACTGCCTTTTGCATAATTTGCATAACGTTTCTCAATCACAATCTTTTATCTGTAAAATGGGAGATGTAATATTTTACATAAAGCACTATTGTATAGATTACAATTACCAGATTCAAATGTTCAAACTTCCTAGTAAATTTTCTTGATCTTGAAGTTATATAGCTTGTATTATTTTAAGAGAAAAAAATTAAACTAGCAGTTTTTAAGACAGGATACAAAATGCATTTATTTTTCTCCTTATTCTTATGATTTCATATACCTCCACTGTCCTGCACTAAACTCACACACATACACACACACACACACACACACACACACACATACACACCACTAGAATATATAATATACTTAATCTACATTGATCAGTAGAGGGAAAATATATTGGGAGGGAAAGTTGTTATTTGTAGATTTCTTCCTCAGCATGAGCAGGATATATAGTGTTGAGCAATGTAAATTTACTGTAGTGTGACTTGATATTCTTAGACACTTGGTTATCAAAAAAGACCCCTCAATTCAGATTCAATAATTCTACACATGATTACTTAGAACTTAAATTATTGTGTCACAATTTTGAGTTTAGGTATCAGACTTGAATTTCTAATAGCATAAATAGAAGTAAACATTACTTATTTTAAAATTTGTGGCATATGTTACAACTTGTTTACTATTTCTTTGTTTTTTCCCCCTTTTTCCTCAGCCATTTGGTCTAGAATACAAACAAACAAATAAATCCCCAAATAACAACTTCAATCAAAATATTTTAAAATGTGTTTTGGAAAGAAAAGCATAGAACCAGGTGGTGAATGGGTTCTGGAATACTTTCCTCATTCACACATACAATAAGTATATTTGGGAGGTAGATTATTCAGAATACAGTAAGTCCCCTCCAGTAATTTTACCTGAGAAATGGATACCATATGCATAATTAGAGAGAGAGAGAAAAAAAACTCATGTGTGTTTAACAACTAACTATATAATTTAATTGTTAATGAGTATGTATAATCACTATGTCTCTGCTCTGTTGCAAAGTTTTTCATGTCATACATGACTTAGAATTTCCAACAATGTTATGAAATATGTACTCCTTTCATTACAATTTTAAAGATGAAGAAACAAAAACTTCTCAAATAACCTGACCCAGATAATTTAGCATTTTAATACAGTGGCTGACGGTACAGTTTGTAGCAGTGTCCTAAGTAAGAGGATTAGAGATGGCAAGGTTCTGGTGGATAAAGTACATTTATAAGAAGAGCCCAGCCAGTAGCTAAGGTGTTGAAAATAACTATAATGCATAGGATTTAAGACTAAGTGAAACATGAGATGGGGGCAAGGAGATCATGCTTCAGATCAATATCTGAGTGAGCTAAAGCAATGTGTGTTGGCATCTGGTGTGATGGGTGTGGCAAACCACAGCCTGAGCAAAACAGGCCTGCAGATCTTTGGTGCACAGCTGTCTGCATGACCTAGGCAGCTAAATGTTTAACCTACTGTCTTTCTAATCCAGTAAAGAAAAAACAGGGTAAATTGACCTTAAAATGTAACTTTGGGCAAGGAGGCAGGAAGTTAGAGGCTCTTAGTCTCACAAAAAAGAGCAAAATGTAATTGTTGAAGTGCTATTCTAGTCCTTCCTGCACCACTCCCCAGGTCAGAATGACCTAGTCCTGCATCTATGCTCTGACACTTAGGAAGGCCTTTGTCTTAAACCCTTATAAAAGGCTTTCTGCGCTTTTTGCATCACTGGGTTGTCTTCTCTGTGAACGCAATGCCTGCCAGGCCTGAGAGAGCCGTCAAGATCTCTCCGTGACTTCTTACCCTGTAAGTAAGCCCTGAAGAAAAGTTCGTGTATCAGAAAATGCTCGTTGTCTTCATTGGCCTTTGGACTGGCATGGCCCTCTTGGGCTGTAACAATGGGTGAAGGTGGGTGTCTGTGTGTGGTGGGGTACTCCATGAAAGAGAAAATCATGGGGTCTTACAGCTCTTAAAAGATATTAGATAATTAGATATATATACTAAAGATATATCTGATTGATTTAAAAACAACAACTAGTAGGCAGCCTTTACAAGATGGTTTCATAAAGTAGGGGAAGCTGAACTAAGAGGTAGAGAGGATTATTGTATATAGCTAGCTGAGCTGGGAAAGAAAAAATTCTAATAATATATTTATATCAACTGAAATAGGGTAAATAAAAATAAGTATTTCCAAATGGGCTCTATTTTAAATATGCTTGAGAGTATTATGTGAAAATGGCTGAACTATGAACAATGTTTATCCCATGATTTCAGTTTTAAAAGTAGATTAACTGCATTAATTATAAAGATAAAATAATGGACATTGCAGGAATTGTATGATAATGCTATCAATTATACAATATAAATAATTTTATTTATATTGAGAAGAGTAATGGTGGGGGATTGTTGGTTCAAGGGTGAGATAGACAAACTGCATATACAAGCAAAAAATACTTAAAAATTCAAATACTATTAAAATAATATCTATGGTACATCTATATGTAGTATATACACTATACATAAGTAAGTAGGAAACATGGAAATGAGAGATCCAACTCATGGAATGTTTTTTACACAAGTCTCTTTCACTTGATATACCCAATTGGAATCCCAGGACTGTCATGTCAGATGGTTGGATCCACCAGGTTAAACAGCTGTCGTTAACATCTGAAGGGAATCTTTTCATGTCTGAAACTATGTTGTAGAATTAACAGCATATGGTTTAATTAACATAGCATAACACCAAGAAATATCTCAATTATGGTGAAGCTCTACTATTTGTGAAGTGGTTTCGTTAGGAAACTAGTGAACTCTTTTGTCTCTACTAGTGGGAGATCAGTTCCCCTGATTTTAATATGGTTACTTTCTAATCTTACATTGTTCTGGATTATTCTCTAAGCACACCTACAGGAGCTCACAGGGTTCACTCTATCCTGCTGTCACTGCTGCCTCTTTAAATCAGTCATAAATCACTACAGAACATCGCCAACTTGGATGACTGTTGGGAGTGATGGAGAAATAACAGCAGCTGCAGCAGAAACAACACATACCACAAAGGAAAGACTCTGCAGGGATAAGGAGCAATTCTAGTGAAGAAATGGAGTGGCAAAATGCCTTAGATTAAGTTCAAATAGAAGTGTGGTGAACCCATTTCAGTTATATGCAGGTAGAAGAGCAGACTGGGGCATGCGGCCTCCAGTGAGGTGGTTAAAGTCATGTGGACCAATCCTCCTTCCCTGAGAATATCCAGGGACTTTGACCAAAATGTTTAAAATAATTTCATTGATGACAGAACCAAAAAACTGTGAATGGGACAAATTCCAAGAAAGTTAAAACAAAACAAAACAAAACCTCAGAGAAATGAATTCATCATTTGGGACCATTTTCCAAGCAGAGGCAGTACAAAGTTGGTGAAGCTGAGGAAAGTTTTTGCCAGAATCAGGATGTAAGAGGAAAAATGGGTTCTGGAGATTTCAGGCAAACTTGAATTTCATGTCTTTCAACATATCCTTGACAATTAGTTTTAAATAAAGACTATTTTGGAAAAACAGAAGGTGAGAAAATTCATCACATGCAAGAGTGAGCTAAAGAAAATACTGACAGGCACTCTTCTGGCAGAAGAAAATGATCCTGGATGGAAATTTATAGATATACAGGAATGAACATGAAGAGTAAAAATATGAAAATGTGGGAAAATTTAAATAAATATTGCTTGTGTAAAACAGCAATACTTCTATAGTTTAAGTAAATGTAGAATTGAAATTCATGAAATAATATGTCAGGAGGGAGGACTCATTAAGCGTTATAAGGTCCTGAATTCAACAGGAGACTACAAGTTCAAATTAAATATTGGTAAGTCAAGAATGCATGGTGTGATCTTAATACTAGACATTAAAGTATATTAAAATATACCTTCCAAGTTGAAATATAGAAAAAATGGGTAATAAAAATAAGTCAATGAAAGAAGTCAGTAGAGGTATATTAGTTACCTATTTCTGCATAACACATTACCACAAACTTAGCAGCTTAAAACAAGACAAATTTGCTATCTCACAGCTTCAATGGTCAGAAACACGACATGTTTTAGCTGGCCTTCTGTTCAGTGTCTGTGTGGTCAAATCATGTTGGTGGAATACATACTTATCAGGAGACTCGACAAGGGAAAGATCTGCTTCCAAGATCCCCCATCTAGTTGGAAAAATTAATTTCTTTGAGGCCGTATGAACAAGCTTCTCATCTTCTAGCTAGCTCCTAGCTGAGATTTGCTCTCAGCTCCACACACCATTCTCTGTTCCTTGCTGCATAGTCCTTTCTCTGTCAAGGCCAAGAGAAAGTTGTCTCTCTGATAGTTCACGTTCTTTTGAAGCATTCATCTGATTACGCTAGCCAAACTTAGGATAATCTCTTGTTTTTGATTGGTAGCTTAATCATGAAAGTGACATCCCATCATATTCCCTGGCCTCTCCATATGCAAGGAGTATTATATAGGTTATGTTTATTAGGGGGTAGGTAACTTGTGGGTCAACTTAGAATTCTGATTACTATAAAAGGAGAGAAATAGGAACCTTAAACAAAGACAATAAGGATGGGAAAAGTCAGATGGTACATTATACATTTCTTAAATGTAAATGGTCAAATATGCAAATTCTATGACAAAGAAGAAAACAATTGCATTTTGATCACAAGCATTTCAGCTAAAATATAAGAATGAAAAACGCTATACCATGCAAAATGTAACAAAAGGAAAACAAAAGTAACAAGAATAACAACACATACAGGAAAAAATACATACTGTAAAATAAAAAAGCATGGCTAGTGAAAAAGACAGATATATCTTAACAATAGAACCACAATTTATTAAAAATATAACAGTTCTAAACTGGTGTGTATCTAATAACTAACCTCAAATATATACAGCACAATAATTGAAAGACCTTCAAAAACAAAATGGCAAATATTTCATCACTGTGGAAGATTTTAACTTTTCTCAAAAATTGATGGATCATGCAGAGAAGAAAAAAAGCAAAAAGTATAAAAGATTGGAACAATACTAGTAAATATTTGACCAAATCAAAATATTCAGATTGCTTAAAAGTTGCAGAATACAAACTCTTTCCAAGAACATGTAAAAAGAATTATAAAAAATTGAACTTATCATATAGTATAAAATGTCTCAAAACTTTCAAAAGATTGAAAAGATAGTTTATGTTCTGTTACCATAGTGAGAACTGATTAGCAAAAAAAAAAAAAAAGATTAATAGAAAAATACTACATAATATACAAAAAAAATTGCAATGGAAGTTATAAAATATTTAAAAATGCCTGATAATGAAATTAATGTTATTAGAATGTGTCATGCTGCTAAAGCCATGCATAGGTTAGAATAAAAGATGAAAGGCAATGAACAATGCATCCATTTCAAGACATTAATAAAAAGACAGCTAATTAACCCAAAGTTGTAGTAGGAAAGAAATAATAAAAAGCAGAAACTAATAAAATGTAAACATCATAAATTAATGTAGGTTCAACCAACAATGTATGCATTGAGAAGAATAATGAATTTGATAAATCACTGTCAAGAGAGATAAACACAAATGAGAAAACAATATGGCATAAATAACCAATATTAGAAAGAAAAATTTTTCAATGTTTTGGTATGGTGTTAAGTTAATCAAGCTGATGTTAGAAAGTTATGTTGAGGCCACGGTTATTTAGGCTTTATTCAAACTTAAAGAGTAAAGGATTTTTCCTTAATATATTTGGAATCTCTGAAGACATACAGAGGAAAGAATATTTGGAAACCCATCTGAAACTGAGAGTATAGTTGGTGAAAAGAGACAAGTTCGGAATTATTGAAAATATAACATATGAAGGACTCGGTAAAGAGTCAAGAGAAAGAGGGGTAAACAATAATTTAAAAGACACAAGGCTCATTAATAAGATGGGTAAAAATCAATTTATTCTGCAGATTATTTGGAATGAGCAGAGATAGAGATAAGCAGATGGGAAATTGGAGGAGATGAGTAAATTTGGGGACATAGGGAATTAAAGATGCCTGCAGTTATCCAAGGAGATAGGATAAGCAGCTGGAAATTTGACTTGAAGTTCAGGAAATAATTTACATGTAAACATTTGTAAGTAACTTTACCTATCTGAATCACAATTCCTGAATTACTATTGAGAGAGATTGTGGAAACAAGTGTGGGTAGTGAAGAATCCTTTCTTATCTGAATCATTTTTGTTTCCTGAGTATCAAATAGCAACAGTATAAAAATAAAAAAACAAAAATCAAAACAACAAACAACAAACACAAACAAACAAACAAAAAATAAGAGTATACAATATGGAGGTGCACAGGTTCACTCAGGAATTGTAAGGTAATAAAATAGCAGGATTGAGAGGAAAAAATCTAGGGATGACTGAGTTTAATGTGACAAGTAACAGAATAGGAAACTTTAAAAGAAAATGAAAATAAACACTCTGAGGTGTAAAGAGCAGTAACGGTAAGGGAAAACAATGGAATGATCTAACATATCAATCATATGATATATCAATTATGTGATCTAACATATCAAGTTAATCGCCCATGTAGAGAGGATAGGCTTGGGAACTAAGTAGAATTTGAAGTGATGAATAGGAGATGACTAACCTAAACCTATTTTAAGAGATGATATAAGAAGTTGATGATATGTGCGGAATAAAGTAAAGAGAGGAATTGAGAATTAATCCTAAATTTTTGGTTTGCCTGATCCCCAAACAGTAGTACCAACAACAAAGAGAAAAAAATGGATAGGTGTTGATGTTTGTTCAGGGGAAATATGTGAGTTTTGTTTAGAATATTTATTTTTAGCCAGGTATTTAAAATACAGAATTTTGTAAATATAAGACTGAAATTTGGGAGAGAAGTCTGGGCTGTATAATATAAAGGGCTAGTGTTATGTTCCCATGTGTCAAAAGCTAATTTCATTTTCTTCTAGATATGATTTTCTCTCTTGAGTCATTTGCAGGTATTTTATCTTACAAGGCTTCTTTTGAAGAACAATATCCTCAGTCTCATTTCTCTAAGTCTCTTGTCCAAATTAAAGGACTTGCTAAGAGCCAACTAAAGCAATTCAGAGGTTTAACAAAGGGTTCTACAGTCAGACATTAGGTTTGGGCTCTTCCATGAGGCTGTCTTAAGTGGCTTTCAAACTAGAGGCCACATTTCACTGATGAGCTCTGAATAATAATCGCATATTTCAACCTGCAGGTCCCCAGAATTTCTCATGTTTTCTTCTTATATCTGTTCGCAACAAGTCAAACATTTTCTCAGCTCATCTTTCTCTTGTGGTACCCTGTTAGATGCAGCCTATCTCACCAAAACACGTTAAATCCACAAGTACATTTGAAGAATAACCTGCTTCCACATTATTGCTTTTGACAGTATTACCAAATGTTTTCCCATTGCATAACCTGTGCCACCATTTTTCTGGCCTCCAAAACTGTGCAGTGCTCTCCATCTCCTGATGCAGAAGCCAATACCATATATTTTATGCTTTTGCTACTTCAGCACCCCACTTCCCGTTTACTCTATTATTAAATTTTCACAGATTATATTGTGGTTAATTTCTTTTTTAAATCAATTGCTTACAAGAGCAAAGTTTTATTTCTTGCTTTTGTTATACACTGGCTGGAGCTAGCTGTGGCTCTTCTTCATGTGTCTTCCTGCTAAAAGAACAGTCTCTGTCTTGACATGAGGTTCTTGTGACGGCGAGAAAAGCAAAAAGGCAGAACCAGGAAATGGTGCTACAGTGCTTCAATTTTCTGCTGGTACACACAACTGATCATCTTTGTTCATTTTCATTCACCAAAACAAACTACATTTCTAAGTCTGATATCAGTCAATGAGTTGGAGGAATTATACTCCTCACACAGTAGCACACCAGTAACTTGTAAATTAATGGCAATCCATAATCTTCTTACATGGCAGATGTGAATTATTAGGAGGAATAATAGACCATATAACATAACAGTTCACATAACTGGAAATTGAATGGGAAGTGAGAACATGGCAGTCAAGAGTGTAAGTATGTCTTCTACAAATTTGGCTGAAGAGAGAGAGAAGCAGTGTAAAGGAATGTGGGTGAGTGTGCTACATATGTATTTGTGGATGCTTGGTTGTTCTGTGAGTTTCAAAAGAGAAGAGAAAGAAGTATGCTCAGATACTGACAAGGACAGAAGAAGAGGGACAAATTAACTTTTTATGTCAGAAAAAGAATAAGGATGTTTGTTAGCTAAAATGTTATAGTGAGAGTTATGCTCAAGTGAGAAAGATGAACTATAAGTTCTCATTTTTTTTTTCCTGAAATGTATGGGGAAATGTCATATACCTAGAATTAGATGAGAGATTATTAAAAACATGGAATAACCTTTGTGGGTAATGGAAAAAAGGGCTAAATAAATATAAGTGGTAGGACTGATACAAGCACTAGGAACCCAATTTCAAAGTTGGATAACTTGAATTTAGATGTGTCAGTTGGTAAAACCTGCAGTTTCTCAACAGCATTCAAGAAATATAATATAGCTACAATGGGTAATAGTGCTTTTTTGACAAAGAAAATTAGTCAATAAAAATGAAAGATATAAAACATAAAGGGAGAACATGTAATTGAAGTTTGATTTCAGAGGTGGAGAAAGGATGGAAGCAGAAGTAGAAGCAGTGTCTTAGAAAAAGTGAGTCTTTGATGCAGAAGAGAGTATCAGGCAATTCTTAAAGAATAATACATGGCAAATTTTTGGAACTAGTGCAACTGGAGCAGGAAAAAAAACCTAAATGAAGTCAGTTAAAAGATGGTCTATTGCTGTGGCAAATCCATTAATAACCAAACCTTCCATTACCAAAGACTCCTTTTAATATAAATTTCACACAAAACTGAAAATATAAGAATAAATGTTTAGTAAGTTTCTCTAAGCCAGTAGGTAGGTATGTATGAGTGTGTGCATGTGTGTGTACAGGTGGATGCAAAATCTCCACTAAAATATGTGAGAAACATTATTCTTTCCACATTTTCTTAATTGTCTTCAGAAAAGACATACATAATGTTTTAAATTCTGGGAATCGATAACTGTTCTGATTCAGAAACATCTTTGGAAGCATTTGCATTAGCTCTGTACTGTGAGAACAAAAGCAAAACAAGAAAATATCTACAATGAAACTTCCTGTATTAGTTTTATATTTTTTCTTCAGGCCATCTGCTTTGTTACTCTTTTCACTTTGGATATAAATTCCAGTGCTGACTTCCATCTCTTGTATTATCTGTTTTCTTATAGTTTTTTCTTGCATGTGTGCACATGTGCATGTGTGTGTGTGAACATGAGCTATATAAAGACAGATTTCATGCCATTTGCTATGTTCTAAACTACTTAAGAGATATATAATTTTTCAAGATTTTTGTATACATGTATGTATATAGGTATCAAAAACTCAGACATCTATATATCAGAAAATTATATCATTTTTACAAATAATTCTGGAAGATAAGAAATAACAGGCTGTGATTTAATTCTTTAGTGCTTTTCAACACTTGTGATAGAATAATGTGTTCTTAATTTTTCCCTGGGTGTTTAAATTGTTTTCTTAAACATATGATAGTTTTTTTTTTCCCCACACCTACTTCCAGGGGATAGGAAACAACTGATGACTAATGGTCTAGAGACCCCATGTTATATTTCTCTGATGACAATTGCTCCTCAGAGGTCCAATGTCTTTTTTTTAAAAGGGAAAATGTATTTATTTCTCAATTTAAAATAAAATAAAAAATATTCATTTCATTCCAGGCAATGTAAAAATATCTTATATTCTCTTCACACAACCTTGTTTTCCTCAAAAAATACTTCTGTTACAAATAAATGTTTCATTAAATTAGTGTACATAGAATTTGTGGTCAAGGTGGACAGGACTTTCCAACACTATCAAGAGAAGAAAAACACTCAAATACTATAAATAAAAACATCTTGAAGCCTTTGGTTTTTCTTATTACTGAAGTTACCTTCTGCTCAAAAATAAATTAAATAATTTTGGTTTTGTTCAATATTATTCAAATGATAAATACATTTTTCCAATTCCCTTCTATTTTTATCATCCTATTTAAATGCTTGTCCAAATGTAACTTTAGAAATTATAAAAGTTCATGCACTATATTACTGAGTAAATTGCTGATGAGTTCCAAAGCCTTTCATTTTTTTATTCTTTCAAAATTAATTTGCGGTGCTACTCATAAATCACATACCACATCATTGTTTCCATACATTATTTTAAAGCTGTTATGTAGAAAATATATAAAAAGCACATTGAAAACAACTTACATCTTTCTATATGTTAACACATTTAGATTATCTGCCACCTGATAACCTAAAATTTAAATATCATAAATATTAAATAACCAAGAATTTTACTTATCATCTATGTATCTATGTATCTATCCATGCATATCTATCTATCATCTATCATCATCTATCAATTTATTGTCAATATTTAGTACTCAGGGGCAGACAGAAATATGTTTTTCAATAAAAAGTATGTTATTGGGTTCCATAGACATGTATAAGATATCTTAAATCATTGGACAAGGGACATTTATTTTTAAGTTTGAAAACTTTCATAACTGTATCAGCCTGTCTATATAATTCAGTTAATTGTCAATCATATGTGTTAGAAGGACAAGGTATGATGTCAAAGTTGTAATATGTGTTCTAGTATTTATGTGTCATCATTATTTGGTGATGTTGATTTACTGCTATCTTTCTTTTATCGTAGTACCTTTTTGTCAAGACTGTACTTGTTATCTAGGTGAATCAATCTTTTTGATGGCTAGCTCTGGTTTTCCTCTGGGATTTGACTTGATCTATGTTAGTTATATCATAGGATCTGATCTAGGAAAAATGGGTAGTAGCTCAACAGAAATGGACATAGATGCAATGCAACTTTTAAGAATATATATCTCAAACACCCAGAATTTTCAAAAGTATAGTAAGTTTCATGGCAACATCATGTGTATTCTATTATGGAATACATAAAATCATAGCCCAGAAAGCTAACTCTAAGCATAGGAGGACCAGGTCATATGTGGAATATATTTGGGAAAGACAGGAATATGTCACAAAATGTAGCAGCCTTCTTACTATAAATCATTCTTTCAAAATAATAGCTCTGAGAGTAAAATTATTATTCATGGTGTCATTTGTGTTTACTCTTTGTTTTGAAAAGATGACTGAAATTTCTTGAATAACATATATCCACCATCTAAATTACCAAATTTTAATATTTTGCCACCACCGTATCATTCTATTTTCATATATTTATGTACATACATCTCATTAAAGCTAAACAAGGGTATTCTCCTATAGTATAACCCTATAATTGTAAGTCAAATGATGTTGCTAATTATTGTCACATTTCAGCAAATGGATCCAATCTAGTATCAGGAGAATCATCTGGTTGCTGTATCTATTGACTTAATCAATCTAGAACTGTTCCTCAATATTTACTTGACTTGTTATTTTAGGATGTTTCTCAATTTGGGTTTGCCTAATGCTTCCTCATGGCTAGACTCAGGTTATGATTTTTTTAACATGTCCTTTGGCCCATGGTACATGATCTCAATCTTTCCTTTTCCTGTTGATAACTATAATCAGTTGTTTGAGGTGCTGCCTTCAAGGTTTTCTATCATAAGTTCCTATAATTCCTATTGTTGCTAATAAGGAATTTCTTGGGAGATGCTTTGAGGTGGTAAAAATACCATTGTCTTCATAAAACCATCACATTTTTAGCATCTATTGATAAGTCTTTACTAAAGAATTAATGCTGTGATATTTCCAAATGATTATTTCTTAATTTCATCATTTCTTCCCCACTTATTTGTTGGCATACTACTTTAAGAACTTTCTGTTCTTCCCATTTCTTTCTTTATATCAATGCTAACTCATATAGTATTCATTGGATTATAATCTATTACCATACATTATTTTGATGCACAAATTGTTCTGAATTTGTGCAGTGGAAGCCTCTATAAGCTGGCTTGTGGGTCCCTCTGACAAGTCCCATGCTTCTTTGGGCATTTTCTTACTTTCTGACACACTATTTTCCAGGCTTATCTTATACTTTCCTTGCCCAGCTCTGGAATCAAGCCAGTTTCCAAAACAAAACAATATTTGGAAGCCAAGATCTAGGCACCAGATATGCTCATTAACTGATAGGATGCTACCTCTAGGCCCTATAAATAATGAACTGAAGTATGAAGTAAACACACACACACACATATATAATTATATACATACATTTGTACACACATGTATATAAATATGTATATATGCATGTATGCATGTATACACACATACATATATAAACACACAACTCACATTCATATTTATCTTGATACCTATCTATAGCTATATTTATATCTATATGTTGAAATGCATGAGGGATTACTCTATTTTGGGGGATTGAATCATGTCCCCCAAAAAGTCATATTCAGGTCCCAACTTCTGGTCCTGTCAATGTGAAACCATTTGTAAATAGGATCTTTGCAAATGTTATTTGTTTAGGTGTACCCAAACTGAATGAGGGTGGGCTTTAATCCATTATGGCTAAAGTCCTTACCAACAAAGGAAATCAGATACAGAGGGAGAAGTCACAGGAACAGCCAGAAGCTGGAAGCCAACAAAACCCAGCATGGAAAGCAGAAGACGCTGTCATGTGCATTGCCACGTGACTAGAGAAGCCAAGGACCAAGGATGGCCAACAGCCTAGCCTAGAAGGTCACAATCTTTGGGGAGAAAGCATTGACTTGCTAATGCCTGTTTTGGGCTTTTCCTAGCTCCCAAACTGTGAGCCAATAAATTTCCTGTTAAGCCAACCCAGTGTATAGTATTTGTTTTAGCATGTAGAAAACTAAAACTCCTATTATCTTCAATTCCAGCATTTATTCTAGCATTCAGTCTAGCCTTCTTCCTTCACATTTGTAGCACACTTTTCTGATAATGAGAAACCTGGTTTCTGTATTAGTTTTCTGTTGCTGCTGTAACAAATCACCTCAAACTTAGCAGCTTAAAACAACATAAATTTGCTGTCTTTATGCTTTATAAGTTAGAAGTCCAACACAGTTATTGCTGAGTTAATATCAAGGTGTCACCAGGAATGTGTTCTTTTTGAAGACCCTCGGGGTGAATTGTTTTGTTGTTTTGTTTTTGCATTTTCCAGTTTCTAGAGACCACTAATATTCCTTAGCTAGTACTTTCCTACCTTCATTTTGGAAACAGGTAGCACTGAATCTCTAAGCCCATTGTGTGGTCACACCCAGTACCCCCTCCAGTCTGCCACCTTACTTGTTACGTTCTTTACTGACCCGACCTCCATGACAACTGATGCTGTGCTCCTTCACCTCCAGTTTGGACCTGACTTAGAACTAGTTGCTACCTCAGCTGCTTCTTGTCCTTTCACCCCAAACCAGCTGATAACTTACTTGGGCCTCTCTTTTCTCATTGATCCTGTATAGGCTATGACCAATAAATATTTTTAGGGGAAGAGAAAGTGGAAAGGACAAATGTTAAATTTTTATTTCACCAAGAATAATGTGAATGCAACATGTACAAAATATCAGATCTACTGATGACTATTGTTCTTGGAGAAAACAATTGGATCTTTTAGAAATTTCTATTTTTCCAACCATAAAATGAGAGGATTGGATTATATCACCTTTAATTACTATTCATGGCAATATACTAGGATACTTTTATTTGTGTTCCCCAGAAAATCATATATAGTATCTGATTATATATTTTCATTTGCTCAGTCATCTACTATAAATGTACTTCTTGAGAAGAAATGTTTGTTTTTAAATTAAAAAATGCTTACAATTAATCTATGTAATTTTTCCTTCCAGCCCAATATAATTTATTCTGAATCTTGTTTATATTTTAGAAGAATATGAGGGAGATAAAAACTTTTTATGTGATCTCTTCTGTATTACAGGCAAAGTAATTTCACTTGACCTCTTTTATGTCAAATAACTTCTAGTTTATACTGAACAATATTTAACCACCAAAACAGTAATAATAAAATTGAAGGGCATGTGTAAATGAACTGGCTTTTAGATGATATTGGGAAGTTAATGCTAATTTTCTGAAGTACGAAAATTATATTCTCTTTATGAAGGAGAAAGTTCTTATTTTTAAGAGATGTGTGCTGATATTTAGGGACAATAGTGGCAACTTACAAATGTTTCAGAAAACACACACACACAGACACACACACACACATACCAGATAGAAAACACAGCAAGATAAGTGAGATTATGCAATGCGAGGAGGACAGGACAAAGTCTTAATTATGGTAGTAGTCAGAGATATAAGGTTTGAACGGTGCCTTGCAGGTGTCAAGAGTTAGCTGGTATGTAGCTAGAAGAGGGAGTTTCTGGAAGGGGAGACAGAATCAGGAGGCTAAAATATGAATGTGATTGGTGCGTCTGAGGAATGGCAAGTTGGCTGATTCATGGGGCAGTGAAGAGGATCTGACAGACCATCGGAGACCTAATCGTGTAGTGTCTTCAAGTCATTACAGGGACTTTGGTTTTGACTCTATGCAAAATAGGGAGCTAACGTAGCACAGATTTTGAACACTGAAATGATGTAAACTGATTTACAATGATAAAGAAGTTGGTTGCATTGCTGAGACTCATCACCTTGTTGGTGATGACCAAATGGTGAGGTTCTACGTATCACTTGAAGGTAAACCCACCGTGATTTCCTGACAAATCTGAACCGGAAGGATGGAGTTGCTGCCAACTAAGATGAGAAAGGCTGTGGGTGCAGCAGGGTAGAGAGGAAAAATCATGGTTTCTCATTTTCAGACATGTTAATCTTGAGATGTTGAAGAGGCACCTGGATATCCAAATTTGGAGTTTCGGAGGGTAGTCTGTGTGGCTTAGAAATATGGATTTTGGAGTTATGGCATTTACACCATGAGAATGGGTAAGATAATCAATTAAATGACTGAATAAACAGGAGAAATGTCCAAGATTCAGAGGAGAACTAGGAAGGAGGGTGAGATGACAATCAGAAAGAGAGGGAGGAAAATAAGAAGAGGTGGTGCATTGAAAGTAGGACAGGCTACATAAACTGTAATCCCAGCACACAGTAAAAAAATGTGGATCCCTTGTTAAATATTTACTTAAAGTTTCAAGACCAAGCACAAGATACTTCTAAGATCAGGACTGTGTGTGACTGCACAGGTCTCATGTTATTGAAACTGGCTGTGACTGGAAATCATGTAAAGAAAATAGATTAAGGATCAGGGTAACAGGCAGGAATCAATTGTTTGAAATACTACAAATAGATTGGATAAGATAAGGACTAGGAATTAACAACTGGCTTTATGAACATGATTATAACTATTAAATTGAGCTGGAGCAATTCCTGTTGAATGATATTTGCAAAATCCTGATAGGAGTGACTGGGATGAGGGGAGTTAAAAGCAGTGAATATAAACAATTCTTTTCTATTTCTATTTCTTTTCTTTTTTCTTAAGAAGTAAGGGAAAATAGAAAGTTTTCAGTCTGAAAGTTTTCCATTAAAGTGTGAAAAATTGATGATGTAAAAAAAGAGAGAGAAGGAAATTGTGGAGCAATGTGAGTCAGTGAGGACGGATGTACACTAATAAATAGTGATTCAATATTCAGAGGCACCTTGGAATGTTATCTATGCTACAGGCCAGGAGGCTAAATATGTAGGTAGAGAGTAGGATATGGCCAGGGTTTGGGTTTATCAACTGACTGTGAGGAATCAAGGGACTTGAAGGTCTCTAAAGGAGTGGTTATAATAATTGAATCTGGAAAATCAAGTTTAGATTCAGAAGGGCAGAGTTTGAGATGAAGATTAACTGAAATAAAAATATGAACCAGGAAACTGGAAATACCAAAGAACTAGGAAGTGAGGGGTGCAGGTTGGGGAAAGTGCAGTAAATCCCTTCCTTTTTTTTTGTTTTTTGTTTTTTGTTTTTTGTTTTTTCATTTGTTTGTTTTTTACCTTTATTCCCCTTAGGAAGGTCCAGTCCTGAAGCTGCTTTCCTATAGCACTATTGAAAGTAAGTACTAACTGTATTTTGCTGGAATCTGCAAATAGCAGGGTATAGTGTCTAAATGAGTGGTGTTGGAGTGAGGGATATAGAGGAAAAAGTTTGATCATGTATTGAAAATTGTTGATTGTGCTTGATTGGATTTGGGGATCTCTCTACATTTGTATATGTTTAAAATTTCTCTATTAAAAGGTAAAAACAGGATTGGATATACACTCTGACAAAGTATAGCTCCTCCATCTTCCAAAAGTACAGTTACTTAGATCATAGAATTTTAACAAAAGATTTTGCTTTATCACAGGATAAGGAAAACTCAAAGAACCTCTGAACATAATAAGAAAAATATGTGAACAATTTCAGAATCGTAACTTTCCTTGAGCCCTTCAGAGAATTAAGGTTTCAAGACAACAAAGTAACCTAAATTCCAAAGAGGGACAAACCCTTCTAAGGAGAGATGAACCACACCAAGGGTCTCACCTGTGGCAGAGGATTGGAGGAAGAGGTCTGTTTGCCATACAAGTAGGAAGGGAGAAATAAGCTAAAATTTAAGCAAACTGCAAAAAAGCAATGTATAGGCTGGTGTGCTGATCTGAAAAAGTTGGGGACCCCAGACACAAGGGGAGTTTGAATGTATTTACCAGTTCTTTTCCATTGGCCCTCTGCCTGCCCTCTTTGCCAGTATAGTCAAGAACAAAATGATATTGCAGTGGGGGTCAGACATAAAACAGTTCTATGGATTCTTCTTTCCTTGAAAATAAAAACTTAAGCTATTATTGAGGGGCTTCAAAGCCTGTCACCTCTAGGGCAAGGAGAAAAGCATTGCAGCCAATGGAAAAGTAGATGAAAATCTTTCTACATTTGTGGAAGGGCAGATAATCATTTTGGGATTAAGATCCTATACCTGTATTTGCCAAGGAAGGAAGCAGGAAACTACTTCCCAAGATCAAATACAGATACAAAACAAAGTTTGGCTTCCAGAAGGAAAAGAAGTAGGAATGTTGAGAAAGCTCCATTTTGGAGGGGTAGGAACAAAGGGGGTCTTTAAAAACTGAGGTTGGAATGGGATAACAGAAATGTCCCTGCTCTCAATGGAAGTTGGGCATGGAGTACAATCAGCATCATTCTACCAACAGTGTGCAAGGTCATAGAGAGAGACACACTCTGGTAGCAGCATGCAGGGGTGGCTGAACACTGAGTGTGTTACTCAGAACCTTAAAAAAACCCTCTGGAGCCCAGTCCCAACCTAAACACAAGGCAACAGAAGCCTTCCTCTTAAAGTTTGGAGCTTGTGGTGCACTAAAGGCAACCATAGCAACAAAGAAGATGCAGAGGGGTGGCACTCTCATTTATTGTTTCAGGAATGCAAAATACTGCAGCCACTTTGGAAAACACTTTGAAAGTTTCTTATTAAAATCAAAATGCATTTGCCTTATGACCTATCAATTCTCGTTCTAGGGGTTTATCCAAGAGAAAGAAGACATAGGTCCACAAAACATTCCTGTGCAAGAATATTTATAGCAGCTTAAATTTTAATTGTCCAAACCTGAGTACAACTCAAATGTCCTTCAACTGGTGAATATATAAGCAAATTCTGGTGCATTCACAGAATGGAATGCTAATGAGCAATAAAAACAAATGAACTGCTAATATACACAGCAATATGGAAAAATCTCAAAAGCATTATACTAAGTGAAAAAAGTTGGACTAAAAATACTACATTATATATGAGTATTTTTTATGACATTCTGGAAAAGGCAAAATTACTTATTCAATAAATAAATTACTGGTTTTCAGAGGTTGGTGGTGAAGATAAGGGGTTACTTACAGATGAGAAAATGGGATTATGTGGAGTGGTGAAAGTATTGTGTGTCTGGTTGACACATACAACACTGTGTTGTGTGTGTCAAAATGCATAAAATTATATGCCTAAAAAGGGTAAATTGTATGGTATTTAAAGTGTACTTCAATGCACCTGACCAAAAATATATTTAAATAGGATGTTCATGCATTATCACTATATTTCACAGTGTCTATTTCAGTCTTTCAAATGTGGTATTTTAATTTTGTACAGGAAGGTATTAATTTTTAAGTAAAATTATTTCACAGAAACCCATTTGCTGCCATAACCTTATAACAAGTATGTTTTCAGCTTTATTTTCTTTTAATTCCCTGAGTTATAGATCTATTGGATACTTTTAAAATTATTTTTAAGAAGACTCTTCTTTAATATATTATTTTTTATTTCCTAGAAATAGGAGTTCTAACCATCATCCATGTTTTCATACTGTGCAATGTAATATCATTACCCGGCCATTCTCCTGGGAAAGTGATTTCTAGATTCCATTCCTAGATGGGTCATATTTTCTTTAAATTAAATAAAAAATAAAGTAGGAAAAAAGCATATATATAAAATACTAGAAATGATGAAAATAATTTTGAAGTTCAAATGATCAAAAATGCTGAGAATGTTTCAACTTTTCTATGAAATGATCTGAGGTCTAGAAAGAGCACCTTAAACCTGAGTTAGAACATGTCTAGTTTATGTAGCTTTGGATTAAGTGGACGAGTATGATATATTCTATTAACACTTTTCTCATGAAAACTTGAGTTATTTTCTCTTCCATAAATCTAAGTGAATCTTTCAGAAGAGGTTCCTTTCCAAAATTTGTAGTGTTTAAAATAATATATTTATCTGTGTTAAGCAGAATAATGTACCACAAATTCCCCTTTCTAATCTTCAAGACCTGTGAATAATTAGGTTATAAGGCAAAGGGGAAGTAAGATTGCAGATGTTGTTAAGGCTACTAATCAGGTGATCTTGAGCTGCAGAGAACATCTTGGGTTATCTGTGGGCCCAAGGAAATACAAAGAACCCAATAAATGGAAGAGAGAAGCAGGAAAGAGAGAAACAGAGAGGTGGAAGCATGAAAAGGACTCAGCCCAACATAGCAGGCTTTGAAGGCTGAAGAAGAGGACCACAAACCAAGGAATGTAGGTGGTCTCTAGAAACTGGAAAATTAAAGGCAAGAGATTCTGCCGTAGAGCTTCCAGAAGGGAATGCAGCCCTGTCTGAACCTTGGTTTTAGCTCAGTAAGACCCATTTTGGACTTCTGAATCCAAAACATTTTATCAGGTAACATAACTTTAATTACTAATATGTTTTATTGGTGAAAATAAAATTTTAAAACAAATTATTAATTTAGCTTGTTTTTTCTTTTATGCTACATAAAGTCTCATTTACTCTAGTGATAATATATTATAATGTTGTTACTACCTCCTATATTGGTAAAATTAAGAAGTCTTAAAATGACTTAAAGATTGTTAATTAAATATAGGATACACAGAAGAGAAACCATGTTTGGAAGAGAGAAGTGGGGGTTAGGGAATGGATGCGAACATTAAAATTTCATTTCATATATATTGTATTATAAGATAGGGGAAATTTTTCATCAGTCTTTTGAAAATATTTATTGGTACTCTGGAAATTAATAGGCTTACAAATCTGAAAATTTTATGTGCATACTGTTAGCTACTTATATGTTAAGATCATCCAAGGTCCAGAATGTGAGGAAAATAAGAGAGGTAAACAACAGAAGTTCTGGGAATATAATAAGCAGATTATGACCCCAGGAATGAAAGAATCATAATTGGTAATTATCACAACTGCCTAGAACAAAAGAACACTAAGAAGTAGCAAATCATCATTTTTTCAGTAACAAGGAGAAGTTGAGGACAGAGAAGTCTGCAGAATTTCTAACTACAAAGCTTCAGTAAAACTTTTGAGTAAAGAATTTTGGATACTCAAAATATATTCAATATTGAGGACTGATTCAACGGTGGAGTGGAGGTAGCAAAGCCTTTCAAACATGGGAAATAAAGTATTTGAGGGCAGAAGAGGGTAAGGGAAAATCTTTAGTACAAAATCAAGAACAAACCTGTTGCAAATATTTGGGTGATACAGTGCATTCAAGCCCCTGTCATCTCTAGTAAGAACTGTCATTTATACTCCACCTCCAATAACAGACTTTATAAAGAAGATCAATTCATTACTCTCATCAAAATATTCCAATGGCTTTTCACACATAGAATTCAATCTGAAGTCCTTGTCAAGGCCCATAAAACCCCATATGATATGAACCTTGGTTTATTCTTTGACTTCATTTCCTACACATCTGCCCTTTCTTCCCTACAATCCAATCATATTGACCTTAATGCCAGATTGTATAGCTGTATCTAGAAAAGCTGTCTTAGGGCATTTGCACTTATTCCCTCCACATAAAAGACAAGATTTTAGAGTGTTCTCCAGTAGCAGAAGAGAGTATTGGGAAATCACATGTGATATTAACTTCTTCATACCCTGTTCGCCAGAGCTAGACATGTGGTCCCAAAGTAAACCCAAGGTAGGCTGAAATTATTTCTGTGTGCATGAAAGGGAGAATAATCAGATTGTCTTCCATTAATCTCTAACTCTATGAATGCTATTTTTACTAAAATGTAAATTCAACTTCATCTATTTCAAGCTTACAGTTTTCAGTGGTTCTCCACTGGTCACAAGATAATTTTCCTGATTATCTGTCTAAATCATCACCCTCTACTTTCTACAAAACTGCTTATAATTCAGCCAATTACATGTATGGACTTCCTGAACATAACATATTAGTTAATACCTGCTCTTCTAATCATGCAATTGCCTGTTTTCAGAAGGTTCTTCCACTCATTGTGGTAGCAACTTTCTATGCTTCCTTGTGTCATTGTGGTGAACAACTTCCAAAATCCAGCAGATGTATTTGTTTTTGCAGTGGTATTTCTGTCTTATCCATGACAAAGTCAGTCACTTTTTCTGATGTACAACACTACTATTTACTTTGCTTTATAATGTAATGTATAATATAATCTAAGGAAACTGTTTTATTTATTCACAATTTTATCTCCAATACTAGACTATGAATTCTTTGGAGGTCCCATCTATGTCTTCTTTATTGTGACTTTCTATCAAGTACCCCAATAAATATCATGTAACATGTTGTAGAGTATTTGCTGAATTAGATTTAATGAATGGAACTTAATGTTCAAATTATGCAGAGTCTTTATAAATGGTAGTTATAAAGAAGTGCATTTACTCCATATTTGTGTACTGGGTAAGTTTTGAGGAAATTGTGTTTTCATCTATCAGGATAAGCTTCATGAAAAAAGTTAAATTCTGAAGTAGTATTTAAATGAAAATATGGAAAAGGCATTTTGAGCTAAGAGATTTCTTAATTGTTTTAGTATCACAGAAAATGAGAATTGAGTTTCATGCCAATAATCCATATAAAAGGTATTATCCATCTCTTTATATATGTTTTTATTAAATATAATTCTCTATTCTATTTGAGGGGATTAAGTGATTTTTCTCTAAAGAGAGCCACCTACTGAAGCTCTAAATGTGTAGCTTTCGTTACTCTTAATAAAACAGTCCAATTAAATAGAGAAAAATGGCATATGTGGGAAGATATAAATCTAGAAGGGGAAAATAATTTTAATTATGAATTATAATGACATGCTATGTCATGATCAAAAGCTATTTGATGTTAACTTTATCATTTCCAAATGACCCTTTCAAATCCACATGAATTTAAAGTTTAGCAGCAGTTTATTTTAGATATTATAAGGCTTGGATTTTGAAGGTTTTGAAAGTTAAAATTTAAGCCAATAAATTACTTCTTGAGACTATAAACGGCAGCATCTCATCTAATATAGCCAATCCCTGAGCACAATGATCAGGGCTTGTCAAATGTGTGGAGAAGCGAGGGCAGGGATCAGGATAGATGTCATTTTAATTTGATGTGATACCATCTTTATTGATTAGGTTTTACTTATTTACAACAATAATGAAAGAGATCAGAGTACCAGGGAAGCTAATACAGATTAAAAAACAAAACAATACAAAACAAAACTGCTTCCATAGGATTTGAAGTCAATATTTAGTTTAGAAATCATAGATAAACATAGAAATATGCCAATTCTTGTTGATGTTGGTTTTAGAGATTAGATAATTCACAGCTCTTATCTTGCTCATTTGAGCAGATATATCAATTAGAAGAAAGAGAAAGTTGCTTTATGCTCAAGTTATCATTGCCAGACATGTAAAACTTGCTACAAGATCTGAGTAAGAGCCTTTTGCCATGTTTATATTTCTTTATTTCTGAAGTCCTGAAAATTGTGGTCTTTGTAAAGCAAATCATCTAAGTCATTTTGTTTCTCCATGGTAATTTTTTGATACTATTTTTTGTGTTATTTGGTAATTGTTTGTTAATATCCAGCAACTTATTATTTTTCTCCGTGATTTTAAAATTGCTTCCCATTAACAGAAATAGTTTACTAGGTATTGGACTCCAGTGACAACTGGACTGTCGACCTCTTCTCTTGGATAATGGATCACCAATGGTGTCTTGGAAACCAACTGACCACATTAAAATGGCTACAGATTTATTCTTTAACATATACCGTGATCTAACTTAAACTGTCAGCATACATCAAATTTATTTAAAAGTTGTTGGACAGCAGACTAATGTAATCATCTTAATCTTGGAAGTTTTGACTTTCTTTTCTGTTAAACACTCATAAGTTTTTGAGGTTTTTTCCCCTCCATTTGTCAAGTCTATTCTGAAACTCAACCCCCTTGCACTCTTTGTAAGTAAACTTTATCTGTTCTTTTCTAAATGTTTCCATCTTGGCTATCGTTGATTAGACTAGGGGTTGCACTGCTGAACCAAAATGGGCAAATTGTTTGCGCCAGGGATAAAAAGAAAAAAAAAAGTGCTTGGAGATTTCTCAGCCTAGTTCCCAAATACTGACCATATATGGTCGGCATGGTGGTGTAAATCTGCATATATTGATGGATTAATTCACAACTTCACTCATTCAGTTGCATAGATTGTCATATAACTTAAGCTCTCTATCCTACTAAAATATTCATCTAGACTTGACTTGTAGAGGTTTTACAATATTTTATGTCACTGCATATGGGAATGAAAAAAAAAAAAGACTAACTTTTATCAGGAAAATCTAATAACTTTTGTAATTTATTCCAGAAGGTTTAGCTGGCAAGATTGTTACTGATATTTTTATTATCAGCATTGGTGAGAGTATCTCAATTTGAAGAAACAAAGGAGATTTTTTTGAAAGATTAAATGGCAGAGAACTTTACATTACTAGTATAGCCAAACTTCATGTCTTTTGCAAACATGAAACTTGAATTTTAGTTTTGTACCATTGTGTCATACTTGATAGCATTCCCAGATGACAAGAATACATACCCTACTCATAAATCTAATATTTGAAGGAAGGCATTCTGTGATTGGTGGGTTAGAAGTTACAACATCAATCAGAGTCAGTTTATGAAACTATAGGGTGCACAACTATTAGTTATATAATTGAGACGAGTGTCTTCCATATCACAGTTCTAAATTAGGCAAATACTCCTGTACTATTTCTTCATTACACATTTGCTGCAGTAGTGGGAGTTTCTGGAAACATTAGGGAAACAAATGGAAAGTAGTTACAGTAATTATTGATGATGTGATGCCTCTGATACAAATTACTTGTAAGTAAGTTGCTGCTGACACAGTAACTGTGTGTGTCATACCTTGCTTTTCTAAGTAGCTCTGTTTGTCACTACTTTTCAAGTCATTTGCTGAAGGGCTGGAAAAAATTGTATCTAAAATTCTATCTTTTGTCAATCAATGTTCATCATTTCATCATTTCACAACAAGATTGATTAAAATCTCATAGCAAGAAAATAAACATTTACTGTTCATGAAGGAACCAATCATTAGGGACAGTATTGTGTAGTGAGAAAAACACAGTTTAGTTGTTAAACAAGTCTGGTTTTACATCTCAGCTCTGCTACAAGCTTTAAGAATTTGGATATAGGAAAAAAATCAACACCGTATTCAAAACTTTAATTTCCACTTCTGTTAAATGACAATGACAAAACTATGATTGCACAGGATTTGGTGAGGATTGTATGGAATTAGGCTTGTATATTGGCCAGCTCTTGATATACATTAATATGCTAGACATATGCTATTGTCACCATACTCATGTTGTAAAACAGAATATCAGACACCCTAAAAACCCTAAAATAAGTGCTAGTGTAAAAAGTACTCAAGTACTTGTTTAATATACAATATCAAGTTTTTTTATGTCTATACCAGGACATGCCTCATTTTAATGGAAAAGTTTAGAGCTAATAATTTTTTCTGTCTTGTAAGATTTTTCTTTTAAGCACAGCCAAAATCATACATATGCTTCTCATGTTTTAGCAATATTGGGTACCCGTTTGGAGCAAGGGAGAACTAGCATTGCTAATCTCATGCTAGACACTCAATAAACATATTCATTGAATCAGAAAATATGTTCATTATGCTGAACTTCATGGTTAAACCTAATAAAATTTTGCATTAAGTAAGACTATGCCTGGATAGTAACTGTTTGCACGTAAAATTTTCAGATAAAACTAAGTCTCTGATGTAAAATAAAAAGCTTATAGAATTCAAACTTTGTTCTTGGATTCTCTAAAATACATTAACTTACTTTTGTCTAAAAATAGTCGTAAAGTTAGCCTAATTCCAACTATAGTAGTTTAATTTATTCTTTTTATTTCTCTAAACATAGTTTTTAAAACTTCATTTTTTTCCAACATCATATATACAAATATAAACTCCTCTCCTTATCATCTAATGAAAATAATTAACTGTGCATTTGAGAATTACGCCTTTGATAGTACTCGAAAACACCACCATAGATTATTTTCTACAGTGTTTGTAATGTTCCATCAAATCAACTAATGGGTTTAATTCTCACTTACTTGTATTGTTGAAACAAGGTGGAACCATGGTTGAGTTTGCTTGTGGGATGAAGAGTATTCAATATATCTCTGAAAAAAATATTATGTTGCAGTTTATTCTCAAAGAATTATTTTCATTGTCAGCTTACCTTTTGTCAACACATATATCCTGGGAATATATTAATATAGGCTATTAAAGTGATAAGATAATTTTTCTAACTGGGTGTGGCAGTCAAATAGCATTATATATGTAATATATGCACATTATATAAAATATTATATAATATAGAACACATACACACATATATACACATATATATTATATCTTCATTTGACTTCATTCACTAAATGTAAAGTAAAATACTTTATATTATATATAGTTTATTTTATATTATAAATACATAGAAACAATTAGTTGTATGTTTGTTATGGTATATACCATTATATATGTAATACATACATACTATGTTATATTTAATGTAATATAGCACACATAACATACACATGCACATGTGTATTACATATATATTTAATATGTTCATGTTCATGGTGACAATTAATTTTATAAAAAGTAAAAAACATTCAAATCTAACTTGATTTGAAAACGTAAATTAATAAATTATAACCTAAAATTCCTTTAGTGCACACAATGTTTAGATGAAACTCTATTCCCAATTTCAAAGCATATATAATGAAAAAAATTAAATTTATTTTATAACAAAGGGCTAAACTAAACTACATTCTTGAAAAATCAGAATGTTGTCTACCGATTTTTCAATCTGCAACTTCTTCTCAAGAGCTACTATGACAACTTAGGCAGTCACTTGGGATGGAACATTATTTAACAAGGCTGCAAAAAATAACTTTGTAATGTACTCTAATTCCTTTAACATGTTTGAAGTCTTAGTGGGATGCTATTCAACTGGTAAAATTTCAGAAATATTCCCTTTTTCTGACTCATCCCACTGAAATGTGTCACCACGTAATCCATCATCAGTGATTCAGAACAATACTAAAATGTAAGAGGTGGGTAGTATAAAGAAATTATAGTCTTTGGGAAAATAGCAAAAAAATATATTTTGTTAAGTAATGAGGTTTTCACAGTTAAGATACTTTAACAAATGACACATATGTCACCCATTTGCATGAAAAGATTTTTGGCTTTTTCATCACCTAAAATTCTGGTGAGCAGATTGAAATATAGAGTTATATATAAAATTATATTAGTTCAGACTTTTTAAAATATAACTGTTATGAATAATGAACCTGTATATAAGGTTTGTATAGATGTATATTTTAGAAGATAGGGATGTTTGGAATGCTAGTGTATAAATTACAGACTAGGAGGGAGTGCTATATTTAAATCTTAGGAAAGTCCTGATTTACTGCAACTCTCAGGTAGCTTAGCAGCAAAGGTCTCCTGCACCCTTTTTACGGATCTCTGTCACTCAGGGTGACTCACTTCCAATAAACTCCACATCACTAATTATTTTTCCCCATGTCTCTCAACCACAAGATAGAGAATCTGATCTGCTTGGTGCCAAAGCTTGTTTCCAATGTCTACTCTCGAATTTTTTTAACAGTGGTCAAAGCAGCCTAATAGTCATGATGCAGAGAAATGAGCACTAGTGTCTAAATCACATTTATTTCAGTCTTGTCAAGGAAGAAGGAAATGGTTGTGTTACAAGCAGCAACAAGATTGATCAGCTACATAGAGAAATTTGGCAATTACCTTTGCTGTACTTTGTATGGACATAGGGATATACAATCCAACTATTGGCTAAGATCCTCCAAACTCAAAGATATTAGCAGTTCAAGAGGACTCTTGTTACCTCCACTTAAGGTGGCCTTATTGTTTGCTGATATCTGAAACGTATTTATGAGGAAAAAGTTAAAGCTGAAGTTAATCTTAACACTAATTTTACTATAGATAAGACATACAGGTAACTGATAAAATCCATAAAGAAGGTAATGCTGATAAAGGGAATGGGTAGCAACCATGGGGATGTTGATGCCCATGGGGTGATGCTCTAAATTTGGAGTGTGTCACAGCAGTGGGAAGAAAAATGTTACAAAAGGGTCCCTGAGCGGTCCTTCAAAGCTACTTAAGTTTATATTTTTACATAAACAGAGTCATTTGTGGCAGTTCAGTAAGCTTAAAAGAGAAATTTCTTTTGAAAAATATTTAAAACAAAAAAACCCCTATATATTGCGGAAAAAAAGGCCCTATTAGAAAATATAAATTAGAAATACATAAATTAGAAAATATAAACCAGCAAATTAAACAAAAATTTACAACTCTCCTTTATTGTCTTTTAACCTCTTTTAAACTTTTTCTTTTTCCCATTCTCTCTCTCATCTCCCCTCCTCTTCCCTCCTCACTTCTCTCCTGTCTTCCCTTCTTTTCTCCCTTCCCCTCCCACCCACCACACTAATATATTGGATAGACTAGGCCTATAGATCTTATTCTTAATGACACATTAAAAAAATTCTTCTGGGTTTATCTATGGTTTTATTTAGCTTGCTTCTCTACTTTCTGTTTCCTGTAACCTGGAAGTTATATCTAAAGGATTGATAGATACAATTTAATAATTTTTGGCTATCAAATATAATAGATGATATTATAGAAATCAGGATTTTATCACATTAGAAGATGCAATATCTTGTTGACTCAAGTTCTACGTAACAAGTTTGGTCCCTGAGTTTGGGTGGTGATAATCTGATATATGTACCATAGAGTTATTTGCAAGTAGAAAACAAAATGTGTCATATTACTTTGACATTATAAAAACTCTCCAAGTCTTCTTCAACTATTGATCTAATGATTTCAAAGCTAATAGATACCTTTGCCCAAATCAATACTTTTAGTAGGGTTATGAAAGGAAGTTTTTTTTTTTTTTAAGTTTGTTATTTCTTATACATAGATCAGCTGACTTTCTTCTATACAGTACAAATTATCCTCATCAAATGAGGACCCTGGAATATAGTTTCCACTTCAAAAGCAGAAAAATAATTGTATTTCTCACCTTTAATTATGAATATTAAAAATGAAATGAACAAATAAGTCATTTAATGGTGACTTAAATGTAAAAATTTTTCAGAAAATTGTGAGAAAAAATGACTTTTTTTTTCCTATTCATGGATAATAATGTTCTTTCAGTAGTGTTGTGCTCTAAATATGAAAAATTAATGTGGGGTGTCCACGTTGATGGCTCAATCTCCCTTCACTTACTGGCTTCCAATATGTATGTATAGATATGAAGCCTCCTGGTTTTGATGTGGCTCTAAATGCTCATTTTGTAAGTAGGGGAAAAAGTTCTCATGTTTCAGATTATTTAGATACTGGTTCTTCATGTTCTTAAAAACAAATTTCAGGGACTTTATGATATATACTAATTCAACCAATATTTATCAAAGGATTAACAAGTGAAAGTCACTATGCAGATATCAAGAATTTGAACACTCCCCCCTAAAGTTGTAGGCAACCTTAGGAATCCTAGAGAGTTGTGTAAGTATTATATCCAGATGAAAACACTGTAAGGTCATGGAAAAAATAGAAAGAAGAATTTCCAGAGACATTCTGAACATGCTAATAGATTTGATAAGGGCTTGCCTGATCTTGGTAGCAGAATGCATACTCAGGCCTCAATTTGGAATATAATAGAGGCCAATTAGTTTGTCCTACATGATCATGAACGATAAGAGACATATTTAAATCTAGAGGTTATTATTTTAGGCAATTCTTAGTTTCCAAGCATAGTGTTCACACTCTATATAACCTTGTTACTTTTTTCTCAAGTAAAACCATCTCTATGAATATTTACATATACTCTTACATTCCATTTATATAAAATATATTTGCTTATTATTTAATGAAATCATTAATTTCAACAGGGCAAAGTCCTATTTATTTGCCTCTTAATGTACCTTGGATAAAGGGAAATGGTATTTTTTCAATAGATAGCTGTTTAAAATTGAAGGAATCTTCAGTTTGACTCCACACAATATTTTGGAGTACCTGTTTTGAGCTAGGCAGTGTCAAGCAATGGACATATAAT